>NW_024070193.1:46948756-47681737 GCF_014754425.2 Oryx dammah | reverse complement strand
GCGGATCTGGCTCCTCTTCTTGAGGTTGACCAGCTGGCGGATCTGGCCCCACAGGGAGCTGTTAATGAGAGACCTCACTGGCACTGTTGGAGCTACAGAGGATGGGGGTGGTGATGAGAGCAAAGAGGATCACGCACACTGCTGACCACTGCTGTTTGTTGTTACTAATCTCTCTCTAGCAACGGCTGTGGGGCAGAGGCCGGCATCCTGCAGATGGCCCAGGGAAGAGGGGTGTGGGGTCACACCTCCCCTGGGGGGCGCCAGCTCCTCTCAGCCCCCAAGCCCCCTCACATGGTGCCTGGAGCCCAGAGTTGACATCTGCTCTGCTCTGGCTGCCCAGGCCCCACTGCCAAAACAGCTGTTTTGATTGATTCTAGTTTTTCCGTGAAATAAGGGTGTACAGGGCATGCTCAGTTGCACAGTCACGTCCAACTCTTCGAGACTTCGTGGATTGTAGCCTGCCAGGTTCCTCTGTCTGTGGGATTCTCTAGGCAAGAATACTGGAGTGGGTTGCCATGCCCTCCTCCAGGGAATCTTCCCAACCCAGGGATCAGATCCCAGCTGAGCCATGGGGCAAGCCAAGAAGCAAGGCAGTTGGCTGAGAATGAGGACAGAGTGTGGGGTGAAATGGTTGTTTTGGAGGCTGGGAGGCTGAGTGTATGGGGGACATTGAGTAGAATATCCTGGTAATGAGGAAAGCCTGCTTGAGTCTTGTCGTCAGGAGCCAAGCGCAACTAAGCAGGTGCTCATGTGGGTGCTCGTGTCCGACTCTTCGTAACCCCATGGACTGCAGCCCGCCAGGCTCGACTGTCCATGAGATCCTCCCTACAAGAAATACTGGAGTGAGGTGCCGTTTCCTCCTCCAGGGGATCTTCCCAACCCAGGGTTCAAACCTGTGTCTCCTGCACTGGCAGGCAGATTTTTACCACCGAGCCACATGAGAAGCCCCATGCAGGAGATAATACATACTTCAACCACGAGCTACTGTGTGGAACAGACAGGTGGGCTTAGGGGTGCTGAGGTTCGGTTAGGCAAGTGTAAGAGAGATGGCAGGAGGGTCCCTGAGTCAGCCTCCTTCCTACTCCCCAGACCTTGGTCCTGTTTTCAATGCTGGTCTTGTTTTTACTGGTGCCTTCCTGATCTCTTTGCCCCCATCTACCTTCCTGCCCTTCACCCCTCTGGGCCTCAGCCATCCTCCTCCTCTTTCTCCCCAACCCCTCCTTCAATTTCTCATCCTGAGAAAACGAGGCCCATAAGCCAGCTCAGCCAGAAGTGGAACCGGTACTTCAAAAGGGCACAGTAATAGTGACTTTCTCTGTTTGACAAAGACTCCTACCTGCCTGCCAGCACTAGAGCTGATTTTCTTAGAATGCAGGCTCCTTGAAGTTGGAGGAAGCAGCTTGTCCACCCATCAATAAGTGTGGCCCAAGGTGTAATTATTGTTAGGCCTGTTGTGAGAGGCGAAGGTGGTCCCTGAGCTTCCCCTCTGCTGTGTTCCATAAGGAGCTTGTCTGGTGGAGGAGATGGACCCAGGCCCAAAGGACTCAGCTGGGATGTGTCCCGGTCTCCCTTCAGACTGAAGGACTTATTCCCCCAGCTTCTGGGAGTGCTGTGGGCAGGTGGCCCCCTGCCTTTGGCAGTCTCAGGAATTGTTTAGCTAAGGTCCCGCCTGCATCTGGTGATTGGTCTATACCAGGTTATAAAGGCCTGACTTTCTCAACCCAAATTGAGGCGTCTCAGAAGGGTCATTCCAGTAACAGAGCTCCTGGGGGAGGTGGGGGGGAGGGGAGCTGAGGCTTTCACAGCTTCACCTCTCCATCTCCTCAATTCTTGCCTCCCTCCTCTCCCTCCCACAGATGCTGACCTCGAGGGCACCCCTTAATCAACATAATCACCCTCATCTCCCTCTCAGAGATTCTTCTGGGGAACCCAACTTGCAACATTTGAGGCCGGTAGTGACCCAAGAAAGCAGACACTAAGGTGAAATTGGTTTTCTTGGCGTAGCACTAACATCACACCCGAACTCTAAAATGATCCCTTCCCTGGAGTCCTCCTGTTCTACAAAATCATAATTGCATGTGTGTTTTGCCAAAAGTTTTCACTTTCGCCTCAGGTTCATAGGATTTGTTAACAAAATAAGCCACTTGTTCTATACAAATAAATAATACAAATGTTTGTTAGAGGATTATCTAGCTTACTTTCAATATACTCACATTAAAAGAAAAGATAAATAGAAACAACAGAAGATACATATGCAAGGAGATCAAACTAGTCAATCCTAAAGGAAACCAGTCCTGAACGGAAGGACTGATGCTGAAGCTGAAACTCCAGTACTTTGGCCACCAGATGTGAAGAGCCGATTCATTGGAAAAGACCCTGATGCCAAGCAAGATTGAAGGCAGGAGGAGAAGGGGATGACAGAGGGTGAGATGGTTGGATGGTATCACTGACTTGATGGGCATGAGTTTGAGCAAGCTCTGGGAGTTGGTGATGGACAGGGAGGCCTGGCGTGCTGCAGTCTGTGGGGTCGCAGAATCAGACACAATTGAGTGACTGAACTGAACTGAACTGAGAGGATACATTACCAAATTGGGTTTTGACCAGCATCCAGACTCAAACAGCACTGGGAAGTCCCTGTGACACAGCACGTCTGGAGTCCCAGTTGGGAAAAAGGACCCAGGCATCGCATCCGCTCCATGGGTAGGACTTCAAAGACTGCACCTCGGGGTTCCCGCTTTTAATCCCAGGACGCAAACTGACATCATTAATCTGTGAGCAAATAGCAGCTCTGGTTTCCTGTTAATGCTGTTTGCTTTGTATTATAAAACTTGGAATGTTGTTAAGCCCAGGACTTCCTTGGCCAGGGCACCTCCAGGGGCTCAACAGTCTCAAGATTCATCCTCTACCTATGGTGCTTGCAAGGCTTCCACTCACAGCAAGCAGTCACTCACAGTCAGGGCAGTGTCCAGGCAGGTTAGAAGCAAGGTCAGAGGCCTACTCTGCTTCGTCTGTGGAGCCTAAACAAGACTATTTAATTTCCCTAACAAGGTGTCACCTTCTAGGCCCCAAGCCCACTTCCTGCCTCACGTGTAAGTTGTTCCCACACTTTCTCCTCTGCTCCCCTAGCCTCCAGACCATGGCCCTGTTTCATGAGTCAACGTGAGGACGCGGCGGGATGTGCCTACTTCTGTCACGCTGCCGTGTCGTGTTCTGGGCAGGTCAGAACTTGAGGCTGCCAGAGCACCTGGAAAGTGGGAGCAGAAATGCCAGGAAGGAGGAAAGGCAGAGAGCCCTGAAATCTGAGTGAAAACTCTCCTCCCGGTCTCTACCCTCCTCTCCATTGGGGGCTTCTTCCTTTTTTTTTAAAAAAAATCTTTGTATCATTTAATATGTTATGAAAATTCATCAGCATCAGTAAGGACAGAGTACATACAATATCATTTTGAAGGGCTTCCTTGGTGCCTCGGACATAAAGAACCTGCCTGTAATGCAGGAGATCCGGGTTAGATCCCTGGGTCGAGATCCCCTGGAGAATGAAATGGCAACCCACTCCAGTATTCTTGCCTGGAGAATCCCACGGACAGAAAGCCTGGTGGGCTACAGTCCTTGGAGTCACAAAGAGTCGTACACTACCAAGCACCTTTCACATCATTTTGAATGCCCGTGTATATTCCACTGTA
The DNA here is from genome assembly GCF_014754425.2 of Oryx dammah. Lineage (NCBI taxonomy): Eukaryota > Metazoa > Chordata > Mammalia > Artiodactyla > Bovidae > Oryx > Oryx dammah. Next base: position 47,678,057 of record NW_024070193.1, on the reverse strand, counting down.
CAGATATACTGTAATTTAACCATCTACTATTGGTCATTTGGAGGGTTTCCAATTGTTAAGGTTAATTTCAGGGGAGGGGGGTTTGTGGGCTTTTCTTTCTTCAAGCTGAAGGAAGGGCTTCCCTGGTGGCTCAATGGTAAAGAATCCGCCTGCCAGGAGACACAGGATGGATCCCTGGTCCAGGAAGATCCCTCTTGCCACAGAGCAGCTAAGCCCTTGTGCTACAGTTACTGATCCTGTGCTCTAGAGTCTGGGAGCCACGACTACTGAGTCAGTGTGCCACAGCCACTGAAATTCACACCCCCTAGTGCCCGCGCCATGAAACAAGAGAGGTCACTGCAGTGAGAAACCCGCACACTGCAGCTGGAGAGTAGCCCCTGATTGCCCCAGGTAGACAAAAGCCCGTGGAACAACAAAGACCCAGCACAACCAAAATCTACTCATTAATAATTTAAAAACCTGAAGCGAAAGTCGCTCGGTTATGTCCGACTCTCTGCAAACCCATGGACTATACAGTCCATGGAATTCTCCAGGCCAGAATACTGGAGTGGGTAGCCTTTCCCTTCTCCAGGGGATCTTCCCAACCCCGGGTTGAACCCAGGTCTCTCCCGTTGCAGGCAGAGTCTTCACCAGCCGAGCTACGAGGAAAGCCCTACAAAGCCTAAAGGAAGACCACTGATGACGTCATTGTGTTCCCAGCTGGAAACAGGTTCCAGTGTCGCCAGGACTGTCCCATCTGTTGGGTGTGTTGGTGCTGCTGGCAGCCTTACAGGCTCAGAACCAGAGGGAAAGAGGGGCTACTGCCAGGGAGGAGAAGGTTTATGGTCAGGGAGGCTGAAGCCTACAGGCAGGATTGGCTAAAACACTCAGTCCTGGGAACTTCGTCCACACCACCTCAGTGGCAGACGGAGATGAGGCTGACAGTTGATACGGAGAGACAGGAAAGGGTCTTGGATTCTCAGGAAGCAAATCTGAGACCCGGGTACAAGTAGTTTGTTGGGAGGTGGTTCTGATTCCGGTGGTGAAAAACTAGAAGGAAGGACCCTTGTTCTTGTCTTCTTTGAAGGAAGAATTCAGCAGAGACCAAGATTGTGAAAAGATAAAGGTGTTTATAAAAAGAAGCAGAATACGTGTAAAAGAACATGTAGCTGAACTCAGAGTGAGTCATGTAGTCATGTGCAGCGGGGCTGGCTTAGGTTGCTTAAATCAAGGTAGTTTTCTGCTTTCGTTTTCTGACCAGTCATCTTCATATCTGGTCCTGGTATGGGCACGCATCTCTCAGCCAAGATGGATTCCAGCTGACCTCTTCTCCCTCCTTTTGTCCTTCCCCTCGACTGAGGGCCTTCTCTGGGTGTGTGTTGGGCCAGGAAACCCCACAAGAATGCACCCTGTCTGGGCCCAGTGCTCCCACTGGTCTCCCATCTTGAAGCATCAGCAGGAGACCAGCTGCAGTTGCTCAGCCAGGGGTCTGTGCATCTCCTACCTCAGGTCTGAAGAGAGGAGCCTGCCCCAGATGTTACTGAGTCGCATCTGCTGTGAGCACCCAGGGCCCAATCCCGCTGGGGACCCTCTGAGATGGGGCCAGGACCAGGGTGAGGTACTTGGGGTGCCAGATTAAGGAGGGACCCACTTTCGCACAACCCTGGTAGATGCCGCCTTAAATCTTGCACCCTGGAGGCTCTCTTACCTTGTCCTAGTCCCTGCCCTGCTCTGAGAGGCTGTGCAGAACTAACCTCACGATTGTTCCATCCACAACTGGGAGCCAGGGATCTTGTCGCTGACCCCATCCTTCATTGATTGAGCATTTCCCCTGGATTGTTAAATCTCAGCACTCGCGGCCCTGAGGCAGAGTCAGAGGGAGGAAGAGCTGGTCCTGCAGGAACCTCAGAGGTCTGCTGAAGGCACGCAGGCCTGGGTGTCCATGGCCCCTGCCGTGGATGGAGAGGATGTGTTTAGACACAGAGTTCAGGGAGCCTGAATATATCCCTCCTCTCTCTGGGGCCCACCCCCTTCTGCTTCTGTGACCTTTGAAGCCAGTGAAGGAAACGTTCAAGAGAATCACTTGGAGAACTAGGCTGTGTCTTCGGAATCTGGAGATGCCGGGACTGGTAGTCTTCTCGTACCTCGTGGTAACCACCTTGTGTAGTCCTTGAGGTGAGGTGCAGTACAGCAAGAAGTGGGCCTCCGGGGAAAGACCTGCCCTTCCCAGAAGGGGGCCTGAGCTTCTCAGGGCCAGAGTGAACCCCAACCACGGGAGCCAGAGTTTCACTGTCCTGGGAGCATCCTACACGAGAAGACAACCAGCAGGGAAGTCCATGGGAAATGCGGGGGTAGCAGCCAGGCTTAGAATGTATCACCCAGATCAGTGACGGGAGTTCCTTGAAAAACCCACAAAGATGCTCCACAGGAAAGAGGCAGCCTCGGGCACTGCCACACAGAGGACCTCAGTGCCAGGCAGTTCCCAGAGCAGCCATGATATGCCTTTTCTGCTCCCCACCCTGCCAGCACAGCACAGCCCAGCCCTGGCTGAGGAAGGGCAGCAGAGTGAGAAGGGAGGGGGAAGAAGGGAAGGACAAGGAGGAGAAGCCACCCTCTCCTACCTACCCCTGGCTAGTTTCCTTGGCAGGAGGCCCATGCTGGAGGACCAGGGAACGTCAGGTGGATAAGAAATCAATGCTTTGATATTTTATTGGACTGGACTTTTAAAAATACCTTAAAAAAAAAAGTATTGACACTCAAGTGTAACTCAGAAAGATGCAGGGTCTGAGCAGTCATCTGTGTAAGGATGGACGAGTCAGCATTTAGCAGTACAGTTGGCAGGGACAGTGGTTGGAGAGAAAAATGTCATTTTCAGCTACTGTCCTCCTGGGTTCATCCATTCAATAAACCCGTGTCCTCCATTCTAGCTTTGCCCAAATGTGCTAAAATGGCATTATTTAAAAATTCTGTCTGTATATCTAGAATTCGTTCAGAACCTGGAAGAGAGATGTGGTTAATTGACATCCCCCACCCCCGCCACCAGCCAGTGAGAACTCTGGCCCTGCATGCTGACACTGTTTCCAAAAGCAACAGAACAGTTGGGAGCTAAGGAGCCACCCCAGTCGTTACTGCTGCAGCCTTCCCCACCTCTCCCCTGCCAGAGAGGCCCTGGAGGTTGAGATGCAATCATAGTAGCCAAGACAGGAAACTCTAAGAATCAGAATATTAATAGCAAGACTGGAATTGACTTCAGCCAGAGTTCAACACTGCTGCTATCCCAGCTCTCAATGGCCAGCATTGTTATTAAATAGCTTGAACATCATCTCTGAGGAAAGCTGGACCTCCTGTGCTTGTTGATGGTTTGGTGTTGGATGCCAAAGGAATTTCCCTTCTCATCCGAGGTGACATAAGTAAGGGTCAGTCTTGCTTGGGGCTTTCGAATATAGTGTGCACACAGATCCCCTGGGTCCTTGTCAGAATGCAGAGTGGGATCTGGAGTGGGGCAGGAGTATGCATTTTTAACTAGCTCCCAATTGGTGGGGACAACATTTATAATAGTAAAGATCCAGAACAGTGGTTCTTCACTTTAGCTGCACATGAGAATCACATGGCGGAATTTGCAAAAAACTCAGATTCAGATTTCACTGGTCTGGAGTGGGATCCTGATGCTGATGTTTTTTAAATTCCCCTCTAATTCTATAAGAGCCTTCCTGATGGCTCAGTGGTAAAGAATCCACTGGCCAATGCAGCAACCACAGAAGACGCGGATTCAGTCCCTGGGTCAGAGAGATCCCCTGGAGGAGGAAATGGCAGCCCACTCTGGGAAATCCCATGGACAGAGGAGCCTGGCAGGCTACAGTCCACAGAGTCACAAAGAGTTGGATCCAGCTTTGCAAGTGAACAACAACACAATTTTATAAACAGCTAAGATTGAGAAATAGATTTATAATAAGAATTGTGACACTTCTTCTATAACTGTTATTTATTTATGGAAGATAAATGTGGTTAAGGAGTTAATGCAAACACAGACAAAGAATGATTCTTCTAAATCCATGTGAGGTTGAAAACACCTAGGAAGAGTCACCCCACCTGAACCCTAGTATGTCACACCAGTGCAGGAAACAGCTGCTGATAAAATCGCCACCCTAACCTCAACCAGAAAGGCTAGGACAGCCCCACTGAGTGGATTGTGGGCACTCTGAATTGTCTGTGCAGAAAGAAGGGGAGGAAGGGTACGTGTGAGTGCGTATGCTCAAGAGACATTTATGCATGTGATGGAAATTCAGCGTCGACCAAAATGTCCCTTCCTCCCTCAAGTCTCACAGTTTAAAAGTAGTTTTGTCCTTTTTGTTCATCACTCAAGGTGATAATGGCAGTGCTTTGAGACTAGTCACTCTGTAAACTTCTTAAGTGATTTTTGTATTAATTTCCCAGGATTGCATGACAAGTTACCAAAAACTCAGTGACCCAAATGATAGAAATGCATTTTCTCATGGTTCTGGGGGCCAAAGTCCAAAATCAAGATATAGGCGGGGCCGAGTTCTCTCTGAAACCTTTCGGGGAGAATCCATTCCATGTCTTAGTTTCCAGTGGTTGGTGGCAAGCCTTGGTGTTCCTTGGCTTGGAGACACATCACTCCAATTTTGCCTCTGTCACCCTCTGGAATCCTCCCTGTGTCTGTTCACTTCTTCTGAGGACATCAGTCATATTGGATTAAAGGCCCACCGTACTCAAGTATGACCTCATTGTAATGAATATCATCTGCAATGATCTGATTTCTAGATAAGATCACATTCTAGGACTCTGGGAAGAGCATGAATTTGGGGGCAGGATGCTCTCCAACCCAGTACACTCTTCTCACCCAAAGATGGGAAGATTCCTGAGGCCATCACAGGTCCATGTCAGAAATACCTTGCCCAAATCTCCCTGAAAACGGGAGTTCTTTGTTTTACACCAGAGCCCAGCCTGTTCCCTTTCCAGCACTGCATAATGAGAATTATGCAGAACATAGAGCCTGGTGGACCTGAGGTAAAATCTCCACTTAGAGAGTGGAGGTGACTTTCGGTTAAGTTGCTTATACTTTCTTGGGTTGCATTCTTTGTAACTTGGGGCAACAGGACAAATAACCAAACATTTTGCGGAAACTTTCTTCTGCACGACACACCATATTAGAACCTTTATAGATGTTATTTGATTAACAGAAATATCATCTTCATGAAGCTGTGGGGATAAATTAGCACCTGACCCACTGTAGGTGCTGAACAAATACGAGTCCTTTTTACATCCTTCCTCACTTTAGGAGGAGAAGGCAATGGTACCCCACTCCAGTACTCTTGCCTGGAGAATCCCATGGATGGAGGAGCCTGGTAGGCTGCAGTCCATGGGGTCGCTAAGAGTCGGACAAGACTTCACTTTCACTTCGGGTGCTGACAATTTCTGATAATCCCTAAGTGGAGCCACCCAGATAACCTGCCCTTGCATTTCTGATGGACAGCCTGGAGCAGGAGACTTGGGAGTCAGCTCTGCCAGTAACTCCACTGTGACTTTGGCAAGCCACTTAAACACCTTCCATCCAGTGACTCACTCTGCTGCCCACTCAAGAATGAGCAGCATCTGAGAGCAGCATGCCAGTGTGGGAAGTGGAACCCAGGGCCTGGCAGGTAAGAAGGTTCATGGGGCTGTGGAGCATCTCTGGTCCTGAGTTCCAGCACCAAAGTTGTCCTGAGCTCACCTGCCCCATCTCACCATCTGCCCTTCCATGCACCTGCCCTAATCTTTACTGGGCTGTGTTCTCAGCTCTCTGTGGATCTGCCAAGGGTTAAATAGCTTCTGACCTTTAAAAAAAACGTGATACTAACCCAAGGGTCCCTCTCTGGGTTTGGATAATGTGTGTGTGTGTGTGTGTGTGTGTGTGTGAATGTGTGTTTCCTTGCTCTCTTGCAGGACTTCCTGTTTCTGCAGACTTTTGCCCACACCATTAACTCTGGAAGTGGCTGGGCTCTTGTGCAAATCTGTCAGCTGTCACATCACATCCTTGATTTGCTCTCTCCTTCCTCTCCAGTTCAGTTCAGTTCATTTCAGTCGCTCAGTTGTGTCCAACTTTTTGCGACCCCATGAACCGCAGCACTCCAGGCCTCCTTGTCCAGTACCAACTCCCGGAGCCTACTCAAACTCATGTCCATTGAGTCGGTGATGCCATCCAACCATCTCATCCTCTGTCATCCCCTTCTCCTTCTGCCCTCAATCTTTCCCAACATCAGGGTCTTTTCAAATGAGTCAGCTCATTTGAGTCAACATCATAAATCTGCATTAGGTGGCCAAAGTATTGGAGTTTCAGCCTCAACATCAGACCTTCCAATGAACACCCAGGACTGATCTCCTTTAGGATGGACTGGTTGGATCTCCTTGCAGTCCAAGGGACTCTCAAAATTCTTCTCCAACACCACAGTTCAAAAGCATCAATTCTTTGGTGCTCAGCTTTCTTTATGGTCCAACTCTCACATCCATACATGACGACTGGAAAAACCATAGCCTTGACTAGACAGACCTTTGTTGGCAAGTAATGTCTCTGCTTTTCAATATGCTGTCTAGCTTAGTCATAACTTTCCTTCAAAGGAGTAAGTGTCTTTTAATTTCATGGCTGCTATCATGATCTGCAGTGATTTTGGAGCCCCCCCCCAAAAAAAAAAGTCTGTCACTGTTTCCACTGTTTCCACATCTATTTGCCATGAAATGATGGGACCGGATGCCATGATCTTAGTTTTTTGAATGTTGAGCTTTAAGCCAACTTTTTCACTTTCCTCTTTCACTTTCATCAAGAGGCTCTTTAGTTCTTCTTCACTTTCTGCCATAAGGTTGGTGTCATCTGCATATCTGAGGTTATTGATATTTCTCCCAGCAATCTTGATTCCAGCTTGTGCTTCTTCCAGCCCCAGCATTTCTCATGATGTACTCTGCATAGAAGTTAAATAAGCAGGGTGACAATATACAGCCTTGACGTACTCCTTTTCCTATTTGGAACCAGTCTGTTGTTCCATGTCCAGTTCTAACTGTTGCTTCCTGACCTGCATACAGGTTTCTCAAGAGGCAGGTCAGGTGGTCTGGTATTCTCATCTCTTTCAGAATTTTCCACAGTTTATTGTGATCCACACAGTCAAAGGCTTTGGCATAGTCAATAAAGCAGAAATAGATGTTTTTTTCTGGAACTCTCTTGCTTTTTCAATGATCCAGCAGATGTTGGTCCCTTCTTCTCCAGGGACCTGTTTATTGAGGGCTGGTGTGTCTTCTTGGCACAGTTGACACTTCTGAAGGGCTCAGCTGCCAAACTGGCTGAGTATGGGTAGTTTTTCAGTTTGTCAAGCGGTGGAAATATGGGGGGGTGGTCCTACCACCAGTTTATTGGACAAGCCTTAGAACATCCCAGCTCTTCAGTAATAACAACCCATCATATTCATAAGGGCTACAAAATTTCCCAAGCACATTCGTACTTATTATCTCATTAAATCACAACATCTGCATGGAGACTTTGTGCCCATTTTATAAATGAAGATCCTAACCCCCTGCAAGTGGACACCATTGGCATTGCTTGGGAGCCAGTTTGACGTGCAGAACCTTGGGCTCAGACCTGCTGAGTCACACCTGCCATTTAAGACGATTCCCAGGTGATCTGCGAGGGCTTCTTTTGCAGCTCAGCTGGTGAAGAATCTGCCTGCAATGTGGGAGACCTGGGTTTGATCCCTGGGTTGGGAAGATCCCCTGGAGATGGGAAAGGCTACCCAGCATATAGTCCATTAGATCGCAAAGAGTCGGACACAACTGAGCGGCTTTTCACTTTCACAGGTGATCTGTGTGCACATTAAAGAGTGGAAGTGCTGAACTCAAGGGTAGTAACTCTCCCAGTGTTCCAGGACAGCATGATGGCTCATCTGGGATGAAAACCCAGGCTCCAAGCCTCCCAGAGAAGTGCTTTTCTGACAGCGTTGCTACACTCTCTGCACTTTAGCTGACCTAAAGTAGGCACATCCATCCTCTCAGTCAGCTCCCGGGTGACATCCACGTTCTCACCCTGAAGACTGAAGCTGAGTCAGGCGCCCCTGCTTTTGCTCCTGAAGCCCTTGGTGAGCTCCTCTGTCACAGAGGTAGAGGCACTGAGCCCTGTAACAAGGGGGAGAAAAATCAAACCATCAAGCGTCTTCTCAGGGCAACCACTGGATTTGTCTGGAAGAGCTCCATACATCACTTTGGTTGCCCTACTTGAGCGATGGGGGAGCAAAGGAAACAAACTGCTGTGCAAAAGGAGGAATTTGTGTTGACCCTGAGAACAAAGACAAAGATGGGCAGAGAAATTACGAGGAAAAAAGAGGAGGAGCGTGCCAGAGCCTTGGAGGAAGAGGTACAGTAATGTTTGTAAATTCTTGGTGGGAATGGATTGCTTTGGGGGGTTGTTTTGTTTTTGGTAGACAGTGTAAATGTTTTACACAAAGTGAAGTCTTGGAATGGCGCAGTGAAGCTGGGAACTGGCCGGTGCCAGAGTGCCGTGAGGTCTCAGTGGGCCCTGGAACCGCATGGTGACTGTCTGGACCAGCTTATTTCCTGTTCTTGGAATCCCTAGGACCTCGCATAATATAGCCAAAATGTTTCTTGTATGAATGAATGAGAGCATTAAAAAATCCATAAATATTATCCTGTCCAACTCCCTCATTTTTTTCCCTGCCTGTTTGTTGTAGATTGGCTTTAAAAAATTTTTTATCATAAGATACATTATATATTATAACATGAAAATACAAATATCCAATTTAAAAATTAATAAGAAAATGAATACCAATATAGTCACCATCCAAATCAAGAAACAGAACATCAAAGGTTTTATACTTTTTTTTACTTTTTTTTTTTTTTTTTGGCTGTGCCTCCAGCATGCAGGATCTTAGTCCCCTGACTAGGGATAGAACCCAGGCCCCTTGCAGTGGAAACGTGGAGTCTAAACCACTGAACCACTAGGAAAGTCTTTACATCTTTCAACAATCTGGAAATGTTTTCTTTTGTAAGATTGGAGGTAGGAGGCTAAGTAATTTTTTCATATAGATAATCAATTTTGACTCAAGATTTGTTGAAAAAGTTTTCATTTTCTCACTAAGCTGCAGTGCCAACTTGTTCTTTAAAAAAATTCTGTCTATGAATAGATCTGCTTCTGCGTTCTGTCTTTGATTCTTTGATCTACCTATTATTTTCACTGTAAAACTATGTGATCTATTTACCAAAGCTTATAATAATTACTCATATCTGACATGATGAGACCCCATATTCTTCTTCTTTAGCAGTATCTTGGCTTTTTATAGGCATTTGTATTTCTAAATAAATTTTAAAACTAGTTTGTTAATCACAAAAAAGTATTGCGAGAATTTTTTTATAATTATATGGAAACTTTAAGTCAGTTTGGGGGAGAACTCATATCTTTTGACATCTAGTCTTCTAAAGCATAAATAAGATATTTCTCTACAACTTTTATAAATTCTTTTGTGTCTTTTAACAAAGTTTTATAATTTTTCTATAAAGATTCTTCCTCATTTATATATCAACACTTCATATTTATTGATGTTACAATAAAAAATCATTTTAAAACTACATTTTATATATATTGTTGCAGAGACAGAAATGCAATGAAATTGTGTTATCAACTTTTCATTCAGCACTGTTATGCAATTTTACTGCTAACTTTAATATCTTACCTGTAGACTTTTTTGGATTTCCAAGAGAATGGGTTTGGGCTTTCCCTTCCCATCTCCTATAAATTATGATATCTTGTCTTCTGTCCCAGTCCTTATGCCATTTATTTCTTTCCCTTGACTTATTGTACAAGGTGAATATCTCTAGTACCAAGTAGAAGTGGTGGTAGAGAAGGCATAGTTTTCTTATTCCTAATTTTAGAGGGATCTCTTTTGACATTTCCTCATTGATAAGGATGTTTGATTTGGTTTTGTAGTTTCAGGTTAAAGAAGCCCCATATTGAAGAATTTTTTAATGAAGAGATGTTGTTGTTTTTTTCCCCCTTTAAAAATGAACTGTAGTCCACATGTGGGAAATGCCTATAACATAAATGTATGCAATTCCACACACTGAACCCATCTGTGTGACTACCACCTAGATCCAGAGACAGCATATCTCCAGATCCTGAGATGTGCCTTTCCATCTCATTACTCAGCCCACAATGGTACCCGATATTCCAATACCATAGGCTACTTTTCCCTGTGTTTTAGTCTCTTGTGTAAGTGGAGTCATAGTCCTGCCTTTGCGACTGGCTTCTGGTTTTCTAAATAATTATTTATTTATTGTTGGCTGCCCTGGGTCTTCGTTGCTGCGCTCGGGCTTTCTCTAGCTGCAGCCAGCGGGGGCGACTCTCTGGTTGCAGTGTGCAGGCTTCTCGTTGCCATGGCTTCTCTTATTGTGAGCACAGGCTCTTGAGTACACGGGCTTCAGTAGTCGCTGCGCGCGGGCTCAGTAGCTGAGGCTTGTGGGCTTAATTGCTCCATGGCATATGGGATCCTCCTGAACCAGGGATCAAACCAGTGTCCACTGCATTGCAAGGTGAATTCTTAAGCACATGAGTTTGAGTAAACTCCAGGAGTTGGTGATGGACATGAGTTTGAGTGAACTCCAGGAGTTGGTGATGGAGAGGGAGGCCCGGTGTGCTGTGATTCACAGGGTAGCAAAGAGTCGGACACGACTGAGTGACTGAACTGAACTGAACTGGACCACCAGGGAAACCTTCTGTCTGGCTTCTTCTGTGCAATGTTATGTTAGTGTATTCATCTATACTGTTTTGTACAATTGTAGATCACTTATTCTTGGCAATGAAATATATGCTGTTGTGTGAATACACTGGAATCTATTTATCCTATGTTTGATGGGCATTTGGGTAGTTTCCTGTAAGTCTGTTATGAATAGTTCAGTTCAGTTCAGTTCAGTCGCTCAGTCGTGTCTGACTCTTTGTGACCCCATGAATCGCAGCACTCCAGGCCTCCCTGTCCATCACCAACTCCCGGAGTTCACTCAAACTCACGTCCATCAAGTCTGCGATGCCATCCAGCCATCTCGTCCTCTGTCGTCCTCTTCTCCTCCTGCCCCCAATCCCTCCCAGCATCAGAGTCTTTTCCAATGAGTCAACTCTTCGCATGAGGTGGCCAAAGTACTGGAGTTTCAGCTTTAGCGCCATTCCTTCCAAAGAACACCCAGGACTGATCTCCTTTAGAATGCACTGGTTAGATCTCCTTGCAGCCCAAGGGACTCTCAAGAGTCTTCTCCAACACCACAGTTCAAAGCATCAATTCTTTGGAGCTCAGCTTTCTTCACAGTCCAACTCTCACATCCATACGTGACCACAGGAAAAACCATAGCCTTGACTAGACGGACCTTTGTTGGCAAAGTAATGTCTCTGCTTTTCAACCAGCTGTCTAGGTTGGTCATAACTTTCCTTATGAATAGTACTGCTGTGAATTATACTAATGCATGTCTTTAGTGAAATATATACTTTTGTGTTTGATGCATACCTCAGAGGAGTATTGAAAACCATTGAAAATGTGCATGTTTCACTTTAGTAGAAAATTGCCACATTATTTTCCAAAGTGGTTGCAACAGTTTCCACTCCCACCAGCAGAGTTGGAGAGTTTCATTTGCTCCGAATACATGCTGAATTTTATCAGTTTTCCTGCATCTTTTGAGATGACCATGTGCTCATAAGGTTTTTTTTCCATTAATCTGTTAATGTAGTGAATTACACTTCTCATTTTTCCTCATGAAAAAGGAACCTCTCTTTCCTGGGATAAATCCAACTTGGTCAAGATGTACAAATTGTATGTTGCTTGATTCCATGTGCTATGGTTTTTGTAGAGTTTTCACCTCAGTCTTCATTAGTGGGGTTGGCCTAAATTTGAGGGGGGAGGTTGCTCTAATAACTTTTTTTTTAACAAAATGAAAGAAAATGGCCCCAAAGAACTAGATGTATTTAGACAACTGCACACTAGGGTCAGAGTCAAATCATACCTGGAGATCCAACTCCCAGTTACAGCAAATCTACACCTCTGCTCTGGTCTGGAACTCTTGGAGTAATGATGCTAGTTCCCTGAAAGGCTATGAATGCTAAGATAAACTCTTGACACCCTCCATTTCTAACAATTTTCGACTCCCAGGTTCTCCCATACTGTTTGGAAAACTGCAAATTTGATTTCCTCCTTGTTCACACGACAAGAGCTTAGCTCAGGAGTTCCCCAGTCAGAGGAATGAAACAAGGCTCTCACACTAGCCCTCCTGGCAATCTTCAGTGACGTGTGCCTCTCTGCTGAGACCCCCAGACTAGATGAGTCTCACATACTCAGAAGGAATGGGTGGAGAGCATGGTTGTAGGGGCAGAGGAAGAAAACCTCTGCCTTTGTGAGCCTGAGGCCCACTCTACCGTGTAGCCTTGGGTTGTCTCTCACTTGCCTCCACTTTGCTGCAGGGGGCTCCTCTCCTGTCCCCACCCTCTCACTGGTACTGCTGCAGGATGGAGAGCTCCCGGACCACAAGGCTCCAGCTCGCCCACCCCTCCCCAAGTCATTAACCACAAGGCTCCCTCACAGGAAACTGGTAAAAATGAGTATTCATGCCTCTTTAACCAAGGCAGTACAGACCTTCAGTGTTTCATCTTTGAGAGAAGTTTGTCCACAAAAGCTTCCAGAACAGCAGCCCTGAGAGTTTGATGGGAAATGGGATATCCACATGGTCTCAAAATATCTCTCATAATGGCTTATTAAAAACAAAGAGAAAAATAGCAACCTTCCTACTGGCAGACAGTTGAATGAAATGAACAAGATTAATGTCTTCAGTGCTGGGACTAATGGACATCATGTGTTGCCTGAGAAGCACTCATCATTTCTGTAGCATTTCTGCTGAAAATATTTAACCTGGATGGACCTAATCACAGAGAATTATCAGACAAATCCAAACTGAGGGACATTCTGAAAAATAACTGGTCTGTATTCTTCTAAGAAATGTCAGTGTCTTAAAAACCAGAAGAAGAGGCACAGTTTCTGATCAAAAATGAGTAAAAGGACTCAACAGTACAATCCATGCACCACCCTGGATTGGATCCTGAACCAGGGGATGAAAAGTATTATAAAGGTCATCACCTGACATCGTTGTCACCTGACATCATCTGAGAATTGGTGAGATTGCAAAATAGACTTCTTAGAGAGTAATACTGTGTTACTGTTAAATTGCTTGATCTTGATAATGGTGCCAAGGTTATATAAGAGAATGTCCTTGTTTTTTAGAAGTTCACACTGAAGGGTTTATGCATAAAAGAATGTGATGCCAATGTGATAGATATTTTAGAAAAAATATCTATATATCACATATATATGTATATATATATATAGAGAGAGAGAGAGCACAAGTGTGTCAAAATGTTAACAGTTGGTGAATCTTGGAGAAGAATATAGCAGTTTTTCCTGTATTCTTGCAACCTTTCTTTTCTGGATATTATTTCAAAACCATAAGTTAAAAAAAATGCTTTTGTATCTAGCAAATGGAAAACCACAAAGGTAAGTGATAAGGATCATCTTGGTGGTTAGAATATAGAGTGTCATTATTAATACATTCTTGGCACTAGATGTCTTCAGAGGAAATCGCTTATCTTCTTAACCCTTTAAGAAAGGGTTCATCACTCCACATGTGCAGATGAGAAAGATGAAGGCTACAGAGATGAAATAAAACACCCAGCAAAGAAGCAGCAGGGTTGGGATTCACTCGGGTCTGTATGAAAGCCTTCAGGTGCAAAAACCGATCAGAAGAGAAGGTGGCATTTATGTCTTCTTGGCTATAAGCTGCTAGCTCTTAATTCATCTGGCCTTTTCTGAGAACTACCTCTTCTTTCGAGGCACTGCCTTGGATGTAGTGAGTAGAGACCCCCCTAAAAAAAGGCAAGATGTGCGTAGAGTCCAAAGAACACAAGGGTGAACAGGGACAAGATCTACAGTGAGAAATGAGGGTTTCTGGCAGCCCAGAGGGGAAGGAAGTTGATTCTGACTGCCCTGATGATTTTGGGTAGCTCACTGTGTTTCTGAAGAAGAATGATGGAGGTAAGAGAAAGGGCGCTGGTGTCCACCTGGATGGTGTAACCTGGACTGGGACCAGTCCTGCCTCTTAGGAGTCGTGTGGATCTTGGGAAGATTGTCCAAAATACCTGTAGGGTTGATTTGAGAATCGGATTTAGTATAAGTGAAATGCTGGGGTGGCAGGTTCAGGGCCTCTTTTAGGAGCTGTGGCCTCTGGGGACCTGGGAGTAGCTAAAAAGAAGACAGAGGTTGGTGGAGATCATATTGATGTTACCATGTCTTTGCTCATCAAGAAACTAAAATAGAGGTGTCCCCAGCCTGGTTCCAAAATGGATATGCTGAACCAAACTTTAATGCGGGGGGAAAAAATAGAGCAATTATGCATTATTTTGTAAACTCTTCTTCTATGCAGGGAACAGGGATGCATGGTATCAGGAGAGAAAGAGAGAAGCATCTGAACAGTCTGCCTTCACCCTTAACTCAGGAGTGCCTTTCCTGGGGCAGGGGAAGAAGTCTTCCTGGCTTCCCCTCAAGAGTTCTCCATATGTCCGTGACTGCCAAAGCATCCTGTCTTTGGCAAACATCCCAGTCCCTGGGCTCCTCCTGCAGAAGCTGGAATCAATAGAATAGACAGTAACCATAGGGGCAGAGATGCAAAGGCGCCCACCGTAAGACAACACAGCGTGAGCTCCAGTTCACGAGCAGTGGGGATGCCCACTGCCTGAGGGCTAGTACTCAGTTTTGGGGCAGACTCAACCTCAGGCCACTGACACTTAAAAAAGGAGCTTGGGGTACTCCCATGACCCCAACTAGGGCCAAACATATAAGCTATGGCTGGCCCCTGAGGGGTGCTCACAGAATGAAGATATCATTACTATGTGAAGTCGAATATGCCACTTTGGTGTAAGGATTATTTTCAGCTACAGGCAACTGAGAATCAGCCAACAGAGGAAGAGTTCTTTGCCCTTTCCTTGAGTACCAAAAGTGGGGCATACATTTCCTTCTGAGAAAGGTGCCCGCCCTGTACCAGAACAAGGACTCTTATTATCAAAGATGAGAAGCTGACACCAAGTTTAGTCTGCACAAACAGAACTTATTAAAATAGCCCTGTTTTCCTCTGGCTTCCCTGCTGGCTCAGATGGTAAAGCGTCTGCCTACAATGCAGGAGACCCGGGTTCAATCCCTGGGTTGGGAAGATCTCCTGGAGAAGGAACTGGCAACCCACTCCAGTACTCTTGCCTGGAAAATCCCATGGACGGAGGAGCCTGGTAGGCTACAGTCCATGGGGTCTCAAAGAGTCGGACACGACTGAGCGACTGCCCTTTCACTTATCTTCCTTTAGTTCCCTCATAGATTTCCTTGTCACTTCATCATAGTTTATCATTCCTGGAAGCCCAAACTTCCTTTCCTTCTTTGAAATGGTACATAAGCCTCCAAACCTAACTGCTTTTTTGAGTTTCACCCCTTTTCTGTGAACACCTGTGCACCTAAACATATTCTGAATAAAAATTATGTCTTTTCTCTTAATCTGCCTTTTGTTAGTTTAATTCACAGACTCTCAGTTACTGAGTTAAGAAACTAGAGGAAAATAGTTTTCTCCCCAACATCCGCTTAATAGTGATCAACTCAGACTTCCCTTGTACACCACTTTTTGTCATGTAGATGCTTTTTGTCACTGGGAGAGAATTCCAAGTGGATTAGTAATTTAATCTATAATTTAGTAAGTTATTTACAAAATGGAAACCTCTCTGCTTTGCTGTCAGTGATAGCCATTTTCTAAATGGCTAAAAACTTATTTTTGAAAAGATACCATATCATTATTAAAGAAAACTTCCAAAAACTTTCAAAATAAAGAGGAACAGTCTAATATCTGACTTTGAATTTCTGCCTGTTCCATTCCAGAATGTGATCTCATGCATCCGTGTCTTGACAGTTGTACCATATATACCACCTTAATCTGCTTTTCTCATCATAAAGATTTTTCTGGGTTTCTACATAGTTTTCATATGAGCTCTTCCTTTCGTTATTCATCATTCTTCAGAGAGCCATTTACCCCCTAGGACTTCTGTGATGAAAGTGCCATTGCTTGTTAAACTCCTTGAAGGGGAGTATAATATATAATTTCATCTTTTTATCTCTTCTAATGACTAGAGCAGTGCTGGGAATATGCTTGGTCCTCAGTAAGTGTTTGCAGCCTTGAAAAAAAAAATGTTAGTAGAAGACAAATTCTAGGAATAAAGAACCATGTAAAACACTAAGAGGTCTTATCAGTTCTTCTTGCATACAATGTAGCATAAGTTTCCAGAAAATACAGCTAAAAAGATAAATATTATACTATAAGCCACACATTTTTCTCCATGTTCAACCCTTCAGAGCAATATTGCGGTCATACCTTTGATTGTATGCAGGCGATGTTCCTGACCACTCTTATACAGGAAATAAATATTTAGCAGTAACAAAAAAGTCTGTTTATTGTAGCTTTGTGGGGAGGTAATCTATGTGATGCTGGGAGGGACTGGGGGCAGGAGGAGAAGAGGACGACAGAGGATGAGACGGCTGGATGGCATCACTGACTCGACGAATGTGAATCTGAGTGAACTCCGGGAGTTGGTGATGGACAGGGAGGCCTGGCGTGCTGCGATTCATGGGGTCGCAAAGAGTCGGACATGACTGAGCGACTGAACTGAACTGAATCTATGTGAATCTATATTTAGGTATGACCTAAATCAAATCCCTTACAATTATACAGTGGAAGTGAGAAATAGGTTCAAGGATTAGATCTGATAGACAGAGTGCCTAAAGAACTACGGATGGAGGTTCATGACATCATACAGGAGGCAGTGATCAAGACCATCCCCAAGAAAAAGAAATGCAAAAAAGCAAAATGGCTGTCTGGGGAGGCCTTACAGATAGCTGTCAAAAGAAGAGAGGCTAAAAGCAAAGGAGAAAAGGAAAGATATAAGCATCTGAATGCAGAGTTCCAAAGAATAGCAAGAAGAGATAAGAAAGCCTTCTTCAGTGATCAATGCAAAGAAATAGAGGAAAAGAACAGAATGGGAAAGACTAGAGATCTCTTCAAGAAAATTAGAGATACCAAGGGAACATTTCATGCAAAGATGGGCTTGATAAAGGACAGAAATGGTATGGACCTAACAGAAGCAGACGATATTAAGAAGAGGTGGCAAGAATACACAGAAGAACTGTACAAAAAAGATCTTCAAGACCCAGATAATCACGATGGTGTGATCACTCATCTAGAGCCAGACATCCTGGAATGTGAAGTCAAGTGGGCCTTAGAAAGCATCACTACAAACAAAGCTAGTGGAGGTGATGGAATTCCAGTTGAGCTGTTTCAAATCCTGAAAGATGATGCTACGAAAGTGCAGACTCAATATGCCAGCAAATTTGGAAAACTCAGCAGTGGCCACAGGACTGGAAAAGGTCAGTTTTCATTCTAATCCCAAAGAAAGGCAATGCCAAAGAATGCTCAAACTACCACACAATTGCACTCATCTCGCACGCTGGCAAAGTAATGCTTAAAATTCTCCAAGCCAGGCTTCAGCAATACGTGAACCATGAACTTCCATATGCTCAAGCTGGTTTTAGAAAAGACAGAGGAACCAGAGATCAAATTGCCAACATCCGCTGGAAACATCATGGAAAAAGCAAGAGAGTTCCAGAAAAACATCTATTTCTGCTTTATTGACTATGCCAAAGCCTTTGACTGTGTGGATCACAATAAACTGTGGAAAATTCTTCAAGAGATGGGAATCCCAGACCACCTGACCTGCCTCTTGAGAAACCTGTATGCAGGTCAGGAAGCAACAGGTAGAACTGTTAGACATGGAACAATAGACTGGTTCCAAATAGGAAAAGGAGTACGTCAAGGCTGTATATTGTCACCCTGCTTATTTTTAACTTATATGCAGAGTACATCATGAGAAATGCTGGACTGGATGGATAAAGCACAAGCTGGAATCAAGATTGCCAGGAGAAATATCAATAACCTCAGATATGCAGATGACACCATCTTTATGGCAGAAAGTGAAGAAAAACTAAAGAGCCTCTTGATGAAAGTGAAAGAGGAGAATGAAAAGTTGGCTTAAAGCTCAACATTCAGAAAACTAAGATCATGACATCTGGTCTCATCACTTCATGGCAAATAGATGGGGAAACGGTGGAAACAGTGGCAGACTATTTTGGGGGGCTCCAAAATCACTGCAGATGGTGATTGCACCCATGAAATTAAAAGACGCTTACTCTTTGGAAGGAAAGTTATGACCAACCTAGACAGCATATTAAAAAGCAGAGACATTACTTTGTGGACAAAGGTCCGTCTGGTTAAAACTGTGGGTTTTCATGTATGGATGTGAGAGTTGGACTGTAAAGAAAGCTGAGCACTGAAGAACTGATGCTTTTAAACTGTGGTGTTGGAGAAGACTCTTGAGAGTCCCTTGGACTGCAAGGAGATCCAACCAGTCCAACCTAAAGGAGATCTGTCCTGGGTGTTCATTGGAAGGACTGATGTTGAAGCTGAAACTCCAATACTTTAGCCACCTGATGTGAAGTACTGACTCATTTGAAAAGACCCTGATGCTGGGAAAGTTTGAAGGCGGGAGGAGAAGGGGACAACAGAGGATGAGATGCTTGGATGGAATCACCGACTCAATGGACATGAATTTGAGTAAACTCAGGGAGTTGGTGATGGACAGGAAGGCCTGATGTGCTGCAGTCCATGGGGTCACAAAGTCAGACACAACTGAGCGACTGAACTGAACTGAACTGAACTAAACCGTCCCTGATAGAGGCAGTCCAGCACTTCTGTGTCATAGAGAATTCCCCAGATATGAACTCCGCTGCTGCTGCTACTAAGTTGCTTCAGTCGTGTCCAACTTTGCGCGACCCCATAAATGGCAGCCCACCCACTCCTCTGTCCCTGGAGTTCTCTAAGCAGGAACACTGGAGTGGGTTGCCATTTCCTTCTCCGATGCATGCATGCATGCTAGTCACTTCAGTCGTGTCCAACTCTGTGCGACCCCACGGACAGCAGCCCACCAGGCTCCTCTGTCCACAGAATTCTCTAGGCAAGAGTATGGGGGTGGGTTGCCATTTCCTTCTCTAGATATGAACTCAGACACCAGCAAGTATTTCTAGGAGATGAGATTGCAGACAAAGGAGAATGGGTTTAGGAGTCATGAAGCAAGATGTAGGGGAATACAAAGCCATTCTAAATTGCATTTTATATCTTTATCAAGAGGTTTTCTTTAAAAAAAAAGAAGTCTGTCACTGAGGGTATTCTTTTCAGGATCTCGTGAATGTTTCTGTGCAACAGAAGATGGACCTGGAGAGAGCATTGATTCTTGAGCCCTGCATGACCTCAGCTGTGTAGTCTGGTTCTGGCTGCCTTCTTCTAGGATGCTGGGATCCCTGCCTTGTGTCCAAAGATGAGGAATGGAGGCTTCTCTTTAACTCCATCACAGTCTAGATCTTTAGAGCCGGGGCACAGTTGCTCAGATAAAAGCCAGTTGAGGATGCTGTGCTGTGCTGTGCTGTGCTGTGCTGAGTCGTTCAGTCACGTCCAGCTCTTTGCAACCCCATGGACTGTAGCCCACCAGGCTCCTCTGTCCGTGGGGATTCTCCAGGCAAGAATACTGGAGATCCTCCTCCAGGGGATCTTCCAAACCCACGGATCAAACCGGGGTCTCCTGCATTGCAGGTGGATTCTTTACCAGCTGAGCTACCAGGGAAGCCCCCAACCAAAGATATCAAGTCCTAATCCCTGGAATTTGTAAATGTAAACTTATTTAGAAAAAGGGTCTTTGCAGATGTGGTTAGGCCAAGGATCTTACGATAGAGAGATTATCATGAATTATTGAGATGGAACCTAAATGTGGTCTCAAGAGTCTTTATAAGATAGAAGCAGAGGGAGATTTGACATAGCTCGCAGAGGAGACAGCGATGTAAAGACAAAGGCAGAGATTGGTGTGATGTAACCCCAAGCCCAGAACTGCTGGGACTGGCCACCAGGAGCCAGGAAAGCCAAGGAAGGATTCTCTCTGAGGACCCTGGAGAGAGCTCAGTCGTCCAAACTCCAAAAGTGTGAGAGAATAAATTTTTATGTTTCAAGGCACCAAGTATGCAGTAATTTTTTTTTTTTACAGCAACCTCAGTAAACTTGGATACGTGGCATGGGCAGACACAGGTCGACAGGGGCCCACACCAGCTCTCTGTGATGGCCCTGGAACTGCAGCAAGAGGCGGTCCTTTGGTCCAGGCTGTATGGTCCTCTCCCCAGCGCTTCACCGGACTCCCTCATCTTCATAGTGCCTCATACACCATTCAGTTTATTGGAAAACTTCAGTCCACCAGGTGAAGGAATAGTAAATAGCAGGATTTCAAGGAACTCACAGTAAGGATGCCTGGGAGTATAAATCAGCCGCAAAAACACCTCTGCCGACTGGGCTTGCCTCTGCCCAAGTCAGGTTGCTCAGTCGAACTTGGCCTCGACCAAGTGGCCCGGCTTTGTGGAGTGGAGGAAACAGGCAGGATGGAGGCCAGCCCACTCCCCAACGCCCCTTGGCCCCTGCTCAGTTACCCTGCATAAAGCAAGGATGTTGGTGCCAAGTCCCATGCCATCATTCCAGCCCTACCTGGAAGCTGGTCTTGGGGGAATTCCACCCAGTCCCTGAGGCCTGCGTGGCTGAGACGGGGAAAGGTCCAGGGTCCTTTCCACAACTTCAGGTAAAGCAGGTATCAGAGTTTCCGCCCTTGTGATGTGAATCAGCAGTAACTGTGAGCCCCTGAGTCTCCCTGTCTGTGAACCATTGATCTTTGCTTATCACTGACAAAACTCTTGTAAAAGATCTGCGGTTTTCCCCAAACTACGTCAGCCCGTGAATAATGTGGGTGAGGGGAATTACCTAGATATGAACTCGGACACCAGCAGTTATTTATATGAGATGAAATTGCAGACAAAGGAGAATGGATTTAGAGGTCGTGAAACGAGACATAGAGGAACACACAGCCATTCTAAATTGCATCTAAAGAAAGAAGTTGGAGTGTAGCGGTGAAATGGATGTCATCTGCGTGGGGGAATTCTTAGCTCGCTCCTTGTTTCCACGAGGAACTTCCACACCCCTCCAGAAGGGGGAGCAGTAGCAGAAAAGACAGCTCTGGTTCCACCTCTCTTCCTGGTGGAGGAGGGCGGGGTTGGTGGTGGTGGTGGTGGTGATGGTGAGCTCCTATGACTGGAAGGTGGGGAAATTTTGTCACTTGTATCCGTTGGACCACAAAAGCCAGAGGAATGGGCCCCTTTCTCTGTTACCTTTTTAGGACAGCCTGAACTCCACGGTAAAGGTGCCCGTGGCTGTAGACCTTCGTGGTGAGGTGACCAGGCTGGTCTGGCTTTGTCAGGCCAGGTTACGTCCTTGCTTCTTGATATTGAGACAGGAGACTGTCCTCTCTGCGGATAACTGAGCTTATCCCAGTGACCTGGTCTCACAAGCAGAAATAAACCATGAGCTCATCACTTCAGAATTCTGTTCCTGAAGTACCTGTTCTCGACACCCTAAGGAAGAATCTGCTGCATTTCTACACACTAAAATGAAATATCAGAAAGAGCACATTTAAACAAAAATCCCACTTAAGATTGCATAGGGATTTCCCTGGCCATCCAGTGGTTAAGACTTCACGCTTCCACTGCTGGGGGTGCAGGTTTGATCCCTGGTTGGGGAACTAGGATCCCATATGCCATGTGGCACAGCCAAAAAAATTAATAAGTAAAATAAATTTTAAAAAAAATCACAATAAAGAAAGCCCTAAGAATAAGCTTAACCAAGAAGGTGAAAGACGTATACTCTGAAAACTATAAAATATTGATGAAGGAAATTAAAGAGGATTCAAAGAAATGGAAAAAAATCTCCTGCCCTTCCACTGACCATTTGCTGTCTCTGTCATTTTGCCTTTTCCAAAACATTCTCCTGTAGCTGGAGTCATAGAGCATGTAGCCTTTTCAGTTAGCAATACACACTTTAAGGCTTTCAGTTAGCAATACACACTTCAGGGCTTCTCTTTGTCGCTTGATAGCTGTTTTTTTAAGACCACTGAAAAGCATGTCATTGTGTACATTACCACAGTGCTGTTTATCCATTCATCTATCAAAGGACATCTTGGTGGATTCTCATTTTTTTGGCAATTATAAATAAAGTTACTATACATATTTGTGCTCAGATTTTTGTGTGGATATGTTTTCAACTCATCTGGGTAGAAATCAGGAGCATGATTACTAGATTATATGGTAAGCCTTTTCTAGCTTTATAAGAAATTACCAAACTGTCTCCCATAGTGGTTGTACCAGTTTGCATTTCCACCAGCAATAAATGAGAGTGCCTCTTAATCTTCTTTTTGTAAAAAATTTATTTATATGCTTGTCTCTTGTTAATCTGTAAAATATTTGTTTTTATTTATTTATTTGGCTGCACTGGCTCTTAGTTGCAGCATAAAGGATCTTCAGTCTTTGCTGCAGCACGCAGGGTCTTTGGTTGTGGTGTGTGAACTCTTGGTTGCCACATGTGGGATCTAGTTCCCTGACCAGAGGTTGAACCCAGGCCCTGCACTGAGACCATGGTCTTAGGCACTGGACCACCAGGGAAGTCCCTTCGTCTTCTTCCTCTCCAGTATTTGGTGTTTTGATTTTAGCCATTCTAACAAGTGTGTAATAATTCACTGTTGCTCGAATATACAGTTCCCTCATGTTTTTTCATATGCTAATCTTCCATCTGTATGTGTTCTTTGGTGAGATCTATTTTTGAAATTTTGGTTTTTTTTTTTGTTATAGTGTTTTGTTTTAGCATTGTCACTATATGTGATTTTTAAGCATTAAAAAATAGAAGTATAGTTGCTGTTCAATATTACATATGTACAATATTACATATCACGGGTGTACACTAAAGTGATTCACAATTTTTAGAAGTTAGACTCCAGTTATAGTTATTACCAAATATTGCCCCTGTTCCCTTATTATTAATATATCCTTGTAGCTTATTTTATCAGAGAAGGCAATGGCACCCCACTCCAGCACTCTTGCCTGGAAAATCCCATGGGTGGAGGAGCCTGGTAGGCTGCAGTCTAGGAGGTCGCTAAGGGTCAGACACGACTGAGCGACTTCACTTTTCACTTTCTTGCATTGGAGAAGGAAATGGCAACCCACTCGAGTGTTCTTGCCTGAAGAATCCCAGGGATGGCAGAGCCTGGTGGGCTGCCATCTATGGGGTCTCACAGAGTCGGACACGACAGAAGCGACTTAGCAGCAGCAGCAGCTTATTTTATACCTAATAGTTCCTACCTCTTAATTCCCTACCTCTACCTTGCCCCTCTGTCTCCCCACTGGTAATCACTAGTCTGTGTTCTCTAAATGAGATCGATTTTTTTTTTAACTTTAAAAATCATTGTAGGAAGCAGCAGTAGACCCGCCCCTATTTTGCCACCGACCACAGATAGATAAGATACCTGCAGAGAAGCTGTTCTCCACTGAGCTGCCGACACACAGCAGTGCAGACTCTGAGACAAGGAAACTAGCAACACTGAAAACCTCCAGAAGGAGGGCTCTCATTAAGGTAGGTATTAATAAGCATCCTTGGGAAAGAAAGATGTAAGAAGCGAGGATAGTTTTATGTCCTTGGGGGAGAGGCCGGGAGTTCAGAAATCTGGCACGAGAGGTGACACTTTTCTTTGCATATCCCCAGTGTTTACAAACCCTGCTTATGTCTCAGTGCCTGTCCATAGCAGTCTACTGGAGAAAAGCAAGCCATGCCGTTTTTCTCTGCAGGATGCTAGGAGGGTGTCAAAGCTCCTCCAAGAGTAGGGAAGGTAGAAGATTCTGCCTATCCTCAGGCATCTGGCGAGGAATCTGTCCTAACGCTGCGTGCATTGCGTCTATGACAGGAAGGCACGTAGGTATTGTTCTGAAGGAACAAAGCTGGCAAGCAAATTTCATCCTTGACTAGATGCTTTCTTAAATGACCACAGGCACATTCCACCAAACCCTGAAAAGCCTTCTTGGCCTCCTTCTCACAAACTGAAAAGCCTCCTTTTCAGTTTGAAAAGCAAGTCCAAGTTTACTCTGCTACAAAGTAATCTAGAACTTGGAAGTCAGATGGTCTAGATGCTAAAAGATTGTAGCTTTTTTACTCTTTTTTTTTTTTTTTTTAAACCCACAGTGAAGTACAGAAAAGAACAAGGATTTGGAGAAGACAGATGCAGTTTTTGAGTCCTGGCTCTGTTACCTCACCCTTTGTGTAACTTCAGGTACTGGACAAAAGCTGAGATTCAGGTATGATTATAACTCCAGAAAGAGAAAGGAGATGTTAGTGCCTGCTTCACAGGGATGCAAGAGGTATAAATGAGGTGATGTATGTAAAATTCTTGGTGCACTGTGATAAATGGTAGGGCTCGCTAATACTTTCCACAGATTTTAATGATGAAGGAACATAGCCAGGAATGTGGAGTGGATAGGAAGGATCTAAGGAAGAAAATGGGTTGAAGACTTTCTCTTATCTCAGGATATTAGGAGAGCAGAATAGAAGGACCATGAACTGAAAAATTGTTTTTTAAAGTAACTGTAAAAGACAAGTGAGGAGGAAGATGTAGGAGGGGAGACTCCTGTTTTGAAAGATGCTAGCCACATAAAAAAGAGATCCACCTCCATACTTCAGAAACTGTCTTAAAATCTATTTTGTGTATATACTTAGGTGAAATCAATATCTTTAAAAATGGCTAACTTGATTCGCATTTCAAATTATAGAAATGTGGCATGGTGGAGAGGGATGTCTGAGTGTCCAATAATCAAATGCCTTGGAAAAATCATTAAGTCTGGATCAAAATTGCCTTGAATGTAAATATCAGTTTGAGGCGAATGATCATGTTTCAAATGTTGAATCTTCCCTTCACGCTGTTTATCTCAGTTACAGAAGAAAGGAAGGGAGGAAAAGGTAAAGAATCAAAAGCAAATATGGCAATATGCTGGCAGTTGCTAATTCTGAGAGGTAGAACTATAGGTATTTAAGTTTTCTTGGCATATTTTGGCTTTTCTTATCCCACCAAATCCCTCTGTATTAGTTAGCCTGGGAAGTTTTCAACTTTTTAAAATGCAAATAGGCTTTACTTTCTAGAGAAGTTTTAAGTTTACAGAAAATTTGCGTAGAAAAGGCAGAGAGGTCCCAAGGTGGAGGTGGTGGTGGTGGTTTAGTCACTAAGTTATGTCCGATTTTTTGCGACCCCCATGGACGATATAGCCCGCCAGGCTCCTCTGTCCATGGGATTTTCCAGGCAAGAATGCTGGAGTGAGCTGCCATTCCCTTCCCCAGGGTATCTTCCTGACCCAGGGATCGAACCCAGGTCACCTGCATTGCAGGCAGATTCTTTACCAACTGAGCCACAAGGAAAGCCCCAGAGAGGTTCCATATAGCCCCTGTATTATTATTCTGTTTAAGCTGCCATCACAAGATGCCAGATGGCTTAAATGACAGGAGCTTATTTTCTCACAGTTCTGGGGCTAGAAGTCCAAGGCAAAATACTGACAAACTGGATTTCTGGTGAGAGCCCCTAGGGCCGCCTTTACACTTGGCTGTCGTCTCACAAGGACACGGGTCCAATTGGATTAGGGCCCCATCTGGTGACCTACGTTAGATCCTCATTGGACTGTCTCCAAGTTGAGTGACACTGGGGGTGTCTTGGTCAGTTTGGGCTCCTATAAACAGAATGCCATAGACTGGGTGGCTGACAACAACAAAATTTATTTATCACACTTCTAGAGTCTGGGAAATGCAAGATCAAGGCACCCAATGCAAGATCAAGGCACCAAGTTCTAGGGAGAGCCTTCTTCCAGGATGCTAACTGCCTAATTCTCACTGTATCCTCACACACTCTAGAGCAGAGAGAGGAAGCAAGCTCTCCTGTTCTTCTCATAAGGGTATTCATCCCATTCATGAGGGTGGAGCCCTCATGCGTGTGGGCATGCTAAGTTGCTTCAGTCATGTCTGACTCTTTGCGACCCTATGGACTGTAGCTCACCAGGCTCCTCTGTCCAAGGGATTCTCCAGGCAAGAATACTGGAGTGCATTGCCATGCCCTCTTCCAGAGGATCTTCCCACCTCAGGGATCGAACCTGTGTCTCTTACATCTACCTGTATTAGCTGGCGGGTTCTTTAACTGGCACCACCCGGGAAGCCCTGCACCCTCCTGACCTCACCTAATTCGATCACTTTCCAAAGGCTCCACCTCCTGATACCACCACAATGGGGGTAAGGTTTCAACACACAAAGTTTGGAAGGACACATTTAGTCCATAACAGGGCTTTAGGGCTTCAACATATGAACTTGGTGGGGAGCGGTGGGGCACAATTCAGTCTGTATTTTTAAATTAAAAATATCGCTAAGAAATGAATGTCTCTTAGGAGCCTCTGTGGCTGGCCTCCTCCTGCCTTGATGGATTACACACTTGAGCCCAACTTGACAACAGTAACTGACTTCTACTATCCCGACATCTACTCGAGCCCCTGCGATGGGGAGGGGAGAGACAGCAAGCTGCTTCTCGCCGTCTTCTACTGCATTCTGTTTGTATTTGGTCTTCTGGGGAACAGCCTGGTCATCCTAGTCCTTGTCAGCTGCAAGAAACTGAGGAGCGTCACGGACATATACCTCCTGAACCTGGCCCTGTCTGACCTGCTTTTTGTCTTCTCCTTCCCCTTTCAGACCCACTATCAGCTGGACCAGTGGGTATTTGGGACCGTAATGTGCAAGGTGGTCTCTGGCTTTTATTACATCAGCTTCTTCAGCAGCATGTTCTTTATAACCCTCATGAGTATGGACAGGTACCTGGCAGTTGTCCACGCTGTATATGCCTTGAAAGTGAGGACTATCGGCACGGGCACAGCCCTGAGTCTGGTGGTGTGGCTGACTGCCCTCGTGGCCACCAGCCCGTTACTAGTATTTTACCAAGTGGCCTCCGAAAATGGCATCCTACAGTGTTACTCGTATTACAATCAGCAGACGCTGAAGTGGAAGATCTTCATCCACTTTGAAGTGAATATCTTAGGCCTGCTGATCCCGTTCAGCATCCTGATGTTCTGCTATATCCGGATCCTGCACCAGCTGAAGAGCTGCCAGAACCACAACAAGACCAAGGCCATCAAGCTCGTGCTCATCGTGGTGGTTGCCTCCCTACTCTTCTGGGTCCCTTTCAACACGGTCCTCTTCCTCACTTCCCTGCATGACCTGCACGTCTTGGATGGATGTGTCGTGAACCAGCAGCTGACCTACGCCACGCATGTCACAGAAACCATTTCCTTCACCCACTGCTGCGTGAACCCTATTATCTATGCATTCATGGGTGAGAAGTTCAAGAAACACCTATCAGAACTATTTCGGAAGAGTTGCAGCCACATCTTCGTCTACATAGGGAGACAGGTCTCTAGGGAGGCCTTGGAAAAATCATCCTCGAATCATCACTCCACTCGCTCCTCCACCATAGACTACATTCTGTGAGTCTGTGCAGGGCAGAGCAACCCTCTGCCTCCATCACTCACCTTCTTGAAATAGAAATGATTCACGCTGGAGTTGGAGGCTACTTTGAAGGGAGACTGTTAGAAATCTGGTTACAGACATAAGACTTCTTTCATGATATTCGGTGAATTACTACTACTGCAAGTCAACCCTCTCAACTTTCAAAGACTTTGTCACTATTTTCTAAAAATAGTCTATAAGTTTCACTGTGTTAGCTATAGGGATTCCCCCCCACCAAGGTTTTGGAGTATCTTTATCAAATACCAGATTAAATTTTATCAAATGCTTTCTCCTTATCTATTGAGGTGATCATGTAGTTTTCCTCCATTATTCTGTTAATTTCATGAACTATATTGATAGGTTTTCTTATTTTAAATCAACCCATGTTTTCCCTAGAAAAAATGACCTCATGTTTATGGTCATTTTAACAATAAACAATTGGATTCTCTTGGGATTTTTGTATCCGTGTTCATGAGCAATACTGACCCACAACACTTGTGATGTAGGAAGGGCCTCGGATCTTGAACCATGCTGGCCTTGCTCAGGACATTGCAAGGGACACCTTGGATTTCCTGTCCTGGACCCTGCTCCTCACTTACAAGCTGGCCTGAGGCAGCATCTCTGCATGTCAAGGCAGACACGTGTGAGATAAGGTTGAAGATGGTGATGACGGTGCTTTCTGTCTTGCCTGCTCCATAGACCTACCCGATGTCCCATCTATAGCCTATAAATATCTTTGTACACATAAAAGTTTGTTATTACTATAATAAAAATACACAGCCTTTAACATTTTACTAGCTGTGCAGTTTTGGGCGATGTATTTTAACTGTTCTGTGCTTCAGTGTCTTTATATGTAAATGCAGATATTAATAGCAATAATGCATACCTCTGATTTCTGTGAAACTGTTATGCAAGGTTATGAAGCTGTGTTCTAATGCCACCTACTGTTCACTCACTGGGAGTAACAAGAGTCCCCTAAAGGAGGGTGGAAAGAATGGGAGCCCATACCTGTGTGTATCTGGTGTATGTGTGTGTGGTATGTTAAGAATTTGTCAAGGAAAGGCTGAAAAACTGTTCCAGATTAAAAGAGGCTAAAGACATGACAATTAACTGAAATATATGATCTTAAATTGGATTCTGGGTTGGTGGAGGGGGAATGCTCTGAAAGACAGTTTGGGGACGATTGGTGAACTTTTAATTTGGGCTGTTTATGAGATAACATTGGAGAAGGCAATGGCACCCCACTCTAGTACTCTTGCCTGGAAAATCCCATGGGCTGAGGAGCCTGGTGGGCTGCAGTCCAGGGTGTCGCTAAGAGTTGGACATGACTGAGCGACTTCACTTTCACTTTTCACTTTCCTGCATTGGAGAAGGAAATGGCAACCCACTCCAGTGTTCTTTCCTGGAGAATCCCAGGGACGGGAGAGCCTGGTGGGCTGCCGTCTATGGGGTCACACAGAGTCGGACTCGACTGAAGGGACTTAGCAGCATGAGATAACATTAAGTATTAAAATTGATAAAACAGAGAAACAGAAAGAACAGCAGGTAGGGGTAGAAAGTGCAACAATTAGCGTTACTTGTTAACTACCTACTTAGGACATAAACCCCATGATGTCATCGACTTCACCTCTTTTATTCACTCCTGTGCCCCCAGAGTCTGGAACAGTTCCTGGCACGTAGTATGCGCCTAATTAACATTTGTCAGATGAATAAATGAACTGGCCTCTGAAACAAGACACAGTTAAGAACAGGGTGAGGTATCAAAGCCGTCTGTCCTTCCACGCAGAGACTGAGGTTATCCGCTCTGGCTCCTGCTTACTGTTTGTCATCCCGGTGAACCTGACCTGCAAAACATTCTGATTGACCCAGTTGTTCCAGGCACACAGCCAGAAATACATCTGGCAACTCCCCAGATCAAATACATGTGTAACTTACTAATCCACAATTGCCTAATGTCCTTTCTAGTTCCACTCCCCACTGCTTGGCCTGATGCAGGAGAGGGACGTGGGACAGCTTGGCCCTCAGAGGACCCACACAGGCTCTGATTGGCTGAGTCCGAGCCTCAGGTCTGTGCTCAATTACCAGGAGGAAGGCTTGCCTTTGGCAGAAGGTTCAGTTGGCACATCTCGGTTGGACATCATGCTGCAGAGAGGTCTCAGGTGGCTGGTGAGGCCCCGACAGGCAGCATGCCTTCTCCCAGCCCTGGCTAGCCAGCCCCAGATGCTCCGGTCAGCCTGGATGCCAGCCCTACTCATCACTGTGAGTACCCACGTTGCATCCAGATGCGGGTCACTGTGAGTGTGGTCAGAGTTTCAGATCGAGGGAGCTACAAGGGACCTTAGGGTCCTTTGACAGATGAGAACCCAGAGCCAGGACTTCTGATTCCTAGAAGATGCTTATGCCACTTGGCCGTTTCATCCTGTATGGAGGGGTGCACCCTCAGACTGGGAACTTAGCGACAATATTTGGAGGCCCTCCAGTCTTACTGACCCTGCTGAACCTTTCCCATATGGTTAAGTGGGGTTGCCGAGCCCCAGAGTGAGCAAGTGAGCAGAATCAGGGAAAGAGAATCTCATTAATGGTGACTCAAGGGAAAGCAGTGGTTACTGTTTAACATAACATTTTCTGGACAAAAAAGAGGCGAAACTAAAAGAAAATTGTGGGCAAGAGTCAAGATGAGGGAGTAGGAGGACAAGGAATTCGTGTCTGCTCATAAGTAGGAACACCTACTAGGTGCTGGAGGGGGGTCCCTGGACAGCTACGGAGATGAGAGGAATCCCCATATGACGGGGTAGGATGTGGAAGGGAAGGAGGAAAGCAAGAAAGGTGGAGATGGGATGCCCCTCACGGGGGCTGGGGTAGGGGAGAGGTTCCCATGCTTGGATGGGGCCTACTCATGGCGAGGTGATCAGCAGAACAGAAAGGGAGCTTTGAGGGACTGGAGGATCATCAGAAAATGTGACCAGCATCTTCCCTGCCCACTTTGGCCCCAACAAGTCTGCTGTGGTCACAGGTCTGAACCCCCACCCGTCAGGGTCCCCTCTGGCCTCCTGGGTCTTGGGCTTGATTCCTTCCCCCCACCGGACTCCCCAAGGTCACTTCCCGGGCCTGAGTCCTCCCCCAGCCCAAGTTTTCTTTCAGCTGTGCCAGCCCGGTAGGAGCAAACACAGTCAGCTACCTTTTGAACTTCTTAGGTCTCAAGAAGTCACCTCCATTCCAATTCAAAGGATTATTCCCTCCCGAACTCCGGCTGGAGCCCCATCATGGTGAGGCTGTACAATGAGCTCATGGAGAAGACTGTGGATGGGACATGGATGCGACTTCCCGGTTACTGTCACTCTTGGCAGTTCCTTAAAGAGGGGGACCTAGCTAGGATCGCTAAAGTTGTCCCTGGTACGTTCACACCCCTGTATTAGGAGCGCTTCACCAGGGCTGGAGGAGGGCTCTGGAGAGTGCAAGACTGTTGGCAAAACTTTGCTTCTGTGGGTGCATTTTCCTCGGAGAGCTCCTCACTCCAGCCCAGTTCCCACACCTCCCGTGTGGCCTGCATTAGCCTGAAAGTCAGGTGTGAGGCAGTCTGGACATGGTGATCCTAGATTCATACACTATCAGGCTAGAAAAGGAATGTGGAGGCCGTCTAGTTCAACCCGCTCATTTTACAAGTGAGAAAACTGAGGTCTGGAGAGGCAACAAAGCGAATTTTTGGCAGAGACTGGACTAGAGTCAGGGATTCCTGGCTCCCAGATTAGTGCTCTCTCCACCCCTGTCTGCAGTCACCCCTGGCGTCTCCTTACACCTGCCAGCCCCACCATCTCCTGTAGACCAGACAGGTGCAATGTCAGTGAGGAATTGGGAAGAGGCGGTGCCTGGGATTAAGGGCCAGTGCCTTCACCTTGGTATACCCAGTTTTGGCAGCTCAGTGATGCTACAGGGGGCAGGATCTTACTGACCTCTGGGGCCAGGAGCCAGAATCTACTGGGGACAGAATTCGTGCTCCCTCTAGTGGTCAGCTGAGCTGAGCTCTTGAACCAGTCAGATAGATGGAAAACAAAAGATGAAGAGCCGCGTTCAAGAGACAGGAGGAACCAGCCGGAAGTCTTTTATTTATAGTCTATACTTATATACTGGAGAAGGCAATGGCACCCCACTCCAGTACTCTTGCCTGGAAAATCCCATGGACGGAGGAGCCTGGTGGGCTGCAGTCCATGGGGTCGCTAAGAGTCGGACATGACTGAGCGAGTTCACTTTCGCTTTTCACTTTCACGAATTGGAGAAGGAAATGGCAACCCACTCCAGTGATCTTGCCTGGAGAATCCCAGGGACGGGGCGGGGGGGGCGGGGGGGGGAGCCTGGTGGGCTGCAGTCTCTGGGGTCACACAGAGTCGGACACGACTGAAGTGACTTAGCAGCATACTTATAGACTATGTTTATAGTATATAATTTTATATACCTAAGCTGTCATTCAGAATTCTGCTTTGAGGGGAATTCCCTGGTGATGCAGTGACTGGGACTCTGCCTTTTCACTGCCAAAGGCATGGGTTCAATCCCTGGTCAGGGAACTAAGATTTCATAAGCCATGCTGCCAAAAAAAAAGAAAAAAGAAAGAAAGAAAGAAAAGAAATTCTGCTTTGAGATTCTTGGCAAAAAAGGTGTTTGATAAGTATTGGATGGGCTGCGTTAGTCATTCAGTCGTGTCCAACTCTTTGCAAACCCACGATCTGTACAGCCTGCCAGGCTCCTCTGTCCGTGGGATTCTCCAGGCAAGAATACTGGAGTGGATTGCCATTCCCTTCTCCAGAGGGTCTTCCTGACCCACGGATCGAACCCTGGTCTCCCCTGCTTTGCAGGCAGATTCTTTACCCTTTGAGCTTCAGGGAAGTCCTTAAGTATTGGATATTGGAGGCTTAACCTCTAATTAGGGGCTCTAAATTATCCCCATTTCCCTCGGAAGTCATACAGTATAAACAAATCTCACTGAGAGTTCAGGCCTGTGGCAGTGAGAGGAGACACATACACGTGTTCTACAAAAAGGACTGTCGCCGGCTTACTCCTAGATCTGCCACAATCGATGCATTCGGATTAGCGTTTGTTATTCAGCTGATGGGAACAGTGGTGTCCTGAATTCACAGGCAGTTGGCTCCTCACTGCCCCTCACACCACTGACCTCGTCCTCCCCTTGGAAGCTGCTCTTCTCAGTCAGAAGTTTACGGGACCATGCCCGGGTTGGCGTGCCCATGGGAAGCTGAGGGCAGTGGGTTTCCTGGGACCTACTCTGGTCGGGTGCTTTCTACCCCGGAGACCACACCGCCCTGAGGATCAGACTCCTGCCTGAGGTCTTTCTTATCGAATCCACTCTTCCCTCCAGTCCAAACAGTAGAAGACGCCCGCTTCTTTCTCCGGATCACAGAGATGGAGCGACTCGGCTTTGAGTATGTCGTCTTCCACAATGACTCTGAGAAGAAGTGTGTCTGCTTGTTCCAGCCTGGGCCCCTCCTGGAGGGGCTGCCTGGGTGAGGCATACAGGCTTGTCCCAGCCAGCTGCTCAAATGGGCTTCATCTTGGTCCAAGAGCAGGTGGTGGGTGAGAGCCCAGCTGGGGGTCCCTGGTTCCCTTCAGCAGGTTCTTGGTTGGTGGGTGATGGTTTAGTCACTGAGTCGTGTCCGACTCTTGCAACCCTGTAGGCAGTAGTCTGCCAGGCTCCTCCGTCCATGGGATTTTCCAGGCAAGAATACTGGAGTGGGTTGCTATTTCCCTCTCCAGGAGATCTTCCTGACCCAGGGATCGAACCTGGGTCTCCTGCATTGGCAGGTGGATTCTTCACCAACTGAGCCACCCTTAGATTCTTGGTTACCTCAGCCTTATTCTGCTGGCTCCCTGGGCAGCGAGGCCCTGCCAATCCCTCAGTGATCCACCCAAGGTGTGGCCTCTCCCTGTTAAGAACTTCCTTAACCTCCTAAATGGCAGTGGAGTAAGCAGTGGAAGTTAGAAATGAGAAGGGGGAAAGCTATTCTTGTTTGGTGCTAGTATATGTCATACCCTTTACATGAAGCTTTGGCTGTATTAATTTCATACTCACAAAAATTCCTAGGAGATGTTCCTCTCTTACAGATAAAGACGCAAATGGCCCAGGTGGTTCTGTGACTGAGGTCACATGGCTAGAAACATGAGGTTTAGACTTAGGGCTCTCTGCCTGTGAAGCCCATGCTTTCTTCACAGTACCATGCTAGTTCCCCCAACACCAACCCAGAAGGGAATACAAGGTTCATCAAAATTTGTGGTTGGGGCCGGTGGTGGGGTGGGGGCTTCTGCTTCTAGTTCATTCTCTTCTAAGCTGGTGTGACTCACTTCAGACGGCAGTGTTTGCTTCCCCTGCACCTGCTCTGCGCTCACATCTCTGCTCTAAACGGATCGGTAGAAGGGTCTGGTCCTGGATTGCGGGGAACCCTTCAGCACATTGCCTCACCGGAAACTGGCCGTGCGGAGTGGAATCCCGGGTGACTCTCTCCTTCCCTTTCTCCCCTTGTCTGGCCCTGCAGGATTATCCATGGTGGCGCGCTGGGGACCATGATAGACACCACGCTGTTCATGACGGCCTATTGCAGTGCCAATGCGGTCTTCACCGGGACCATGACCATCACCTTCAAGAGGTCTGTCTCCTCCCCTGGGTTCCAGCTAGGAGTAAGCTGGCACGGGCTTATTCCAGGTGTTATGATGGAAGATAAGAGCTCGTGTAGCAATCCTGAGTACAAAGAGGAGTTTCGACTTTTGATTTTCTCATGGGCCAACCTAAACTTGTTAGATGTTCCCTTTTCATCCAAGTTCAAGGTGATGAGCTTGAACGTGGGTTACGTGTTCCGACATAAAAATACACTACACAAGACAACGATAAACTACTTTTGGCCACCTCTGATTTAAAGAAAGCCAACCCAGGTGCCTGTAAATATTTAACTCAGTCCACAAATAATTACTGGGCTGCTATTGAAATGATCATTCCTGACACGTGATTTATTTGTTGTTAAACTCGCACACATTATTTTGTCCAATCTTTACTGTAATCCCGGGAGGTTGGTACCATTATCTCCAGCTTGACGAATGAAGAAGCTGAAGCAAACACACAGCTAGCAGGCGACAAACACAAAGGCCCTGACATCTTGGCCCTTGGAGTAGACGCCCAGGACCCCGACTCTGGTAGCCTCCAACCCCTGTAGGGTCATCCCCCCCACCTTTCTCAGAAACCAGGCTACCAGCCACTCGCCCCACTGCCCTCTCCTAGCCCAATCACCCTCGGCTCAGTGGTGAGGCTGGAGGCAAACATCACTGGCGTGGAAGGAAGAAAGGTGTTTCTCTCTTGCGAAGCCCAAAGCAGCGACAGGACCGTCCTCTTTGCCGAAGCTTCTGGTAAGGCCATGAGAATTCTTTTTTTCCTGCTGTTGGTGCCCATCCTTGTGACAGGCACAGAGGGTGGCTGTCCCAGCACCTGCCCTGGGAGACTCTTACAGGTGCTCACATGGAGAGGAGCCTCTGTAAGGTATAGGATAGAGACCACCATGAAACTCTCACTCACCTCCCTGGGAGACTACCAGTCAGAAAGGGGCTTATGAGGATGGGTGGGGAGGCTGTGGCAGCAGAATGTGCTTGGTATCTCCTCTCCTGGCTTGCAAAAGGCAAAAGCAGGCTCATTGCTTTGACAACAATAGAGGGAATTTAGATATTTCCAGAAGCAGCTCTGGCTCCAGGCAGACAGGAAAAGTCTCCCTGAACTGGATTTTCCTGAAGGCAAAACCTGGGAGCCACTTATCTCTGTGTTCTTCACCATTCCAGCCATCTTCTTCCAAATGAAGTGATACAGGTGCAACGCACCATCGGCTCATCTCCTCCTGGCTCAGAGGGCAGCAGACCAAAACTTCCTTTGGAACAGTGTCTGTCTCTCCACCCATCTCCAGCTGCCAGTGTTTACCCCAGCCCTTTCCTCCTCAGATGGCGAAAACTCCTCCAGCTGTCAGAGCTTGTTATGAATAAACTTTGAAAAGGGATACCATCTATTCAAATGGACATACGTGCATTTCTTCCTGCATAGAGAGGTCTATGGTCAGTGGGATGGGAAAGTGTAGTGTGACATTAACACCCAACTCAGAAAACAGAAAAAGGGCCAGACTGAGTTTGAGGGACCTGCAGAAGGGAGTAAGGTCACAGAAGCAAAATCATGTTCCACCGGCTATAGACACGTCAAGGGAGCCTTGCCCAATGTTAATTAATGACCTTGTTTTGAACTGAAGTCACACACAATGTTTTCACCAGGTATTTTTCCTTTTCTTTTTTTCTGTTTGCTTTTTCCTTTCATTTTTTAATTCACTCCTCTAAGTTCTACCATGAAGTACTGCCCTAAAACCTTTACTCATCTGCTGATGCGTAATACTCCTTTTACATGATCTTATATTTCTCTGTACCCTCTCAGATGTTGGGGGAGGATGGAGGAGGTGGGGGGACTCTGGGCTCCAGAGTTGTGAGTGTAGCAGGAAGAGATACACAGGAGGAAAACCCAGGCCAGCACCAACCATCCTTGAAAACCAGCCCATTTTATCTGAGCCTAGAGCCAAGCCAGTACCTGCTGAGGGTGGGGCAGTGGGCAGCAGGCTTTCATTCTGGGTCCCACCTCTATCCCATTCTCAGAGTGGCCAAGAATAGCCTCTAAAACACACCAATCGATTATTTCTCATAAGTAGGAATTCTTGCCCTGTGAGGACAGAAAAGTAGGCCTTCTTTTAAAGACAAGTTTCAGCCTAGTTCAGCATCGCACAAGGAAAATGAGCCTTGCAGCTTAGAACAAGAGATGGCAAAAAGTATGCAGCAGTAGCCCGGCAGGTTTGCCTGTGTATTTTTTATATTTACTCTTTGCTTAATCCCCTCTGATGATAAAAAGCCCACACTTTCTTGCCTGTTCCTTGTGCCTCAGAAGTACAGGAATTTAAGCCTTAAAAAAAAACAGCATCTTGCTCCCTGAATCATCGGTTTCTTTTCTGACCTAGATTTCCTGAGTGAAGAATGGATGGTGGGAAGTAGTGAAGGCTGCCACTATGAAAAGTCTGGACTTTATTCTGCAGATAATCAGGATTCCTGAAGATGTATGCCTGCCTTTTCCAAAAAGAGTGTCAGGATTCTAGCAGTAATAGTTTTCCACCAATCAGCCAGATAGGAATAATGGGAAGTTGAGAGACCAAAATGAAGTTTATTGATAAGAGGTTCAGATAAGAGGTAAGAACCATAATCTTAACCATCTAGACCAGTGCTGTCCAATAGAAAAGTAGTTCAAGCCCCAAGTGTAATTAAAAAAAAATTTTTAATTGAAGTATAGTTGATCTACAACGTTGTGTTAATTTCTGCTGTACAACAAAGTGACTCAGTTATACACACACACACACATATATATATTCTTTTCCATTATGGTTTATCACAGGATAACAAGTGTAATCTTAACTATTCTAGTAGTCATATTAAAAAAGCAAAAGAGGTAAAATTAATTTTAATAATTATTTTACCTAATACATCCAAAAAAATCATTTCAACGGGTAAAATGAAAAAAATTGTTTATGAAATTATTTTATCTTATTGCCATGTCAGAAATACGGTGTGTGGATGACTTACAGCACATTTCTGACATCAAGCTTTCAGCATTTTTTAAAGGGAAATGTGGAAATGCCAAAACAATAAAGTCATGTTTATGGAAAAATATTCCACACTGCTTCAGTTTTTAATACAAATGAATTACAATTAAATCAAGTTTAAAAGTCTGGACTTCAGTCACACTAGCCACTTCTCGAGTGCTCAGTAGCCCCAGTTGGCTACTGGCCACTGCACTGGGCAGAGTTAAGTCTGGACTGTAACAACATGCACAGACGTGGCACCCAAAGCATCCAGCACTGCAGACTTCCCTTGAGGCTCCG
This sequence comes from Oryx dammah, assembly GCF_014754425.2. Lineage (NCBI taxonomy): Eukaryota > Metazoa > Chordata > Mammalia > Artiodactyla > Bovidae > Oryx > Oryx dammah. The sequence goes on along the minus strand of NW_024070193.1, from coordinate 47,640,492 downwards.
GGCGCAGGGAAGCCGCCGATCCTGCAGTCCCGGACGTCTCCACCAGGTGGCACTAAGGAGCACATCCTCGCCAGCGCGCGAAGCGCATCCAACCCCGGAAGCTAAATTCCGGCATTCTAGCTAGTTCTTCCGGTTTTCTTCACCCTGGTACACCCTACCATCTTCAAGTCCTGAAGCCCCTGACTGGGCAGGATGGGCCGGGGAGCAGAGCCGAAGAGTCTACGGCGCAAGTGAAAAGCGGCGCTCGGAGCCACCCACTGGCGGTGGACACGCAGGTCCCGACCGGCGTAGACTGCAGAGTAGGCCCTGCCGTAGAAAGCGTCTGCCGGCTACCGCCATCGCGTCGTCTTCCTCCAGGATCGCCAGGGCCGGGCCTGCGCTCCTACCAACGGCACCCGGGGCCCAGTGCATTCACAGGCCTCCCCTCCAATGATTCAGAAGTCACGCCCGGCGCTGCTGCAGCACCAAGATGTCGGAGACCGGGTGGAAACGCTTATGGTAAACTGCAGGGAAGGGAAGGCAGGCATTCCGGCGTCGCAGGCTCGGCGAGGGGAATTCGGAAGGTTGCCGAGGGTCAGCGGCCCTTGGGGGGACGTTTTTTGCACCCGGGGTGCGCTCATAACGGGTTGGGGACCCGGCAGAGGTGGGAGTTTGACTAAGGGATTAAAAGGAGGGTAGGGAGGAAGGAGGGGAGTGGCAGCGCAACTCTTGGACAGGCAAGCAAAGGTCTCATTTCTGTGTTCGTATCTGGATAGAGGTAGGCGGGATTGCGGCGGCCTTGGGGGCCGTATGGGGAGTCTCCTGCGGCAGGTAACGACGTGCGAGCGCTATGGGAAGTTGCTTTGAGTTGTTTTCCTAGATTGAAAGATGAGAGGGCACCTGGGTAGATATTTGGACTGTTGCAAAGCCTGGCAATGAAGTTAAGCCTGAAATGCGATCCTTGCTCAAGCAAGGTAGATTAGGACTACACACGGCCGGCGGTCTGGGCCAGAGGGACTCGCTGGGAAACTGGTGTGGTTTGCAGGCCCCACGAGGCCACGCCCCCCGCGTCTGGATTGGCTGCCGTGGTCGTCCGCGGGCCCGCCATTGGTGGAGGCGGGGCTGGAAGGCGGGCGGAGGAGGACTGTCTGGCAAAGTCGCTACTAGAGGTGGGTGGAGCCGGAAATGCGGCTTCCTTTAGTTCGCTAGGGCCAGTCGCAAGCCGCTTTCTCCGGAGATGAAGGTTATGGTTCGCCTGCGGCAGGCGCTGGGCTGGGTTGTGGGCACTTTTTTCCCCCCAGTGTTTTGTTTTTGTTTTTAATCTTTAACAAAGGCGGAGTCGGGGGCCGCTTTAAGTTTACGTCATTAATCACGTGCTTACCGATTTCTTTCCGGGTCCTCCAGCTCTGGCCTGGAGATCTGATTTAATTTTTTAGGATTTAGTTTTGCCAAGGGAAGTAAGATTTGCTTGTGGAACTTTTTAGAAACAATTTTGTTGCCTTTCTTTTTTTTTTAACTCGAGGTTAATCAATACTGCTGGTATATATTTAGCATCTGCTCTGTGGAGTCTGGTGGGCTGCCGTCTATGGGGTCACACAGAGTCGGACACAACTGAAGTGAATTAGCAGCAGCAGCAGCTGTGTTAATAGACTTGGAAAGTTAGTTTAAAAGGTTATGGGCTCTATGTATGGATGTATTCAACAAATATTTATTGAGTCAGTAAAATGTCTAAGCAGTGTGTTATGAGATATGTTCTTGTAGTGGAGGACAGTGTGTTGTGGGAGAGGGGAAGGGTACATGTGAGTGTGCTCAGTCGTGTCCAACTCTTTGCTACCCCATGGACTGTAGGCTGCCAGGCTCCTGTGTCCATGGAATTCTCCAGCCAGGAATACTGCAGTGGGTTGCCATTTCGTCCTCCAGGGTTTCTTCCTGACCCAGGGATCGAACCGGAGTCTCCTGTGTTTCCTGCATTGGCGGGCAGATTATTTACCACTGAGCCACCTGGGAAGCCCAGAGTTGGGTGGGGGGGGGGGGGGTAGTTCCAGACAGTACCTGTGAGAACACTGGGGAAGCAGCTCCAAAGAGAACTGCTTAGAAGTGGTAACTGCAGGTCGGTCCTACAGCCCTACTGGAGCAAAGAGCTGGAGGTGCCTGGGGTGATCGTGCTGTGCAGGGACGGGGCCTTCGGGGCCCACTGAGCTTTATCCTGTGGGATCGTTGTTAAGGGAGAGCCACGTGCAGATTTCCTGGTCAGTTCAGCCGCTCAGTCGTGTCCGACTCTCTGCGACCCCGTGAATCGCAGCACGCCAGGCCTCCCTGTCCATCACCAACTCTTGGAGTTCACTCAGACCCACGTCCATCGAGTCAGTGATGCCATCCAGCCATCTCATCCTCTGTCCTCCCCTTCTCCTCCTGCCCCCAATCGCTCCCAGCATCAGAGTCTTTTCCAATGAGTCAACCCTTCGCATGAGGTGGCCAAAGTACTGGAGTTTCAGCTTTAGCATCATTCCTTCCAAAGAAATCCCAGGGCTGATCTCCTTCAGAACAGACTGGTTGGATCTCCTTGCAGTCCAAGGGACTCTCAAGAGTCTTCTCCAACACCACAGTTCAAAAGCATCAATTCTTCGGCGTTCAGCCTTCTTCACAGTCCAACTCTCACATCCATACAAGACCACAGGAAAAACCATAGCCTTGACTAGGCGGACCTTTGTTGGCAAAGTAATGTCTCTGCTTTTGAATATGCTGTCTAGGTTGGTCATAACTTTCCTTCCAAGGAGTAACCGTGTTTTAATTTCATGGCTGCAGTCACCATCTGCAGTGATTTTGGAGCCCAAAAAAATAAAGTCTGACAATGTTTCCACTGTTTCCCCATCTTTCCCATGAAGTGATGGGACTGGATGCCATGATCTTAGTTTTCTGAATGTTGAGCTTTCAGCCAACTTTTTCACTCTCCTCTTTCACTTTCATCAAGAGGCTTTTTAGTTCCTCTTCACTTTTTGCCATAAGGGTGGTGTCATCTGCATATCTGAGGTTATTGATACTTCTCCCAGCAATCTCGATTCCAGCTTGTGTTTCTTCCAGTCCAGCGTTTCTCATGATGTACTCTGCATAGAAGTTAAATAAGCAGGATGACAATATACAGCCTTGACGTACTCCTTTTCCTATTTGGAACCAGTCTGTTGTTCCATGTCCAGTTCTAACTGTTGCTTCCTGACCTGCATACAGGTTTCTCAAGAGGCAGGTCAGGTGGTCTGGGATTCCCATTGCTTTCAGAATTTTCCACAGTTTATTGTGATCCACACAGTCAAAGGCTTTGGCATAGTCAATAAAGCAGAAATAGATGTTTTTCTGGAGCTTTCTTGCTTTTACAATGATCCGGCGGATGTTGGCAATTTGATCTCTGGTTCCTCTGCCTTTTCTAAAACTAGCTTGAACATCAGGAAGTTCATGGTTCACGTATTGCTGAAGCCTGGCTTGGAGAATTTTGAGCATTACTTTACTAGCATGTGAGATGAGTGCAATTGTGCGGTAGTTTGAGCATTCTTTGGCATTGTCTTTCTTTGGAATTGGAATGAAAACTGACCTTTTCCAGTCCTGTGGCCACTGCTGAGTTTTGCATAGGAACCTGGAATGTCAGGTCCATGAATCAAGGCAAATTGGAAGTGGTTAAACAAGAGATGGCAAGAGTGAATGTCGACATTCTAGGAATCACCGAACTAAAATGGACTGGAATGGGTGAATTTAACTCAGATGACAATTATATCTACTACTGTGGGCAGGAATCCCTCAGAAGAAATGGAATAGCCATCATGGTCAACAAAAGAGTCTGAAATGCAGTACTTGGATGCAATCTCAAAAATGACAGAATGTTCGTCTCCAAGGCAAACCATTCAATATCACAGTTATCCAAGTCTATGCCCCAACCAGTAATGTTGAAGAAGCTGAAGTTGAACGGTTTTATGGAGACCTACACGACCTTTTAGAACTAACACCCCAAAAAGATGTCCTTTTCATTATAGGGGACTGGAATGCAAAAGTAGGAAGTCAAGAAACACTTGGAGTAACAGGCAAATTTGGCCTTGGAATGCGGAATGAAGCAGGGCAAAGACAAATAGAGTTTTGCCAAGAAAATGCACTGGTCATAGCAAACACCCTCTTCCAACAACACAAGAGAAGACTCTACACATGGACATCACCAGATGGTCAACACCGAAATCAGATTGATTATATTCTTTGCAGCCAAAGATGGAGACGCTCTATACAGTCAACAAAAACAAGACCAGGAGCTGACTGTGGCTCAGATCACGAACTCCTTATTGCCAAATTCAGATTTCCTGTTAGACGATGTGATTCCTTCATTCTTGACTACCGAGCCCCTGATGTGGACCAGGCTCTGCGATCAGTCCTGAGGGGATCACCGTGGGTTTGAACACCTGGCTCATAAGAGCACTGTGAGATTTTGAGGTGGTTCATATGGATGCCTCACCCCAGATCGCTCGGTGGGCTTGGCACTGCTGAGGCTGGAGACTCACAGGGAGGTTTCTTGGATCAGTGGGGGGCAGGCTGTGGGAGGAAAGAGGGGTCAGCGGCAGGAGTTGGTCGTGAAATGGTAGGTAGACCAAGGCATCTTCCTCGTCTCCTGAATGTCCTGCTGGAACATCTCAGTGTGGACTGAAGGAGAGGCAGGCATGTGAAGAACTGTGGACCGAGTTTCCATTTGGGGATGTTGAGCTTGAGATGTCTGCAGGCCATCTGAGGGGAGATACAGGGAGTGCGGGCTGAACTGGACTAGAGATGTGGGCGTTGCCGGCATGAGCGTGTGAAGCGAGGTGTGGTGTGGGGATAAGGGTGCCCTGAGAGGGGCCGCTACGGGGAGATAAGAGGAACAGCAACATCTGTGTGCTGGGGAAAGGAGGCCCAGAAAGGCACCCAGAAGAGGAGAGAGAAGCCAGAGAGGGGCGGCCATCAGCAGGCGTTCCAGATGCACCAGAGAGGCCAGGTAAGAGAAGGGCACTGGAAAGGGGTCCTGGGCTGCTCTGGTCCTCGGTGAGGCAGCTTCAGCGGAGGGGCTTTAGCCGGATGGCGAACTGGAGGAACGTGAGGGGTGACTGGTGAAGAGGGAATGGAGATGATGTGGCCTCAGGCTGGAAAGATGGGGGCTTTCAAGCTTGTTCCAGGCAAAGGAGTCAGCGGAGGGAAGAGGCAGAGTGTGCAGGCAGGAGGCCCTCCCTGCGAGCCAGTCTCAGATGAGCCTAAGAAACAAAGCTCGTGGGAGTGCCGGTTAGCGTGCAGCTGATGGAGTGCCCATGTGACTTGGCCGTGCTTACGGTCTGACCTCTGCTTGGAAAGCTATTTGAATGTGGCTGTAAGCGCCAGTATTTATTATCTCAAGTTACTTAGACCTTTAAGGAATTCCAGATATTGGTTGATAATTGCTGGTTTGGTGGAACGTGGAATTACCTCTTTTCTCTGTGAAACAAATACCACAGATTACAAACATTATGGTTCTAGGTAGGTAGTTATGTACCGTAGGTAACAAGCAACTTCATCTTAATAGCATTTTAGGATGACAGTACGCCATGTATTACAAAATAATAGTGCAAATACCATTTAATGAGGAGAGAGAAGATCTTTGGATGGAGTTTGCCTAGTGTCTCCTACGGAAAAGAAGACTTCTCTCCTGCTTGAATTTTTAAAAGTGTGTTTGCACAACCACTTGAGTGTGTCTGGACTCCAGGGCATGCTGTGAGGCCCTGGAGGGCGCTTGGGAAAGTGCAGTTAGTCTACCAGGCGGTCCTGCCCTTCTGAATGCTGCCTGTAGGTTAGCCAGTGTGCGTGACTCTCCCAGAACTGTGAAATTCCAGATGTTGAAGCTGGATTTAGAAAAGGCAGAGGAACCAGAGATCAAATTGCCAACATCCGTTGATTCATCAAAAAAGCAAGGGAGTTCCAGAAAAACATCTGCTTTATTGACTATGCCAAAGCCTTTGACTGTGTGGATCACAACAAACTGTGGAAAATTCTTAAAGAGATGGGACTACCATTAGACCACCTTATCTGCCTCCTGAGAAGTCTGTATGGAGGTCAAAAGACAACAGTTACAATCGGACATGGAACAACAGACTGGTTCCAAATTGGGAAAGGAGTATGTCAAGGCTGTATATTGTCACCCTGCTTATTCAACTTATATGTGTTGAGTATAATTAAATAGAGCTCATTTACAAAGTAACCTCAAAAATATTACCCAGAGACAAAGACATACCAAGACATATTTAGACAGACAGTGCAAGGTCTAGCTTCATTTTCAAAGTTTAGTCATGAATTAGATATTACAATATAAAATTTACTAGTTTATAAAAAAACAGTTGAAATAAATAAAAATTTTAAAGGCTTTTTTTCTCCCTTTCCCCTCAGTCTCAGGCGTTAAAGATGGTCTAGATAAGTGTTCCTGAGAGCCCTGGTCTCAAGGCACAGGGAAAGAAAAGCAAGTTCTAATAGAATGGCGGCAGGTCTAAACCAAACGGTGGCCTGACAAAGCAAAATGGCCATCAAAAATCACCACACAGAATGCAGAGTTAAAACCCACACATATAAGCCTGGCAGTCCTCCTCAGACACTCCCTTAAATACAAGCATACAGTCTCTCAGAAAGCCGCCTATAGAGACCCAGAACTGCAGATCCAAGTGCTAAGAGAGAGTAAAGGAAAATATCTCAGGTCTCCAAGGATTTCAAGGGAGGAAAAGGAGCCAGGTTGAAAGAAGAAGGGGGGGAACCGGGAGAGGGGGGCAAAAAGGGTGGCCTTACAGACGTCTCCTGCCACCTGCAGGTACCCAGGCACTATGTGAGTTTACCCGGGACCTCCAGAGAAGGAAGGACTGGAACTCGGCCCTACCAGAAATAATTCGAGTTCTCTGCCAAGAGGAGGTGATCAGTCTCCAATCGTCAGCTCAGGCTGAGGGCTCTTTGACCAGATTCCTGCGTCCAGGACCGGGGGACTAGAAAAACAGGGAAGGATAGGAAGGGTTAAGGAGAGGAAAGAGAGAGGGAAGGGGAGAGAGGTCAATAAAGTCTCTTGTTCCTTACCGGTCGGGGCACTCTGGCCAGTTGTCTGCGTCAGGAGGAGACCAGGGACAAAAGGGTCCCAGTTGCAGTCTCTGGGTCTGGTCCATTGGCAGGCAAGCTGGCCCCTGAGTTCCCCAAGTGGTCAGGATGTCAGTCTCAGTGAAGAAGAGTCCCACCAGAGTTGCCATTTATTGCAGGAAGGCGGACCCCTTCCAGGGCCTGAAACTGGGCTCTTGTCTAACACTCGGAAGAGAATTGTCTGAGGAGACACATGTGCTAACAAAGTAAGAGATTTTATTGGGAAAGGGCACCCGGGGTGGAGAGCAGTAGGGTAAGGGAACCCAGGAGAACTGCTCTGCCGCGTGGCCCGCAGTCGCAGGTTTTATGCTGATGGGAATTAAGTTTCCGGGTAGTCTTTGACCAATCATTCTAATTCAGAGTCTTTCCTGGTGGCGCACGCATCACTCAGCCAAGATGGATGCTAGCAAGAGGGATTCTGGGAAGTGGACGGACACACGAGGTCTCCTTTTGACCTTTCCCGAACTCTTCCCGTTGGTGGTGGCTTATTAGTTCCGTTTTCCTTACCAGGATCTCCTGTCATAAAACAACTCATGCAGTTGGTTACTATGGTGCCTGGCCAGGGTGGGCGGTTTCAGTCAGTGTGCTTCCCCTAACATATGCAGAGTACATCATGTGAAATGCCAGGCTGGATGAAGCACAAGCTGAAATCAGGATTGCTGGGAGAAATATCGATAACCTCAGATATGTAGAAGACACCACCCTTCTGGCAGAAAGTGAAGAAAAACTAAAGAGCCTCTTAATGAAAGTGAACGAGGAGAGTGAAAAAGCTGGCTTAAAACTCAGCATTCAAAAAAGTGAAGATCATGGCATCCAGTCCCATCACTTCATGGCAAATAGATGGGGAAACAATGGAAACAGTGACACTTGCTCCTTGGAAGAAAAGCTATGACCAACCTAGACAGCATATTAAAAAACAGAGACATTACTTTTCCAGCAAAGGTTTGTCTAGTCAAAGCTATAGTTTTTCCAGTGGTCATGTATGGATGTGAGAGTTGGACTATAAAGAAAGCTGAGCACCAAATAATTGATGCTTTTGAACTGTGGTGTTGGAGAAGACTCTTGAGAGTCCCTTGGACTGTAAGGAGATCCAATCAGTCCATCCTAAAGGAAATCAGTCCTGAATATTCCTTGGAAGGACTGATGGTGAAAGTGAAGCTCCAATACTTTGACCACCTGATGCAAAGAACTGACTCATTTGAAAAGACCCTGATGCTGGGAAAGATTGAGGGCAGGAGGAGAAGGGGATGACTGCAGAGGATGAGATGGTTTGATGGTATCACCGACTCAATGGAAATGAGTTTGAGCACGCTTTGAGAGTTGGTGATAGACAGGGAAGCCTGGCATGCTGCAGTCCATGGATCTGCAAAGAATTGGACACGACTGAGCGACTGAACTGAACTGTGACTGTCCTAGTATATAGGACCGCCAGCAAACCCAGGAGTGGCTGCTGGCCTGTGGTGCACCTGCGGTCTGCTTCGGTCCCAGTGAGATGAATGGGTGTACAACAGGGGGAAAGTTTTAGATTAAAGAAATGCATGACTTTTACAGGAAGTGGCACATACATTTCTCAGTGCATCACCTCACTTACGGTTTCACTTCCTTTGTCTTACTCCTGTAAATAATCTACCGGTTCCACAACCCGGGGAACCTGAAACCAGCAGTCCAGGGTTAAAACACACTGCTCAATTGATTTTGCTTTTGTCACGAGAAGAAGTTGGCCAGTAACCTATGTTCAGGACAAATTAGGGAGGTGTGGTCAGTGGCATAATTCACAGATGGAAACAGCCATGTTGCTCAGTAGGAGAGAAGTTGTCCGTAATTTTTTTTATACTTTATTTATTAAATTTCGGTAGTGCTGGTCTTTGTTGCTGTACCTGGGACTCTTCTGTGGTTGCAGCAAGCGGAGGCTGTCTGCAGTTGCCATGTGAAGGCGTCTCATTGCCATGGGCTCCCTCTAGGGTGCTTGGGCTTCAGTACTTGCAGCACACGGGCTCCGTAGTTGGTTCCCGGGCTATATAGAGCACAGGCTCAACAGTTGTGGCGCGTGGGCCTACTTGCTTCTAGGGACGTGGGATCTTCCTGGGCCAGGGATTGAATGCATGTCTCCTGCACTGGCAGGCAGATTCTTTACCACTGAGCCACCAGGGAAGCCCTACCCGTAAGTTTTTAATTATCAGTGATTACTAAAGTTGTTACCAGTAAGACAAGAGAGCTACTTCTTGGAGTGTACAATGTTCTCAACAACATTCTAATGCTGTTCATCCCTGACTACATTTTGCCCTCCTCTAAAGTCAGAAGCTATTACTAATACAGGGCACCCCCAGGTGAGTTTTTAAGAAATCCTTAGGAAGAACTGACTGGTCCAGGTGTGGTGAATGGTAGGACAAAGCTGATGACACCGTGTTCTCTTGCCCTGCAGTTGCAGCCAGTGATCAAAGCTTTCTTGTGTGGCTCCATCAGTGGGACCTGCTCTACCGTCCTCTTCCAACCCCTGGATCTCCTCAAAACCCGCCTGCAGACCCTCCAACCCTCAGCCCATGGGTAAGGCCTGCTGCCCACCCGCCCACCCCCATTTCACTGAGGAGCTGGTTTCAGCGGGAGCATCCTTTCTGTGTTCAGTCACCTTCCATTCTGTGGGATGATCAAAGAGAAACAGAGACCAGGCCCAGCTCTCCTGTGTTTTGTGTGTACTCTTTTGTGTTTGACGTTTCTCTTAATTAAATGGGGTCCTTTGCTCAGTTGCTTCCTGGCATCTGCCTTGGTGACGTTTGCGTTCTATTGTGCTGGTCTGTAATGTCATGACTGTGCTGCTTGGTGCAAGCAAGGGGTGGTTTTCTGGAAATAAGGGAGGTATTGAGTGCCTCTTGTGAGCCCCCTTACTGGGCTCAGCACTGTGGGAAGTGTGTGAAATGTATGGAAAGTGAGTAGTTATCCCATTGCTTGCAGCCTAAATGAACAAAGAATCACTGACCTGCCACACTGTGACTGCATAGGAACTCAGAGTAACTCCCAGATGCCTAGCAGAGATCGTGAAGTGTTGCAGAAAAGAGGCCATACAGAGAAGTCTTTGAGCGGGGAGTCCTTTGACAACGACGTAGTCTCAGTCATTTTTCCTTCCTTCTCTCTATCTGGTCTGCTTTCAGGTCCAGACGTGTTGGCATGTTGGCTCTGCTCCTGAATGTGGTTCGCACGGAGAGTCTGCTGGGCCTCTGGAAAGGGATGTCTCCGGTAAGCTGCCTTTTGGGTCTTGCACCCCTTCCTTTACTCGCCAGCCCTTTCTCATCCGCCTCACACATCCTCGCTTTTAAGAGTGCATGTGGGTTGGAGACTGAGCAGGCCTCTGTTGTCCCCCTGTCCGTCACTCTCCCTGGCTTCCGCTTGAGGGCCCGGGGGGACGTCACCCGTGTGTGCCCTGGGCACAGCTTCTTAGCAGCATCAAGTCCTAGAGCAGAGGCAGCCAGTGCCCCACCTGTCAGCAGGTCCTCCCCCACACTCCCCGCCCCTTCATCCCCTGCCTCCTACCTGCATTTCCCTACCTGGAAGACTTTTTCTGGCCTTCAGAAGGCATTTTGCTGGAAAAGCCAGGGAATTTACGCTCACCCCAACCTCAAAGCATCTCTTAACCAGTGAAAGATGAGACCTGATGTTTAGAACCCCCCATCCCTCCTCAGGTGGCAGGGTAACCGAGGCGTGTCCACGCCAATTCCCAGAGTTCCCCGGAGGGATTCCACTGCCCATGGTGAACACTGATGAGACGACATGCCCTTTATCGGCCACCTTCTCTCCCGCCTCATGTCCCCGCTCTCCCTTTGGTGTTCCCTCCACACCTTAAATCAACTCCTCGCGTGCCAATCCTGGGTCTCCTTTGGGGAAATCCACCCGTGGTGGTCTTTGATCCCTGTCCTCCCTCCGACTTTTCCTGCAGTCCATCGTGAGGTGTGTCCCTGGCGTTGGCATCTACTTTGGTACCCTCTACTCTCTGAAGCAGTACTTCCTGCGAGGCCATCCCCCCACCGCCCTGGAGTCAGTCATACTGGGGGCGGGCTCCCGCTCTGTTGCAGGGGTCTGCATGTCACCCATCACTGTGATCAAGACACGGTACGAGGTGAGTTGGACAGCCTCACGGCCTGGGAGAGGGCAAACAGAGGCACTGGACTTCTTGAGTCAAGTGCCCACTGATGCCACCTCCTGCGTTATAACCCAACACAGAGGTCAGTGTGGTCGGAGAACCCATCTGTGTAGTCAGGCCAAGCACATGGGAACCGGAGCCCCCAGGGCCCAGGCCATGCAGCCTGAGGATAGCTCGGTTCAGTGCGCAGCCCCAGGGCCCCCGAGGCAGCCTCGGGTTCTGTGCTTCCTTCGCAGAGTGGGCGGTATGGATACCAGAGCATCTACACTGCCGTGAGGAGCATCTATCACAGCGAGGGGTTCCGGGGCCTCTTCAGTGGCCTGACAGCAACACTCCTTCGTGATGCCCCCTTTTCCGGAATCTACCTGATGTTTTACAGCCAGACAAAAAACGTTGTGCTTCACGGTACAGGTAAGGGAAGGTGTGGTGGGAAGAGAGATCCCTCAAGGGATCACATCCTCACCGCTTTCTCTGAGATAGGAGACTATTTGTTGTTCTTAGCAGCTCTGGATTCTTAGCCTAGTTTTAAAAACTGAGCCATATCTGCCCTGTGTCAGGCGTGGGGCCCCATGCTGGGATGCAGTTATAGTCCCTGCCCTTTTGAGTTCATAGCTTCTTAAGGAAGAGTACTGATAGTATGTAATTCCTGAGTCGGGGGTGGGGCTGGAATAAACCACGTTTTGCGTAGGCCATGCAACAATACTTCCCACATTTGCCTGATCTTCAGATTTCTGGTTCCTACCCAAGGAGTCTTAAATCAGAAGCTTTGGGGTAAGAACTGGGAAACTGGATTGTTCAAGAAGCACTTATGATTCTTAACAGACAAATTTGGGAAACCTAGTGGGTTCAGACCTAGAAGAAAAATTTTATTTTCATTTACCTGCTATGCTCTCAGTTAACGATGAGAGCCCTCTGTTTGGATGGAGAGAAGGCTGCCAAACCTCCCGCATTCTAGCAGGCCCACCCTACTAGTAAGCTCGTGTTGCAAGACTTGGGCAAAATCAACAATCAGTAAATGTTCGCCCAGGCAGAGTCACACACTGATAGTCACACACACACACATCCTGTAGCGTGAACCAGCGTTCAGTCAGGTGTCTGGATAATCTGAGCAAGGAATTACAGCCGAGGTCATTTAATTGGGAAAGCCAGAATGCCACCCTCATGACCATGTTGTCAGTTGGGGTGCTTTAGGAGATTTGCTGCTTCGCCCCAAGTACCAGGAGTTGTGACATTGCAGGTCACAGCCTTACTTTGCAGTAGAAGGTTAAGGCAATAAGGGAGCTTCGATATATGTTTTTAACTTCTTCATTCATCCTAAAAAAATTTTTTTTAATTTGGTATTTAGAAATCATTCTACGCTTAACAAAAAAGCCACAAGAATAGTACATATAACTCCATAGCCCTGTATTATTCTCTGTCTATATGTATAATTATTTTCTCCAAACCATTTAGGAGTAAGTTGTAGACATGATGCAACTCTTTACTCTTAAATACATCAGTGTGTATTTCCTGAGAATAAGAGCATTCTTAATAACCATCTTATATTTAGGAAATTTTACACAGATACACTTCTTGTATCTATAGTCCAATCTATAGTCTTAATTTCTCCAATTTTCCCAATAATGTATTTTGTGGCCATTTTTACTTTTTATTTTCAAGTGTATAAGCCAATTATATAACCTCAGCCTGGGTTTATCTGATGGTTCTTTGCAGCTAGATTCATTTATACTCTACCTTTTCAGCAAAAGAAGCATATAACAGGTTGTGTCTTCATTGTGTGATGTCAGGAAGCTCATGTCACCTTTTGACCTGCTGTGGGTGATATTAACTCTTTATCGCTTGGATAAAAAGAATGTCTCCAGTGAAAACTCGGTTATTTGTTCTTTTGTCATTTCTAAGTATCTCTGTGGGGCGATACTTTGAATCTCTGGAAAACGTCCTGTTATTTCATCCATATATTTTAGCATCAGTTAATGTCTTTTAGTTAATTGTTATGCTGAATTAATTGTTATGCTGATGATTGTAAAAAGGTAAAGTTTTAGTTCCATTTTTCTGTTTACATTGATTAGTTTAGATTTTGAATTCCTAGCTTTGTTTGAATATCCAGACCCTCCTGGCTTTCAGGAAGAATTAGTGGCAACTTGGCACTGATATTTTTCTGGTAGATATGAGATTTATTTATAACCAAAGGCTGCCTTTGTCCTCTTTCAGACCAGTTGGATGCAGTCCTTGTTCCCGTTGTGAATTTCAGCTGTGGGATATTTGCTGGGATTCTGGCCTCGCTGGTAACTCAACCTGCAGATGTGATCAAAACTCACATGCAGCTCTCCCCAGTGAAATTTCGGTGGATTGGCCAGTCAGTCATGCTCATTTTCAAAGTAAGGCTTTAGGAAATTCCCCAGCGGTCCAGTGGTTAGGACTCCGCACTTTTACTGCAGGGGACATGGGTTTGATCCCTGGTCAGTGAACTAAGATCTCCCATGCCTTGTGGCACGACCAAAAAAGAAAAAGTGAGGCTTTAGAATACGTATTGGTTCGTATTGTGGTTAAAGCTCTCTCTCTAAGGCAGTAGCTGTCCTTTACTGGTAGATCACCTGGGGAGCTTTTAAAAATCCCTATTCCCAGAGCATAACCTGAGCTCATCATATTAGAGTCTCTGGAAAACATGAAACCCTGGCATCAGTATTTTAAGTTCCCTAGTGATTCCAATGTGTTGCCAAGGTTGAGAATCACTGCTAAAAAACTGTGGTTGTGGGGGTCTTTTTGTTTTTTGGGTTTTGTTTGTTTAGGGAGGGGGGCCCAACATTAGGACAACTTGTGATATTTGTTAAACATGCATATTGTTGGGCTCTATCCCAGACCTCCTGAGTCAGGAGTTCTGGGAGGATTCATTAACCTAATCAAGGACCTGCTGCTGCTGCTGCTGCTAAGTTCCTTCAGTCATGTCCAACTCTGTGCAACCCCATAGATGGCAGCCCACCAGCCTCCTCCATCCCTGGGATTCTCCAGGCAAGAACACTGGAGTGGGTTGCCATTTCCTTCTCCAATGCATGCATGCATGCTAAGTCACTTCGGTCGTGTCCGACTCTGTGCGACCCCATGGACAGAAGCCCACCAGGCTCCTCTGTCCACGGGATTCTCCAGGCAAGAATACTGGAGTGGGTTGCCATTTCCTCTGAATCAAGGACCTAGGAGGAAATGTAGTCAGAAAAACCATAGGCACATTGTTTTGTTTCTAGGAGTTTGTGCTAATACAAATGTACACATGTATTGAAGATAAAAAGTAAAGTAGATGTCAAGTACACTAAAATGCTATTTAAAAGCCACTGAGTTGGCCCTTTGGGAACGTGTTCGATTATCAGATATTCTCTTTCAAGGTAAATCTGTCACCTAGATCTTTAGATTTTTCTGTGCTTCTTCGTTTTTCCTCGTAGCAGAGGAAACACGTCGGCATCTGCCGGCACTCATCTGTCTTGCCCTAGTTGGAAGCAGTGTTTGTGAATCTGATCATATTTCTCACACTGCGTAGGTTGCTTGCTTTCTTATTCGTGATACCTGAAGCCATGAAGTTTGATATCTTCCGTGTGAAAATGGAAGGACTGATAACAGTAGGAAAGAACAATCCAGATGATGAGGTGTTTTGTCTTTAATTCTTATTTAGGGCCACCAAGAACATCTAGTGAGTTTAAAAAATAAAAATAAAAAGGGTTCTCCCTCCAGGCAGATGGATTGCCAAGAAGGTACCTTTTCCTTAAGCCTGGAGTTGGGGCCCAGGGCTTGGCAGAGAGACTTTGGTCTGCATTTCAGCTGCTGCTCGGGCCTTCTGGCTTCTGTGTACTGTACAAGTTGCACACTATATAGAGTAAGCCTCCAGAAGATTTTCATCTGAGAAATAAAGTCCCCTGGATAGAGCATGCCTAAAACACATAAAGCTTAGCAACAAAGTCAAACAAATTTTTTTTTTTTCAGTTCGTCCCTTTGGACCCAGTATTCATAGTTTTAATGATATTTGTAAAAGGCTATAATGTAAGACTTAAGAATGGAGTAACGCAGAGGGACATCCTCACTCTGATGGCAGGTGTGTAACTGTATTGCTGCTTTAATTCCAGCGTTTGGGCTTCCATTTTCCCTCCTAGGACTGTGGGCTGCGTGGCTTCTTCCAAGGCAGCGTCCCCCGGGCCCTCCGCAGAACCCTGATGGCAGCCATGGCGTGGACAGTCTACGAAGAGATGATGGCCAAGATGGGCCTGAAGTCCTGACCCAGCGGGGACCGGGCAAAGACGGGACCTGTTGCCCTGCTTGGTTTCTGCCAAGGGCCGCTTCATCTCACCACGCTGGAGTCAGATGAAGTCCTAGCAGGAGAGCCTGGCAGACACATTGCCTTCAGTTACTCAGTTCAAGAAGAGACTAGGTGGGCCCAACTCAAATAGGTGGACCCAACTTAAGCCTTCTGAACCTCCCAGAAGAGGAGTCCCTGAAAGAGCATGGTGGGGAGTCAGGAAAAGGGTCTGCCTGCCCTACAAGCCCATGTGAAAGGGCATTTCCAGAGAGAGTGCCGTCGGTGGTCCCGCTCAGCCACCCACTACACCATGCCACCTCCTTGGATCTGCTCTTGGGCAAGAAATCACAACCTTAGAGATGGTGTGAGCTGTCCCTCGTGTCTGAGGAGTTCCAGCAGCGAGACTGGATCTGCCAAACGAGGAGTCACACTCATCAGGCTGAAGTCTCCCTCTGAGGTGATGTTAGAATGAAGAAGAACAGATGTCATGACTGAACTGATTCCTTGTTAATTTCTAAGAGGCTCCAGGGAAGCAGGGAAGGGAAGTAGCTTCCTGGCCTCTAAGTGTCCAAGTAATACTTTTTGGTCTCGGCCCGTGCACGGTTTCAACTCCCAAGTTGATTTGGCATTTTTCTGCAGCTAAAGTTGGGATAAATAAAGTGAAGCTTTATCACTGGAAAACCTCAAGTGCCATGAGTCTATCCTACAGTAACAAAATAAGGTGGCTAACACTTGATCTGTATAGGTCCTCAAGCTTAAAATTGTTTAAAATAGCTTTATTTTATATGTTATATGATCTGCCCATTCCAAATACACAATTCTGTGATTTTTTAAAGTAACTTTACTGTCTGGTGCCGCCATCAGCATAAATCAGTTTTAGAACACATTCACACCTCCAGTAAGAGCTCTTATTTACAATGAACCCTCATTCCAAGCCCAGCAGCCACTGATCTGCTTTCTGTCCATAAATCTGCCTTTTCTATGCACCTCCTATAAGGGGACTATTACAGTGTAGTCTCATGTCTTTCATATGTAGTCTCTTGTGTCTGGCTTCTTTCATTTAGCATAACATTTTGGAAGTTCATCTGTGATGTGGCATCTTCAATACTTTATTCTTTTTTATAGCCAAATATTGTGTGCCTGTTTTATTTATCCATTCATCAGTTGATGAATGTGAATTGTGAACACTTTTTGGCACTTAGGAATAACGCTCCTATGAACATTCCTGTATGAATCATTTGTGTGGATATATATTTTCATTTCCCTCGTGTACATGCCTCGGAGTGGTGTTACTGGTGGTATTACTCTTATGGTTTCTGGTGGTTACTGGCAATTCTTGGCTTTCATCACTCCAGTCTCTGTCTGTCTTCACAATGCTTTCTCCCCCGTGTGTCTTTCTGTCTGGATTTCCAAGTTTAAGTTTATACTTTATATTTTAAGGTTGGAATGCCCTATGTACAGTTACACTATGTGGAGGAGTACAGGAGAGGAAAAGTGGGATCCTAGTCTCGTGGTACCTAAGCCACTAGTGCTTGGCGCGCTGTGTGTGAGGCTGTGTGCTGGGGCAAGCGGGAAGCACTTGGAGCTGGCAGTGGTGGACTTGGGGCAGGAATGCAGGGCGGGCAGCTTAACCCAGATGACGGATGGGGCGTCTGCTGCCTGAGGACTGACTTAGCCTCTGAGGCAAGATGCTCAGGGTTCTTGGCCTCTTCGGTCTCCCGTGATCACCCGCATCTTGGGCTCTGGGAGCCTGGAGCCAGTGAGGGCCCTGCCAGGGACTCGGGAGGGAAGGAGCAGAGATGAGGCCCAGAGGTGCAGGCTTCATCCAGTACAAATTTGCTCATCTTATACACACTGATGAATTTCAGCTACCAGAGTCCCCTTCCCTGCTCCTCATTTTTTCTTTTGGGGGCATATCATCTTAAAATTTGGAGAAATCGTCTCATTTTCTCTAAAAGTGGGGTAAAACTGAAATTCGCCTTTACGAAATCTGACTCTAAGAGTGAAGGCCCCTGGCCTGGGGTCTGCATATCCCAGGCTCCAAGAATTTTTTTCCTCTCCCACTCTCCCACAAGTATTGACATTCAGGCAGGAAGTGGGTAGGGAGCTTCAGCTGACTTTGGAACCACTGCCCAGTGCCCACCCCGCCTCCTTTTTTTTTTTTTTAATAAAAAAAAATTGAATTGTTCTTAACCGCCCGGAGTTTAAGCAAATTATTTTGGGGCGGGGCTTTGTGGGAATAAACAGTCATCTGGCAGCTAGAGATAAGGCCTAGTAAGGCAGGAGGCAAAAAGGACTGAAGCCAAGCTTTCAAGCTGCATTATACTGTTTCCAAGAGTATATTATGAAATAGCTCAATCAATCAAAAAAGTAAATAGTACACTGCCCCTCACTCAACATCATTCAAATGGAACAATCATCAGAGTTTACTCAGTACTGCTTGTCTCTCCTCTCTCCCCACTACTTCCTTTATTCTGCAATGAAGCTTTTAAAAGCAGATCCAAGACGTCATACCATTTTACCCTTCCACATTTCAATATGCATCTCTAAAAATCAAGGACATTTTTCTTCAGTAAGTACCATGTTATTACCCCACCAGAAAAACAGTTAACAGTTTTTTTGCTTATCATTCAGTACCCAGCCTGTATTCACAGTTTCTCTGATGGTCTCCAAAATGATTGTTTACAGTTGGTTTAATTGAGTCACGATTCAGATAAGTCCTGAGATTCTTTCACCAACTGTGAAAGGGTAAGTAATTTGGGGGCAGACAATGGTTTAAATGAGTCATCACTTCCTGAGAACCCCATCAAGTCAAGGAACAGAGGAATAGGAGGAAGAGGGCGGGAAGTGCTCCCCAAGGCAGTGCTCCTTTCACACCCCGCAGGCTGAACAGTGCATTTCCGACATTTATTGCCTTCAAATTACTAGTTTTTGTCACCAAGTCCTCTGAAAAAGCTGGCTCGATCCCATAATCTGTAGGTGTTTTTTTTAGTTTCCAAGTTTTCCCCTGCTCCTCGGAGACTGGCTAGACGCTCTAAGATCGGTGGTTCTCAAACTTGGCTGCAGGTTGGAATCACCTGGGAAGCTTTAAAAACCTCTAGTACCTGGGTCGGCCACCCAGAGGGTCTAGTGTAATCAGGTTAGGTTGTGGCCTGGGCATGAGTAGTGTCAAAAGTCCCCCTAGCGATTCTAACGTGCTGCCAAGGCAGAGAACCATGTAGAAGCCTTGCGGGGCGGGCACCACTCAGCTTTCCCATCCCAGGCTCCAAGGGTTAAAGCGGGGGAGGGGGGGCGTGTAGGTTGCGGGGCGTGGTTGGGGGGGGGGGGCGGGCCCCGGGCCGGAGCGGGGAAGGCGGGAGCTTCCAGGCTGCACTGGTCAGGCTCGCTGGGCGAGCGGAAACGCCTCCAGTTTTCAAAACAAAAGAGGAGAAGCGGGAGGCGTGTGTGGCGCGCAGGGTTCAGATAGGTCTCTTCTGCTCGGGCGCTTCAGCATCGCTGGGGGACAATGGAGGGGAGCCTGGGAAGCGGCCGGCTCTCGGGGTCAGACGGTCAGCCAGCGCCTCCGAAGATCTCGCCGGCCTCAGAGGAGCTGCAGAGCCGCTTGCAGGAGACCCTGGACTTGCTTTCCTCGCAGGAGCTGCGCAGCTTCCGCGACCACCTTAAGAAAGTGGAGCCGCGCGTGAGCCAGGTGAGGCTGGAGCTGGAGGGCCACAGCCCGTCGGGGCTGGCCAAGCTTCTTGCCAAGCACTACTACCCGCCGGCCGTCGCCAACGACGTCCTTGTCCAGGTGCTGCGGCTGCTACCCCGCGCAGACCTGCTGCCGCGCTGGCAGAGCGCCCCCACCGACTGCCCTGGTGAGTGCGCGGGGATTCCCAGAGGAGGGGGTGCTCGGGACCGCGGGGTTTGGCCCCCGCCGCCCGGGGATTCCCGGATTGGGGCAGGGGCGGGGGTGGGGTGGGTGCTGACCTAGGGAGGGGGAGACTGGCGAGGGGAGGGCCCTAGATGAGGGCCGGCTTTGGCCCTGGAGCCCAGGTGAGCGGCGGGGGACCGAGTATCAGTGAGGGGCGTTGGGGGAGGCAGAGCTAGAAGGACGAGGGCCTCGAGAAACGGAGAGAACCCGCGGCGGAGGGTGAGAGCCCGGGAGTCAGCAGGAAGAAGAGAGATCATTCCCAGGCACGGAATCCAAGTGACCAGTCCAAAGCAGCCATCAGGGTTTACCATTCTGGGACAGGCTGAGAAATCCAGATTGACTCAGCAAGACTGAGGTGCGTTTTGAACAGTTACCTCCGGGTGGTTATGATGGAGAAGGCTTTTAGATGATTCAGTGAGAAACTCAGTGTTGGAATACACCGTTAGAAATTTGCCATAAATCTGGGAAGATGTGGTTTAGGAGCAAGAAACGTAACAAGCTAGGGGAGGTTAGGGTTTCCCCTGGTAAATTTAATAAATGTATGTGTGTATATGAGGCACTTTGTGTATACCTATGTAGAGAGATAGAAAGAGAGAGTGAGAAAGAGGAGAAAGAGAAAGCAGCACTTAGATTGGACGTGTTGAGGTAGACACCAAAATACACTTGGCTGGGGTTATGATCTGATTAAGTTTCCAAGTATGTTCCTTTGCTGACGTTTGAATTTGTAATGGGTGACCGCGGTAAACCACCACAAAACATGGCCTGTGGGTAGATACTGGCCCGGGGAAGCCTTTGATTCTCCCTAGATTGCATCTGCACAGCACTTACACTGTCTCTCCATGCATAGTTATCATGCTTTAGACTGTGAATCTCTTGCACTTGGTAAAGTGGGTTTGGTTTTTTTTTTTTTGGTTTTTCAGAACCAACCACACAGTATCATGACTACACACTGTAGATGCCCCCAAAATACTTGAATGCTGAGTTTGTTTCATTAAAACATCAAATAGGGTCTTTAACTTCATTTGTCTCTTTATCAAAGTCTTGGTCTCCTTTTCTGGAGGTTCATGTTCAGTAATGTTCATTGGTCCTTATCCTTCCCATCTCTGGCCTGCCTCTCCCTGCCCCTGAACCTGACTGAGGCCTAAAGGAGTTCTGTTAAGTTTCCATTCTCATGAGTTTGGGAGGGGGTTTTCATGATCCTGGAAACCTGTTCTGAAACGAGATTGAAGCCTGCTGGGCCCCAAAACAAAAGAGGCAACTGGTTTTCTTGGGAGTTGCTTTCTGTTAACAGGAACCACTACAGATCATAATTAAAAAGAGAAAAGTGAAAAAAAAATGCTCTTTTCTGTTTTGTCTTTCCACGAAAATTTGTTCAGTGATTCCACGAAAGAGTCTAAAGAGAAGCTATGATTGTGTGGACGGTGAATCGGTAAGTATCTGGACTTTTATTCTAAGGCTGCCCATTAGCCGGCTTCCCTGCCGGCTCAGTGGTAAAGAATCCATCTGCAGTGCAGAAGATGCAAGAGACGTGGGTTAGATCCTCGAGTGGGGAAGATCCCCTGGAGTACAAAATGGCAACCCACTCCAGTATTCTGGCCTGGAGAATCCCCATGGACAGCGGAGTCTGACAGGCTACAGTTCATGGACTTGCAGAGAGTTGGTCATGACTGAGCTCAACTTAGCGCACGCACACACTTTAGTCAGTTCAGATAGTATTTAGACAGCATTTGAGTGGTTTTTGTGCTGCTTCTGTTGGGCTGAAAATGGACATCTGTGTGGTTGTCTCAAGTGGTCACATCTTTCTGCTTTCTGTTATAAATAGAAAAAGCAAAATATTAGCCAGTTAAAACCACTTTGCATGCATTAACCAAATTAGGTAAGTATGGTTAGTATCTCCATTTTACAAATCAGGGCACCACAGGTTGTATGGCCTTGTGCAACTACATAAATTGCTGGCTTCTGAATCTTCTCTATTTGTTTTATTATGAACATTTAAAAAATAAGCTAAGTAAAAGTGAAGTCGCTCAGTCATGTCCGACTCTTTGCGACCCCATGGACTGTAGACTACCAGGCTCCTCCCACCATGGAATTCTCCAGGCAAGAGTACTGGAGTGGGTTGCCATTTCCTTCTCCAGGGGATCTTCCCAACCCAGGGATTGAACCCGGGTCTCCAGCATTCCAGGCAGATGCTTTAACCTCTGAGCCACCAGGGAACATTTAAAACATAAGCTAAAGTCAAAGAGAAAAATGAATCCCCAAACTCCAGCCCCACCTACCTAGAGCCCTACTTCAACAATTAGCAATGTAGCCAATCTTGTTTCATTTGCTCCCTCAACCCTGTTATTTTAAAGCAACCCTCTCCCACACCCGGATATCTTATCACTTTCATACATACAGTACTTGAGTATGTATTTAGCAAGCCTAGAAACAAATTCCTTAGTCTCGGTAGAGATGCAGTTAGCCTACAGATGTCCTTGGCTGCTTCCTGTGCCTTGTACGGTCGGTTTGTTTGAGTTAGGCTCTGATTCAAACACAAATACATTTGAAAGTCTGTCTTTTAACACTCTTAATTTATGATACCTTTCCTTTTAACCTCTTCTCTTGTTTGTTGACGAAGCCAGGTTATTTATCCTGTAGAATATCCCACCTTCTGGATTCCTATAACTGCATTTTCCTTACACCGTGTAGTTCTGTCATTTACCATTTGCCACTTTCCTTAAACGGGTAGTTATGGCTATGTATAGGAATTTAGAGATGAGATTGGCCTGTTGGTCCAAGTTTGACAAAGGTATTTGAAAGAATTATAAAGGAAGTCATGACGAGAGAGGAAGTCAGTGTTAAACTCGTTTCACATTTAAGGCACATTTGGATTCAGTTTGGTTTTAACATTGTTTCTTGGCTTTCCTTGCAAGCAGTACCGTTATGACCTAAGTGGCAGGCGGAGGGCCTTCCTCATGTGTGTGAAGAAGAACAGGCCAGGAGCTCACCAGGATGTCCTGCTGATGAAGGATTGGCTTAATGAGTGCAAGTTCGAACAGACGTCGTGCATCGATCCTGACAAAATGGTACCAAGTTAAAAGTGAAAATTTGTAGCTTGGGACTTTCCTGGTGGTCCAGTGGTTAAGACTCTGTGCTTCCACTGCAGGGGGCTCGGGTTCGATCCCTGGTCAGGTAACTAAGATCCCACATGTCCTGTGACATGGCAAAAAAAAAAAAGGAAAACTTGTAGCTTTGATATTATAATCTTCCTTTCTTCTTTAAAAAACTTGAGTTTTATTACCTGGGAACCAGGGCACGCTGAGTGATGGACCTGAATGTCCTGATGAAATTCTAACCGAGCTTCCCTGATGGATATAGGAGCTTTTGTCACGTTCAGTTCAGTTCAGTCGCTCAGCCGTGTCCGACTCTTTGCGACCCCATGGACTGCAGCACGCTAGGCTTCCCTGTCTATCACCAACTCCCGGAGCTTGCTCAAACTCATGTCCTTTGAGTTGGTGATGCCATCCAACCATCTCATCCTCTGTTGTCCCCTTCTCTTCCTGCCTTCAATCTTTCCCAGCATGAAGGTCTTTCCCAATGAGTTGGCTCTTCGCATCAGGTGGCCAAAGTATTGAAGTTTCAGCTTCAGCATCAGTCCTTCCAATGAATATTCAAGATTGATTTCCTTTAGGATTGACTGATTAGATCTCCTTGCTGTCCAAGGGACTCTCAAGGGTCTTCTCCAACACCACAGTTCAAAAGCATCAATTCTTCAGTGCTCAGCTTTCCTTATAGTCCAACTCTCACATCCGTACATGGCTACTGGAAAAAACAGCTTTGACTGTATGGACTTTTGTTGGCAAAGTAAATGTCCCTGCTTTTTAATATGCTGTCTAGGTTGGTCATAACTTTCCTTCCAAGGATCAAGTGTCTTTTAATTTCATGACTGTAGTCACCATCCACAGTGATTTTGGAGTCCAAGAAAATAAAGTCTATCACTGTTTCCATTGTTTCCCCACCTATTTGCCATAAACTGATGGGACCGGATGCCATGATCTCCATTTTTTGAATGTTGAGTTTTAAGTCAGCCTTTTCATTCTCCTTTTTCACTTTCATCAAGAGGCTCTTTAGTTTTTCTTCACTTTCTGCCATAAGGGTGGTGTCATCTGCATATCTGAGGTTATTGATATTTCTCCCAGCAATCTTGATTTCAGCTTGTGCTTCATCTAGCCTGGCATTTCTCATGATGTACTCTGCATATAAGTTAATTAAGCAGGATGACAATATACAGCTTTGATGTACTCCTTTCCCAATTTGGAACCAGTCTGCTGTTCCATGTGTGGAACTGTTGCTTCTTGACCTGCATACAGATTCCTCAGGAGGCATGTAAGGTGGTCTGGTAGTCCCATCTCTTTAAGAATTTTTCCACAGTTTGTTGTGATCCACACAGGCCAAGGCTTTGGCATAGTCAATAAAGCAGATGTTTTTCTGGAACTCTACCAATGATGATCTCTGGTTCCTCTGCCTTTTCTAAATCCAGCTTGAATATCTGGAAGTTTTCAGTTCACATACTTTTGAAGCCTGGCTTGGAAAATTTTGAGCATTACTTTGCTAGCCTGTGAGATGAGTGCAATTGTGCAGTATTTTGAACATTTTTTGGCATTGCCTTTCTTTGGGATTAGAATGAAAACTGACCTTTTCCAGTCCTGTGGCCACTGCTGAATTTTCCAAATTTGCTTGCATATTGAGTGCAGCACTTTCACAGCATCATCTTTTAGGATTTGGAATAGCTCAACTGGAATTCCATCACCTCTACTAGCTTTCTTCGTAGTAATGCTTCTTAAGGCCCACTTGACTTCACATTCCAGGAGGTCTGGCTCTAGTTGAGTGATCACACCATTGTGATTAACTGGGTCATGAAGATCTTTTTTGTACAGTTCTTCTGTGTATTCTTGCCACCTCCTCTTAATATCTCCTGCTTCTGTTTGGTCCATACCGTTTCTGTCCTTCATTGTGCCCATCTTTGCATGAAATATTGCCTTAGTGTCTCTAATTTTCTTGAAGAGATCTCTAGTCTTTCCCATTCTGTTGTTTTCCTCTGTTTCTTTATATTGATCACTGAGGAAGGCTTTCTTATCTCTCCTTGCATTTCTTTGGAAGTCTGCATTGAGCAGGTATGGAGGGGGATTACTTAGAGCCCTGGGCAAAACTGCATTGTGATTTAACTTGATGACCGAGAAGAAGAAGAAGGGGAAGAGCGTGGTGGATGAGTGGGAGCTTCATTGTGACCTCTCTGACCCCAGCTGAGTCCAGGTCTAGCCCTGCCCGTGTTTTGGAATAATAACAGAGGAGAGTCCTTCATAGACCCCAGGAGTCATTGGTAGTGAATATGAAGGAACAGCATAGCAGGAGGGCTAGGAAAACAGCACAGGCCAACAGAGGTGGAGCCCTGTTCTTACCAGTTGTTAGTCTAATCCTCAGCTGGGGGTGACTTTGTCCCCTGTGGAGGCTACTTCTGACACTGTCCGGAGAGATTTTTGGGCTTCCCAGGTAGCACAGCAGTAAAGAACCCACCTGCCAATGCAGGAGACACAAGAGATGCGGGTTCGATCCCTGGGTCATGAAGATCCCCTGGAGAAGGAAATGGCAACCCACTCCAGTATTCTTGCCTGGAGAGTCCCATTGACAGAGGAGCCTGGCGGACCACAGTCCGTGGGGTCACAAAGAGTCGGACATGACTCGGCGTGCCCTCGTGCCAGTGCACAGAGACGTTTTTGGCTTTCATCATTGGAGGGTGCTATTGGCATCAGTGTAGATGCCAAGGTAGAACCAAGGTGCGGCTGAACAGATGACGAAGCACAGGACAGCCCCCAAGGCAAGGAGTTACGTGACAGAAAATGTCAGTAGTGGGGTAATTGTCTAGAAATTCTGCCTTAAATTAATGGACAGCTTTCTTCTCTCTACGATGGGGAGGTTATGGTAATTTATTATGTAGGGCTGGGGTGAGGATGAAATGAGCTGCTTTATGTCAAAGTTCTCAGAGTAATAGCTGGCCTATAGTAAGTACTCGATAAATTTAGATTTTGTTTCAAAGTTAAAAGCAGACTCCTTCATGTTTTCCGTGGATTGTACCAGAATTTCTTCTGTGTCATGTGATATTTTAAAAATCCATCTTTTCCATTCAGGTGACAGATAATTGCCAATGTTTTTCTGGTTTATTTGCCCAAAGGTCCAGAAGTGACTTCTTTCTCTACCTCCTGTCAACATTTATTTGTAAATAATTAGCAATCTTCCTGGTAAAATTATGTCACTTTTTCATTTTATTGACTGTAGTAGCATGGTTGAACATCTTTTGGTCATTATTTTCCCTTCTGCGAATTACCTGTCTATATCCTTTGCCCTTTTTTCTTACTGGATTTTCTTTTCTTATTCTGTAGTTCTTTTTCCTGAATTTAAGACAAAACAGACTGCAGATATTTTTCTCCTGCCTTATTACTTGCCTTTTGACTTTTTGTTGTCTCAAGTCACGTGGAAGTTTTTGCTGTAAACTCGTCAGTCTTTCTTTTTGTCAGCCTCTTGGTTTTCCTGTCTTGATTAAACCCCATGATTTCCCAGCTTAAAATCTATTATTTATTTTTGGCTGCCCTGGGTCTTTGTTGCTGTGCGGGCTTTCTCTAGTTGCAGTGAGCGGGGCTACTTTTAGTTGCAGGGCTTGGACTTCTCGCTGCTGTGGCTTCTCCTGTTGCAGAGCACAGGCTCTAGGGCATGTGGGTTTCACTGGTTGGGGCTCCCGGGCTCTTGAGCACAGGCTCAGTAGTTGTGGCAGATGGGCGTAGTTGCTCCTTGGCATGTGGGTTCCCGGATCGGGTGTCAGACCCTGATCCCTTGCATTGGCAGGCGGATTCTTTACCACTGAGCCAAGAGGGAAGCCCCCCAGTTGAAATTTTTTTCAATTATTTTTCTTTATTTTAAAATTTATTTTAATTGGAGGCTAATTACTTTACACTATTGTATTGGTTTTGCCATACATCAACATGAATCCGCCACGGGTGTACACGTGTTCCCCATCCTGAACTCCCCTCTCACCTGCCTCCCTGTACAATCCCTCTGGGTCATCCCAGTGCACCAGCCCCAAGCATCCTGTATCCTGCATCAAACCTGGACTGGTGATTCGTTTCTTACATCATATTATACATGTTTCAATGCCATTCTCCCAAATCATCCCACCCTCTCCCTCTCCTACAGAGTCCAAAAGACTGTTCTATACATCTGTGTCTCTTTTGCTGTCTCGCATACAGGGTTATCGTTACCATCTTTCTAAATTCCATATATATGTGTTAGTAGACTGTATTGGTGTTTTTCTTTCTGGCTTACTTCACTCTGTATAATCGGCTCCAGTTTCATCCACCTCATCTATAATATCTTTATAGTTAAGGTTAGCCTTCTGTTCACGGAAACAGTGAGGTAGGAGGCCTAACTTTTATTTCCAAGCCAGTTCTCATTTGTTGGTGGTACATCCTTTGCCCACATATGTGAAATTCCATTCTTGTCATATATTAAATCCCTGTACATGTATTTGGATTCATTTCTGGATTCTAAAATATCTATTCACAATTTGTTTATACTTACGCTGGTATATCCATGTTTTGTTCACCATGATTTTATAGTGCATTTGGACAGCTGAGATGATCTATCTCCCATTCATTGTTTTTTTTTTTTTGTTCTTATTTGTTTGCCTTTGTTTTTTACTTCTGAATGTTCTTTGCTATTCTTGAGTACCTTGCTATTCCTGAGCATCTGTTTTCTGTGACCTTGAGAACCATCTAGTTTCACAGAAATCCTTTGAGGTTTTAACTCATATGACATTGACTAGAGATTAATTTGGAGTTAATTGGCAAATTAATAGTATGAGTCATCTCGATCAGAAACTTCAGGCCATCCTAGTTTATGTTGCCTCTTCACTGAAGACTTTTTAAGTAATATTCTTCACTTAGATAATGTTCATTTCTTGTTAGGTTTATCCCTAGGTAATGTTCTCCTTTTGTTCTGACCTTCAAAGGATCCCTTTTCCATTATCCAGTTTAAATGTTTTATTCCTGGGTAATTAGGGAACGTCTGTTGGGGGGTGCACAGAATCGGACACGACTGAAGCAACTTAGCAGCAGCAGCAGCACGAGATCTTTGTAAATTAAGTTTGTATGTGGTCAGCTTGCAGATCTCTACTTTTAGTAGGTTTTAATTGAATATATTTCTAGAAAGTCATATTATCTGTAAGTAATGAGGCTTTGTTTCCCATAGCTAGAGTTCATTTAATTTTTGCTGTACTGGATTGAAATGGTCAGGCTCTTTGGTACTACATAGTGAGAGCAGCCATTCCTGTCTTGCTTATCTTTATAGGGGAATTGATTCTGCCGATGCCTCTTGATAGATTCTGGCAAGTGGATATGATTGGGTAGACTCTCCATTCCTTGCCATTTCTAGCTTACTGAGGGTATTAATTTTATAAAATAATTTTTATATTAAGTTAAACACATGTACACCCATGGCTGATTCATGTCAGTGTATGGCAAAAACCACTATAATATTGTAAAGTAATTAGCCTCCAATTAAAAAAAATAAATTAATTTAAAAATAAATAAATAAAATAAGTTAATAATGTAGCATTTAAATACATTAATTCTTTGGTGAACTATAGTTTTGTTATATTTTGTGGTAGAGAATCAGAACCATAATTTTGTCAAACAAGAACCACCACTGGTAAAAGAATAAATCATACGAAGTCTGAAAGCAACCAAAAGGGAAGTGATAAGTCATATTGACACTACGAGAGATGTAGGTATTTTCATATTTGTCATCTCATTGATTCACCTTGTAAAGAAGCCATTTCTTGGATTTCTGGTTTTTTCTACTTCCAGTTCTTTTTTCATATGTTATCCTATTTTACAGGACTTACTTGGAAAAATAACATCATTTCGTGATGAGCTAAATGAAATTAAAGATAACATTGGCTGTTGCCTTGTTACTCTTATGTCCCATGGAGAAGAAGGTTTTATCAAAATGAAAGACGGTGAAAAAGTCAGCCTGGAAGATATTTTTGAAATGTTTAACAATAAAAATTGTCCAGCACTTCGAGAGAAACCAAAAATCTTTATAATCCAGGCCTGCAGAGGAGGTAAGTGGAGATGTCTTTGTATCATTCTCTTTCCAGGAAATTCTCATGTTGATGATTGAGGAAAGAAAAGTGAGTTTTAAAAAATTATTTTTTAATAATTAAGTTATATAACTGAAGATACATCAGACCCTTAGCTGATGTATCTTATGTTATATAGCATACTAGGGACTTTGAGCTGGGAGAAAGGGATGGAGTGACAGCTTATCTGCGTTAGGATGGTTAATTTAGGCTGAAGAAGGTCTAAGTCATTAAAATCATAAGGTGGATCTGAGAACCTCAAATTCTGGGGGAGAGGTGGACAATTTTCTGGCGGATGTCCCATCATTCATGTGATTCTAGATGGCTTGTGGGAGTAATTTTTGATTTATGTAACTTTGGTTTTAATTATTTCTCTTGTGGAGATACAAGCTTCTTGTGACTTTTATTAAGGTTATTCATGTCAGTGGTTGGAGAAGGAAATGGCAACCCACTCCAGTACTCTTGCCCGGAGAATCCCATGGACAGAGGAGCCTGGTGGGCTACGGTCCATGGGGTTGCAAAGAGTCGGACACGACTGAGCAACTTCACTTTCACTTCATGTCAATGGTATATTATTGTAGTCTGTATTTTCATTCCTCAAAAAACAGAGAGAAGAGACAATGGTGTTGAAACAGATGATGAACCCATGGACTTGGATGATGGATCAGAGAAGAAGAGGCTGCCTACATTCAGTGACTATTTCATCATATATCCCACCCAAGCAGGTAAGATAGTGAGGCTTGAAGATACACATTCTTCCAGAGGGTTTAGGTTATTCCTACTGATTTTTGAAAATCCTTTTTTTTTTTTTTGCCTTTCTGCAAGGCTTGTGGGATCTTAGTTCCTCGACCCTGGATTGAACCTGGGCCCTTGGCAGTGGAAATGCAGTCTTAACCACTGGACCACCAGGGCATTCCCAGAAATCTTTCTTAAAAAAATTATCTGTGCTTTATAGATTGATGTGCATGGGAGAAATTTTCATTATCCCATCCATCTCCCTTCAGAAACTATTCCACTTTCAGAGATGACAGGTTTGCATCTGACTGTTCATCTCTTCCAGGAAGATACCATCCTCTTAGCAGAGTATCACATATGAAATAAGATCATTGGTTTTCACGTGAGAAAAATCTTGACCCAAAGCCAACTCTACTGTCTTTGAGACCTTTATATTTTCTAGCCTCTAAATATGTCAGTTTCTTTATGCAAAATAAGAATGATAAAATTTAGTTATGTCATTGGGATGTTTATAAATTAAATTATGAATGCAGGTGTTGTGCCTATTGTAATAACTGGCATAATAAGTTAAAAAATTAATTTTACTACTAATGTGTTGATTACATTATTATCTTTATTATTAATACTAATAAAAATCCAGAAGAGTGTTGTGTGCTGAAGGAGTGGACTTGATTCCGTCATGGAAGGGAAATAGGAAAATGTAGAGAAGATAGAAGTCAAGGGCATTTATTTAGCTGTTTTTCTACTGACTTTCTTGAAAAAGGATTAAAATAGCTTATGTATGTATATATGTGTGTGTGTGTGT
This sequence comes from Oryx dammah, assembly GCF_014754425.2. Classification (NCBI taxonomy): domain Eukaryota; kingdom Metazoa; phylum Chordata; class Mammalia; order Artiodactyla; family Bovidae; genus Oryx; species Oryx dammah. The sequence continues at coordinate 47,610,343 of NW_024070193.1, read as the reverse complement.
ATATATGTATAAAACATATAACATATACAGGTGTGTATATATATATGCAATTCAAGATAAAATGTTAGTGAAGAAATGGAAGCAAAGGAAAATAAGGACAGAAATGTAAAATGAAAATGTCCCCAGTAAAGTCAGATGTAACTTTATTCACCCAAGAGAGATGAAAGCATATGTCCTGATAGGCACTTGCACATGAATGTCACAGCAGCTTTATTTGAAATAGTCAGACTGGAACCAATCCAAAGGACCAGCAGGTGAAAGAATAAACAAATCGTGGTATATCATATGTAAAGTACTACTCAGCAGTAAAAGCAGTGAGTTCCTGACACATGCTAGAGCATAGATGAAGGTCAAAGTATTCCTGATGCCTGAAAGAAGCCAGACAGAATAAAGCAGATAACTGTGTGGTTCCACGCATATAAAATTCCCCAAAGTACAAACTAATCTATCAGACAGCAAATCAGTACTACTTGCAGATGGGGGTGAAGAGGTAAGGAAGGACTGCTAGGGCCATGAGAACGTTGGAGGGGGAGGACTGGATTCATTATGTTGGTTTTAAGTATACATATGTCGAAACTTACTAAACCATTTGCTTAAAATATGTATGGATGATAGTAAGTGGTCAATTATACTTTTATGAAGCTGAAAATTTTAAAGTTATTTGGAAGGCAAGCAGGTATAACCTGCTTAGGTATAACCCAAATACGTGTAACCCATTCTCACTCCTGCTCTTTAACATGGCATTGGGTAGTCCTAGCCAATGCGTTCAGAACAGAAATAGAAGGATTAGTATTCTAGCAATCAATAGTTTTGAATACAGTAACAATAATCACTTAGGACATAAAAGAGAAACGAAAAAAGATACCGTATTACTTTGTCTTGCTTTAGTGAATGATGTCTAGGAATGCCTAACAAAAGACGAGCAAGACTTCATTAGGGAAAATGAGAGAACACTCTAGAAAGACATAAAGGAAGACCTGAATCAGTGGTGGGAAGTACCATGCTCGTGGTTGAAAATTGTAGTACAATGGAAATGACTGTTTTTTTTCCCCAAATTAGTTTGTAAATTGAATTCTAAAGTGTTTTTTCATGGAATTTGACAAACTAATCACAGAATTTTTATGGAACAGTTAAGGGTCAAGACAATGTAACTTGACCTCCAATTTTGTTGAATGAGTGAATTTTGTGACTGTGTGCTGGCTATTTATTTTGAAGACTAGAGATTTGGTATCGAACAAAAGAATGAAAAATCTCTGCCTCCTGGGAGCTTATGTTCTGGGGAGGGAGACAGAAAATAAACACATACAGAAAGTGGGCACTGGGTTGCTTTATGATTCCACTTCTATGAAGTGCGAAAGCATGCGAAACTAGTCAATGGTGGGAGGTGGAAGTCAGGGTGCTACTTATCGTCAGGTGTGTGTGGTGTGTGGAGTATTATAACCACAGCAGCAAAAGGGTACTTGTGAAGTGCCGGTATCGTCGTGTTTCTTGATGAGGGGGCCACTTCTGGGAGTGTGTTCATCTGATGAAAATTCATGGAGTTATTATGTACCCAGAGGGCTTCCCTTGTAGCTCAGTCGGTAAAGAATCTGCCTGCAGCACAGGAGACCCAGGTTCAATTCCTGGGTTGAGAAGATCCCCTAGAGAAGGAAATGGCAACCCACTCCAATATGCTTCACACATTTTTCTGTATGATGTTTACCCTTCAGTGAAATAAATCCTGGAAATAAAATATGTTAGATGGTGATAAGTGCTAAGAAGAAAAATAATGCAGCAGCAAGGAGAGAGAGTATTGAGGGGCAGGAATGGAGGTCGTAGTTTTTTTTTAAGTGATGTGTAGAGATGTTCCCATTGAGAAGTTGATTATTGCATAGAACTGAAGGCCATGAGAGCGTGAGCTGTGCAGATATTTGAGAAAGCGTGTCTTCTAAGATAAGGACACCTAGTAGAAAGCAATGGACTAGCAACCATTGAGATACTGTGTTAGCGTGTCATGGTATCATGGTGGATATGTCAGTTTCTTCTGTAGTTCCGTTATCTATTTTTGTTTTCTTTATTTGTTTTGAGGCAACTTTAGTAGAGGGATAAGATTTTAGGATTGTTATTCTTTGTGGTGACATAAATATTATAACCTTTGTTTAGTGAACCTTCTACCCCCAATAGTGCTTTTTTATGGTATTAGTTTTTCTCTGATATTAATATAGATACTCTAGAATGTATTATTCTGGTTCTATATTTGCCTGGTATATCTCCTTCAGACCTTTTCTATTAACCTGTTTAGGTCCTTATGTTTTAGGTTGTCTTTTAAAGAGAATATAGCTGGATTTTGTTTTTTAATCCGATCTGATATCACTTTTTCCTGGTGAGTTAAGACGAGTTATCTTTATTGTCACTATTGATACGTTTACACTTTTAGCAGTATACCTGGTGCTATTTATTTGCTTTATTCCCCCTCCTTTATTGCTTTTCTTTAAAAAAAATTGAAGTGTAGTTGGTATATACAGTATTATGGTAGGTTTATTGTTCTTTTTTTTGATTGATTATGAGTTTGATTTGTTATTATTACATTTTATCTTTCTACTGACTTGGAAGGTATGAATTTCACATCTCTTTTTTTCATGGTTCCCCTTGAAATGTTATATGTGTGTACTTAAACCTAAAGTTAATAAAAAGCTTATTCTTACTTCCTGATGGTACATAGAACAACCTTAGAATGCTAATTCTTTCATTTTTGTATCTTTATTTATATGAAATTACTTATGTATTCTTACATTCCTTTTATCCTAATTTTCTTCTAAATGAAGACATTAACCCAACACATTTTCATCACATAGGTAGGCATGTACTAGGGTGACAAGCACTATGCTAGGTAATGCCTATTCCTTTTTTAAAACCCTACAAATTAGAATGTTTCATAGTATTTTTATACAGTGTATATTTGTTTATATTTACCCCTGTGCTTACCACTTCCTTTGTTCTCTAGTCTGTCCTGGATCTCAGACCATATTCTTTCTTCATGAAGTATGTTCTTTAGAAACTCATTTCAGGAAGATTTGTAGGTGGTAAAATCACTTTACACCCAAATCTGGCTGATCACATAACAGTGTCTTTGCTTGATCCTCCTTGTGATTCATTCGTTTCTTTAAGCATTTCATGCAGTTATTTTATATTTTGTATCTTATACTTCCAATATCTAAAGTCTTTGGGAATCTCTCTTACGGTGGTTTCTGTTGCCTGCCACTCTTGGGGGTTTGTTTCTTTGTGTGTTTGAACTCCTAGCTCACTTGTTGAATCTTAATCTCTTACTCCTGGAGACATAAATCTGGCATACTTGCCTTTAGAGAGCATCCTCAGCCATGTGGACCCCCGTGAGAATCTTAAATTTATCTCCCTCCTCCCAGGCACATCTTTCAGGTTTGACACTTCTCCTTAGGCACAGCACAACTCTGGTGTTCCTGTTCACTTTCTGCTCCTAGTTCAAGTTTCAGTTTCTTCATTTGGAGAAATGGTTTGCCTTGGGGATTTCCATTCGTTTCTCTTAGCCCAGAATAGCATTTAGCTTTTTTGCTTTAATCAAGAATTAAGTTTTATAACTGGAGGAATATTTAAAGTGCCCAAAGGCTTCCCTGGTGGCTCAGATGGTAAAGAATCTGCCTGCAGTGCGAAAGTCCCCGGTTCAGTCCCTGGGTTGGGAAGATCCCCTGGAAAAGGGAATGGTTACCCACTTCAGTATTCTTGCCTGGAGAATTCCATGGACAAAGGAGCCTGGCCATTTACAGTCCATGGGGTCACAAAGAGTCGGACACAACTGAGTGACTAACACACTTTCCAAGTGCTCAAAGTGGAAAAACTTGGAATATGTAGTAAGATGAATCTTTTGGGTCACCTCTTTTTTTTTAAATTTCATGATCCCATTTCTTTTTATCTTTTTATTTTGGCCATGGTGTGCGGCATGTGGGATCTTAGTTCCCTGATCAGGAATCGAACTCGTGCCCCCTGCAGTGGAAGCTCAGAGTCCTAACCACTGGACCACCAAGGAGTTGCCTTGGGTCACCCATTTTTACTCGATGGAAGGAGGCGGTACCAAATATGTCTTGGGTTGTGAAGCAACGAGTACTTCCATATACCATTGATGAGAGCAAGTTATATTGCCTCTTTGGAGATTAATGTGTGATACCAAGAAAATTAAAAATATATTTATAACCAGCAGTTTCAATTCTGGGTATACACCCTAGTGTTGTAATCTCTAAATCAGGGGGCCACAGTGAAGTCTCACAGCTATACTTAATTCTGTGAACCACCAGCTCAGATAAGTTACGATTCTAAAAATTAGATGGTGCTCTGTTTTTTTGATATCATATTTTAGGGGGACCTACTTTTGAAGGGTTGCTGAGCTAAAGAGCAAGCACCATTGTGGTGTCCTAAAGTTGAGAAGTCATGCAGTGCCCACAGGGACACACAGCCCAGTAGTGACTGTGGTTATTTAAGAATGAGGGACCTCCCTGGTGGTCCAGTGGTTAGGACTTCATGCTCTCACTGCTGAGGGCACAGGTTCAATCCCTGGTTTGGTGACTAAGATCCCACAAGCCCAGTGGTATGATCAAAAATAAATAAATAAATACAAATATTTTTCTTTCTATTTGTATGGGCCTTTTTTTGACCACCTGTTCATGTGCCTGTTGGCTATTCACGTATCTCCTATTGCCCAGTATTGCACTGGGTTGTTTGTTTTCTTATTAAGTTACGTATATTCTGAATACTAGTCGTTTCTCTGATACAGGAAACAAATATTTTCTCCCACTCTGTGACTGGCTTTTCATTTTCTTCAAGGTGTCTTTCAAAAAGCAAAAGTTTTGTAAGCATTCAGTGGTGGTTCAGTAGTAGAATCCTCGCCTGCTGCAAAGCAAGCATTTTATGTTTTTAGTCCAGTTTATCAACTTTTTTCTTTTATGGCTTAAGCCTTTTGTGTGTAAGAAACCTTTGCATACCCTGAAGTTGCAAACATGTCCTGTGTTTTTTTGTGTTCCAACCCAGGTTTACTATGACAGAGTGCCATTTTCACATTCCTTCCACACTGTACAGACATATTTTGTGTTTTTCCATCTAATAATAAGCATAATTTCGGTAGTCAAACCCTTGAATACCCCCAAATAAATTCCATATGGATATATTTAGGGTGAGCTTAAAATGCTAGAGCAAAAGTCAGCAATAAAAAAGTAGAAAGGGGATGTGTACGTGCGTGCTAAGTCACTCAGTTGTGTCCAGTCTCTTTGACGCATGGACTGTAGCCTGCCAGGTTCCTCTGTCCGTGGGATTCTCCAGGCAAGAACACTGAAATGGGTTGCCACACCCCCCTCCAGGGGATCTTCCCGACCCAGGGACTGAACCTGCATCTCTTGTGTCTCTTGCATTGGCAGGCGTTCTTTACCACCAGCGCCACCCGGGAAGCCTAGAAAGGGGGTAAATAAAGTGAATATGACAAAAACTGATAACTCTAGGATCTGAGGGATGATTATTCGGGGGGGTCATTCAACTTTGCTTTCTTTGTGTATATTTGAAAACTTTGGAGCTAGATAAAAAGTGCATATTTAAAAGTTTCCTCTTGAGAGGTTGTGTGCAATTGGTCACACACGTCTTCTGTCTCTGCTTAGTCGCTCAGTTGTGTCCAACTTTTGCGACCCCATAGACTTGAGCCCATCAGACTCCTCTGTCTGTGGGGATCCTCCATCCTAATGCAGTGTTTCTTTTTTAAAGTTTTAATTGAAGTATATTTGATTTACAGTGTTGTGTTAGCCTCAGGTGTACAGCAAAGTGGTTCGTATATATTCTTTTTTGGGGGGCTTCCTTGGTGGCTCATATGGGGAAGAATCCACCTGCAATGAGGGAGACCTGGGTTCGATCCCTGGGTTGGGAAGAACCCCTGGAGGAGGGCATGGCAACCCACTCCAGTATTCTGGACTGGAAAATCCCCATGGACAGAAGAGCCTGGTGATCTACAGTCCATGGGGTCATAAAGAATTGGGCACAACTGAGCGACTAAGCACACATACATATTCTTTTTTAGATTCTTTTCCATAATGCCAGTGTTTCTGTATTATCAGTTCAAAGCCATTTTCTAGGTTTTAACTATGGAGCAAAGAACAAGTTTGCTGCAAGTAGAGGGGGAAAATGGATGAAGTGTTTTTTTGTTTTTTTCCCTTGATAGATCATGTCGCTTTACGGGATCCCCGCACTGGCTCTGTGATGATCAAGGAGATGACTGAAGTCTTTAAGCAGTATGGGAATAAGTGGCACCTCGCTGACTTCTTTACCATAGTGAGTAAATCCCAAGTGAACACATGCTCCATCCAGTCTAAAGCTAATGCGCTTGATGAGAACATCTTCATGAGAAGATTGCCTTCAGCCATGAAAGCATGAGGGAGGTTCAGAAGTGGCCTGTAAACAGTGGGCTGGTGAGTTGAGAGGGCTGTGGCGGAAGTCACAGCTGAGCCAGGCGCCAGTGGAGAACGGACAGTGATACTTCATTCAGTAGAACACGAGTGAGTTGGCTATTAGCGAGCTTGGAAGTTCTGTCTGCACCCTGGTCCTGCCAGCCTGACTTATCTCCCCCAGGAAGAGGGGAGAACCAGAGGGCTTCTTTGAGGACCAACACTATCTTACATTTGTCTGCCCAGCTTGTAGCCGATACTGAATGTTCAGTGAGTGAATGCGGGGCCAGGAATTATAGCAGATTTATGTACACACTGTAGTTTGGAGGAGGGCCTGATGATAGTGGTTTACCATATCAGGATTAAAGAGTTATTTTCTTCTTAATCTGGGAATTTTATCTCTGAAGAGGGCTAACTAGAAAAGGTTGTAAATGACCACAGTAACAGCAGTACTAGCACCTTCTGAACAGCTCACTCTGTGCCAGTTACTGTTCCTTGCAATTGACAAATATTAATACATTAAGTTTTTCAACAACCCTCTGGCAGGTGCTTTGATTCCCATCCCCTGTTACAAATGCAGAGCTAGGAAAGTGGCAGCCTGGGCTTTCTAGTCCAGACAGAGTGCTTTTAGAGCTCATGCCTTAATCACAGTCACGCAGTATTACTCCTTAGGAGCTTCCCAGGTGGCTCAGTGGTAAAGAATCCACCTGCCGATGCAGGAGACACAGGAGAGGAAGGTTCAGTCCCTGGGTCGGGAAGATCCCCTGGAGAAGGAAACGGCAACCCACTTCAGTATTCTTGTCTGGGAAATTCCAGGGACAGAGAAGCCCTAGGGTCCGCAGGGTCGCAAAGAGTCAGATACAACTTAGTTACTAAACAAACAAACTTACTTCTTACCTCCCAAGGTATGGTAACAGTTTTTATTTCTTTAAAAAAATATAATGTTAATGCTTTACATATGATGCTTAAGAGCTTTCAGAATTCTTCTTCACCTCATTTTGAGGTAAGCTTTTGGTGAGGGGGGATTGTTAAAGGGAAGAAATACAATTTTGACAGTCATTCCAACCATATTCCCAAATCTCTTATATTATTCCATTTCTCTCTTTAAGAAAATAGTTTCTTGTCAGCGTCTCAAGAATATAATAATAAAGACAGATTTAGCCTAAGTAGAAATCCATTTTAGTTAGGCTAACTGAAAAATTGTTTTGCCAAATGGTGTTCATTAAGTCTTTTTTGAATAGCATTCATTTTTTAATTGAAAGCTGATTTTTTTAATTGAATGAAAGATTCTTTAAATTCTATAGTGCTTTACAATTTTCAGATGTTTTACACACGTCTTCATTTCCATAACTTTTCATTTCATACACGTCTTCAATTCCAGAACTCTTTTTTGCCCCTAGCCCTACCTTGCCCCTCCCCACTTGCCTGTCCCCACTGGTAACCACTAGTTGATTCTCTACAGCTGTGAGTCTGCTTCCAGCCACTCGGCATGCAGGCTCTTAGTTCCCCGACTAGGGACTGAACCCATGTCCTCTGTAGCGAAAGCACGGAGTCTTACCCTCTGGACTGCCAGGGAATTCCCTCTTTCTTTTTTTTTTTAAATTCACCAGTTTGTTGTACTTTTTAGATTTCACTTAAAAGTGGTGATACACAGTATTTCTCTTTCTTTGTCTGATTTATTTCACTTAGCATAATACCCTCCAAGTTTATTCATGTTGCTGCAAAAGGCAAAATTTCACTTTTTTATGGCTGAGTAGTATTTCTGTCTCTCTCTGTGTGTGTATGCATCTTCTTTATCCATTTGTCTGATGATAGACATTTAGGTTGCTTCCATACCTTGGCAATTGTAAATAATGTTGCTATGAACATTGGGGTGCATATATCTTTTCAAATTAGTGTTTTTGCTTTTATCAAATATATACCCAGAAGTGGAATTGCTGGGTCATATGGTATGAACACTTTTCATTTTTAAAGCCCTTGCTGAGTAGACACTAGCAAGAAAGTCCAGAAATGAATGTGATGTGACCTTTGCGTTAAAGGCCCTTACAGCTTCATGAGGCAGCAGATGATAGGTGAGCCTACAACCAGCCCTGGAATTCACAGAGTTATTGAATACTTTGGACATCACATAACCCAATCCTTTCGGTGTACCATAAGTTACCAAGGCTCAGAGAAGGTTACTGTTTTGCACAGTGTTACCAGGGGCAAGCTGAGACTTGAACCCAGGTCTGTGCACACTTGGGCTTCCTGGGTGGCGCTAGTGGTAAAGAACCCACCTGCCAATGCAGAGGACGTGAGAGGCAAGGGTTCGAACCTTGGGTCGGGAAGATCCCCTGGAGAAGGGCCTGGCAATCCATTCCGGTATTCTTGCCTGGAGAATCCCATGGACAGAGGAGCCTGGCGGGCTATAGTCCATGGAGTTGCAAAGTGTGGCACACAACTGAAGCAACTTAGCACGCTGTGCACACTTCACTGCTCTTTCCAGCCACAGTGCTGCCTTCGGTGGGATGTGGGTGACCTTTGCTTTTCCTGGTGCAGTCAGAGAACTCTGCCTTCACCTTCTGTGGGGTTTACTAAGAGGCTTTTGAGGGCTTTACAGTTCATTTGGACAGTTTGTTCTTTTATCTTACAGGTGAATAACAGAGTGGTGCACCGTGACTTTAGTCTGTATAACAAACCGATAAAAATATCGCTGGTAATGGAGTCAACTTTAACAAAATTTGTATACTTTTGACACAAGGATGGTTCAAAATACAAGGACTGCTTTGCAACACAGTTTCTAAAGAGCCATGAGCATTTGTAGCATTGTACTAATGGTTACCATTTTGCATTATTCTTGGTACTGATGTTTCTTCCCTTTGTTTTATATATATATGTATATAATTTTTCTAAGATTTAAGTCTGCTTACTTGATACTTGTGAGTCTTCTTTTCTTTTTTATAAGATCACTGTTTTCTGAAAAAACACTTTCCTGAACTGTTATCAAAACATGGGTGTCCAACTCCATTTGTGTGCTGTTTGTATCCCGCATTTCTCTTGCTGATTACCCCACCCTCGGCACCCTCAGTTTGATGGTGGTGTTACGGCTTATTTTCTTGGTTTAGTCAAGAATTGCTGGGTATGGTCTTGTCCTCTTATTTCCCCAGACTGTTGTCTGTAGCCAGTCTGATCTCTTGGAATCTGTAAGCCATTCTCAGGTCTTAACCTGGATCACTCTGGGCCCTGATGCCTTCATGTGTTACTTTGCACCTGCTTCCCACCTTCCTCCTTGCTCCTTATACCTTTGAGCTGCTGTTTTCTCCACTTGGAACCCTCTATTCCACCCCACATAGGTAAGTCCTTGCCATCCTTTAGAATTTGGTTCAAGCATCACTTACACAGGGAGGCTTTCCATAGCCCCCATGCTAGGTCAGCCTCTTCTAAGTGCTCAGAGACTCTCTGCTTCTCTTCTGTAGCATTGAAATGACTCTCTAGTGCCTGCCTTTTCTCTCCCTCCAGTTTAGTCATGAGCTCCAAGAGGCAGAGGCTGTGTGTCTCATTCATGGCTGTATCCCAGCTTCCGTCCGCACCTTAGGACACAGAGAGGCCATGCAGTGAACATTTTAGTGAGTGACTGATCCCTTTAATTATTTTACCCATTCCGCAGACCTGGCCTCTTGCATATCTAGCCACCTGCCATTCATCCCCACACACATGCATGTCTCATGGCTGCTTTTACTCAACGCGTTGGAAGTTAACCTGAGTTTCCCCGAAATCCTTTCATAAAACCCATCCCACTGTTCATAATCCTTTGACTCCCCACTGCCTGCAGGATATACCCCCCAAGTCCCCTGGGAGAATATTGCAAGTCTTTCTCTGTCAGGCTCAGTCTTCACTACTCAGGTCCTGCCTGTTTGCCCTGGTAATTCGCCCTCCCTTAATAATCCTGTCTCACAGAATCGGGCTTGTGAATTAGTGAATGTGGATGAACTCTCCTGGATTATGTCATCGTATCGGAGTTCAGTCCCTCCTTTCGGTCTGAAATGCCCTTCCATTCTGTGTGCTTCCCTTCTACTGTGTATTCTTCAGGGTGCAACTTGGGTCCCATCCCACAATAAAGAAAACTGTATGTATACTAATGTTTTTAGAGTAACAAACTGTGGACTGAGCATGAATTTTTGTATTCGAACTTTTGTTGTAACTCTGGACTGCTTCTGGACCTCAGTTTCCTCGTCTGTATGAAAGGAGGTTTGGCTCAGCAGACCCTGAGAACTCATGCCCCTGGTCTTCAGTGAACTTGGACTGCTTCGTGAACTTGCATCTGAACACCCTGAAGGTGGGACTGTTGCCGAACCTAAGGGTTCAAGCTGGCAGTTGCATAAGACTGTTGGGCCTCTGTGAGGATGCAGGTGGTTAGTGAGAATCCTCTGAAGACTGAGAGCCAAATGAGCTGAAGCAATCTGGAATCTCCAGGCCTATCTCCATTTCAGAGATCATTGTGTCCGTTTTAGGTAATGTGATTTCTAAAGTATAAATATATGTGATTTAATTTTTAAGCATTTGCATTCTGATACTTGATATGTAGCTTTGGTTTTGTATAGAGCATTAAAACGTCTCCGGTTCATAAAACATGACCATCTGGTGAGTCTTCTCTATTCACTTGGGTTTTGGAGGACTTCTAGGCACAGAGGCTTGTTTCAGGGAGGCAGCATCAGCTGAAATATCCACAGCTGTTATTTCCTGGGAGAGGTTAGGTTGTTCAGAATCACAGTTAGCATGTAGTGAAGCTGGGATTTCAATGCGTGAATAATATAAGAGATGAAATGCCAAATGACAGAGAAAAGTTTTAAGACAATGTTTTTGATGGATGGAAGGGACCATTCCATTACCACTGAACTGATGGAATGAGGGCTTTGGGACAACAGAGGGAAAAGTTATTTTGGAACCCTGCTCAGACCACTGCAGGCAAGTTAGGGTCATGGAGAGAACCGTAGGACAACTAGGTACGAGACAAACAGATAAAGAGGAGAAAGGAAGAATTCTGGTTACAAAGGTAAGTGGCCTAAGATGAACTTGATGCCTGGGGCCAGCTAACTACCCCATAATTCTCTCAGCTTCAAATCAGTACAGAATCTTCTAGCCATCCAATGTCATGTGAAATATAACCATCCCCCTGGCCCCCCACCAAATAGTCCCTGGCACAATTTTATATTTGAAAAAAAAAAAAATTGAAGCCCGGTTTTTATTATTTTTTAAATACAGACCCAAGGAACCAAAGTTTGCCAAAAAAAAAAAAAAAAAAAAAGGCTGAGATTTTTATTTTAAATGTGTACGAATAAAAAATAGTGGAGAAACTTGAGCAGAGGACCAGGAGGCTGAGGTGGGAAGGAGGACACTTGGCTGGGGAGTTGCCACAGTTTGACAAGTGCCCCCTAGGCTGAGGGCTCCTCACTCTGGCTTACTATCACTATAGTTCGTTTTCACCTTTGAAGATAACTCACTTCCTTGACGAAAATTTTCATCAAGCTTACCACTTCTCAAGGACAGAGGTGTTCTGTGGGAAAAAAAGTATTTTATGGAGAAACAAAATCTAAACATAATTACAGCACAATTTCCCAGTTGTTAGAATGGAAGTATTTTGGAGATTCTATGGTGCACTGGGGAGGGAGCTGAGATCGTCTGGGAGTGTCCTAGAAGACCCTCCAGGAAAGTCCTGCAGTGACTGAAAACTGTCCCTAAAAGCCAGCCTTTCAAGTTTTCCCCCTTTTTGTCTACAGATACTTGCACCAGTTTCTAAGGATGCTTAAAGCCACAATTAAGTTTATTCCTTTGCTTGTATGTCAGCTCTTCATTTAAATGCTGCGTTTTTTTCAATTTAAAAACCTCTGTTCCTCAAAGAAAATTTCAAAAAATACTTAAGAGGCCAAGAGCCTACCCACTTCTCTATTTGTATATCCGTAGTTCCCACCCTGGATGCACGTTAAAATTATCTAAATTCTTTCTGTTTAGCGTTGGGCATATGTTTAAAACCTCTTCAAGCGATTCCAAGTGCAACCAGACTTCAAACCTACTGTATAATTAACAATCTGGCTACTGGTTATTTCTTTACAGTCGTTTAATACCTAGGGCTTCAAATTTTCAAAATGATCGCCCTCATCCTGTAACTCCTTTTTGAACCATAGAATGTATTTTAATTCTTTTTAATGGCTGCATGGTATTGGGCAGAAAATATATTAATAATTGCTATCACAATTTTTTTTCTACGAAAAAAATTCTCATGCGTTCCATCCGTGTAGTCTTCATTTTGTTTTATTTTTTAAACGGGAAACTTCCCATTGACAGAACTCTTTAAAAATCTGAGTTAGACACTGCTAACTTATCCTCCAAAAACCGCAAAGTAACCTCCAGTTTTTGTTCATCCAACAGAGGTTTGTTCAGTGCTTTCCCAAGAAAGAAAAATGCAGTTTAAATAAGGAACCCGCTCAAGCGCATAGGTACAGAAAGCTGGGTGAGAGCGCCAATCCCAAAGGGCAGAGCGCCAATCCCTTGCCGGCCTTTCCGGACCGCAAAGCTCTTCGAAACCTGAGTGCCACAATCAACCCTCCAACTTCCGCCATTCGCTGGCGTCCGCGCTAGCGCCGTAGCCCGTCTTCCGGAGGAAGGCCCGCCCCCAGATGCACGCCTTCATGGCGCTTCCGCTGAGCTTTCGTTGTTATTGGCTGGATGCGGACTATATAAGGACGTCATTTCCGCCCGCCCGTCCTTTCGGCGCTACCCAGAGAGGGGTCCATACGGCGTTGTTCTGAGTGAGTTGCTTTTGGGGTGCCAATGGCTCCCAGGGTCAAGAGGACAAGCTTGCTGTTCAAATGAGGTGTGGGGAGGACCTGGGGTGAAAGTTTGCAGACGGAGTGCGTTAGCCTCTGATAAGGCGCTCTATCGCTCAGACTGGCGGCCTACACGTGGCCGGGCCCGGGCCGGGACGTTCCCACTAGGCCTCGGGAGCGGGCAGAGATTGCGCTCCCGCCGCGGAGGCTCCGGGCCGGGTGGCCGGGGCTGCAGAGAGACCACCCTACGCTGCGCGCTAGTTTTGACTCAGATCCCGACGCTCGGTTGTTAAATCCCGAGGTTTATGCTCCGGTTTTCTCCATCTGCTTGAGTTTGTCTCTTCCTTGTTCGTGGTGTTCAGGAGTTAAGGTCCTTGACGAGGTTTTTGTTACCGGAGAGATCAAACTACACATTTCTCTTCTCTTAGTTCAAAATAACTTGGACAAGGAATGCAAAAAAAAGTCATAACAGACTAAGGTGTAGAGAGAAATAAATTTAGTAACGAACAGAAGGTGCACTCGGGGAAGAAGGCAGGTGAGGAGCGCACCGAGAGCTTTTCAAACACACACACACACACACACACCCCATTTCACTTTGATTTCTCTAATGGGTGGTTTTTATGGGAGGTTTCTTGAGTAGGGGCGAAGTACACTTTGTGGAAATTGGATGGGATCTTGATTGCACCTGGTTCTGGAAGGCACCGCACATGCTCTCTAAGAGCCATTTTCCTCCAAGAGCGCCCTTCCCGAGAGGTTGAAGAGCAGTCGCCTGCAGCTAGTGTGCTCCTCCAGGCCCTGTGGATTTGTGGGCAGGGGATCCTATTCAGGTGTGACGAGCTTTAATGAAAATCTAATGTTCGTGTTGTAAACGCCATACTTGACACTTCATGGTCACATTAAGTGCAGAAAAAAGGGATGGGAGTTGCTTGATTATCTGCGTTTGAGGAGATTGTCCTTGATCTGGCCTTGTTTTTCTCATTTTAAGGAAAACTAGTAATCTTGGAATGCCGAAGGTACCACCTTCAATCCGCTTGAAAATATGCCTATTTACATCACCGTTGGTCACCTTCTGAATATTCTCAGACACGGCTGCTCTTTGACATCTAACTCCTCTGTACCTTGAGTATTAAAAAGTCTCCATTCACTGTTTCTATTTAGTTACCTGGGTGTTTTGCCTGTCTCCACACCACTCTTTCAGCAGGATTTGATTTTCCAAGGTGTTGCATAGATCTGTTAATGCTCTGTCCTGTCCACTAGACTGACCCCACTGCCTGACGATGTAGGAGGTGTGGTCTGTGGTTAAGATTTAAACATTAAGTCACCTGACTCCCAAGAGTAGAATGTACCATCCCGCTTGAGTCCCTGGAGTTTAAAGGACTTTGGTGAACTGTTTTTCAGGTTCCCGTCGTAACTTAAAGGGAAGCTTTCACAATGTCCGGAGCCCTTGATGTCCTGCAAATGAAGGAGGAGGATGTCCTCAAATTCCTTGCAGCAGGAACCCACTTAGGTGGCACCAACCTTGACTTCCAAATGGAACAGTACATCTACAAAAGGAAAAGTGATGGTCAGTTATTGCTTTAGTGCTCTTTGCTTGGTCATTCCAGCTATAAGAACAAGTTTTGACACAACTATTCTGGTACTGAGTTGAAGTGCTTTGTGAAATTTGAGCCTTAGAGGGCTCTCACTAAGTAACTGATGAAAATAGATGTTTAGATTGGTAAGAAGCTTTAAAAGTATTAAGTGATCTGGTTGTTTCTAAAGGAAAAATTCTGAACTCCAGTGGAAGAGTGGAAACTGGTAGGTTGTGTGTCGTGGGTTGGGCCTTGAATAAGCACAATGTAAAGATAAGGAGAAAGTTTAATAGCTTGAAGTGAAGTCGCTCAGTCATGTCCGACTCTTTGTGACCCCATGGACTGTAGCCTGTCGTGCTTCTCCATCCATGGGATTTTCCAGGCAAGAGTATTGGAGTGGGTTGCCATTTTCTTCTCCAGAAGATCTTCCCAACCCAGGGACTGAACCTGGGTCCTCCTGCATTGCAGGCGGATGCTTTACCATAGCCTAGTTTCTAATAATTTATCTCCCAGAGTGCCTTATAATTTGTAGCTACCAATACGGGTTTGTAAAGCTGATTTCTGAATTGGGAACAAGCATTTTGGTTTTCGTTTATGTATCAGGAAAAGTAAGGTAGCGTTTGATGAGACTGGAATGCATTAAGTTGTTCAGCTGAGATAGAAGCACGAAGGATTTACAGCTGTGAGTGGCAAGGTTTAAGGGAGTTCGTGATAAATTTGACATGTTAGATGACGAGGAAAATAATGGTAGGCCACAAATAATTCTGCATGGAAGGCTTGAGAGTGGGTTAACACAGGAGGATAAGAAATGAAAAGATGCATTTTGCACATTATTAAAGCTCAGAGTGGAGGCCAGTCTTGGCCAATGAACTGCTGAGTGTCGGAAGTGTGCTATATTAATGGCAGGATTTTCGCTAACACCAGGAGAGCTTGCCTCTATGACTGGAGTTTGATAGTACTCGCTGCCACATGACTTCATGTTTTTAGAAGAATATTACCTTACAAAGCTGGGTTTGCTCTTAAGAAAACCTTGTGTCCCCGCCTAGGCATCTACATCATAAATCTGAAGAGGACCTGGGAGAAGCTGCTGCTGGCCGCTCGGGCCATTGTCGCCATTGAAAACCCGGCTGACGTCAGTGTCATTTCCTCCAGGAACACTGGCCAGGTTTGTGGGACAGTATGCTTGGTTTTTGCTGCAAAGCCTACCAATGTTTTGAGATGTATAGAAAAGCAGTAACAAACCCCAGAATTTATTTAAAAAACATTTGAAACTGGGCTGAGTTAGAGGAATCCCCAAAATTAAAGATTGTCACCGTATTTATCACTTCACATCTGACACTTAAAATTCGTGTTGTATCATTGTGTATTTTCCTGAGCCGCTGAATTTCAAGGAAAAAGTGGCTCACTGCCATTTTCAGCAGTGAGCTTTGAAGGTTTAAAATGAACTATTGGACTTGCCTGGTGGTCCAGTGGTGAGAATCTGCCTGGTAATGCAGGGGACATGGCTTCAGTCCTTGGTCTTGGAAGATTCCACATGCCCCAGGGCAGTAAGCCCACTCACCACCAAGTACTAAAGCCCCCACCCTCTAGGGTCTCTGCTCTACAGCAGGCGAAGCCACGACAAATAGAGAAAGCCCATGCACACCAAGGGAGACACTGCACCCAGAATTTAATTACCTTCAGGTTTCATTTCTTTAAAAAAAAAACTGAAATATTGAGTTAAAAAGTTAGAATTAAATGTCAGTTTTTCAGGAAGGGCTTCTGTCAATAGGATACCACCACACTGTCACATCAGCAAGAGTAAGAATATTTGCCAGATTAAGTGAATAAAAATAGCTTAATAAACATTGTCTTTTTTCCCTTTCATTTTTTTGAAACTTGCTCTAGGACACCACTCCATTCCCACTGATACATGCAATCTTTTCTCCACACCCCGTCCAGTGTTGTTTGTACACATTTTGAGGATGGCTATTTTGAATAGTGAGAACCAGTTTCTCAGTATGAGGGGAATTTACTAGTTGCTATTGGCAAGCTGAAATTCTGCCTTAAATGAGTTTATTTTCAGTTATTTGCTGATCTCAGGTGTCTATTTTACATCCCTGCAGGCTCTTGAAGGCTTAGTGCCCATGGCCATGGTTTGAAAGTTGCTATTGCGAGAAACGGCCACAAGGTGGCAGGATTTCTCTGCTCGAGTTTGTTTACTGGAGGCAACCACAGCCTTACTGTAACTCCTATTCCTGGGTTCAAAGTTAAAAGTGAAAGATGCCAGAAGAAACGCTCAAAAGCTTGTCTGTTGTTACTTTTATTTTTATTGGAGTTGGGTGGATTTACACTTTGGTGTTGGGTGTAGGTGTACAGCATCTTGTCCAGTAACCATGTATGCTTGCCTCTGCAGTTCTCTTCCCATATAGGGGATAAGAGCGTTGAGTAGAGCTCCTGTGCTATTCAGGAGGTTGTTGATGAATTTAGCATATGATTCCACCTTAGTATGATCGTCACTAGTTTCATCCCTGCTTGCTGCCAACAGCATTTATTAAATTCTCCTTTTCTGGCTGTGTAATATTCCGTTGTCCCTAGCTACCATTTTTTCTTTACCGGTTCTTGTGTGGATGGGCATATTGGCTTCTTGCCTCTTTGGGCTTGTATAAACAGCAGCACTGCGGTGAACTTTGGGCTCCATGTGTCTTTAAGAATTCTGGTTTCTTCCTGGTAGACACCCAAGAGTGGGTAGCTCTGTTTTACATTATTAAAGAACCCCCGTTGTGGCTGTTTCCAATTTATATTCCCACCAGTAGGATAGGAATGAGCATTTATTTTCTCCACACCCTGTCCAGCATTTATTGTTGGTAGATGTTTTGGTGATGGCTGTTCTGACTGGTGCTGTCTTGATTCCTTGGCTTCCCTGGTGGCTCAGATGATAAAGAATCTGCCTGCAGTGTAGCAGACTTGGGTTAAATCCCTGGGTTGGGAAGATCTCCTGAAGAAGGGTATGGCTCCCTACTCCAGTATTTTTGGCCTGGAGAATTCTATAGACAGTGGAGCCTGGTGGGCTACAGGCCATGGGGTCCCAAAGAATCAGACACAACTGAGTGACTTAAAAGGTGTTTTGGGCTGATGCCTCAGTGTAGTTTTGGTTTGCACATCTCTAGAAATGAGCATATCGAGCCTCTTTCCGTGTGCTGCTTCTAAATAGTGTGAGGGAGATTTACCCATCAAAATTGGCATTCTGCATGATTCCACCTCCCGCCTATTAATTGCCCCAGGCATTTCCTGGTGACACATGTCATTTACAGCCCTGCAGGCACTGTGAGTGTTTAGCACCTGAGGCCCTGATTTGTGAGTCACTGTTGGCCAACACGGCCACAAGGTGACAGGATTTCTACTCGGGCAACTCCTGTTCCTGGGTTGAAAATGAAAGTGGTAGTTGGCAGAATGAGCACCCAAAGCCTTATGTCTTTATTTTTCTAATGTAATTTTTATTCTTTATTGGAATAAAGTTTTTCTTAATAACTTATTTAAATTTTTTTACCTTATTTTTAAAACAAAAAAAGTGATCAGTGATAAGAGGTGCTATTCACAAAGAGGATAGACATCAGAAACTATTAGAAGCCTAACAACAAAGAAAGCAAAACTGTAAAAAAAATAAGGGGAAAAAATAATCATATAGTGAAACATTAATGTTTCTCTGAGAATATTTTATCAAGTGCAGAAAAAAAATTGGTGCAACTTGAATTATGTCATTAATAATTTAATTAGAATAGATTTATAGTAATTTTATATCCTAAAATTTATTTAAAATTTTGTATTTTACATGTTGCTATCAGCTATCCACAGAACATTTGGAGAAACTGGCTAAAAGATAAACATTACTAAGTTTCAGTAATTTATTTTTGTGTTTGTTATTCATATACACACATTATTTTTCAAATTGTTTTCCATAATAGGTTATTACAGGATACTGACTTTAGTTCCCTGTGCTATACAGTAAGCCTTCGTTGCTTCTTGCATATCTATTTTCTAAGTCAAGTGGAATCAAAATGTCCTATGTTGTTTTAGTTAGGCAGAAATTCATAAGTCTTCTAAAATATATATATTATGCATATTATTTATATTATACAAAAGCTTTACTACTACGCTTCATAAATGCTTGAGAAAGAACATTAAGCTAAAAAGAGATGGAGAAATTGGAAACCATAAACTAAATGAAATGGGAGCACTGAATATGAAATGGAAAAAGTGAAACAAACTAGAAAATAGTAAGAGGTCCTCACATATAGTCCAGTTGTTATTAACGTTAGAAACATATCTGGAGCACTGGCAAACAAAAAGCAATGCCTGGGCATTTGTGCTCAAAATAATTCTGATTTGCATCTGGATTTTAAGAAGTGATTACAGGTTTTTCCATTAAATGGTAGTTTTGGTGGTACAGAATTCTGTTATTTTTCTGTTGGTTAGTCATGATACAATGGTGTTGAGTAATAGCTACATAATCGCAGTAGTGAAAGATGTTTATCAGTTTTCACAATCAAAAATAATTATAATTATAAGCCATAATGGGAATATGATTAATTTAATATAAAATGATTACATACAGTTTTGGGGGGCTCAAGCAGAGTGATGTGGTAAATGGAAGTGGGTTCATGCGCGTGTTTTCATCCACCTGGCCAATCTGTGTCTTCTGGTACATTTAATCCATTTACATTTCAGGTAATGTATGATCCTATTACTGTTTGAATTCTTTCAGGTTTATTTTCTGTAGGTCTTTCCTTCTCTTGTGTTTCCTGTCTGGAGAAGTTCCTTTAGCATTTGTTGTAAAGCTGGTTTGGAGGTGCTGAATTCGCTTTAACTTTGTGCTTGTCTGGAAGGCCTTTGGTTTCTCCATCAAATCTGAGGGAGAGTCTTGCTAGGTAGAGTATTCTTGGTTGTAGGTTCTTCCCTTTCATCACTTCAGATATATCTTGCCATTCCCTGCTGGCTTGTCGTTTCTGCTGAGAAATCAGGTGGGAGTCTGGTGGGAGTTCCCTTGCCACGTTGTTGGTTGCTTTTTCCCTTGTTGATTTTATCTTCTCTGTGTTTAAGGTTTGCCAGTTTGATTACTATGTGTCCTTTTGTGTTCCTCCTTGGGTTTATCCTACCTGGGACTCTGCTTCCTGGATTTGATTGACTATCTCCTTTTCCATTTTAGGGAAGTTTTCAGCTATTATCTCTTCAAATATTCCCTCAGGTCCTTTCTCTCTTCTTCCGGGCCCCCTGTAATGGGAACGTTGGTGTGTTTAATGTGGGCCCACAGATCGCTTAGGCCGTCTTCCTTTCTGTGCGCATTCTGTTCCGTGGCAGTGATCTCCCCCTACCCGTTCTTTGGCCTCTGCTGCTGATTCCTTCCAGTGTATTATTTGTCTGTCTGTTTTAGGTCTTTGGTAAACAGTTCTTGCATCTTTTCAGCCTTTGCTTCCATTCTTTTCCCAAGATCCTGCATCTGCACTATCGTTTTGAATTCTTTTTCTGGAAAGTTGCCTGTCTCCGCTTCGTTTACTTGTTTTCCTGGGGCTTTATGCTGTCTCTTCATCTGGGACATAGCCTGCTTTTCCATGCTGACTGACTTTGTGTAATGTGGCTTGTTTTCGTCGCTGTGGGCCTGTGCTTGCTTCTCTGTCTGGCCTCTGATGGAGGAGGCTGTGACTTCTGTAGACTTCTGGTGGAAGGGACTGGTGGTGGGAAAGACTAGGTCTTGCTCTGGTGGCAGGGCTCTGTCAGTAAAGTTTTAATCCAGTTATCTGCTGATGGAGGCTCCCAGGGATTGTGCTCCCTCCATCCCTGGTAGTTTTTGCGCCTGAGAACACCCAGCCTTGGGTTGCAGACTCTGGTCAGGTTAGTGGCGACCTCCGAGAGGCTTTACATCAAGGAAGGACCTTGCCAGGCTGGTACCCCCATCCCTGTGAGCCTCTGTGGGGTCACTGCACCTCTCCCCTGAGTCATAGTGCACACAAGGTTTTGTTTCTGCCTTCCAAGACTGGAAGTCCTATAATCGAATCCCACTGGTCTGCAAGGTCAGATTCCCTGGGGATTGCCAGTCCCTGTGTTGGATACCCAGGCTGGGAAGCCAGATGGGAGGTTCAGAACCTTTGCAGCAGTGGGAGGACTTTGGTATTAACTGCTCTCTAGTCTGAGTCACCCACCCAGCTGGTGTGGGGTTCGGTTTATCGTGATTGTACCCCTCCTACCATCTACCATCTTGCTGCGGCTTCCTTGTCTTTGGATGTGGGGTATCTTTTTGGTGGGTTCCAGCATCCTCCTGTTGTGGTTCCGCACCAGCTAGCTGTGATTGTGGTGCTCCTGCAGGAGGTGAGTGCGTGTCTTTCTGCTCCGCTGTCTTGAGCCGTGAAGTCAACTTGACTGGCAACGCAGCGTTTGCTGTAGGTGGTGTATTAGTGTGAATCTGTTGATCCCAAACTCCTAATTTGTCCTTTCCCCGATGGCAAGCATAAGTTTGGCTTTCAATTCTGTGAGGGAGTTTGTCGCCGGTAAACTCGTGCTACCAACTTTGTGATTCCACCTATAAGTCATTGTAACAGCAGGATGAGCACAGTCCTTAGCAGGCAGCCATTGGTGGGTATCTCAGGCCCCACCCACAAGCAGCTGTCAGTGGGGGACTGTGAGGGAAGCAGTTCGGCCAAGGGTCAGTAGTGTGTGCTCATCGTGTGGACCGTGAGGCAGATTCAGGCCGCCTTACGGAGCCCCTCTGACTCACCCAGCCTTGGGCCGGTGAGTGAGCGGGAGGGCCCAGGGGCAGACTGGGGACTACGTCCTGCAGGGCTCCAGAGCCTTCACTAAGGCCCTCCACTAGCTTTGGGCCTGGCCCTGAGGCAGCGGCGACCTCTCCCTCCTGCCTGTTTCTGTGACCTGACGGCAGCAGCCCCTGCCTGGGTTGCGGTCTGTGGGACCTAGCCCTCCCTCAGCTTTGGCGGGGCCTGAGGACACTGAGGGCCAGCTGGATCGGGTGCCTGGCTCCCTCAGGGATGGCAGCTGCGGGATGTGGAGACCTGGCCCTGAGGGAGCTGCCAGCTGGGATCTGCCGCCTCTTAGCCAGGGCTGGGGCCTGGCCCTTTCTTGTCGAGACAAAAGAATAACGCTCATCTGGTAGAGATTTACAGGAACATTGTTACCTGACCAAGACCAGACCTCAGAAACAAAGGATCTGACAATCAAGAAGTTCGCAAGAACTAACGACACCCCTCCCTCACCTGTGCTTTTGCTGAAAGCCTTCGGGAACTGCAGGTGCTCTTGGGGCATGCGCCACCCATCTCCTTGTATGAACCTGGAATAACCCTTTCTCTCTTCCAGACTAGTGAGTAGTATGATTGCTCTCCCTTGGCATCGGGCAGACAGGCTTGTGATTCAGTAACAAGATGACATTGGCCTTTTGTGTCTGACTTGTTTAAGATGATCCTCACTAGGTCCATCCAGGCTTGCTGCCAGTGGCACTTATTAAATGCTCATTTCTGGCTGAGTAATGAATATTCCATTGTCCCTGGCTACCATTTCTTTCTCCTTTACCTTTCTGCTGTGGGTGGCATTTTGGCTGCTTCCCTCTTTTGGCTTGTGTAAATAGCACTGCAGTGAACTCGGGGGTGCATGTGTCTTTGAATTCTGGTTTCTTCCTGGTAGGACACCCAGGAGTGGGGTGGCAGGGTCTTAGGGCAGCTCTGTTTCTGCTTTACAATCCCACAAACTTTAATCCACACCCTGTCCAGCATTTGTTGTTTGTAGATGTAGGTGCTGGCCATTCTGACTGGTGCTAACCCATTTCTCAGTGTAGCTTTGATTTGCATGTCTCTACAAATTAGCAATATTGAGCCTCTTTTTGTGTGTTTCTTTTAAACACAGTGTAAGCGAAATTAAACTGTTGAAATTGGCCTCCTGAGACTCTGCTTTTTTTTCCCCAATTACTCACCCCAGACACTTCCTGATGGCAGGTGTCATTTACAGCCCTGCAGGGCCTGTGAATGCTAAGTGCCCAGGGCCTGGTTTCAAGGTTGCTGTTGGCCTGAGATGGCCACATGGTGGCAGGATTTTGTGGAAGTGGCAGAAGAAACACTCCAAATCTCCTTTCACGTTACAGCTTGTTTTTATTTTCTAAGTTTTTGTTTGTTTGTAATGCTTATGTGTTCATTTGCTTGGTTGCATTGCCCTGGTTCTCAGTTGCAATCCCCAGGGTCTTTGACCCTTGTGGCACCGTGGGGTATCTTAGATGAGGCATGTGGGATCCAGTCCCTTGACCAGGGAAGTTTCTGAGTTTTACTTTTGTTGGAATAAAGTTGGTTTCCAACGCTGTGCTTGTTGTAGGCGTGCAAGGCCATGTCCACTTATGTGTGTGTCACCATCTTCAGACCTCTCTCCACGGGATTAACATGCACACTAATATAAATGAGACCGGTAGGCAACGAGGCCTACTGTATAGCCCGGGGAACTCTCCCTGTGCTCTACGGGAGGTCTCGTTGCCTATCAGTTTTTATATATTAGTGTGTATGTGTTAATCCCAAACTGTGGCTTCGGTCCTAGGCCTCAGCTGTAGTTTCAGTCCCCCTGTTTTGTGGCAACCTGGCGATGTCTGCCGCTGGGTTCAGGGAGGCCAAGGTTGCCCTGGAGCTAGTGAGTAAAGGCGGAGGCTGCCCTGGCGAGCCCGCCTCTTCTCGTGCCACTGAACAACAGCACTCGCCTGCAGCAGGACTGCTCTCCGTCCCCTGGAGGGTGTGTTTGCCCCCACCCCCGCCAGTCTTCTTGCCTGGTACCCTCTAAGGCAGCACTCAGCCCTCACCTGGCCTAGCGGACACACACCTCAGGCTGCAGCGTGCAGCGCGGTGGCGCAGACCGTCTGTGCGGGTCTCTGTCCTGCCGGCACAAACCAGTCATCTTTGTACTGAGCTTCGGAACCTCCCTTTTTGTTCCAGTTCATATCCCTGCCAGTGAGGGAATGTTCCAGGGTAGCGGGAAACGTTTCCTCTTTCTTGCCTCCAGCCCTGTTCTGTGGAGCTCTTGCCTGCCCTTTTGAGTTGTTCCTAGGTGTTCTATGTGCAAATGTACATTTATACATACGTACAAACACATAACAGTGTTGGTGGAGGGGGGTGAATTCTTCTCAATTCTCATTTTACTCAATTGTCCTGATTAGGCCTCCTTGCAAGAGGTGTTTTAACTGGGCTTTATTCTCCTTGTGGCTGGCTTAATCACTCGACTTCTTTGCGGAGACACATGGTTGATGGTTTTAATTACTGCTGTAGAATGAGCCCAGTGACCAGTCTGCTTCCATCAGGGAAGTTTACTACCTGGATTACAGAAGCGCTCTGCTGGTCAGGTTCTCCATGGTGTGCTTGCATTTTGTGCCATTTTTTTAGTCTTAGGAGGACTTTGGACACACAGGAGTCACTAGCCCTTTACTCGTAAGTGGTACTTGAACCAGGCTGGTTTGCTGTGGAACCAGCAGAAGTGAGGGTGTAGTGACCATCAGCTAACCCGAGGGAAGAGCATCCCCAGCAGAGGGCCTGGGTGTGGGGCCATGTTTAGCGTGTCTTTCTTTTTGTTCTGATTCTCTGTTTCCAGGCAATAAGTGGAAGATGGAGAGCAATCTGCCTACAATGCAGGAGACCCGGGGTTGATCCCTGGGTCAGGAAGATCCCCGGGAGAAGGGGATGGCAACTCATGCAGTATTCTTGCCTGGAGAATGCCACAGACAGGAACATGGCAGGCTATAGGCCATAGGGTCGCAAAGAGGCACAACTGTGTGACTAACACTTCGATTTTTCATAGGACGATTAAATGCTAGCTGTTTCGAGGAAGGCTTTGGGGGAGTTTCTGCTAGCTTGCTTGGTGACATTGCGAAACTTGCCGGTGGTCCGTTCATCATTGCGGGCTGCTGCGGCACCGTCTCTGGGGCACTTGCTAACCCTTTGTTGCTGCTTCCAGCGAGCTGTGCTGAAGTTTGCGGCTGCCACTGGAGCCACTCCTATCGCTGGCCGCTTCACTCCGGGAACCTTCACTAACCAGATCCAGGCCGCCTTCAGGGAGCCGAGGCTTCTGGTGGTCACCGATCCCAGGGCTGACCACCAGCCCCTCACAGAAGCCTCCTATGTTAACCTGCCAACCATTGCTCTGTGCAACACGGACTCTCCTCTGCGCTATGTGGACATCGCCATCCCGTGCAACAACAAGGTAACCGTCCATGACTGAACTGGCGCCGGACCATCCGTGCCCCGCCCGCGGGCCTTCCTATGCACATTGTTAGAGCTTGGAGTTGAGGCCGCTGGCCAGTGAACTCACAAGTGTAGGTAGTGTGCTACACGAGGGGCAAGTTTTTCGCTAACACCACAAGGGTCTCTGGCCCAATGAGTGGAGTTGGATAGTAATACTTGCTACAAAAGTATGATTTTAAGGACAGGTGAAAACATTTTTAAAATAGCCTGTTTTTTTTCTCTTCAATATTCCTCTTTTTTTAGTCATGTATCGTGCTCTGAGATCCTAAAAAGGTGGGTTACCTGTGGTTCAAATTGGTTGTGTGTCACTGATCTCAAACCTGGCTACGCATAAGAACGGAGCAGAGGTTTTCTTTTATTTCTACCAGTATTCAGGCACTGACCCCATTTTGTTGTGTAGAGTGGAGTCCTAATTAAACCCCATGAACCCGGTGGCAGACAAGATGGAGAACCAGAGAGAGAACAGTCTTGGTGTGAGCGTGCGTTTCCGCTTTGATTGGAGCACAGTGTTTAAGTGTTGTGCTGGTTTCTGCTGTGCTAAACATTCTCAAACTGCCAGTCAGTCTGCTCCCCTGGTACCAAGGGACCCAGATGAGGGGACAGGTCAGGTGGAGTGGGGGTGCGTATTAGTGTGCGGGGTTGGCCGAGCGTCGCCTGAACCTGGTGCTCTTGCAGGGGGCGCACTCCGTGGGCCTGATGTGGTGGATGCTCGCCCGGGAAGTCCTGCGCATGCGTGGCACCATCTCACGAGAACACCCATGGGAGGTCATGCCGGACCTCTACTTCTACAGAGACCCCGAGGAGGTGAGCTCATTGTCACGCACAGAAGTGCATACTGGATACTTTTTACTGCTAAGAACAGAAACTAATCTGTCAGTGCACATCAACTAAAAACTATTTTCCTAAACTAGATTGAAAAGGAAGAGCAGGCAGCAGCTGAGAAGGCTGTGACCAAGGAGGAGTTTCAGGGCGAATGGACCGCTCCAGCTCCAGAGTTTACGGCTGCCCAGCCTGAGGTGGCAGACTGGTCCGAAGGCGTGCAGGTGCCTTCCGTGCCCATTCAGCAGTTCCCCACTGGTATGTATCAGGATCCAAGGGCGTCCAGATGGTGGTTTAGAACTGCTCTTCTCAACCTGACGTATCTGTAGGAATAAAAAAGCAGATTGGTGCAGTGGGGTTACAAAAGTAACTGGGGATGTGGCTGATGGCCTTCTTGTATTTTCTCAACAGAAGACTGGAGTGCTCAGCCTTCCACTGAAGACTGGTCTGCAGCCCCCACTGCCCAGGCCACGGAATGGGTAGGAACCACCACCGAGTGGTCGTAAGCTGTTCTTCCGAACACTTGTAGAACTCGCACCAAAATGGAAATCTGGTTGATGGAAATAAACTGTTTCTAAAAATTTTGTTCCTTTATTTCAGTCTATGGGACAGACACACCTGGTATGAAAGCCTTGCTCAGCCTAGTGTGTGGCTCTGGGGGCAAGAGATGTTTCTGGGCCTAGGTGTCCTCAGCAGAGGATAATATTCACGGGGCTGATTCAGAGCAGCTGGTCTCGAGTCTGGGCATGAGGCCAGTGCTCATTCTATCACTTTGTTGTTCCTTAGTGTATAATTTTAAAATAGTTTCAAATATGTCATGCATGTAGGTGATCTAATAGACATACCTGTGTATTCTTGGAGAGTAAAGGTCGAGTTAAAGCCCTCTGAAGCCAATTGGATAGGTTACCAAGTAGAAGGTGCCAAGATTGGGAAACTGGATTCTCACTGCTGGTTACTGAAGTCCTGAGCTCTGCCCCTGTCATCCTCTGAAAAAGGTAAAGTGATTAAATCAATCAAAATGCTTCCGTTCGCTTTAAGCAGTGTGTAAATGGCATGTTTGCTGCAGCTTGCTTGTTTCCATGTTTCGGCCATTACCAGCAGCGCTCCTCTGAGCACTGTTTACAGATCCTGGTGCACGATAATTTCCTCACTCTAGGTTCACCACCAAAAAAGTCCTCTGAGAGAGCAGCCACAGTCTTCAGCACTTGCTATAGAAAGTGCTGTCCTTCCTTCACAGCTGAAACTGCTGCCTCAGAAATGCAGGGTTTGATTTGGCGGCCTCTTCCCACTGCCCTTCTGCGTCTGCTAAGGCCAGCGCCACACGGTCCGTCCTCTTTACTGGGGTTTCTACTCCACCCGGCACCAGGTGGGGCAGCCCTCTTTCCTCCTGTCTAGGTTATTAACTGCTGAGTCCTCTGCGTCCTCATACGCACTTTACCCTAGTGCAGTCACATCAGTCGCCACATGGGGCTGCACTGACTCTAATCTAGCACAGAATTGCTTCACAGCATTAAGAGGTTTTCAGTATTATCCTTTTCAAAGAGGTTTGTGTATCTTTGGTAAATAAGTTCCTATATTCTTGGGATGTTTTCAGTTAGTCTTTCACAATTAGGGATTCTATTAGATCCCTAATTTAAGTGACACAGGCAGTGGTGAGTGGCACTATGGCCGTGGTGTTTCTGACCCTGCCTGAGCAAGCCACACTTTTTGCACAAGGCAAGGGCTATATTAACCAAATTCCATCCATGAAAAATATGTTGCAAAGCTGCATACCAAACAGAGCCCATTTGCTAATGGAGAACACCTATCTGTGCTGAGTGCAGTGGCCTTCGCTTAGGAATAACCTGAGAGTTACCCTGTTCTGCCTCTCAAGGTAATTCAGCAATTAGCAAATCTAGCACACTGTTCTTCATTGTATCAGCAGTGAGGATGGAAACATGAAGGTTTGTCTAAAACTCCAGTGTCAGGCTATATAGGAGGGAGAGACTCATTTGGGAGAATCAAGAGTCTAAAAAATCCTCTCGGGGGGAATCTTGCCAACTTGAGCTGGGAGTAGTTCTGGGGACTTGGGACGCTTTATCAGAGGCCATGGAGTCCCTTGGAGCACAGGCTGTGTGAAGTAGACACATCCTCTGTCTAGCAGTTCTCGACTTCTGAAAACGGATTGGGGACCAGGAGAGACAGCCTGTTACCATGAAGACGTGTACCCCACTTTGTCCCCATGTCTGCCCTCGCTGGCAGACCAGCCTGGGGCACACCCTGCCCCGTGTCCAGACTGCATGCGTGCCAGTGCGGACAGCCCTCACTGCCGGCTGGGAGTCCTCTGCCGCCTTCTCGGCACCCTGGTTTCTGCATCTCTACCAGTACCTAATGCCAACCCAAGGGTTCTGCACAAGGGCCCCAGGCTGCTGTGGTGGTTGTTTCAGAATCACCTGGGGAAGATTGTTTCTTTGTGTTAGTGTTTTCATATAGAAATCTAGTGTAGATAGGTTTTGAAACAATGTCTAAAGGTTAATATTGTAATAATTGCTTTTGTAATTTAAAAATAAAACATAGCTTACTATAACACAAAGGGCAGAAGAAAAAGACTGTTGGAGAGGAAATTGAACTGGAAGAACACATGAATTGATTCAGAGGGACAGAACTTCGGAATGAGCAGTTAAAATATACACAAACATCTAGTTGGAATTAATACATGGAGGTGGAAAGTCAGCATCAAAGAGAAAGGCTTGAGAATTTTCTTAATTTCCTATAAGTTCACCAATTGAGAAATTCCAGTTTGCCAAATGTAATTTATTTTTAAAACCTATCCTCACTGTTGACTCATGGAAACAGCCAAACACGAAGTGTTCTAGAACATCACCAAGGAGAAGGACTGGCTGTTTGCTGTCAACAGTGACAGCTAGAACACAATAGAATGAGAAGAAGAAATGGTCAATACAGCTCAGTTATCCAAGAGTTAGGACACTAGCTTTCTTTAAAAAACTAAGGTAAATAGAAACCTCATGCCAGAAGGAAGCTGTCACCAGTGTCCATTCACCCTTCTTCCTTACTAACAGGTTGCCTGGATTGTGAGCTGGGTGTAAGCTGAGAAACTGTTAGATATAATTAATATCTGAGGCATCACTTTCTCAGCAAAGTCCTGTGAGAAAAAGAAACTAGAGGTAAATCTAGGCAGCCTGTAGCAGAAGTGGAAGAACAGGTCTGCTATTCCAAGAGGACATTCTGTCTGAGCTGTGGTGCATTCAGCCAGACGTTTATGTATGACCACACAGCTATGGGCTGTGCATCTGAACACTTTATCCTTGAAAAGCTCACAAAAAAGGGTTGGGTAGGATTAAAGGTGTTCTATAAACATTTTGGTAACCGTACCTTCTATCAAGAATTGTCCGCTGGCTGGTCAGCCGGCTTCGTGCGTGCTCAGTTGTGCCCAGCTCTGTAACCCCGTGGACAGTAGCCCTCCAGGCTCCTCTGGCTGTGGGATTTCGCAGGCAAGAGTACTGGTGGGCTGCCATGCCTTCCTCCAGGGGATCTTCCTGACAGAAATTGAACCTGTCCCTGGTATTTCCTGTATTGGCAGGTGGATTCTTCAGCACTAGTGCCACCTGGGAAGCTGAATTGGTACATCATGGCATTATTTAACCATCCCTAACACCTATTAAAGTGAAAAGAAAGGGAAAGTCAGTCATGTCTAACTATTTGCAACCCCATGGACTGTAGAGTCCATGGAATTCTCCAGGCCAGAATACTGGAGTAGGTAGCCTTTCCCTTCTCCAGGGGATCTTCCCAACCCAGGGCTCCTGCATTGCAGGCAGATTCTTTACCAGCTGAGCCACAAGGGAAGCCCGACACCCTCTTAGGGGTGCATCAAAAGACCCAGGCACACGAGCCTTAGGACCTGGGGGTGGAATGCTACTAGGTATGCTGCTGGTGGGGATGGAAACTGGTAACATCTGCTCTATGTAACACTGCAGAGGTTCCAGTTTATCCCAATCCTGGGTCTACAGAAAACGAAAAGAGACGTCCCACCATTCAGTGCAACACTATATTTACATAAGCCAAAGGAGGGAAGCAGCCATAATGTCCATGGACAGAACAGTAAGAAACGGTACCTAGATACAGTGGAATATTACTCAGGATGAAATAATGCCATTGGCAGCACCTTGGATGGACCTAGAGAGGATCATAGTAAATGAACTGAGAGATCAGTATCAAGGAGTTTCAAAAAGAGTTCAGATCATAAGTAGGATCTGAACAATGGTGGTAATGAACTAGTTCACCAAGGAGAAACTTGCAGAAACACACTTTTGGTTAACGTAACATACACAAGCCTGGCATGCTACAGTCCGTGGGGTGCAAAGAGTTGGACGTAATTTAGCAACTGAACAAAAACATTGAATACATCTGAAGTTGATAATAACCTCTGTACCATAGGGAACTTGACTCAACATTCAACCTATGTGGGGAGGGAACCTGAGGAGGAAGTGATAATATGTATAAATGGACAAGATGGTGTGCATATACAACCAACAACAAAGTGACAACTCCATTTAAAATAAGGAAATAGTAATGAGACAAGGTTTGGGGTGTTTCCTTTCTGCCTAGGAACTGGTCTCTAACCAGCTGAGGCTAGGA
Source organism: Oryx dammah (assembly GCF_014754425.2). Taxonomy (NCBI): domain Eukaryota; kingdom Metazoa; phylum Chordata; class Mammalia; order Artiodactyla; family Bovidae; genus Oryx; species Oryx dammah. The sequence continues at coordinate 47,579,840 of NW_024070193.1, read as the reverse complement.
AGAAATCCTGCCCCCTTGTGGCTGTTTTGGGTAGGAGCGACTTTTAAAAACCTGTACCCTGGACACTTAATATTCACAGGGCCTCCAGGGCTGTAAATGACACCTGCCCTTTTGATAAGAAAAGTGGAAAAAGAAAAGATTCAAATGGGGCACAGTGTCAGGAAGCCAGTTTCAACAGGGAAGTTTCCCTCTCACTTTTTGCTGTTGCTGCTAAGTCGCTTCAGTCATGTCCGACTCTGTGCGATCCCATAGACGGCAGCCCACCAGGCTCCCCCATCCCTGGGATTCTCCAGGCAACAACACTGGAGTGAGTTGCCATTTCCTTCTCCAATGCATGAAAGTGAAAGTGAAGTCGCTCAGTCGTGTCCAACTCTTCGTGACCCCATGGACTGTAGCCTACCAGGCTCCTCCGTCCATGGGATTTTCCAGGCAAGAGAACTGGAGTGGGGTGCCATCTCACTTTTTAATTTTTATTAAACTTTATTTTGTATTGGGATATAGCTGATTAACAATGTTACAGTTTCAGGTAAAAGATGAAGGGACTCAGCCATATATATACATGTGTCCATTCTCCCACAAACTCCCATTCAGGCTGCAACATAACCCTGAACAGAGTTCCCTGAGCTATACAGTACCTCCTTGTTGGTTATCCATTTCAAATACAGCAGTGTATACATGGCCATTCCAAACTGTAACTATCCCTTACCCCCATTCTTCCCCCTGGCAACTGTGAGTTCATTTTCTATCCCTGCTTTTAGAAGAAGCATATGAAAAAGGGCTCCACATCAGTAATTATTAATATCAGGGACATGCAAATCAAAACTGCAATCACCTTGCCAGTCAGAAGGGTCATCATCAAACTGTCTACAAACAGGACTTCCCTGGTGGCGCAGTGGATAAGAATCCACCTGCCAGTACAGGGGGACACAGGTTCGATTCCTGGTTCCTGAAGATTCTATACACTACAGAGCCAACTAAGCCTGTACACCACAGCTGAGCCTGTGCTCTAGAGCTTGTGAGCCACACCTACTGAGGCCTGAGGGCCTGTGTGCCACAGGAGAAGTCACAGCAATGAGAAGCTGTGCTCCACAACTAGAGGGCAGCCCCCACTCTGCACCTAGAGCAAAGCCCGTGCACAGCAGTGAAGACCCAGCACAGCCAAAAGAAGCCTGCAAGCAATGAATGCTAGAGAGGACGTGGGGAAAAGGAAGGCCACGCTGTTTCTGTGAATGTAAACTGTTGACAGTCCACGGAGAACACACTAGAGCTCTAAAAATAGAGCTACCCTGTGATCTATCCGTTCCACTCTTGGGTATGTACAGGAAGAAAACCAGAATTCAGAAAGACACATGCAACTCACCGCTCAGCGCAGCACTAGTTTACACAAGACAAAAGAGGGAAGCAACCACCATGTCCACCAACAGAAGAACGGTACCTAGACATAACGGAATATTGCTCAGGCAGAAAGGAGAGTGAAATAATGCCACCGGCAGCACCCTGGATGGATCTAGGGAGGATCACAGTAAGTGAACTGAGTCAAAAAGAAAGACCAGTATCATAAGATATCATTTATAAGTGAGATCTGATCATTGGTTAATGATCAGTAATGAACTGCTTTACCAAGGAGAAACACTTGCAGAATTAAAGCACAAACTTCTGGTTATCCTAGGGGAAAGAATAAATCAGGAGTCTGGGTGTAACATACACAAATACATATAAAATTGACAAAAAGGACCTCCTGTATAGCATAGGGAACTACACTCAATAGTTTGTAATATCCTAAAAGGGAAAAAATTCAATAAAGGAACAGAAGTTTATGTATAACTGATTGACTGCTATATACCTGAATCTAAATTGATATTGAAACTATTTCAATGAAAAAAAGAAAAAAACGCTGCAGGATACTGACGAGAAAGCTAAAGCAAAGGTTCTTGAGAGGGATAGACCCCCTACAGGAAAAAAGTCCCTAGTAAGTTTCCCCCCCACTTTTTTTTTTTTTGTAGCTTTTTTCTTTTGGTCAACCTTTGCCCCTCCCTAGCAGGACAACTAGGCTGCAGTCCATGGGGTTGCGAAGAGTCAGACACGACTGAGTGACTTCACTTTGACTTTTCACTTTGATGCGTTGGAGAAGGAAATGGCAACCCACTCCAGTGTTCTTGCCTGGAGAATCCCAGGGACTGGGGAGCCTGGTGGGCTGCCGTCTATGGGGTCGCACAGAGTCAGACGTGACTGAAGCGACTTAGCAGCAGCAGCAGCAGCAGGACAACTAAAATCTGGGTAGAATCCAGGGGCTGTTCCAAGTTGAAGAACTAGTTTGAAGCAATTTAACTAAAATCACTTGTAACCCCACTAGTACACGTTGGCAATCATCTCAGAGAAAGGAAGAATTGCGTTTCCTGTGCTTGTCCTCACAGGTGTAAGGATTGTCCAGCTTTGGTGTAAGGACTTGAGATTGTTCAAAGACAAAGGACCGACCACAGTGGACAGCTTACGGTGGACGTACAGCTTGTTTTCTTTTGTGCTCTTCCTTCTCAAGGAACAGGAGCAACGCTGTTGGAGTTCGCATTTCACACCCCAGATCCCTCTGTTGGTCCCTTTGTGAGCTCAGAGAGTCCAATAAAACTGAAGAAGAAGGGCATCTGTCTGGGTAACTCCCTTAAGTACTACCAAATACCTTCAAACACCAAAGAAATCTCAAGCCCAAGTCATCGTTAGAAAAAAGACATCACAAGACCAAGTCGCTTTGTGGGATACTTAATATTCAAAGGAAAAAATAACTTGTAACTTGAAGAAATCGGGTAGCAAATTCTTCTGTCATCTGGAAACAGGCCTGGGACACGTAGGATTAAGGCAGTTGGTCTGGGGCCATGTATGGGGGATTTCGAGTAGCCATCACAACCAGGCCTTCGTGATTTTATCTTCCTTGCTTATTTTTATGCATTTGTCTATTTTAACTGTGGGTTTAAGAAACTGCCTTGTTGTACCTCCATGTTGACCAATTCTTAGTAGTAGAAGGCACAGCCCTTGTCTGTCCAGGTCTTTGCTGGAAAAGCTTTTGGTAGAAGTGGACATGTCTAGCTAATATCAGACTGACCTTGAGAAACCTTGCCTAGGAGTTGGGTTTGGGGGCTTAGGACATCTCAGGGCCCTCAGAGGCTTGTGTCATCCCTTCATTCCAAGTCATGGAGGTCACACGGTTTTCTGGCTGTAAGCACACAGCCTGTGGGCAAGGCCTGGCTGAGCAGTAGGCAAGGCCTTTTGAGCACTCACCCTCAGCCAGTGGTGCAGAGAGCTTATGTTGGGTGAAAGCAGTGAGCTGCTTGTAGGTAGCTGTTTATAGGAAACCGCCCTCAACAGACAGTCCCTCTTCCTGTCCCTTTAGCAAAGCTCTACAGGAACTTTTAAGTCGGGAATCCCCATGCTCTGCTCATCTCCAGCCCAAGCGCACCTTTGAAATCTTAATCTCACAACATCTGGCCTAAGAAATAAGAATAAGAAAGCAGATCTCTTTGCCAGCTTCCCCTTCAGTAATCTGAACAAACTATGTGAATAAGATAACACCTACAGGTGGGATTCCCTGGCAGTCCAGTGGTTAGGACTCTGCTCTCACTCCAAGGACCCAGGGTCACATCCCTGGTCAGGGAACTGAGATTCTGCCAAGATGTGCTAATACGTGGTCATCTAATAAGGGCATTCCTCTCTCACTGGGATCACGATTTGGTTCAGCTTTGGGTACTGCCAAGTGGGCTTCGGGTACAGAAATCTTCCCTGTACAGAGGGGTGCAGTCTCTCTAGTTACAGGAGTCAGTTCGGAGAAAGCCAGCTGACTGGTCATGTGCATAACCCCCCATGTGAGGTGACAGCCAAGGAAACCGCCTGTCCTGGGAGCGGCTCTTGGACTGAGTTGGGGCCCCTTCCAGGTCTTAGGCCAGACCGAGTCCCAGGACTCCAGCAATGACACGGGGTCTCTAAATGACGCCTGTACGGAGAGGGAACTGGGGGTGGATGGGAACAGAAGTGGTAGTTATACTGGCACAGTGGCCAGAGCAGCTCGGACCGCTGGCTCAGCGGGAGGAGTGAAAGTTTGGAGCAACGTGTCCTCACTTTCCTTCCCTTCCGTATTTTCCCTCATGTCACAGCTCAGGCACTCGCACATAGAGTTCACCTCTAACCATTCAAAGAATGTGTTTTTGCCTTGGTGTCAACCAACCAGGGGGACAATGCAATTGAAAAGAAACTTGATTACTATTGTGACATACAACAATTTGAGATTATCAAAAGAAATGTAATTTACCAGGATAAAACTTGATTTGGAGGTAAATGGAGAAACAGTACCAAACAAAATGAAACGAAAAATCCAAAGGACAGACAGAATCCTAAAGAAACCCTCAAGTTTGGTCTCGGGGTTTTGCATATCCCAATGACAAACACGGTGCACAGGGCCCCAAGGTAATCCTGCCTAAACCCCCCGTGGAGATCCTAACGGATGCTCTGGCCACACATGGGTACAATAAAATCTCATCTTCCTCTCACGGTTGAGGAATAGCTGAAGCATTCACCATAGTTAAAGCCAGAAATTCAAGACAGGCAAAACACAAATGCTAGCATCCAAACAAATGAAAGGACTGGCTCACAGATTGGGTAAAAGTCCAGCAACCCTTCCCCGTCTCCAACAGGGGCCCCCAACTTGACTATTCCAGAGAAAATGCCCGAAACAGTAAACAAAGTTCCCAGCTATAAGCACTGGAGCCACTTACCCTATTGAATCGAGCCTGTTAGCTCCCGGATGTCAACTCCTTGCTCCAGTTGCCAAGTGCTGGGGCAGCTAGTGCTGCTTTCAGGAATTTTGAAGGGAAGATCCTCAGGACAAGTGGTTCCTGCAGCTGCTGGGGCCTTACCTGAAAATCCCCAACCAGCGCCAGCGAGTCACCAGCTGGTTCCAAGTACAAGCTTGTACTGCTCTCCGCAGGACAGGCCACAAGTTGAGAGACAGGCTGTCAGGGCAAGGAATGGCGACTTTAGTAGGAAAGCCAGCACCCCACGAAGATGGTGGACTTGTGTCCTGAGCTGGAACTCAGGCTTCCTTTAACTGACAGGGACTGAATCAAACGTTTCTTGGTTCCTGTCAGCCTTCACAGAGGGTGTGTTAACTTTCTTCCCGCCTGCAGTCACTCATAGACGGATCTGGTCAAGACGGTTCCTGTGTGGTAAACAAAGGTATTTTAGCTTCATGCTTGTTATCTGGGAGGCAGGGCTCCCGGAGAAGGGCCAGACGTCCCAGCTTATAGGCAACATCTGTTTCCCGATTAACTTGTATAGAATACAAAGGTTTCTCCCTGTTACACAGGAACTGGGGAAGGAAGGACGCTGCCACTGTGGGTGTGTGACTAGAACTGTTGAAATGTGTCCAGCGGGTCAGAGCTGCGCAGTCGCGTCCGACTCTGCGAACCTGTGAATTTAGCCTGCCAGGCTCCTCTGTCCATGGGATTTTCCAGGCAAGAACACTGGAGTGCACTGCCGTTGCCTCCTCCAGGACAGAGGGACTTGCCAAGTTGGAGATTCCCACCCTGCACTCTCAAATATTACCAGGACTATTTCCAAGAGATTCTCCAAGTGGGTCTGAGGCAAGGGGATCTCTAAAAGTTTTTGGGAAACACTTCTTTAGAAACCCTAGTGAGGTTCCTCCAGGCTTGCTGTCTATAGTGACAAGGTCAGGAAAAGAAATGGGGGTGAGAACTGGAGAGAACAAAGGGATTTGAGTATAGCATGTAAGTCAACTGTTGCTCTGTAACAACCTATCTCAAATCAACAACACATTTAGTGTTGGGTGGTTCTTTTCATAGACTCAGCCGACCTGGGATGAATTTACTCACGCGTCTGGGGTCGGGGCCGGTGGGTCGGATGATTCAAGGTGGCCTCTCAGCCGCACTTTGAGGGTTCTGGGCCACAGTCATCTGTCAGAACAGCCAGGGTTCGTGCACACCCAGGCAGGTTCCGGGCGTAACAAACGATTCTCAAGTTTCCTCTTGCAACACTTTTGGTATCTTATTGGCGAAAATAAATCACCTGTCCAAGCCCAGCCTCCTCAGGAGGTGAGAGTTCCCCAAGAGTGTGGATACAGGAAGGCATTGGCAAACATAGGCCCTGAAGTCTACCTCATGGAGGAAAGAGAAGAAGCAAAAGGCAACTCATATAAAGTAAAAATAAATAAGAGAGTCCCAAGACCGAGTGAGGCAGGGGATCTCGGCCCTGCCTTCAGGAGCAAAGGGTGCGGCCAAGGCACCTGGACAGCTCGTCTGGAGTGAGTGAGTGAGTGGAGAAAGCTATGGGAGCCTTTAGGCTGGAAGCCCCCTGCCCCACTCCTCCAGAACCTCTAAAACTGGAGCCTGTGCTCAAAAAGATCTGGGAAGAGCCAGAGTAAGACAGGGCACTGGGTCCAGTCCAGGATCCCTTGTGGCTCCCGCAGGCACAGGGCTGATGCGGAGGGGTCTCCCGGCTCTCAGCAGGCGCGGCCCCGGGCTTGGGGGCCAGCTGAGCCCCCTGCGGGCCCGACTCTCCCAGGGACGGTGCAGGGGCCTCAGTCTCCAGCACACACCAGACCTGCTCTTCGCTGGGGGGGCGCCCTTGTCCCGCTGCTTGCAGATGGCAGGGCGGGTGCTCAGGGGCGCCCTGGCTGTTGCTCATCGCCTGGCCTTGGCCCCTCTGTGGCTAGCAGGCTGGCAGACTCTGGTTGGATTCCCTGACTTCAGGTCCTGGCACTGGTGGGAGGGTGTCGCCAGGTTCCTTGACATTGGGCCCCAACTCCTGGTTCCATTGGCCTCAGCTCCCTACCCTGGACTCAGGCAGATCCTCTCTGGTAACTGCCTGAAACTCCAACGGCCCCAGCCAACGCCCAAGAGCCCCAGCAAGTCAAAAATGGCCCCAGCCAATCACCAAGGGCCCCAGACAACCCCTAACAGCTCCAGCCAATCCCCAACGACCCCGGCCAACGCCCAACGGCCCCAGCCAATCCCCAAGGGCCCCAGCCAACCCCCCCCCCCCCCCAACGACCTTAGCCAATCCCCAACGGCCCCAGCAAGTCAACAACATCCCCAGCCAATCAACAAGGGCCCCAGCCAATCTCCATAGGCTCCAGCCAAACCCTAAGGCCTACATCCAGCCCCCGGAGGCCCGCAGTGACTCTGGATTCGGGCTTTAATCTTCTCCCCCTGGTGGGGTGGGTGCTGATACTGGGTGGGCTGCCTAGAGGAGGCAGCGTTTAGGGGGGCTGGAAACTGACAAAGGAAGATGGTCTTCAGGGTGTCCTACGCTGAGGATAAGGGCGGCATGATGTCCTGGAGAGCTGCCTGGAGAAGGTCCTGACTTTGAAAGCCTTTCTGGCTGCCTACTGTGCTGCTGGACCTTAGCAGGAGAGGAAAGGCCAGAGAGAGACACCCCTGAATAGAAAAGTATAGAGGCAACATCGTGAGGCCTTCATGGCCGGAAGAAGAGAGCTGAGGGGTGCCATCAGACGTGTGGTGTGGAGGGACGTTCTGGGGACACTGGGGGCAAAGGCAAAATTCCCAGGCAAGTCAGGGACTGGAAGCTGGCCGGAGATTGTGTGAGTGACCTAGGTGGGGCCAGGGGGAACACGACCTGGGCTAGGGATGGCTCTTAGGGTGGCGAATGGCTGACTGGTTTTAAAAGCTATAAACAAGTATGAATATATTTGACAGACTAGTCATTCTGATGGGGGAGGGACTGGAAAGACATCCTAGTACCTGGCTGTTCCCCTGCCCTTAACTGAGACGGAGAGGCAGGGGTGAAGGAAGTCCGGGTGTGCTGCGGAGAAGGGATGTGCCCAGGTCAACTGGAGAGAGAAATCGTTTGTGAACAGATAACCTGGGCCCAGCCAAGATTCACAGGGAGAGGTGCGCTGTGTGGACAGGGCATCAGAGAGGGGCTGGGTTCATTGACATAAATATGGAGCCAGGCAACTGGATGAGATCTGAGAGGAGTGAGCTCCCAGGGAGAAACTGGGTAGGAGTCTCAGGAGGTCAGGGGAGGGAAAATGAAGAAAATCCAAGGTACAGTTGTCTTAAAGGCTGATGAAAAAAAAAAAAATCAGATTTGGAACAAACATTTGGCAACATTCATGGAAATTAAATGTGATTACGTTTTTCTGGTACCTACCAGGAAATAGGAGGCATGTGACGGCAGAGGTGGAGCGGTGGGCAGCAGTCTGTTCCCACTGGCGATAGGAGTGTGGCGCAGACTTTAAAGTCATCTCACTTAAAGCCTGCTAATTAGCACCATGAGAAAGAAATTCTGAAAGTCCTTGATAAACTATTTCTTCCCACTATTCCCGACTGCTGCTATACAGCCCTCCAGCTCGAGCTGGCCCTGGGTAAAGCTTTATTGCAGCGTTGTTTATAACAGAGGAAATTGGTGGGGGGAGACCCTTCATGTCCACCCACAGGACAAAGGCAGAATCATAGATGATACCTGCCTGTAATGACACAGGACATCCAGCAGTTAAAAGGAATTCACACACCTGTACATCTGAGTAGGTCCTGAAAACACTGCTGACAAAGCTGAAAGTGCATGAGTATATTCATCTTGACCCCTATTAGGAGGAAATACCTCGTGTATTAACGAACAAGGATACAGATCTAAAAGTGTAAGGAACAGATTGGAGGTCTGCCCTGTAGCAGTTAGAGTTAAGAAGGACCCCAGGGTTTGGAATTGTATTAAAAAGAACTTGAATTTGGAGTTTTGCTTTTTTTTTTTTTTAAGGCAAATGTAAAGTTATTGGTATAATTTAAAGTGATAAAGCGGAAAGTGTTTTTTTAAGTACTTAATGAATAGAGGCCTAAGCCTCCCTACTCCACTGTTTAGAAAGTACATGATTCAACCCTCCCTCGTTTTTCCCTTTGTCTTCAGCTCACTGTGGGGACGCAGCTGAGACACAGGGCCTCCCTGGGCACTCTTCTCTGACCTCGAGTCCCACCCGCCCATGAAAATGCTCCACTGCTTTTCAGACCTCCCCTCAGCCGTGCTGTTTCTGGGGACCCTAAGCAGAGAGTGGGAGGGTCCCTGGTGTCATTTGGAAATGGCTGCTAGGGGCAGGGTTCGCTTCCTGGGAGGGTGGGGGGGTGTAACTCAGCCTTTCAGGCGGATCTAGTACATGGGTAGGAAGCCAAGGTCAAACTCGAGTGGCCCAGCTTACCCCCCTGGTGCTGGGCTCTGTAAGAAGGCAAGCTGCCTGCCTTGCCCGAGTGAACCGCTCCGGCCAACTGCCCAAGCTCTCAGGCCCAGATGGTCGACTCTCAGGCAGGCTGAGGTAGGACTCACGGGGATTTGGGAACTTCGGGGCCTTTCTGCTCTGCTTGGATTTACTATGTTTTAAAGAGGCCCTTTTTATTGCCCTTTTAAAATTTAAGTTTTCCTCCTGGCAATGACTTGCGAGCAATATGGCAGCTTCTTTAGTCCACATCTGCTTTCTGGAATTCGTGTTGAATCAGTATGTTGCCGGCAATGGCTCCCTCTCCAGTCCAGTCCCTGCAGTGGGATTTGGGCTCCTTGATGACAGCCCCTCTGTCCACATGGGAACCCCCAATGACCACTGCAAAAGGCTGAGTTTTTTATGTTCTATATCCAGGAAAAAAGGGATAGACAGGAGAGCTTCATGATTATAAACTGACCCTAGAACTTCCCTCCTGTCCTTCCAGAGCCTAGCCTGCACCCCCCAGCTCGTTCTTTCCCTTGCCTGGTTCTCTGGTTGGACTCCACACTCAAGGAAGCAGAAAGTCCAGGCTTGAGATCGGAGGCCCCCACGCTGGAAGAGGCGTCTACTGTCTCTGGTTGCCCTCTGCTCACCCACAGACCTTTGGGAGGGAGTGTGCATGCGTTTGTCTAAACGTGTGTATGTGTGTTTGTCAGAGCGGCTGCCCTGGTGAGGCCGGTGTGCCCAGCAGGAAAAAAAAAAAAAAAGGAAAAGGGCCTCCAATTAGCTGAGGGGCTGAGGATCCCAGATCTGGATGTAACAGGAACCCCCAGAGGGGAAGTTTATCAAAATATGAAAAAACTTTAACCAGTGGTAATAAAAGATCTCACTGGCAAATAGAGATCACTTAAACAAAGAAATTCACAATTACCAAAAACAGTTCAGTATTTTAAGAAAACTTTGTTTTCTTAGAGAACCAGATTCAGGTTTTAAACCACTTACCTTTCACATTCATTTTCTTAATGAAATTCAATCCTATCTCAGCCTATCCTGAACATGCGCAAAGCTCAGTGTTCTTCCCCTACAAACCTTCCACAATTTTCTGCATCCATATTAATCTGTCCTGCACTTTCCATTCAGAAACAACCAGCTCAAGGACATCGTTCCCTTTAACAAAACGCATTTTCATTCCTCATACCTTAGCCTGGCACTGAGCACTCCAGCAGAGGCGCTTGTGGGAACACCTTCGTCTCCATCCAAAAGGGGAAGGCAGAATCACAGATAAAACCTGTATGTGATGACACAGGACATCCAGCCGTTAAAAGGAATTCACACACCTCTACATCTGAATAGATCCTAAAGACACTGCTGAAAAAACCGGAAGTGTATGAGTATATTCATACTGACCCCTCCTAATACCTCACATGTACTAAGGAATAAGCATACAAACTCAAAGGAATGAAAACGGGAGATCTGCTCTGTAGCATTTACTACCGAGAAGGGCTTGATTTGGGCCCTGGAATTGGGAATGGTGATAAAAAGGACTTGAAGTTAAAAAAAAAAAAGACAACTGTAAAGTTAATGGTATTATTAAGTGATATAACTGAAAGTAAACAATTTTTTTCTAAGAGATATGATGAATAATGGCCTAAGCCTTTTTACTCCACTGTTTAGAAAGTATATTATTTTATCCTCTCCTATTTTCCTGTGCCTTTATCTTGTGGATAATTGCAAATTCATACCAATCAGGTATTGTTAACAACAAGCAGAAATGATAAGTTCTGAAATATTTGAAAGCTGGGACTCATTGCAGCAAAAAGAAAATCCATAAAATATTTTTCATGCTTATTAAATGAGGGTGGGTGTATTTTAGATAGTCTGCTAACTTCTGGATTGCTGGGTTTTGTAATTATTTTTGTTAACATAATAAAGGCTTTGGCTCTGGCATGACTAAAATGTGCTAGTTAGGATTTTGCTCTGAATTTTCAGGCTGGAATCTGGATTGTATAATTAAAGGCAAGTTTTTCACCTAAAGCAGTGTTGAAATGCAGAGAAGGCAATGGCACCCCACTCCAGCACTCTTGCCTGGAAAATCCCATGGATGAAGGAGCCTGGAAGGCTGCAGTCCATGGGGTCGCTGAGGGTCGGACAGGACTGAGCAACTTCACTTTCACTTTCATGCATTGGAGAAGGCAATGGCAACCCACTCCAGTGTTCTTGCCTGGAGAATCCCAGGGACGGGGGAGCCTGGTGGGCTGCCGTCTATGGGGTCGCACAGAGTCAGACACGACTGAAGCGACTTAGCGGCAGCAGTAGCAGCAGTGTTGAAATGTGTTGACTAATAAAGATATCCTTCAATTGGAATTAGCCGCATTTGCTTAATTCCTTGACTCCGTATTTACAAGTTTCTTCAGCAAAGCTGTCCCTCTCCTTAGCAGAGGAGGAAAAGATGAGCCTGAACTCAAATCTAACAGGGTCTGGTAGAGCAGCTGAAACAAAGGATGGTATTTCTTCAAAAGCTTTTGCTTCTGTTTAAAGATATGAGATTTTACTCCATAATACATGGGAGTAAAATTGAGACTGCATGCAAATGCATCATTTTGTTCCTGAAACCCCAAATACCCCTGGAGTCCTCTTATGTTCCACCTCAATAGACACAACGTGAACATATTTCAGAAACTGTGTGTGGAATCCTAATACGTGCATGCTCAGGCACGTCTGACTCTTGTGACCCCGTGGACCGTACCCGCCAGGCTCCTCTGTCCATGGGATTCTCCAGGCAGGAACACTGGAGTGGGCTGCTCTGGCCTCCTCCAGGGGATCTTCCCAACCCAAGGATCAAGCACGTGTCTCCCGCACTGGCAGGCAGATTCTTTACCACTGAGCTGCCTGGGAAGCAGTCCCCACTGTAGAGAGAGCTCAACATTTCCCTCATGGGGTGAGCACGCCTTTACTGCCACAAGGAAGTAAAGGCTTTAACTGGCAGGTAGCCCCAAAGTAGGGCCGTAATTTAACTTCAGCAAAACGAAAGTCATCATTTTTGGTCTGCCGTCCTAAGTCCCTTCAGTCAGGTCCCTTCAGAGGAGCCTTCCAGGCTCCTCTGTCCATGGGATTCTCCAGGCAGGAATACTGGAGTGGATTGCCATCTCCTCCTTCAGGGTATCTTCCTGACCCAGGGATCGAACCCTCATCTCCTGTGTCTCCTGCACTGGCAGGTGGGTTCTTTACCACTGAGCCACCTGGGAAGTCCCACAGAATCCTAACGTTGTTTGAGAATTTACAAAACAGAGCTTAAACATTTTATTTAAAATTGGGGATAGAAGAAACTGTCTTTTTATGTAACTTTACCTTAAACAATCCTTAATAGAGGGAGAGTTCTGCTTTTTTCTCCAGCTTCACTGACTTTGCAGACAAGATTAGCTGGTGAATTTGAAACAGAGGCAAAATATTATGACAATTTATATTTTCAAAATCAAGTACCGGCTGAGCTCTTTCCTACTGCCAGTTTGAATTACTGAATATCAACAACAATCACAAATGAATCATCTTGTTAACTACGGAATTATTGTTAAATTGTTAGGCATGATAACAGCATTGTGGGCAATTTAAAAAGTCATAATTTGTTAGAGAGAGAGAGAGAGTAAATTGTACAGATTTGTGTGTGAAATAATGGTTGAGATTTGAGTTTGAAACTTCTAACCCATTCTCAGTAAAAAAAAGAAAAGAAAAAAGTGAATGTGGGTGGGGGAGAGGGTGAGTGAGGATTAGGTATGAATGAAACAAAGGCAAATGTCAACAGTTAATGAAATTAGGTAAAAAAATGGGAATGCCCCCCAATTTTGTGTATATTTAAAAGTCTTTATAATAAAGATAAATTAACAAGTTACGGTGAACATTGTACTTCACTAAAATTTACTAAGAAAAAAATAGATTTAACCAATATCAAATACTTAAATAAATACTGACCATAAAATATAGCCTGCACAGTGGGTTTTCTAAAATACTTTGTTTTCAACCAAAGTATTTGTTGGATCTTGGTTTTCAGTCTTGTGTGTGTCTTTTTAAATCAACCATTGCAGTTAAATAATATTCAAAATGTTAATAATTTGGGAAGAGATTAGAATCCCATGTCATATAATGATTGTGATTTGCTCTGCTCAAATCTGTACAAAGGCTGATGACACTTGTAATCAGAATGTAAAATCACACTTTGTGATGAACAAAGACACTGCAGATGCAGAGAGAGGCATCAAGTTCCTTATTTGCAAGCCTGGAGGCTCTGCCTTTCAGTGTTCACTTCTTCCAATCGCTGGTTCCAGGAAACCAAGTCTGCAGCCTCACACGGGAGGACTTAACTGCTCTGCTTGATCCCTGGAATTAGATATGCACTTGTTTGTAATCTCTGACTGATCAAGCATAAAGTTATTTTTCTTTAATAATCAAAGAGAATGTTACATATTATGCAATGTAGTTTATGTATACACCAAATATAATTTTATAGTATTTGTACAAATAGGTAAAATCTGTTTATATTATTTTTAAAAACAGAGTATTTCTTGAAGCAAATAACAGTTGAGTGGCCGAGTTAACCCTTTCATACAGAGATGTCCCGGGTTTCAGCAAATGTTAATGGACTTGTTAGAGCAGAAGCTGCTCTTAGGAACAAGGCATCTGATTTGACAGCAAACGCTTGGCTAAATCATGCCAAACTTCAGGATGACCTGGGGCTAGGCTGGGGAAATGTGACTTCTCTTACAAGGTAGACACAGACCCCAAGTTCCATGAGGGCCCCGTTAGATGAAGGAAGAAAGGGCATGACTCACAGGAAGACTGTTCTGTGGTCTAGTCTTAGATTGGGTCCCACCAGGAGCAGACTCAGGCACAAGGGCTCCCAAGTAAGTTACCAGGGAGGTGATTGCAGGAAGCCCCCAAGTGTAGGGAAGGGATAGGGGGCTGCCGCCACTGGGGACTTGGAGGCAGCACAGAACACAGAGTATCTTGGGACTCCCTGGTGCTTCAGTGGCTGAGACTCCCAATGCAAGGGGCCCAGGTTCGATACCTGGTCTCAGAACTAGCTCTCACATGCTGCAATTAAGAGTTTGCATGCCACAACTGAAAAAACAGAACAAAACAAAACAACTAATCCCACAGGCATGACTAAGACTCTGTGCAGTCAAATCAGATAAAAAATAGAGCACAGTGTCTCAAAAAGGATGACGGGGTGGGGAGAACTAACAAGTTTCTTGGGTTTCATGATAATTGTGATTTCCTGAAACTTCAAACACTGAAATTTCTGGTGCTCCATCCTTGGAGTGTTTTCACTTCAGTTCAGTTCAGTCGCTCAGTTGTGTCCGACTCTTTGCGACCCCATGTATCGCAGCACGCCAGGCCTCCCTGTCCATCTCCAACTCCCGGAGTTCACCCAAACTCATGTCCATCGAGTTGGTGATGCCATCCATCCATCTCATCCTCTGTCATCCCCTTCTCCTCCTGCCCCTAATTCCTCCAACAATCAGAGTCTTTTCCAATGAGTCAACTCTTCTCATGAGGTGGCCAAAATATTGGAGTTTCAGCTTTAGCATTAGTCCTTCCAAAGAACACCCAGAACTGATCTCCTTTAGAATGGACTGGTTGGATCTCCTTGCAGTCCAAGGGACTCTCAAGAGTCTTCTCCAACACCACAGTTCAAAAGCATCAATTCTTCGGTGCTCAGCTTTCTTCACAGTCCAACTCTGACATCTATACATGACCACTGGAAAAACCATAGCCTTGACTAGACGGACCTTTGTTGACAAAGTAATGTCTCTGCTTTTGAATATGCTATCTCGGTTGGTTATAACTTTCCTTCCAAG
Source organism: Oryx dammah (assembly GCF_014754425.2). Lineage (NCBI taxonomy): Eukaryota > Metazoa > Chordata > Mammalia > Artiodactyla > Bovidae > Oryx > Oryx dammah. The sequence goes on along the minus strand of NW_024070193.1, from coordinate 47,564,783 downwards.
GAGTAAGCGTCTTTTAATTTCATGGCTGCAGTCACCATCTGCAGTGATTTTGGAGCCCCCCAAAATAAAGTCTGACACTGTTTCCCCATCTATTTCCCATGAAGTGATGGGACTAGAAGCCATGATCTTTGTTTTCTGAATGTTGAGCTTTCAGCCAACTTTTTCACTCTCCTCTTTCACTTTCATCAAGAGGCTTTTTAGTTCCTCTTCACTTTCTGCCATAAGGGTGGTGTCATCTGCATATCTGAGGTTATTGATATTTCTCCTGGCAATCTTGATTCCAGTTTGTGTTTCTTCGAGTCCAGCGTTTCTCATGATGTACTCTGCATAGAAGTTAAATAAGCAGGGTGACAATATACAGCCTTGACGTACTCCTTTTCCTATTTGGAACCAGTCTGTTGTTCCATGTCCAGTTCTAACTGTTGCTTCCTGACCTGCATACAGATTTCTCAAGAGGCAGGTCAGGTGGTCTGGTATTCCTATCTCTTTCAGAATTTTCCACAGTTTATTGTGATCCACACAGTCAAAGGCTTTGGCATAGTCAATAAAGCAGAAATAGATGTTTTTCTGGAACTCTCTTGCTTTTTCCATGATCCAGTGAATGTTGGCAATTTGATCTCTGGTTCCTCTGCCTTTTCTAAAACCAGCTTGAGCATATGGAGGTTCACGGTTCATGTATTGCTGAAGCCTGGCTTCGAGAATTTTAAGCATTACTTTGCTAGCGTATGAGATGAGTGCAATTGTGCGGTACTTTGAGCATTCTTTGGCATTGCCTTTCTTTGGGATTGGAATGAAAACTGACCTTTTCCAGTCCTGTGGCCACTGCTGAGTTTTCCAAATTTGCTGGCATATTGAGTGCAGCATTTTCACAGCATCATCTTTTAGGATTTGAAGTAGCTCAACTGGAATTCCATCACCTCCACTAGCTTTGCTTGTAGTGATGCTTTCTAAGGCCCACTTGACTTCGCATTCCAGGATGTGTTTTAATGGAGTTCAAATTCATTTACAAAAGTGATTAGGGATATGTAGTTTGATTTATTAAGTAGTTTTTCAAAGGCTCAACCTTTCCTAAAATCTGATGCTTAGCAGCAAATTTTGAATAAAAAATAAGCACATTTTAAAAGGGCAGTCATCTGGGACTTGCCTGGTGATCCAGTGGCCAAGACTCCACGTTCCCAGTGCAGGGGGCCTGGGTTCAATCCCTGGTCAGGGAACTAGACCCACATGCTGCAACCAAGAACTCACGTGCTACAAGTAAAGATCCTGCATAGCACAAGTAAGACTTGACACAGTCAAATAAATAAATATTGAGGGAAAAAAAGGGGCTGTCATATGATGTAAACTGAGCGTACTTCACAGCGTGCTCTGTAGCTGCACGTCCAGTAGCTGCGCCTGTCAAACTCCCTCCATTCTAGGATGCATCTCCTTCTTAACATTCTTTGGAAGTGGACGCTGTTGCTTTCTCACATCCACAAAGATATTTCTCATGTCCACAAAAGATTTCTCTCTTTTTGGGGGGGGAGTATGGGAGGGTCACTGACATCATGACAGAGTCCACAGCGGCATGTAAATGCTTGTACAACTTTTGTGCAAGCTATACATTCGTCACCAACTCTCTGGAGAAACTGAGATTCAACACAGTTTTCTATTAAACTGCGGCTTTCATCTATTTGAACTCTTGGTCATCAAAAACTTTATTGCAAAATGCAAAAACCACTGCCAAATAATTAAACAGTTGTAGCTTTATATCATACAAAGAAATTTAAAAAGCATTGCAGCAAAAACCATCAGACCGCTCTTTGTCACTGCGCATCTGGCTGGTACTCAAGTCCCCAGCAGAGGCAGCAGCTTGGGGTACTTCTCTCACCAGCCGAGACAAGGAGGAATTGACTGGCCCCAGCTGGTGTCCCAGCTCACTATAATTTTAGCAAGCATCCTGAATGCTGTTCTCGACAGGGAGGCATTAGTTAAGCTGCTGTGTTTGAAAAGAGAGCTGGTTATCTAGGGTCATCTTTCAGACTTTAGCACGTCTAAGGGAGAGTCCCTTTCACTGCACGCCTGTCTCACACCCCGGCAGAAGAGGTCATGGCAGAAGCAGACGTACATGGCAGAGGCCTACTGAACTCGTGCTGGCTTATTCCAAGGTGATGATTAAAGAGAATACTTTATGGCAAAACAAAAAATGCAGACGAATGATAAACCAGAAGGGACACAGGGAAAACTAGGCCTGCCCAGGCCCATGGCGGTGTGAGTTCTCCTGTTAGGCATGTCCCCGAGGTCGAGCTGCCTGTGAACCTTGGTGGAAGGAGGAAGCTACTTTGGCTAAACATCTCACCATTTCTGGGCTTCCCTTGTGGCTCAGCTGGTAAAGAATCTGCCTGCAATGTGGGAGACCTGCATTCAATCCCTGTGTTGGGAAGATCCCCTGGAGAAGGGAAAGGCTACTCACTCCATTCTGGCCTGGAGAATTCCATGAACTGTATAGTCCACAGGGTCACAAAGAGCTAGACACAACTAAGCTACTTTCACTTTCACCATTTCTGCCAGGCTGCAGTCTGGAAGAATCCCATTCCCAAGCCAGTAAGAATAGGCACATCCTATTCCATACATTATATCACTGTCCTCCTGGCACTGATGACTTCCCGCTGTTTCCACTGACTTGGTCTGGCCGCATCCCTTGAACACAGCCAGGCAGACCCAACCTATTACAGACATGTTCCCAAGATCAATGAGAACTGATCCTGAAGTAAGGGAGCTGAGCAGAACCTCTGAAGACAGACTTTTGAGGCACTTCCCTGGCCGGTGATGATGAAGAATATGCCTTCGAATGTAGAGGACACTGATTCAAGCCCTGGAACGGGAACTAGGATCCCCCATGCTGCAGGGCAACTGAGCCTGCCCACCGCAACAAAAGATGCCACAGTGAAGATCCCACATGCCGCATCTAAGATCTGACACAGCCAAAGCGGAATAAATATTCTACAAGACAGGCTTTTGATAGAAAGGACATGTGACTCTTTTCAGGGGTGAACTATTTCAGAAGAGAGAAAATACAGAGGGAAGTAAGTCAGAAAGAGGAAACAAATACTGTCTATTAACGCAGATATGCGGAATCTAGAAACCGGCACAGATGGACCCACTTGAAAGGAGGAAACAGAGACACAGATGCAGAGAAGAGCTGCGCGGACACCAAGCAGGGGACCGGAGCAAGGAGTGAGCTGGGAGGTTGGGACCGACATGTGTGTTTGCCACTTTCTGTTCTTTGTGCTTTTCGTACTGTTGCTCTAGGAGGAAACCCGGGGCTCTTCAGAGTCACTGCAGAGCTTCCACAGACCATACACATTTTTCTAGTAAGGGAAAGACAATCTTCTGGTGGCACACCTCGGTCATTTTATATCAGAAATTCTTGAGCATCTTGGTTCAAGGAGTTTTTAGGGTTTCTATAATTTTTTCTCACAGCACCCATAGGCCAAAAGAAATCCCTAACAGTCCTTTTCATGGGGCAGTTAGACCCAAATAACTTCATTACAATTTATGTTCTCAAAACTAAGCAATAATTTGAAAACACACAAAAACTGAAAAAAAAACAAAAAACTGGAATTCCCAGGGATTAGGACTCCACGTTTTCACTGCTGAGAGCCTGAGTTCGATCCCTGGTCAAGGAACTAAGATCTCACAAGCTAGGGTGAAGCCAAAAAAATATTAAAAAGAGAAGGAACAAAAAAACAGTAATTTTAAAACTATATTTATTCTTAAGAAACTACAAGTCCCTACCACTGGGGCTGCATGCAGGAGTTGAATTGTGACAATACCATTCTCAGGCCCTGCTCCTCATGATTCTCTTGAAATAGTTGCTTTTTATCAAGCGAACATCTAAAAATCCACCCTTATAAAGAATATGATATCATCTAATACGACACCGTACAGGGCATTTCCTGGCAGTCCAGCAGTTAGGACTCCACGCTTCCACTGGAGGAGGTGTAGGTTCCGCCTTTGGTCAGGGGACTAGAATCCCGCAAGCCTCTCAGTGCAGCCAAGATACCAAGCTTTATGTACTACTGAAATGGTGAATTATCTCAAGCTGTTGGTCCATGGATGTCAGACAGAGGTCCAGTGTTGTTGAGTTTTTCTTGACATTTTAAATATTCCATGACACCCTGAGAGCCTGCTGTGCATAGAAGGGATTCCTGCAGCGTTTGGAAACCATGGGTTTTATATATAGAAGTGCTGTGTGGCATGTTATCTGGGACTCTGCAGTGGCCCGTTACAGCTTGTAATTTTAACCAGAATCCTGTCCAGTCAGTTTAGCTAGAAATCCCCTCCTTATCCCTGATGGTAGTTTTCCATCCATCATCTCCTCCAATCTGCTTCTTTGGTATTAATCCCTACTTGTCCATATTGTATTTGGAGTTGAGACTGGTTTATACTGTGGTCTCTTTTCTCCTACTGCAATAGTTCCTGAGTAAAATCTGGTTTTAACACTTTAATTACTATTTAGCTTGGGTTTTCTTTAACACATCACAACAATACATTCTTATTCTGAATCTCTCCTTTTGCTAGAATCCTTGCTTATTGGTACCCTGTGTCCACTTTTTCCTTTTCTAATGGTAATATTACAAGGGGTAATACAATCCATGGTTTGGGTCCAGAAAGTTGAACAGAAGAAGTGTGTCTTCTAAAGAGTGACTTTTAACACAGCAACTTGGATAAAATCCAGTCCTTTAAGCAGAGAACATAATGTACATATAGGTCACTACTTGCCAGAACACAGTCGTGACTGAGTCCAAGAGGAGAAAGAGAGAGAGAGACGTTGGGTGTGGATCTTGGGAACACACAGAGGCTTTGTCTCAATGGCTGGTAGCTCATTGGGTGTCGTAGTCCTCTGATTACTACTGAAAGTTGGGGACAGCTCAAAATTGGTAAGGTCCAGGTCAAAGTCTTGAAGGAGACAGATTTGCTCTGAAAGTGAGGATTGAAGGTCAAACGAAGAGACACTTCAGTTTGTTTCTCTCTGATTTGATCACTATTATTTACCCTGCAATAATTTAATGGTTTTACAGTTATTTATAAAAGCCATTTTTTCATATTTCCACAGGAAAAATAGCATTGCCATTAATCTGAATGTCTGTCTCTAGTCTATCTGTTACAATACATACTTTGGGAAGAATTTTATCAGGTACACAACTGCCTAATTGTGGAGGTGACTTCATGCACATTTAACCTGCTAGGAAGAATATGTAGACATTCCCTGGTGGTTCAGAGGTTAAAGCATCTGCCTGGAATGCAGGAGGCCTGGGTTCGATCCCTGGGTTGGGAAGATTCCCTAGAGAAGGAATTGGCAACCCACTCTAGTACTCTTGCCTGGAGAATCCCACAGAGGGAGGAGCCTGGTAGGCTACAGTCCATCAGGTTGTAAAAAGCTGGACATGATCAAGCGACTTCACTTTCTTTCTTTCACTTTCTTCTCTCATCAGTGTCTTTCCTAAGGTAAATTTTTCTATAGAGATTCCCTCACTTTGTATTAATATTCAGTGATGGCCAACACAGTACTTGCTATATCCTCTTAACTCCTTTATGTGCTGATATCAAATAGTATTACGTTTCATTGCTAATCAGTATTAATTTATTTTTAGAGTGATGAAAATGCTACATAATTAGATAGTGACAGTGCTTTCACATCCTTGTGATTATATTCAGTTCCATTCAGTCGCTCAGTCGTGTCTGACTCTTTGCAACCCCATGGACTACAGCACACCAGGCTTCCCTGTCCATCAGCAGCTCCCAGAGCTTGCTCAAACTCACGTCCATCAAGTCGGTGATGCCATCCAACCATCTCACCCTCTGTCATCCCCTTCTCCATCGCCTTCAATCTTTCCCAGCATTAGAGTCTTTTCCAGTGAGTCAGTTCTTTGCATCAGGTGGCCAAAGTACTGAAGTTTCAGCTTCAGCATCAGTCCTTCAAATGAATATTCAGGACTGATTTCTTTTAGGATTGACTGGTTGGATCTCCTCGCAGTCCAAGGGACTCTCAAGAGTCTTCTGCAACACCACAGTTCAAAAGCACCAATTCTTCGGCGCTCAGCTTTCTTTATAGTCCAACTTTCACATCCATACATGACTGGAAAAAACATAGCTGTAATTAGATGGACCTTTGTTGGCAAAGTAATGTCCCTGCATTTTAAATGCTGTCTAGGTTGGTCATAGCTTTTCTTCTAAGGAGAAGAAAAGCATCTTTTAATTTCGTGGCTGCAGCCACCATTTGCAGTGATTTTGGAGCCCAAGAAAATAAAGTCTCTCACTGTTTCATTGTTTCCCCATCTATTTGACATGAAGCAATGTGACCAGATACCATGATCTTAATTTTTTGAATGTTGAGTTTTAAGCCAGCTTTTTCACTCTTCTCTTTCACTTTCATCAAGAGGCTCTTTAGTTCTTCTTTGCTTTCTGCCATAAGGGTGGTGTCATCTGCATATATGAGATTATTGGTATTTCTCCTGGCAATCTTGATTCCAGCTTGTGCTTCATCCAGCCCAGCATTTCTCATGATGTACTCTGCATATACGTTAAATAAGCAGGGTGACAATATACAGCCTTGATGTACTCCTTTCCCAATCTAGAACCAGTCTGCTGTTTCATGTCCAGTTTTAACTGTTGCATCTTGACCTGTGTACAGATTTCTCAGGAGGCAGGTAAGGTGGTCTGATATTCCTGTTTCTTTCAGAATTTTCCACAGTTTGTTGTGATCCACAGTCAAAGGCTTTGGCGTAGTCAATAAAGCAGAAATAGATGTTTTTCTGGAACTCTTGCTTTTTCTATGATCTATGGCAATTTGATCTATGTTTCCTCTGCCTTTGCTAAATCGAGCTTGAACACCTGGAAGTGTTCGGTTCACATACTGTTGAAGCCTCACTTGGAGAATTTTGAGCATTACTTTGCTAGCGTGTGGGATGAGTGTAGTTGTGCGGTAGGTAGTCTGAACATTCTTCAGCATTGCCTTTCTTTGGGACTAGTATGAAAACTGACCTTTTTCAGTCCTGTGGCCACTGCTGAGGTTTCCAAATTTGCTAGTATATTGAGTACAGCACTTTAACAGCATCACCTTTTAGGTTTTGAAATAGCTTAACTGGAATTCCATCACCTCCACTACCTTTGTTCGTAGTGATGCTTCCTAAGGCCCACTTGACTTTGCACTCCAGGATGTCTGGCTCTAGGTGAGTGATCACACCATCATGGTTATCTGGGTCATTAAGATCTTTTCTGTATAGTTCTTCTGTGTATTTTTGCTACCTCTTCTTAATATCTTCTGCTTCTGTTAGGTCCATACCATTTCTGTCTGTTATGCACATCTTTGCATGAAATGTTCCTTTGCTTTCTCTGATTTTCTTGAAGAGATCTCTAGTCTTTCCCATTCTATTGTTTTCCTCTATTTCTTTCCATTGATCCCTGAAGAAGGCTTTCTTATCTCTCCTTGCTATTCTTTGGAACTCTGCATTCAGATGGGTATATCTTTCTTTTTATCCTTTGCCTTTAGGTTCTCTTCTTCTCTCAGCTACTTGTAAGACCTCCTTAGATAACTATTTTGCCTTTTTGCATTTCTTTTTCTTGGGGATGGTCTTGATCACTGCCTCCTGTACACAACTGCCTCCTGTCACAAACTTCCGTCCATAGTTCTTCAGGCACCCTATCAGATCTAATCCCTTGAATCTATTTGTCACTTCCACTGTATAACTGTAAGGGGTTTGATTTAGGTCATACCTGAATGGTCTAGTGGTTTTCCCTACTTTCTTCAGTTTAAGTCTGAATTTTGCAATAAGGAGTTCATGATCTGAGCCACAGTTAGCTCCTGGTTTTGTTTTTGCTGACTGTATAGAGCTTCTCCATCTTTGGCTGCAAAAAATATAATGGATTTGATTTTGATACTGACCACCTGGTGATGTCCACATGTAGAGTGATTATATTAAATATTAAATGTCTCTAAATTTTACACTAAAATCATGACTATTATAGTATGTAAATTATATTGTTATTGTTTAGTTGCTGAGTCATGCCTGACTCTTTGTAACCTGCCAAGCTCTTCTGTCCATGTAATTTCCCAGGCAAGAATACTGGCGCGGGTTGCCATGCCCACCTCCAGAGGATCTTTGCAACCCAGCGATCAAACCCAGGTCTTCTGCATTGCAGGCAGATCCTATATCAGTGAGCTACCATATCCCAATAAAAACAATAATTGTTTTTCTTTTTCGTTAAAAGTGACAGGTTAACTATACAAGCTTATTTATCTACTTTTATCCAAAAATTTTTACTAAAATTATAGTATAGTATTTTTTAAAAGGTAAAGAATTTTTTTTTTTTTTTTAGCTTTCACAGAGGCAGTAGAGAATTTTTAAAAAGGTTTTAACCCATTAAACAAAAGATGGGTGAGTATAACACAATTTGGGAAAGTAGAAGCGAGTGGAGGGCGGTAACTGGCTTGGCTGTCCGGAGAAGTTCCATTGTAAGAGCTGGCAGGGGCCCTTCCAGAAAAAGGCAGGTCACAATTATGTGTCGAAACCCCACTTGTCTCCAGGCTTAGGGTGGCAGGCAGAGCAGAAAGTGTGGCAAGGTGTGGGGAAGGCGCACATTCTGAACAGATTTCCAGGTTTACTGCACAGACCTGCCCTGGTTCTGGGAAGTTTACTATGGAGAAATTTCCAGATTCAGAAGCTGGGGAGGGCAGGGTGATGGGCAGGGCTTAAAAAGGGAACATCTACGTAACTCATGTGGGCCCCTTGCCCATCCTGATCACAGAATATCAGTTAAGATACTTCAACTCCCCTACCTTCCTTACCCTGCCAGACCGGAAGATAGATTGCTCTTTGCTGAAGAGACGGAATGACCAAATGGGAAAACCTTCCAGCTACTTGGATTCTGAGGTCTGCCCTTGCAAAGGCCAGCCTGTCTGCCCATTCCACCGCTTGTACTTGGAATCAGAGTCCTGTGACCATCCCAGTGCTCAGAGCCCATGCTCTCAACCACCTCCCTCTACCTAGCCCTCAAACCCACCCCCTGCCGCACTGGCAGAACCCTGGCCTCATAGCAGGAGTCAGTCAGCATACATTTGTAACTCCTTACTCAGAGACACGTGTTTAACTAGCCATGGGGTTAGTGTACAATGAGATTTCTATGGATGTCTGTACTCCAATAGGTTGCCTTTTCAAGGTTCCCTGGGTGATTCTTTCTTGCATACAACAGACAAGAGCCTAAAAGGAAACTTGATGGCAATGTTGGCCTTGATACCTCACCATCACACGTCAAGCAGGGAGCCCTGGGGATTTAAGAGGCAAGGCTGCTGTTGGTTGCATTAGTTTCAGAAGTGATCTTTCCTCTTTCAAATCATTTGTGTGTAGTTCTATGTACATAAAATGAACTTTTCAGAAGCACAGGCTTATAGGAACCATGAAATTTAACAGAGGCACAGAGCTATAGGACTCAATGGTATGACCCACAAGTTAAAGGACAATGATAAGAAAATGCAAAGGTCTAAGACTGAAGTCGATATTACCATGTTAGTTGCATGAAATTCATCAGTTACAGAAATCAGTTACCAAAAGAGATGATCTTTTTCAAAAGTCTGCATAAATTTGAATGCAGGTAATTGTTACAGAATCTTCCAAATCCAAGCTCAGCTGTGACTAGACCAAGGTGCTCTTGTTAAGTTTAGTGTATGAGGGCATGTGTGTGTTAAGTGTAATCTTGGGCCTGTGTGGGTAGGTGTGTTAGGGACGGCAACATGTATGTGTATTTAATCTGCATAGAGTATGGAAACAGAAGCCTAAAAATAGAGATGTACCAGTGTGACTCCAGCTCCTTTCGTGGTTGGGGGGTTTGGCTTGTGGTGTGGTGTATAGCACGGTGGGGTGACATGCTTGCTGAGGTGGGGTGACATGCGGGCGCAATGGAAGGGTGTGTGGTGTGGTGGGACCTGGTGTGTGGTTTGATGGGGTACAGCTGGTGTGGAGTGAGCCTTAGTGAGGCATGGGGTGTTGATGACATGGGAGGTGGAAGACCAGAGTTAGTGCGTGTGTGGGGATAGCGTGTAATATGGTGTGTGCGTGTGAGGGAGTGATACGGTTGTGGCTTAGCTTAGCTTTTGTTTAGATTTTCTTTTGCCCTTTGTTTTGCTCTTTGTTTTTGTCTTTGTTAGGCCTTTGTTTTGCCTTTGTTTCGTTCTTTGTTTAAACTTGCTTTGGCTTTTGTTTGCTCTTTCTTTAGCCTTTTGTTTAAACTTTGTGTGGCCTTTTTGTAGTCTTTGTGTAGCTTTTGTTTTTAAGTGGATCTTGGCTGAGAACCCATCAAAAACACCTTGTGTAATGAAAAACCCGGATATATAATCTGCCCCTATATATTCTGCATGCATTGAGGTGGCCCCCACCCCACCCTGGGACCTGGTGCAGACGTGGAACCTGTTTCAAACAGCTGCTGCTTGAAGGTAAGGGGTTCCACGGGTTTTCCTCTCGCTGCTTGTTGTGCTTCACTTTCTGGTGGCAAGCACACATTTCTGTACGGGACAATTTCACTATATCCGAAGGGAAACGGGGTAATAATGGCAGTCAAGGTCGGGAGGACACAGAACGGAGGAAGTAAGCACAGAGGACCCCAAGGGGATTCCGCTGTGGGCCGTGGGCCTTCCTGAAAGGTTCTGGCTAGTGTTTGGGATTGTCTGAGACTCGGGAGAGTCTCCAAACCTTAATCCAGGCTCTCCTGGGTGTAAAGCCCCATCTTACTGGGGCTACATCAACAGCATTCATTGGCTTCTTTTTTCCCCAGTTCTTTTATTGCTTGTCATAATTTGAAAATGAGTTTCTCTTCTTATTTAGGATCAGCCTCTTTCCTCATACAGCTGGGTTTACGTGTGGGGAATACTTGTGGAACAACAAAGCCCACATCTTATTAGAATTTTGCTCCCTGTAGACTAGCAACTTTCAATGAAAAGATGCTAATGCTTTGTCTCATACAGAATCTCCTAAAAATAACCATTTTCAGTGTTGTGGTTGATAGAAAAAGGAATGAAAAGATTATGGGTGTCTGGGGAATGAAACTATTCAACTTGGCTAGCATACTAGGAGGAAAATGGGGGAAAGAATTTTGAATGCTCTGTGAGTAAAACTGGGAGGCAGAGAACAGACTGCCACCAGATAGGCAGCTATGCCATTTTGTGTTCATTTAGAAAAACAGGAGAATGCCTTGGTGGGTGGATTTTAAAAATTGTTTCAGATTTACAAAACAAAACAAAACAAAACAAACTGCCAACAGTAGGAAAATTTCAGATGTACCTCCATCACTTGAATGTTGATATTGTATCATATTTGCTTTACCACTCTCTCTCTGTATCTGCACTTATATGTTTTTTCTAAGCCTTTTGAGATTAAATTACAGATGTGATCCAAATCAGAAAATGACACTGAGGAAATGCTCTCATCTAATCAACAGACATCTAGATTTTACCAACCATCCTTGGAGTCAATTGAGGATCAGCCATCACCTTTAGTTATCATGTCTCTTTAATCTCCCTTAATCTGGAAGGGTCCTCAGACAGTTATTCTCTCATGATCTCTACAGTTCTGAAGAGCACTGGCCTGTTATTTTGTTAAATGTCCTCAATTTGGATTTGGTCTGACGTCTTCTCACGATTAGGTCATAATTAGGCAGTTTTGTAGGGACAGGCTTGTATTTTAGATCATAAATACCCAAATTCATACTTGAAATGTACACACTTTTAATTTGAAGTCTTATTCATCTAGTGGTACCCAGGATTTTAAATGAGTACCTAAAATCTTACAAGAAAATACAAAAAACTAAAAATCCAGAGCTTTTATATGCAATTCTCAAGTATTCAACAGAAGTATGTAAGTGCTGTCCTTGAATTATAAATGGTAATTTCAATGATATGTACAAGAACTTGATAGGCATGTAGTGAAGTATTTATCGAGTTTCTTTTGTGTGTGTTGGATTCATGCCTACTGCTCTGAGTATTCATTTCACCAAGGTGACCCTTCTTTTCTAAGCAAAATCATCTGCCGAAAATAGAGCTCAATAAAGTATTGTCCTGAGGAGCAAGTCCAGGTTCACTGGCCTTTAGCACGTTGACATGGTGCCTGGTAGAGAAAGAACTTTATCTTATTTGTAAGTGGGAAAACTTTTGTTTGGAAGTATTTGGCAGTTATCATTCCAGAATTTCCCAACAAATGTCCTTTGTTTGGGGAGTATTACTAAACTGGATTCTTTAGATATGCAGATAAAAATCATCCTTTTTTTTCCCCCAGAGAAAACTTTGTAGTCATCATAAATCTGAGTATGGTGCAATTGATTAACTTGATTACAATCTCTTTGGCCAAGTGAATATATTATGGCTTTAACAGAACTGTTCCCTGGATTAGGTAGATACTTTCAAGTCTGGGGTTCTGCACGTGGTGCTATTTAATGTTGAGGAACGAAGCTTTGGAGAAAATGTAGCATTACCGATTTACCTATTACGACTGCTTTATCTGGGCCACCAAAGTCACCCTGGAGTTTGAGGAAGTGTTTTGACTTAAAGGATTACGTGTTTCCATGATGAACATTTTCCTGTATCTTCCAATCCTGTAAGTTTATTGTGTGCTGAACACTGTCATAGCGTGATAGTAAGTGGCAGAGGTTCTGGATTAAGCTAAATTACTGGAGGATCACCTTGGTCCTGTCCAGGTTTGGTTTTAGGCCTTGTTAGGGCTTATTTGTCTTTGCCCTTTCTCCTAGGCATGCCCCCTGCCCTCGGGTGAGATCTTTCTGGGGCTTCAACTGAAATTCTAGGGTGTTCACCAGGGTCTCGCAATTGCCCCAGTAATGTGTAAGCCCTGATGTTTCTACTTAGTTATCAGCCTCTTTGTAACTGTTGTTTTTTTCCCCCTTGGCTTCCCACAGTTCCAGCCTGCAAATGCACAGCTTTGGAACTGGCCAAGGATCTGAGAAAAGTTATATGTATCTTCTTAGCAGGTCCCTACTCTCTGCTGCTTGCATCTCAACCCCCTTCTGGGTCCCTGTAGTCTTAGCGACCCCTGGCTCCGATCTCTGTCTCTCCTTCTCCATGCTTAGGCTCTTTTCCCCCGTAGGACAGTTTGAAAACTATCTTTAGGCAGAAAACCAGGGGAAATCTCTTGCTTCCTTTCTCTCAAGGATCAAAGCCCTGCAATATTTGCTCTCCAGTGCCTGCAAACAACTCTTTTGCATATTTTGTTCAGCTTTTGCGGCTTTTTCAGTGGGAGTGTAAGTTCAATTCTTGTTAATAGATCATGATTAATTTTTTAAGTAAGAAAGCTTGTAGAGTCATATGATTTAAATTATTCTGTCAAGTAGTTGGGAGAAGAGGAACATTCTAGTGATCTTCATCTGATCTGACAGAAAAATCTTACAAAGATTTATACAGTTAGACAGAAGTTGCCAATTACATCATTATCACTAGAAAAAGTATCAACTAAGACAACCAGTCAGAATTACAGATTTTTTTCTGGAGGTTTTTTGGTGTGTCTAGAATCTTCACAATTTTATAAGACCCCTTTGAACACTTCCAAGATCTGAGATGTATTAAGAACAGGACAAATGACATAAATCTCTGTAGTGCAATGAGAAAACTACATTGAAATTTTCTAGAAGTTCTCAATTTGCTACCTTGTCAAAGGATATTTCTTTGAGTTTACAGTGCAAAAACCACGTCTCTTTACAGAGCTGTAAGGGAGGAGGACATTCTTTCAAATCTTTTCTTGAGGTGCTTTACTTAATATGAAGATTTGCATTTTTAGAGCAGGACTTTGGAATTTTATTAGTATTATAAGCAAAAATCAGGTTTGCAGAGCTCAGATTTATTAAGAGAAATGACTATTTTTTACCTAGTGATGGTGAATTACCTGGATATGTGGCATTTTTCCTCTGTGATGATAAGGTGGACTTTAAAAAGTTTGCATGTAATTTTGTCATCATATCCCCTCCTAGCCCATCCTGCATCTGACAGTATCTAGATGAAATACCATGATCCTTCCTGGGGCTGTGTGTGTGAAGCTCTGTGATTAAGACACTTAACTACAACTTCAGTCATCAAAACACTGAATTAACCAGAATACATTCTACTGCTTCATTTTTTTAGGGAAAAAAGAAGCAAATGATACCAAGAGAAGCCCATAACAGAGATCTATTCACCAGATGTCCACGGATGAAAATACAGGTACAAATGAATCTCCTACACTCTTTTGGATCAGCAACTAAATTACGGTATAATGATTACTAGTATTCAGAATGTCAGAGTGGAATGTAGACTCAGCGAAAGATGGAGCAATCAAACTTTCAATAAGAGTTACACACTTTAGAAAACGATTCCAGGTGTCTTACAGTATTCTAGGCTTGGAGAATAGAACATGAAAAGACACTTCCCTGTATCAGTCAGAGGCACTATGACCCAAGCCACCATTTGTTCACCTCTGACAAACCCACGTGCCACAGTGCATAGTGAAGTGGGAAGAGAGGCTTCATCCCCTGCAGCCTTGGACGCTCCTCGGGAGATTCTGTCCATCTCATTGTCTTAACTGAATCCAGCCAGTCTTCTGAGAACAATGCCTCATCTGTCAGCCTGTCAAGTGAGGACCATTTTACACTCCAAGAAGCTCCAGATTTGAGAGCAAGGCAGCATCCTCCCCCTGCCACATCCAGACCCCGGCTCCTTCACTCTCTCGTCATTTCTCCATAACCTGAAGCCGAGCTGCATTCCCTGCGTCAGCCCTCATCTGACTTCCCAGTCACTCCTTGTCTTTCACGGATAGTTTTGTTCCCAGATAGATTTGTTACCAGTACCAGTGTACTCCCCGGCTCCCTCTTCATTGCAGTTGCACCCACTCAAATGACGTTAGTGTCTGTGTGAATAAACACTTCACCACTCCAGTGAATTATCCACTCTGCCGCATCCATCCACCGCTATGCTGGAACTTAGCAATACTCGAAGCTATTCTCTCTGAATCAAATCGTGCAAACATCTAGCTAGCATCTGATTCACACCCTTCCTCTCTTTCAACTTGATTTGTTAAGTGCCCCACTACAACTATTCTTTCACCAGGTGCTCCGGATTGACTTGCCCCTTCATCTCCCCATCCGTTTATGAATCCATTTACTTACCCCTTCGTCAATGCATTCCCCCATCCGTTCAATAATCACTCATTTCTGCCTTTCTTTCTATTATGAATAGACTCTAGGGTTTATCACTTCAATTGTTCTTCTGCACATTCTCTAGCAAACCCCAACTCTGGATGCACCTATGTGTCTTCTCTGTGTCTCCACCTGGGCTGCTGAGAACATTTGGAGAAAAACACAAGGAGGCTTGGTACCACTACAAATCAATGGTCAGTGACCTCGACTGGGCCATCAGTGTAACTTGTTTCAACCACTCCGTGGAGACAGTTTCTGTTAAATTCACCAAATATCTCCCTATCACTTAAGCTAATGTACTCTTTATAGTCTTCTATCTCACCACATCTCAGAATCACTCTGCATACAGCTCTGAGCACTCCCTCTGTTTAAACACTCCTTCCCCTGGCTCCCGGGATACCACATGCTCTGGGTTCCCTCCTTCCTCTCTGACTCTTCTCTTTTTCCTTTGTCAATCACTTTGCCCCTCCACCTGACCTGCAAGTGTGGGAGTGCCCCGCACACGGCCATGCTCCCCTCTCAGCCCACGATCTGCCACCTGGGCAAGTCTATCCATCCCGTGGCTTCAGTCACCACCTGCACGCTAGCAACTTTCAAACTCCATCTCCTGCGCAGATTTCTCTGAACTCTCCACTTGACGTTGCCATCTAGATGCCCCTCAAACACTTCAACGTGAATGTATCTAGAACTGAACTCATGATTTAGCCTCTCTTCTCAAAACTTCTCCTCCAACAGGGGCTTCTACCACTGACCTAGCTGCTCAAACTATATACCTCAAAGTCACCCTTGACAGCTCTTGCTTCTCTTGGAATAGGTGAATGAATTCAATATAATATGGTAAATATAAATTGCAAAAGGGGACAAAGATAAGTGGCCTTTCATCAAGCTGAGGAAGCCCACAAGTATCACTGCTACTGGATGACTCAGATGGTGACCTTGGACACAAAATTTGGGAAAAGGTGTGGTTGACAATCGGCTTATTTCTAGCCTGGTCTCTTGGTCTCCCTGAGACTGATGCCCTTTGAAAACCCAAGGCAGAACCCAAAGCATGTTAAACATTCTGAGTGGAGCGATAAATCCGTCAGTCAGCTAATTTAGGTTCTCTTCTTCAGCACCTCCACCACCCCACTATGACCATAGGCCAAATCAACATTCAGGGTTTTAAATAAGACAGTGCAAATCTGGAAGATTGGTTTCCTTCTCCATCATCCTGGAAGGAATTACAAGAGAAAGGATTTGTGTTACCTATGTTTGTGTGCATTCAGAACCCCATCATTTTCACAAAGAAAGAGAATCATCTTTATTTTTTATCACAAACATTGGATTAAGAAAGACAATTTTTCACATCTTGAAAAAATGAAATAATAATAATATAACCATTTTATGTTAAGGCCTTAATTCTTAAAATAGCCTTGCTGGGAATCTGACAAAAGCAGCTTGAGTCCTACATGACCTCCCAGGGGTCACTTGTAATGCCAACCCAGGTAATACTCATTCTTTGAGCAGAAGCAGCAGCGGCAGAATCCTGAGGATTCAGACGGAAACCCTTCCCTCACAGCATCCAAGCGGAGGTCCAGACACACAGCCACACTATTATAACAGTGTGACATGCTCACCAACAGAAGTGCGCACACATGACCTCCCAGAGGAGAGAGGACCCTTTGCTGGGCTGAGACCTTAGCTGGGTTGTTTGGTTCTTTTCGACTTTCCCTTATGGTACTTGCTGACAATCGGCCTCGTGCTGTTACTCAGCCTTAGACGGAGTTCACCACCCACTTTGGGCTGCATTCCCAAGCAACCCGACTCGGGGAAGACTCATGCCGGCCTTACACAGTCCACGGGCTGGGCCTCGATCAGAAGGCACTGCTGCGTTGGAAATGCACCCAGTGGTGCCAGGGCTCCGGCCGGGGGTGGTCCCCTGCCGACCCTACCCCTGGCCCCACCAGCCCACCCCAACCAACCAACTGCGCGGGTTGTCCAGAGTAAATAGGAGTTTACTGCACAGCCACCACGGGGAAAATGTATTCCAGGAAAAGGAAACAGTTTGTTCAAAGGCACATCTTTTGATCATAGGATGATGTTTCTGACCTACAGAAGTGTGTGGGTTTGGGGAGGGGAGAGAAGGGGGAAAGGTGGACAGGGGCCAGATGATGAAGACTCTTATGTGCCATGTTAACTAAGAAGCAAGGACTTTGCTCTGTAACCGGGAAGAGTCTCTGTGGTTTTGAGCAAGAGAACGGCTAAATGAGGAGACAGGCTTATGCTTTTGGTTCCTTCTCCTGGACTTGCTTGCCCTCTTCTATAGAAAAGCATGAGATTATTCATTCACATTCAATTCCAGTGTAAATTCACACGATTAAAACAATGTACTCTGTAATTTTACATGTTAAAAAAATGAACATTGTGTTACTAAAATAACTTTCAGAAACTCACTGTACTTCTTACATGTTTATTTAGCTCCACTATAATAAGGAAGGTTTTGATTCCTAAAACATTTGCTAAACATATAATCTTTTTAAAACTTTTTATTTTATATTGGAATGTAGCCCATTAACAGTGCTGCGATAGTTTCAGTTGCATAGCAGAGCCACTCAGCCATACATATAATGTAGCCCTTCTCCCTCAAACTGCTAAATACATTATCTTTGTGCTGAGGATACCAACCTTGGGTTCGTATGCTAGCTGGGATTAGGCAGACTTTGTTCAATCAGAAAGGGCTTTTGCATGAATCTGTGAGATAGTTGTCTGTGGGCAGTGTGGTTCTTGGGCCACTTTAATTTGTCTTTATCACTTGGAAACAAAGTAAAGCAGTGAGGGCTTTGTCTTCCAAAATGAGTTGCCAACTTCAAGACATCAGCATCCTCTTATCACTGTGAATGTTTTCAAGCCTCAGCAGCTCAGCAAATCAGTGTCAGATTTTGGCAGGATGTTGCTCTTTGCAGAAAAGCACTCTGATTCAAAATAAATATCTGTATGAAGTTTCCATTACTGGGGCACTGGTTTCCCAACAATAGTCTACTGTTCAACATTCGCTGTACTAATTAGTAAACATTTTGGTTGCTAAGGCGACAAATGAATAAGCAAGGACAAATGGATACAGCCATCCTTAGAAACAGCCTTTAGTAGTTATAAGCAAAGTTCTTTTCCCTCATTGTATTTTTGCTGCTGTGGACAAACACGGAAGGCACCGTCTTTTACTATGTAAAGCTGCTCTCAGAGGAAAGCGTTAGCCCCTGACCTGAGAATTAGCAAGGTTTAAGAAACATTCAAGATCTCTAAGGGAGGTGGTGAATGTGGAATGAATTTGCTGCTCAGAGGTAATGGTTTTCACAGCAGAGGATTTGAGGCTGAGCAGTCTGCAGAAGGCTGCGGTAAGGCTAGGTGAAAGAAGCTCAGAACTGCAGTGGAACTTTCGAAGTTGCAGCTTTTATCCCGGAAACAGCTCCTGGACAAAGCACCCAGGTGCATTCCTCTCCTGAAGGAAGCCTGGGCTCTGGCAGCCTGGGACAGTGCCTTGACCACGGAAGGTGCCAGCCCCTGTGCCCCTCCCCATGCTCTGACTGACTGCCATCCCCTCTTCCTCCCACAGCGTCATCCTCCAATCCCATTTTTGGGCCAATCACAAGGGGTGTGAATTGACATTCCCTTGCTGTTACTGTCTCTTTCCTAGAGTCCTTCAGAGTTAAACATATTTGTATATGATTACTGGCTTTTAATGGCACCCCACTCCAGTACTCTTGCCTGGAAAATCCCATGGACGGAGGAGCCTGGTAGGCTGCAGTCCATGGGGTCGCTAAGAGTCGGACACGGCTGAGCAACTTCACTTTCACTTTTCACTTTCATGCTGGAGAAGGAAATGGCAACTTACTCCAGTGTTCTTGCCTGGAGAATCCCAGGGACGGGGGAGCCTGGTGGGCTGCCGTCTATGGGGTCGCACAGAGTCGGACATGACTGAAGCGACTTAGCAGCAGCAGCAGCAACTGGCTTTTAAAGAATCTTCTCTATTATTTGCCTGTTTAAAAAAAATTGTAGTTTGTTTTTTCTTAAACATTCTGATTATTAAAACTACAGTTTTATGTGTTTGTATATTTGCTTCTCTACTGGCATAGGTTTTTAAACTTGTAACTACACAGTATGTTTTATTCTATAAAAATCATAATCTTTGACTTGCTTCCCTCCTCTTCACGTCTGCTGTATTAGAAGCTGTATGCTGTGAAGATTAGCGATAGAGATTAGTCTACTTTGGTTGGGATCTTAGGGCTTCTAAATTCTAGTTCGGTGTCTTCCAGTGGGTTATTTGACATCTCTGTACCTTGGCTTGCTCATTTGCAAAGTGAGGCTATTGTGACGTCATGAGGATTAAGTGAGTTAAACACATAAAGCCCTTTTAAATAGTACCTGACTTCCATCTCATGTGTTTGCTATCATTTTTCTTGTTGGGATCTTTTGTTTACTTCCATGTTGTCTCCCTTTGGAATAGTTTAAAAAATGCCCCCTCTGTTATGAACCATGCGTCTATACATATGTGAGTCTCTTTCCAGGTGCTCTATTCTGTACCACTGATCTGTTGGTCTATTCCCAAACCACTACCCTACTGTTTTAATTAGTATATTTTACGATTTGTGCTAATACTTGGTAGGGCAAGACCCTGTTCTCATTCAAAATTGTCTGGGCTCATCTTAGGCCTATATAAGAACCATAAAGTCATCTTATTAATTCCATGAAAGTCTGCTGTTTCTTGGAATTGCATTAAGTTTATACATTTATTAGGAGATATTCAGCACACTTATTCCTACTATAGCCTTGCAAATTCCTTCATGGAAGTCTTGCATTTCTTTTATCAGATATACCTCTACCAGAAGGTGTCCTGTGGTTTTGTAGTCAGTGTGAATGGCTCCTTTTATTTTACATTTTCAAACTGGCTCTTCCTGACCTATAGAAGTGATTTTGATTTTGGTGTATTCCCAGGTGGCTCAGTGGTAAAGAATCCTCCTGCCAAGCAGGAGATGTAGGTTTGATCCCTGGGTCAGGAAGATCCCCTGGAGAAAGAAATGGCAACCCACTCCAGTATTCTTGCCTGGAGAGTCTACAGCCATAGTGGTCGCAGAGTCGGACACGACTCAGCACGATGGACCAGCAGCGGCTGCATATAGATCCTGGGTCCAGAAACCTCACTGGACTTTCAGTCCTAACAATTGGTGGAGCCTCTCAGTTTTTTATTTGGTATTTTGTACTAGTTAGGACTTCAGGTGTTGAATAGTAGCGCTGACAGCATCCTCCTTGGGGTGTCTGATTTGTACGAAAGTGTTTCTAAGATTTCACCAGCAGTAAGCTGTTACCGTGGATATTTTAGTAGCTAGCCCATTATAATGTTAAGGACTTCCTGTGCCCTTTCCACCAAGGATATTTATCAAGAATGGATACTGAATTTTTTCCCCACAAGGATTTACACATTCTAATTTCTGCTTTGCTTCTAGGTATCTGAAGATTCTTGCTGCTATTGTGAATGACATGTTTTCCAGTTTTTCTCCCCTTTCTTATACTCCCTTTCTCCCAGGGTGTTCTGTGTTCCATTGGCTATAAATCTCATCCAGCATCAAATACCCTTAAATTTATTTCTCATGCTTTCTCTGTCTCTCAAGATCTGACCCATGTGGCCAAATTACTTTCTTTCGTAGCTGCTTGGAGGCTTCTTAAGTTTCTTCAACTTAACATGCCTCAGACTAAATTTTTGACTGTTCCCTTTTCTCATCCCTAAACTTTAGCAAAACGATTCATCACCTAACTTAATATTTCTTGGAGAAATCCTGTTCATCCCTCCTCTCTGTGTTCAGCTTATCTGCATGTCCTGTTCATTGCTGGGCTTCTTTTCCTGATCAGTCTCTACTCCTACCTTTAGCAATTTTGAGGAGTTGAGAGGATGCCTAGACCAGGGTAGGAGGCTGCTGAGTTGGGGTCCTGATGGCCAGTGGCTTTGGTGGGTCAAGTATCCAGCAGCAACATGTGTCATTCATGGCAAGGGGCTAGGTGAGACCACACCGGGTTCCTATGACAGAGTCCAGGAGGGGCGGACACCATAAGGACCAGCCACCCCTTCCCTCATTGCCCCAAGGACTCTCAGCTTCCCCATACTCTTATCTACCTTGAGGAGGAATAGAGGGAGGCGAAGAATAGTCCTGATAAGGAGCTGAACTTTGACTACTTATTAGCGAGAGACAATTCATGCCGGAAATAATCGAGGCCGTATGAGTTCAGAGGTTCTCATTCCCTCTCCCTTATCCTTCCTTGTGGTATTGCATCACTTGTACAGATATAGAGCAATGAAAAAGTCATATATATATATATATGTACAACTGAGCTTACTTTTAATACATCTGAAAATTCTTGCTTTATTAACTTAAATTACCCAGTATATATTAAACTTTCTTCTCCTTAATCCATGTAACATATTAAGAGGTCTTGGGACTGATCATTTTCCTCCTTTAGAGTTTTGATATCTGAAGCCAGAATATTGTTCTCTCAGAGGGCTCAGGCCCTGGGTATTCAGGGTAAAGGCTGCCTCCTGTCCTTCCCACGTTGAGTTCTCTAATCACAAGACAAGGGCAGGCCCTTGCTCACGGTGCTGAGGGATCTGATTGACAAGAATTGGAGAAGTGTCCTGTTTTCCAAATACTAACCTGCACGCCCCCCGCCCTCCCCCGCCATTCACTTGGTAGCTGCTGCTAAGTCGCTTCAGTTGTGTCCAACTCTATGTGACTCCACAGACGGCAGCCCACCAGGCTCCTCCATCCCTGGGATTCTCCAGGCAAGAACACTGGAGTGGGTTGCCATTGCCTTCTCCAATGCGTGAAAGTGAAAAGTGAAAGTGAAGTCGCTCAGTTGTGTCCGACTCTTCGCGAGACTCATGGACTGCAGCCCACCAGCACCTGTACCCATTTCCATGTCTGGCTTCCTGTGATCCCATGGACATATAGCATGGCAACTTACTACTTGCACTGTCTTCCTTTCCAGAGGACCATCCACAGCTAAGGGCCACATACTGCTTTTGTTAAACAAAAACCCACACCTCAACTGCCTTTTTAAAAAGATGTTAAGAAGGATGATGTAAGGAAGAAAATCCATTTTATGTTCATGATTCTCATTTTTACCTGCAGTGTCTCAGGGAAGAGTGAGAGTGTGTGTAAAGAGCCCCAGGACACTGGTGGGAACACGGATATGTGAGTGCCATCTCTGCGTGCTAAGTCACTTCAGTCCTGTCCAACTCTGCAGCCCCATGGACTGTGTAACCCACCAGGCTTCTCTGTCCATGGGATTAAAAGAAAGGTGTAATAGGCTCACAATTGGTCAGAATAGCCATCATTAAAAACTACATATAATAAATGCTGGAGAGGGTGTGGAGGAAAGGAAACCCTCTTTCTCTGTTAGTGGGAATGGGCGCAGCCACTATGGAAAATAGCGTGGAGGTTCCTCAGAAAACTAAGAATAATTGTATGATCCAGTGGTTCCACTCTTAGGCATCAGTCAATTCAGACGCTCAGTCGTGTCCGACTCTTTGCGACCCCATGGACTGTAGCATGCCAGGCCTCCCTGTCCGTCACCAACACCCCGAGTTTATTCAAACCCGTGTCCATTGAGTCAGTGATGCCATCCAGCTATCTCTTCCTGTCTTCCCCTTCTCTTCCCACCTTCAATCTTTCCCAGCATCAGAGTCTTTTCCAATGAGTCAGTTCTTCGCATCAGGTGGCCAAAGTATTGGAGCTGCAGCATCAGTCCTTTCGATGAATATTCAGGACTGATTTCCTTTAGGAAGGACTGGTTGGATCTCCTTGCAGTCCAAGGGACTCTCAAGAGTCTTCTCCAACACCACGGTTCAAAAGCATCAGTTCTTCAGTGCTCAGCCAAAAATAGGCATATACCCTGACAAAACTATAATTCAAAAAGATACATGCATCCCAATGTTCGCAGCAGCACTATTTACAATAGCCAGGAGATGGAGAAAACCTAAATGTCCATCAACAGAGGAATGGATAAAGAAGATTTGATCATATACACAATAGAATATTACTCAGCCATAAAAAACAATGAAATAATGCCGCAACACGGATGAACCTAGAGATGATCAGACTAAGCAAAGTAAGTCAGAAAGAGAAGACAAATACCATGTGATCTTACTTGTATGTGGAATCTAAACTAGGACACAAATGAACTTATCTATGAAACAGACATAGAGAACCGATTTGTGGTTGCCAAGGGGGAGAGGGGATAGGGGAAGGATGGTTGGGAGTTTGGGATTAGCAGATGCAAACTATGGTATATAGGACAGATAAACAAGAAGGCCCTATTGTATAGCGTAGGAAGCTATATTCAATACCCTGTGATAAACCACGATGGAAAAGAATGTGAAAAAGGATATATAACTGAGTCACTTCACTGTACAGAGTAAATAATTAACACAACATTGTAAATCAACTATACTTCAATAGCATTTTTTAAAAAAGAAGGAAAAGCAAAAGAGTAGTGAGTTCACGAAGTGTTTTATTTTTTCCTAAAGAGCCCAGTTCTATAATTTTCAAGATCAGTTGGGAAAGTCCCTTCCTGTGTTGCCTTTTTCACTGGGCAGACCTGCTGTCTGAATCAGAGCAGAGGTCCCCGAGGGGCGCGGGGACCACAGAAAAGCATCTGGGGACAGGCAGTGACAGTCTGAGGGCCCCTGCAGAAGCCGTGAGAGGTACCCTCTGTTCACGCTCTTGACACTCAGCATCTACGGAACACCTGCTCTGAATAAGGTACCTAACAAGGGCACCCTTCCAGGTTCCAGATGCTCTCCTAGAATTATGCACAACATTCAGGGCTGGCTACCCTGGGGGCTCAGACAGTAAAGCGTTTACCTGCAATGCGGGAGACCCAGGTTTGATCCCTGGAGAAGGAAACAGCAACCCCCTCCAGTAATCTTGCCTGGAAAATCCCATGGATAGAGGTGGGCTACAGTCCATGGGGTCGCAAAGAGTTGGACAAGACTGAGAGACTTCACTTTCCGCTTACAGGGCTAGGGCACAAGAGAGGGAGTAGTGATCACTTCTCCTTGGGGGAAAGGATGGTTCTGGAAAACTTCCTTGGGAATTGACTTGACTTTGAGCTGAGCCCCAAGGTCTTAGAAGCATTTGCTGTGTTAATTGTTGGGTGGGAAGGAAGTAGGGGAAGGAGCCCTATGGCTCAAGGTCCAAAGGCTTGAAATAATCCTGCCCCTTGGGGTCCAGGAAGAGCTGGGTTGGGCTGAATGCCCTCACCAGGGGAGAGTCCCTCACTGAATAAAAGCCTTATTACTGAAGGAAAAGGTCAAGTATCCATAGACTTCTGCCTCCATCCTTGGCCAGAATGTGATCACATAGGAAGTTATGTATATTTAACAGGGCGTATCAGCAAGGTTTGTTATAGAAGGGCGGTGCAGATATTGGGTAGTCAGTAGTCATACTGGACAGTATGAGTTTTCTATCATTTTTATTGTTATCATTACTATGCGACTTTGGAGAGTTTATGTAACTTCTTCAGGTCTCAATTTCCTCATCTCTAACAGGGGGACAGTGGAGACTACCTGGAAGGTTATACTGGGAATTGGAAATGACAGATCGCTCCTCGGCCTTTTGGCTAAGAGCAAGTGTAGAAACGACAGAAAGCATCTGGAGCATAGTAGGTGCTCAAGAAATAGTGAGAGGAGGTTCTTGTTCTCCCTTTGGTTCCTTCCTTCACTTTTTCTCCTTCTTCAAATACCTGCCTCACTTTTCCCTCCTCTTTAGTTTTAGAGTATATGGAGACATTTGGAAAGCCTGGAAGAAATGATACTTTTACAGTTTCAAATTCAGTCATTTTTTTTCTCTTCATCCTGTCAGACAGTTTATATTTTCTCTATGATTAGGTGGTATGGTTTGTGAAAACACATGTAGTGTCTATAATGATCTGCTTTTAGTCACAGAAGTAAATAAAGATGTCTTTACTTTATTAAGCATTTAATTAATGCTTGAATTAAATGTCATGTGAGATACATAAAGAGTGTGCCTGAAGAAGTCAGTGGAATTAGACACGTCATTTGAATGAATTCTTAGTGAAAGGAAAATGGAATTTATGAAGCAAGTTACTTATATTTGGTAGTGCTAGGTTCTTATCCTAATTATTTTATTTAATTCTATCAAAGGCCCTCTGAGCTAACTATTATTTGTTATTTCTATTATGGACTGACTGCTTGTGTCTCCCACAATTCGTATTTTGAAATCTAACCCCCAGTGTGATGGTAGTTGGAGGTCGGCCCTTAGGGAAGTTACGAGGGTGGAGACCGCACGGATGGAATTAGTGCCCTTATTACAGAGACCCCAGAGACTCCCTTACTCTTCCCACCATCTGTGAGCCAGGAAGTGGGCTCTTGCAAGACCCAGAATCTGCCAGCACCTTCATCTCAGACTCTCCAGCCTCTAGTCTATGAGAGATAAATCTATATTGTTCATAAGCTGCTCAGTTTATGGTATTTTTTTAATAACACCCAAATTGACTAAGATACACTTTTTAAGGTGAGAGAACTGAGTGTATTAAGTCAGAATTGGATTTCACCACATGTGGCTGAAACAGTGGTTTAAACAAGATGGAAGTTGGTTTGTCTCTCCCATAAAAGGTGATCAGTACTCAGAGCTAGAATGACTCTCATCAGTGATTCAGGCTCCTCCAGCTTTGTGCTCCACCAAGGGGCTCTATCAGCAAGGTTGAGCTATGAGCCAAAAATAAATTGCTAGATTGTAGTCTGTGCGCAGAGTAAGTTGCTAGACTATAGCTTGTTCACATCCCTATCTTCCCTATATAATTCCAAATTGTCTTTCAAAGCACACCTGGAACATTTAAAAATGTTGACTGTGAACAACACGTGAACTCTACCAAGTTCAGCTCTCTGCCTAGAATGCCTTAAAGCCAGAAGTCAATGTAATAAAAACAGCTTCATACACTTGGAAATTCTACAACAGGTTTTAAAAAATAATCGATGAATCAAAGAAGAACTCATTCATATTCAAAATGAAGAGAAAATGAAAAATTTATGTTAATACTGTGGTATGCAGCTGAAGTTGTATGCAAATGTTATATTATAAATGCACATGTGAGAAAAAGCACAAGAATATAAATCTAAAGAAAACTGAAAAAAAAAAAGAAATAATAAATGCACTCAGAAATTAATGGACTAGAAAAAAAGAGCAAAGACAAGCAAGAAAACCAAGAGTTTGTTTTTTTTAAAAGTCACAAAGGGGATAAGTTCTGCCAAGATTAATCCAGAAAATGAGAGAATATGCAAATATATGTTATCAACCATAAAGGGGACTGTGACTATAAAGTTATTACAGATTTTAAAAGGTATAAGAAAATGCCACAAGTACTATTATGTCTGTATCTATAAAACTTAAAAAATGACTGAGTTTTCAAGCATATAATTTGAAAAGTATATAAGGTATGGTGTGACTGAGAAGGCAATGGCACCCTACTCCAGTACTCTTGCCTGGAAAATCCCGTGACTTTTTTTGTTAACTATATATTTACATGTAAAATTCTCAAGGCAAAAAAATGTTCAAATATTTTATAAGTGGTTAACTATGAGATAGTAATTTAGGAATTTTCATTATTTTCCTTTATCCAGGCTTTCTAATTCTCAACAGTGAATATAGGTCTTAAAACCACCTAAAGGCTGGAGGGAGAGGGACTGACGGAGTTTACATTCCAGCCTGGGCTCCGGCAGGGGGTTGTGATGTCTCCAAACTCCACCCTCTGCCTTTCTTCAAGGAGCTGTTTCCTCAGCTTCTGGTGTTTGTCACCCTGGGACATAGGCCCATGCATCTCTGTGCCCGCATCCCATCCTTGGGTCCACCTCCGGGCCCTCATAGTCCAGGCTGGTCCCATCGCCTGGACACCTGCTCCCCCGGGAGGAGGGCTGAGCACAGGGAGCTCAGATGTGTTGAGCTTGGTCAGACAGCACCGGAAACTGGAGTTACAGGGACCTAGGTTCAAATCCTCATCTGCCTCTCACTGACTCTTTGAACTTGGTCATGTTCCTTAGCCTAGCTCGTCTTTAGTTTGCTGATGATTATGCAATATTAGAAAAATGAGATAAAGAATATGAAGCAACCTCCATAGAACAGGGTCCCAGGAAGTGTGAATTTTCTCCTCTACCATTAGTTATTTGCCCGTGCGTGTGTGCTTAATCACGTCTGACTCTTTGTGACCCCATGGACTAGTAATAGCCCTCCAAGCTCCTCTGTCCATGGATTGTCCAGGCAACAATACTACAGTGGGTTGCCGTGTCCTCCTCCAGGGGATCTTCCCGACCCAGGGGTTGAAACTGCGTCTCCTGCGTTGGCAGACAAATTCTTTACTACAGAGCCACCTAGCCCTATTTGCCTGCAGTTACAACTAAGAGGGCGTCAGAGGATGAGATGGCTGGATGGCATCACTGATGCGATGAACATGAACTCGGCAAACTCTGGGAGATGGTGAGGGACAGGGAGGCCTGGCGTGCTGCAGTCTATGGGGTCACAAACAGTTGGACAAGACTGGGTGACTGAACAACGAAACAACACGACTAACTTACTCGGAAGCCCGGTGTGGTGGGAAAGGATGGCTTGTGTGTGTGTGTTGTTGCTATGGGTCAGCACATGGATCTTAGCATTCTTAAGCTGGGGCACGGTGTGGGCCAGAGTTGGAGGAGTATACATAACCAATTAACCATGTACCCCCAACTAAATGCTTCCACAGGCAATAGTAGCCAGAGACTTTCCACCAACTGTAAACATTTTACTAAAGGAAGGCGGGAAGTGCTGTGTTAAGGCTGAATTTTCAGCTGGTTCTCTAGAATGTCAGGGTTCCAGGGAAGAGAACGGCTTTCCCCTTTCGGAACACACTTGATGGGTAACAAGTGGTGAGGCTGCCCCCTGCTGGACATGGTGAGTAAGGAGGAGAGTAAGGAGAGTTGTCAGGGAATAATTTGAGAACTCTCTGGGCAGGGGTCTAGATGGGCATAGGGTGGGCCCAGGCATCCTGTCAGGTGGGTGGGAATTGAGATTTAGTCACAGCAGGAATTTAGAGGCCCAGGAGACTTAAAATCTCCCTCTAACACCAGGGGGAAAGATGACCTGAGCAGGCTAGAGGAACTGGTGATATCTGAATGGCCTGTGAAAAGCTGAGTAGCATTGTCTCCGTGTGCTGGGAGCCTAAAGAGGGTTTCAGTTCATCATTTCCCAGGGGAGCAGAAACCTGAGCTGGACTTTGCCTGTGTGTAGGGTTTGGTAGGGCTTTGGGAGATCATCAGGGTTGTAATTACAGTGAGTCAAACTCTCAAAATCAACTTCAGTGTCTCACTGGTCTAAAAATGCTTGTTTGTACAAAGTCGTTTTTTGGATACTGATGACCCATTTCCTCCTTCTGCAAATCTGGAGACTTCCAAGAGGCTCCTCCCACCTCCCTGCTGCCCCCGAGGCTCCTTCTTTCCCAGACCCTCTTCCTGGGGCTTGAAGGTAGGCCCATTGCTGCTCCTGGGAGCCTCACCTGGTCTGGCTGCTCACTCAGCTCACACTCACCACACCCACCCCCAAGGTGGTGCTTCTTCTGTGAGGTGAAGGACCCCCGAGATGACAGCTCTAGCTCCTGACTTTCAGGTGTCCATTTCTACGCAGATGTTGTAAACACACTTCAACTTACGATAACCCAGACTAATGAGATGCTCTCTCCCTCTCCTCTATTTAGACTTCTGATCAGCTGATGGCACGACCCACAAGGGCTAGAGCCTTCACAGTGACGGGTAACTCTGTCCTACCTCATCACCCGTGTCCTGACACCGTCACCTCTCCCATGATGCAATTCACCTTTCTGTATCTTTGCTTAGGAATCAACCGTTCCCATCCTTCCACAAACCCTTATCTCTGACTGTCCAAATCTAAGGGCCAGATGAAAGGTTTCCACTTATATTCTATCTGCTTCCCCAGCCGACACGTGGCCCCACTCTTGTGGACTCTCCGTGCCATTGCTCAGCACATTCTCGTGTTCCAGAGCATGCCGCCCTTGAATTGCACTTACTGACATCTATGCAACATTCCTCGTGTACACTGTGAGCTCGCCGTCAGCAGGATGTTTATCTGATCCAGAGATGTGTGCATATTTGGGCTCAATAGATGGGTCTTGTTACCCATGAGCATGCCATGGGCATCCTTGCCTGTCTTCCCAGCTGGTGGATACATTTCTTGAGGACAGGACTCAGTATGACTCAGCTTTGTGTTTTTTACAGAGGCTGTGTCTGGCACAACTGGAACATATAATAAACGCTGAACTGGATGCTTGAAACAATCCCATTAATCATTTAGTATTAGTGTGCCTTGAAGAGTTTTTTTTTTTTTTTGAAGAGTTCTAACATTAAAAGTTTTGGACAAAGCAGATGAGCCTATGAGAGATACTGGGATGGAAGTGCTAGAGAAGGTGGAGGGAATCTAAGAGAATGTCAGTGACCAGACAGAGAAGTGTTTACATGGAAAGAGAGCTCAGACAAGAAGACGGCTGGTCTGGCAGCATGGAGGTCTTTATGGGAAGCACTTCTTTTTGGGCAAATAGGAACAGAAGCCAGACAAAAGTGCATGGATGGGGAGGAGATGTGGAAATAGAGAAAAAAGAGTATTTATTGATAACTTCTCTATAGAAGTTAGGAGTTACGGAGAGAGAGAGACATGAAAATGAGGTTCAGAGAAGATTCTCTTCCAAAATGGGATATTCATGACTATGACTAAGAACTTCTGAAGTGAGGAAGACTTTCCTAAGTAAAATACAAAACCCCAAGTAAGAAACTGCATTGTGTGTGCACGCTCAGTTGTGTCCGACTCTCGGCAACCCCGTGGACGGTAGCCCACCAGGCTCCTCTGTCCATGGAATTCTCTGGGCAGGAATACTGGAGTGGGTAGCCATTCCCTTCTCCAGCAGATCTTCCTGACCCAGGGTCTGAACCTGGGCCTCCTGCACTGGCAGGCAGATTCTTTACCACTGACCTCCCTGGGAAGTAGGAAACTTAATTACCTAAAAATTAATAATTTGGGGGACTTCCCTAGTGGTCCAGTGGTTAAGAGTCCACTTGCCAATGCAGGGGACCAGGGTTTTTTCCTTGGTTGGGGAACTAAGATCCCACATGTCTCAGGGCAACTAAGCCTGTGTGCCACAACGAGGTAGAAGCCCAAGTTGCTGCATTGAAAGATCCTGTACATTGCACTTAAGACCTGAGACAGCTATTCATTTTTAAAAAGATTAATTATTTTTGACATGATAAAAGATGATGAAACATCAGGAAAGAACAGTTGCAACATATATAACAGGTGTAACACAAAATTTGGACTCTACAAGGTCTACGAGGTGAAAAGGACGTATTTTTTTTATAACTACACTCAACTTGCCCCTCAGCCCTCACTTCTAACTACAGCAGAAGGCAACCCCATCAAAAAACAACAACAAAAATTACACACTATAAATCAACTATACTTGAATAAAAAATAAAAGAAACCAAAAACGGAAATCAAAATATTCCTTCAAAGTAACTTAGTTGTTTTTAATACATTCATCCTTAAAACCTAGACCGGGACTTCCCCGGTCCAGTGGCTAAGGTTCTGTGCCTCCAATGCAGGGGGCCCAGGTTCAATTCCTGGTTGGGGAACTAGATCCTACATACCCTAACTGAAGATTTCGCACGTCGCAGCTAAGACCTGGCGCAGGTAAATAAACAACAGCAATAAAACCCAACCCAGATTATCTGCTCTGTCTTCAAAGAATCTAACACTTTTTCATGGTTTCCTTGATTTTTGTACTTTTTTCTGTTGGTTGATATCATCCTGTCTTTCAATGACATATTGCATGTCTGTGTGTGCAACTTGACATTGAGTTTGCTGACAGCAAGAACATGCTCATTGTCCAGTATATATGCACATTACCTGTGCTTATTTGTAGGCTCTCGTTGATTAACAGTCATTTAAGTCCCCTGTGTGCTTCAATGTTTTGGAGTGATAGGTAGGACTATTTCTGCATGTGTCACATTTCTCAAAGGGTGTTGTAGTAATTAAGACTTTACCCACCCTTTCAGAATTTTTCCAAGAATCAAAATTGCCTAGTTTCTTGTCTTCCTCCTCTTACTCTTCCTTTTTAACTTAGGTGGTGGTTTAGTCGCTAAGTCATGTCCAACTCTTGCGACCCCATGGACTGTAGACCGCCAAGCTCCTCTGTCCATGGGATTTCCCAGGCAAGAATATTGGAGGGGGTTGCCATTTGCTTCTCCAGGGGGTCTTCCTGACCCAGGGATCAGATCTGGGTTGCCTGTGTTGCAGGCAGAGTCTTTACTGACTGAGTCACCAGGAAAGCCCCCTTTTAACTTAGGTAAGCAGTAAAATGCACAAAACTGAAGTGCAGAGCTCACTGAACTTTTATATACATATACACCTGTGTAGTCATCTCCCCGGAGAAGGCAGTGGCACCCGACTCCCGTACTCTTGCCTGGAAAATCCCATGGACGGCGGAGCCCGGTGGGCTGCAGTCCATGAGGTCGCTAAGAGTCAGACACAACTGAGTGACTTCAGTTTCACTTCTCAGTTTCATGCATTGGAGAGGGAAATGGCAAGCCCCTCCAGTGTTCTTGCCTGGAGAATCCCAGGGATGGGGGAGCCTGGTGAGCTGCCGTCTATGGGGTCGCACAGAGTCGGACACGACTGAAGTGACTTAGCAGCAGTAGCAGTATCAGCAGCAGTCATCCCCCAGATCAAGATCCAGAACATTTTCTGCTCCAGCAGGCTCCCTCCTGCCTCTTCGCAGACCCCACCTTCTCGAAATACAACTACGTTCTGATTTCTAGCACCATGCACTTGATTAGTTTTACCTGTTTTTGAACCTCATATAAATTGAATCATACAGCTTATACTTCTTTGTATCTGCTCTTTTGTTCAACATTATGTCTGTGAGATTCAAACATGTTGATTTGTGTCTATAGCCTGTTGTTTCTCTGGTGTAGCATTTTATTGTATGAATAGCAATTATGTTTTTAGTAACAAATCTTTCTTGATTCTTTAGAGAAACAGTCACTCCTACATCTACAACATTATCTTGCCATATCGATGTATTTGGCTTTATAATATTTTTTCCTGTCCTAAATGAGTGGCTAACACATAAGAGAAAAGAGAGTCCTTTTTCAGAAAACATGATTTTAAAATACACAAATAGAAATTAACAAACTCTTCCCTTATACTGCCTGCTGCTGCTGCTAAGTTGCTTCAGTCTTGTCCGACTCTGTGTGACCCCATGGACAGCAACCCACCAGGCTCCTCTGTCCACGGGATTCTCCAGGCAAGAACACTGGAGTGGGTTGCCATGTCCTTCTCCTGCCTAGGTATAAACTATTGGGTATAAAGTAGGCTAAAAGGATGTATCGTGCAACATAGGGGATACCGCCAAAATTTTGTAATGACTGTAAATGGAATGCAACCTTTAAAAACCATATAAATATATATTTTTAAATTTCAGATGGGATGTATTGGAAGGTTGGGATTGACATTTATATATATATACTATGACATATATACACTATTGATTCCTATAAAACAGGAAACTAATGATAACTTGTATAGCACAAGGAAGTCTGCTCAGTGGTCTGCAGTGACCTAATTGGGGGAATCCAAAAAAGGGGACACATGTATATGTATGGCTGATTCACTTTGCTGTACAATAGAAACTAACGCAACACTGGAAAGCAACTATACTCAAAATTTTAAAATTAACTTTATTTTAAAAAGGGCAGTTTATTCAATAGCTCCTTTCTATAGAGCTGGGCAGGAAACTGACCTAGATTCAGGATGAAAGACAGCCCTGGATGTGAGCTGGGACCACGGGAGTGGCCGGGGGTGGGCTCCTTGAGTAGAAACCTCCTTGCTGATGTGCTGTTTTGTGTCTCCCCACTCCCCCTGCCCCCCCATCACTGTTTTATCCAGTGAGATGAGTCAGAAAGTGGTTAAGGAGGGCCCCAGACTCTCCAAGAACCAGAAGTTCTCCGAGCACTTCAGCATACATTGCTGCCCGCCGTTCACCTTCCTCAACTCCAAACGCGAGATCGTGGACCGCAAGTACAGCATCTGTAAAAGTGGCTGCTTCTACCAGAAGAAAGAGGAGGACTGGATCTGCTGCGCCTGCCAGAAGACCAGGTGAGTGGTCGTGCTGCCGCCCGGCGCCTGGGCTGGGCGTGGGCCTCTGGCTCTGGCTCCGAGTTCCCCCTTCCTGCTCTGCTCTGGGGCCGGGGCTCTCTGCAAGCCGCGCTTCCCCCAACCCGCGGGCAGGCGGCTGGCAGGCTCCCACTGCAAGGTACCGGAGGGAGACTGGAAGGCGGGAGGGGGAGCAGGGCTGCCTCCCTGTTCCAGCTCCTGTCAGCATCACGTAGGCAGCAGAGGAGAGCCACTGCCCCAGCCTGCAGCTTCTTTTGGCCCTCTCAGAACCAGCCGCCGCGCAACGTCCCCTCAGAGGCCCAAGCGCCAGCCAGCTGCACCCCCCGCGGTGGTCAGAGCACCGGCCAAGCCACGGTCCCCTCCGAGGCCCGAACGCCAGCCACGCCCCCGCCCAGAAGTCCGACCTCCACCGGCCAAGCAGCGGCCCCCTCAGAAGGCCAAGCAGCAGCCGCGCAGCAGCCCCCAGAGAGGGCCAGGCACCAGTCGTGGGGGGTCCCCCGTCAAGGCTTCTAGGTTCTGGTAACACCATCTCTTCCCTTTTGCTCCCCCCAGCCCTCAGGTTAGTAGCTGCTTCCTGTGTTTACTCCCAATGGGTTATCTCAATGGTCCTCCTTCATTCAGCCTTACAAACTGTCATCGGTTCCCTGCATTGAATCCCCTCGTCTGAAACTCCTAGTGCGGCTCCTGTTTTGCTCAAAGATGCTGTTGGCACAATACTTCAGGTGGCAGTATGGGTTGCTTCCTTTGTCTAATAGGGCTGGAAATGATTAATGTGTAAAGTCAGAGTGTGAACCACAGTGACAGATTGAATAACGAGGCCCTCGATTTCTGTGCCTCAGAGAGAGAAGGAATGGGGACTCTCAGGGCGGTCTGTGTGTGTGCTAAAGGAGAGGGTCACCCAGATCATTCATCCCTCCTCCCAACACACTTCACCTGATGTTAACCTCAATGGCAAGACCATTCATTCATTCAACAAGCTTGATTGCATATGTTTAGAGTTCCACATACTATGTTGGGGATGGGGATGCAGCTGGAACAACCAGGTTGTTTGGGACTCAGCAGGACCAAACGAGAGAATACTTATCCACAGCGTAGGGTTAAATGCTCTAGTACTCTCATAATCAGCATGTGCACTGGTGGGAACCTGGAGAATGGCTCTGCCTGCTTAGGGCTTCAAAGAGGTTAGGTTAGAATAAGTAGAGGATAACAGAGAGATGGAGAAGAGGGCGACAGGATGAGATGGTTGGATGGTATCACCGATTCAATGGACATGAACTTGGGCAAACTCTGGGAGATGGTGAGGGACAGGGAAGCCTGTCATGTTGCAGTCCATGGTGTCCCGAAGAGTTGGCTGCAGCTTGGTGGCTGAACAACCAAAGAGGGTGATGCTTGTCGACAGAATAGGTGAGCCGGAGAGCACGTGCTCATCAGCTCCATCTTAGGCAGGTCAGCCTTTTTCTTTTTTAAACGGCTTTTTCTGATCAGTTTTAGGTTCATAGTAAAATTGAACAGAAGGTTAGAGATGTCCCATATACTCTCTGCCCACACGCATGGCAAGCCAATTCTTTAATCCTTTTAGTATTTGAAAGTGAACCTGTTTTATAAGTTAACAGTGGGTATTAATTGTATTTGAGATTCTCATATATGCTCTGATGCTCAGAGACTACATAGAGTATAATAGGGTGTGGATGTCTCATGATGTTTTCAGATTTAGTACATAAAAGAATCAACTGGGGAATGTTAAAATGCTCGCAAAGAATCTAATTCTTTGAGTCACTGCTAAGGTCAGGGGAGCTGCATTTTCAACAAGTAACCACCCCATCCCCAGCATAGATGAGGTGAGGTTAATTTGTGAAGAGAAATAACAGATTGGTAAGTGACTGGTAAGTCACTAAAAGTGTAATAGGAAGTTGTATACCAGGTAATCTGGTCGTTAATGTATGCCTCCCGAAGGGGCCTGAGTACTAAGGTCCTATGACAGGTAAGTTTTGCTATATGGAAGAGGTTAGGAAATGTGGAGAGCAGAGGAAACTAATTATATATGGCAAGGCATCCATGGTGGTGGCTTCAAGCCTACCATCCCCAGTGAGTTGCGTGATGGCTGTTGGGTGGCTGGGAATTGAACCAGGACATCAGGAGGAGGAAGACAATGAAAGCCAATCTCCTCTGAGACACAGATGTGTCTGGATTTAGCCTCGCTGGTTTTATTTACTTAAATATTTTAGTGGTGGCATATTTTGACTCCCCCCGTTAGCTGTTCTCGGTGGGTATCAGAGAAGACACCTCTATAGGCTATTGCCTCCTCGGTTGTTGGCCCTTCCCTGGGACCAGGGGACCTGACAGGCTTCAGTCATAATGTCCAGTGATGTCCCAGACTCACCTGAACCCTTCCTGTGGTACTCATTCTCCCTTCTCAGGTTCCCAAAGGTCCTAAGGCAATGCAATATGGCTATTACTTCACCATACTATGCAATATGCATACAATACTCTACTGACGCTGACTGTCCTAAATCGAAGCGGTAGGAGGAAGGTTAATGGGAAAAAATTCACTCTGAAGCAGAGCTACTAAATTCCACGTGAAGAAAAGGTCACAAAAAGCTTTCCTGAAACGGACTTACTTTTAGAAATGGTGCCATTCTTGAGATCTGACCTTTAGAGATTATACAATTTTGACAAAGGCCTTTTGGGTCTTTAGTAATTCTCAGTCTTCCTCTTATGTCAGCAAATAACACCACAGCCCCTCTAGTCACTCCCACGGGAAGCCCAAGCCCCAGTCTAACTTCCAACCTCTCAACACACACACACACACACACACACACACACACACACACGGTTACCAATTTTACTTTCTGGATTTTTTTTTAACCATAACTTAAAGTACATTTAGAGTTGATGTGAAGGGATGCAGAAGTGAGACTGAGCCTAGAAACAAAGGGGATATAGAGGTGGTGGGTAGAGTAAGGCTCCTTCCTGGCGTGTATGGAGGGATGGGCCACTGAGGGGAGCAGGAAAAGCCATCTGGCTTTGGAAAGCAGAGAGAGACCCATTAATGGGCTAAGATGAAGGCAAGTCATACTCTGAGGAGGAGAGAATCAGAGGTTTGGGAAGGTTAGGGCAGGTTAGGAATACCAGAGACACAGGCTGTGAGGCTGTGCTGAGGGCTTGCTGAGCTCTGCTGGATGGAGCTGCGTCTGGACCATCTGTTCTTATGGAGTTTATTCTCCAGTGATGGAAAACAAAGAGCCAGTTCTGAAATCGCCAGTGGACGCATCCAGCTCATCAACAGCCTGCTTTTCCCCCAGCTCATGCTGTTAAAGTTTCCCACAGCAACCGTTCTTAAACTTCACCAGGTGCCTCTGGCTTTTCCTTCTCTCTCCATCAGACTCCTTTTTTTAATCCTGGTAGTTTGATTTTAAAGTGTTTTATGTGTTCATTATTTGTTTATTTAAATTATTTTAAGTGCTCCAGTTTATTTAAACTAAAAAAAAAAAAGTCAAAACACTTTACCCACTTCTCCTCCCTACTCTCTGCCTCTGTTCTCTCTCTGAGCTTGTTTTCATTTGGTTGTTTGCTTTTTTAGATTCCACATGTAGAAGAGATCCTATGAGGCTTATCTTTCTCTGACTTCTGTTTCTTAGCATAATGCCCTCCAGGTCCTTCCATGTTGCTGCAAATGGAAAGATGCCGTACCTTTTTATGGGTGAATAATAGCCCATTGCATATACATATATATGCAAGGTGTTACGGAAAAACTTTTTGCTTTTTGGCCAACTATATGTATGTATGTATGTGTGTGTATATATATATATGCTCTACAGTTCATTTACTTATCCTCTGATGGACGCTTGTTTCCATATCTTGGCTATTCATAAACAACACTGCAGTGAACATAAGGGTTCATTTTCTTGTTGTTTAGTTCCTAAGTCATGTCCCACTCTTTGCAACCCCATGGACTGTAGCCCACCAGGCTGCTCTGTCCATGGGATTTCCTAGGCAAGAATACTGGAGTGGGTTGCCATTCCCTTCTCCAGGGGAATCTTCCTGACCCAGGGATCAAACCTGCGTCTTCTGCGTTGGTGGGCGGATTCTTTACTACTGAACCACCAGGGAAGCCCTTTAAAATTTTATCCATTCTAATGTAAGAGTTGTGGTACCTCACTGTAGTTTTAATTTTGCTTTTCCTATTGATTAATGATGGTTTTTAAATGAACTTGTATATCATCCACCAAAGACATTTATCGGTGAAGTGTGTGCTCGATCTTTTGCTCACTTAAAAAGCAAATTATTTTATTATTGTGTCTAAATATTGTATTATTGTATAACAACATATTATAGTTATATTATTATAAAATAATTATCTTATATATATCAGATATATAAAAATATATATCTGGATACAAGCCCTTTGTTAAAGATATGTTTTGCAAATATTTCCTCATTTTCTTAACAGTGTCTCTGTGAAGGACCAAAATTTTAAAACTTGGCTAAATCCAACTTATTAATTTTTTATTTTTATAGATTTTTTTTGTATTGTATGTGTGCTTTTCGTATTGTGTGTAAGAGTTCTCTGCCTATAACCAAAGGTCACAAAGATTTTCTCCTATATTTTCTTTTCAAAATTTCACTTTTATGTTACTATCCATTTGGGGTTAATTTTTTGTAAATGGTGTGAGATATGGATTGAGGTTCAAGTTTTTTTTTTACATACAGATATTCAATTGTTCCAGCCTCATTTGTTTAAAAGATTCTCCACTGAATAACTTTTGCAATTCTGTCAAAAATCAGTTGGTCATGTGTGAGTTTATTTCTGGACTTCCTATTCTGTTTCATTAATTTCTGTATCTTTTCTTTAACAAGCTTCATTAACTATAGCCTTATAGTAAGTGGTAAAATCAGTTTAGTATAAACTCTCCAATGCTTTTTTTCATTTTTGAAATTGTTTTTGGCTGTTCTCATTCTTGCACTTTTCCATAGAAATTTTAGTATCAGTGTGTGAATGTCTACAATACGTCCTGGTAAAACTGAATGGGATAGTGTTAAGTTTGTAAGCCTACTTGTGGAGAACAGTACATAGCATATCTCCCCACTCATTTAGCTCCTTTTTGTTTTGCAGTTTGCAGTATACAGGTCTTACACATATTGTTTGCTTTACACTTAGGCATTTCATGCTTTTAGGTACTATTAAAATGGTTCTTTTTCAGTTTCAATTGTTCATTGCCAATGTATAAACATATAAGTGATTTTTTATACTGATCCTGTATCCTGTGATCTTGCTAAACTCACTTATTCTAGGTTTTTTGGGGGGGAGGTAGACTCTGGAGTTTTGTACATTGATTGTCATGTTATCTGTAAAAAGAGACAGTTTTATTTTTTCCTTTTTGCTCTCTATGCCCAGTTTCTGTATGTGGTTTAACTGCTACTTCACCTAGAACATTTTATTTTTAGAAAAATATTTTAATAAGATTAAGTCCTTGCCAAATGGTCTTTCTGAATAATTAAAAGGGATTAGATCCCGAAGGCCTGGGCCCAACCAGATATTGGACTTGGGTTGAGTTGTAGGTTCATACCTGTTTTTACCTCGAATTCTTATTTCAGCATGTGGCTTATCTTTCCTCATAGCTCATTGACTGACATCCTCTAGCATCAAACTAGAGAATGGGCATGAATATGCTTTGCATTTACAGAATCAAAGAGGTTCCTATTACCAGTAGAATTCTTAACTTGGGCAATTGCCCAGGATCACCAGGTACTGACATCACCTTGATGCTTATGAAAGATGGAGCTCTCGGGGTTGCATTTACTTGATGGACTTAATTCTAATCTACATTTAGGGCCAGCTCTTCTTAAGGAGAACTAAGACCCCGAAGAACAGTCCTGTGATGGTTGACTATGTGTAGGCCAGAACTCACGCCTCCTCTTTCCCCAACCCCACAGGGCCCCGAGCTGTTTGTTTCCTCTGCTCTGCCATGTGGAAGGTCTTTACAATTTTCACCCTTCAGAGCCAGGCTACAAGATGATGATTGGGACATATTATACAGCTTTGGCTTTTGCTTAATAGTGACCAGGTATTTTCCTGTTTGGGTTTGGCCACTGGCCAGATGCGGCCAACGGAGATGATGAGCAGGGTATGTCATGTAGCCAGAGGACCCCTGCGTCTGCAGAGTCATCATTGCTTCAGTGGGAAGGAGCCTGGGAATGGCTCTGGGACAAAGCCTTCTCACTGAGCAGAGGCCAACTCCAGTGTGAGCTCAGCTGGTACACTTGACACCCCAGGGTCCATCTCCCTTGGTGGAGGGTGCAGGAGTCACGGGAGCAGGGACTCTTTTTTTTTTTTTTTCTTTTTGTTTTAAATATTTATTTATTTGGCTGTATCAGGTCTTAATTGTGACACATGGGATTTTTAGCTGTGGCATGTGGGATCTAGTTCCCTGACCAGGGATTGAACCCAGGCCCCCTGCATTAGGAACACAGAGTCTTAGCCACTGGACCACCAGAGAAGTTCCAGGGACTCTATCTTATATTCATGACCCCAGGGCCCGACTCAGGGCTTGACTGAACAGACCTATCAATACACGTAGCAGTCAGTCCAGCCCGGTGGAAAGGTCAAACCTCAGCATCAGATTTGAGGCTAAGCACAGCTGCCTGTCTAAGTCACTTATTCTCTTAAAGCCGTGTTTTTCCCATCTGTGACACTGGCTATTATCTACCTTATTTGTGAACATGGTAAAATGCTTAGATCATCATCTTCTAATCTTCTAATCTACTAGTAAGTGGCTCTTATTAGAACTTTTATTTAACAGATACACTGCGTCACTCAATCTTAACTACTGGCAAATCCTCCCCAACTTGGTTGCTTCCCTTGGTTGAGAAGGAACTCGGGGGCTGCTGCTGCACAGTTTGGACACAGGGGAGCCTGTGACATAACCAGGTGCTCAGAGTCTCTAGGATGCCAAGTGGTTTCTGTGCAGCACTAACTGCAGAGGTGGTACCCAGGCTATGTGAGCATCCACACGAGTGTCAGCATCCAGGGTTTTATATTCAGCAGGCTGGCCCATGTCTGGAAGGCATGGAAAAGTTCCAGAAAACAGATTCTCTTCCTAAATATCAAGAGACATGTTCCAACCTATCAGGCTACAATTCACTAGGCAAGTTTCAACAAAGTATTTCTTCATTGTTTTTCCTGGTGTCCTGGATCCTTTCTGATGGGCACTAGCACTTGCCATATAATTTGGGGTTTGGGAGAATGCTGTTGTTAACACTTCATTTTTATTTTGAATTTTTCAAAGTCCCAAAATTATAGGAAGTGTTGTGATCCTCATAAGGTTAATCTTTGGTGGAAAAATGCATATTCCTGATGCACTTGTCTTGGTATTTTTTTTAATTTATTTTTTAAATTAAGAACTTTGATGATATTTTGAAACTATTTGACATGACCTTATTTTGAAGGTAGCCACATAGATTTCTGCAGTCTAAATAATTTAATCCCTCAGTTGGAGAATAAACTTTCAAGCAATAGTATTTGGGGATCACATATTTATAATGATCACATATTTATAAGAAAATAATTGGGTGCTATCTCCTTCTTGAAAAGTCTATTCTGCATCAAAATAGGAACATATCAATATGGTCACAATTTTATAATGTGTATACACACCCCTATGTGTATGTGTGTGTATGTTCATGTGTGCATGTCTATAGGCAGTAAAACTAGCTTTTTCTAGGAGTGGTAGTATTTTGATTTTGTGTTTTTCTGTATTTCAAAATATTTGCAATGATTAACAGCGAAACAATAATCACTGGATATAAAGACAGAAGAGTTTTTAAAGAATATCTTTCCCAGGCTTATGCCCAAAATATAAAATATTATAAAATAAAAAATATTGGCCAAATACTTCCAGAAGTGAGAAATTAAAGAGAGATTTTTAAGGCTGAGTTTACCAGACGTGATCACCTCAAAGGTGGTCTATAAATTCTGGTAACCAAGTAGTCTACAATTCTAGTAACCAAGCCCCAAGAAAGGACACACCACTCAGCGATGCTGAGGGCTCTTCTGTTTCTTTTTGTTAACCAGATTGAAAAGGAGGACCAAGCCAACCCCTCGGAAGAAGTGATGGAGGACTTTCAGGTGAACGGTCGGCCTCAGCTCCTGGACTCACTGCTTCTCGACGCACGTGCCCTGGGACAGGTCACCCGGCTTTGAATATGATGCAGGGGCCGCCACCTGCTGATGTGGCCACAGCCGACGCCCACAGTCCCCGTGGGGCGGGCGCTGCCGGGCAGCCTGCCTGGAGGTGAGAGGGGACACCTCTGTGCATTAGGCTCCAGGTGGTGGGTCCCTGCAGCACCCTTTAGTCTCAGCCACAGTCCTTTCCCCTGGAGGATGTACACAGGCCTCCAGGATCTCTGGAGCAGGACGGCCCCACCGCCAGCCCATATGTTGTCCTCCAACCTCAAGACCCCTCCGTGCCTAGCATCTTGTTGCCTAGGCTGACTTTTAATCCTGGCTTCCTTCTTTGTCATCAGTCCTCTGCCTGGGCTCCTCTGTCCCCCTGCGCCCTTTGGTCTCCGTCTGACCTCCTTAATCAGTCCCTGTACTAGCTCAGTCAGAGGCCCAGTTGGCTTCAAAGAACTACAAGTTCTTTTGTAGTAAGACATTAGGCTGCCAAATGGTCTGGAGATGCACGGAGATTCCCAGGGAGGGTAGGAGCTGTCTAGTTGCCAGAGGAGGCCAATGTGCTGGGTCAGAAGCTGGAGAAAAGTCTGAGGAAGGTGCTCCCTCCCACCCCCAGGCCCTTGTCTCCAGCTTCACACAGCGATCTGTGGGTGTCTCCTCCTGACCCCCCCGGGTGACAGCAAATACTCTCAGGCAACCGTCTAAGTCCAACCCCTCTGGACAGTCTCATCCAGCACTATCTGCTCTGTAAAATGTGTAACCCTGTGCAAGTAATCTGGGCTCAGTACCTTGCCCGCCTCCCCTCTCCCGAAGGCTCAGAGACAAGGCTGCTAAGTCGGCCCCTTGGGAGGCAGGGCTGCTGTTTTCCCCCCTCCCCACCTCAGGACACAGGCAGACCCCAGGCCACCTTCGCAGGTCCAGAAAGGGTGCTCAGAGAGTTGCCGTTCTCAGGCCATGGAGTCCCAAATTCCTGGGGGAGGGCTAAGACCTGTCCCCCCTACCCCCACCCCCGCTCTCCGTGCCTGGACCCCTTTATATACTGTAGAGGGATCAGGAAAGCTAGGAGAGGAATTTGGCCTTTGGGAGAGGAGAATTAAGCCAGAGGAGGGGTGAGTTGGGGCAGCTGAGCTGTCCAAGGCTTCCCTCCCTGTGTGTGAACCCACTCCGTGGGGTGTGGAGGTCTGAAGCCAGTTATCATGGAGCAGGGTTGGGGTTGACTTCTCATCTCTTCTTTTTGATTTGCTCCCACTATCTGTAGCCCTAGGCTCTTGAAAAGGACTTTTTGATCTTGAGGATGGGCTCTTGATCAGGGCCATAGGAACTTACTCCCTCACTCCACTCTGGTTCTACTATACTCCCCATACATATGCACGTGTGGGGGGCAATACCCCCAGGTAAAACAGAGGACCCTCAGATCACCTGGTGCTCCTGCGGATTGGTGTGTGTGTCTCTCTGTGTGTGCGTTTAGAAACTTGGCTTTGGGAGATTGGCTTTGGGAGAATATCTTTGGGCTTGTCTTCGCTCCCAGGCACAAATACTGGAGAGCCCCTCTGAGTTCTATGTCGATCCCACGACCCTGGAGGACCCTGACTGCTGAAGCTGATCATGAGAGAAGACCACGGTCCCTTCAGGGCCGACCTTGATGTAGGATTCCACTGTGAAACCCAGCAGCGGCCTCGTAGGAGCACCCCTCCTTGGGCTAGTTTCCTTACCCAGCTCAGAGAGGAGGGATGGAAGGAGAGAGTTGAGGGCATCCATCTCTCTTTAGGCTCCAGTAGGGTCCATTCCAGAAGGCTATTCCAACGTGTTTTTGCCAGTGTGCCTATTGGTTTCTAAAGCCGGGGTTGAAGGGTGGGGGATACAGGGAACAGATCCTCCTCCCAGGCCTCCACTCCTCCCTTCTACTCATGAGGCTGGAGGAGGGGAGGCGGAGCCAAGCCCCAACCCCGAAGGGTACGGAGCTCGTTGTTCTTCCAGACTTGGTCCACTTTGCTTGTGACTCAGAAGCCCTTTCGCTACCCAGCAAGATCACACTGTCTTGCCTCTTTCTGGTCTCTGCTTTTGTACGTGGAAGTGATATGTTGTCTTATCTATTAGTGCTTGTGCCAACCTCAGGGCTCTATTCTTACTGTTCATTCTGCCTGTGATGTTCTGGCCCAAGATCTTTGCACTAATGCTTTCAACTCAAATACCATGTCAGAGAGGCTTCCCTGGGAAGTCAGTGTGGTTTCCATAGTTACGCTCTATCGCATCGCTCTAGCAGTAATCACCTTCTTGAACCATCTTGTTCATATATTTACTTGTTTATTGCTTGGGACCCCATCTCCTCCTAATGTAAACTCCGCAACCGCCAATACTTATTTACTGCCACATTCTAAGTTCCCAACACTAGTAAGAACTCAATAAATGCTTGTTGACTGAATGGGTGTTTGTTTGTTATTCTTAAAATAGGCATAATTTTCCAAAAGTTCAGAGAGAGAGAAGTCAAAGGTGTCTATTGTGTTCAGCAGCAAGGAACCTTCTAGGGTGTGACTCTGTAGGGCATCCTCTGTGAGAGTCCATGGGAGGTGAGGACAGAAATTGGGGAAGGAAGATGCAACTCCCTCAACTCAGCTCCACCAGGAAGGGAGGCAGAGGAGGGGGCCATAGCAGGGGTGTTCCATGAAGCCAGCTGACATCTGGCATGTTGAATGGGAAGGAGGCAGCGGAGTGGGTGTGAGGAGGAAGAGGAGATAACTGGTGGAGTCAGGAACTGAGCAAACTCTGGGAGATAGTGAAGGACAGGGAAGCCCAGCTTGCTGTAGTCCACCGGGTTGCAAAGAGCCAGACACAACTTAGCGACTGAATAACAGGAAGTGAGGAGGCTGGCGAGAGGAAGCCAGGGCACAGTTGGG
Organism: Oryx dammah; assembly: GCF_014754425.2. Taxonomy (NCBI): domain Eukaryota; kingdom Metazoa; phylum Chordata; class Mammalia; order Artiodactyla; family Bovidae; genus Oryx; species Oryx dammah. Next base: position 47,520,267 of record NW_024070193.1, on the reverse strand, counting down.
GGCATCAGGTGTGAAGCAGGGGTTCCTTCTCATCAGAAAAAAGGAAAGGAGAGCACAGGTCTGGCGGGTTTGCAGGGCCATCCATGGGATTTTCCAGGCAAGAGTACTGGAGTGGGGTGCCACTGCCTTCTCCGGTCAGTGACAAGAGCCTGAGGCAATTTCTGCCCGTGGCTTTGATTTTCTACTGGAGTAGGAGGGAAAGTGCCCTGTTCACAAATGGGGGTAATGGTGGTGCTGTTAGGGGTCAGAGATATGAGGGCAGTGGAGAGGATTATAAAGAAATCACTTTATCTAAGGTCTTTGAAATTTTCTTAAACCTTTCTCCAGATGAATTTCCTTAATTAAGTCACAGTTCAAGGCAATATCTTGACACTAAGTTGTTGTCTATAATGTCACATTTAAATGTGAATCTAAGACCTAAATCTGAGACTCATGTGGTCTCAGGAGGAAGATGGAAGAGTTGCAGAGGAAAGGCAGAGTTTACTCTTCCCAAAGAATATAGAATCACAGGGAAGCTTTCACTATGGGAAGCTGCAAAAATGCTGATGCATCACAGTGAGATGGGGCTGTGCTATGGGGCAGCAAATTGCTGAGTGTCCATCTGGGTTGCTGTTCAGACACCAGAGAAATGTGAAAACTTATTCTCCCAGGAGAGCTTCTTGCCTGACTCCATAGCACATATGTCAGCCCCATTAATAACATCATAACGGGTACTTACTATCTCTACTGAGACAAAATGAAGTATTTTTAACAGACAAAGATGATGCTGTTGGCCCAAAAGTGGGGTGTTTTATTTCCAATTCGGTGAGACTTTGCCTACTCATTCTTCTTATTTGTAACACAGGTACACACTTGCAAGAATGCTGGGTAAGGATAGTGATAAAATTTTTTTTGTTGAGTATCAACTATATATCTATCTGGTACCACATAGAGTTTTATGTTTGTAAATAGGAGAAGTTGGTTATGGCCTCCATGGCCATTGAATCATGACCTTGACCTTATTGCTATTATGTCGCAAAATGGAAGTTGCCAAACTGAGCTTGGTGAAACCCTGGGGTACTTGGAGATGCCACCTTATGAGATAAGCGGGAAGTAGAACCAACAGAGGTCCAGGCCACCTCCATGTCAACTAAAGCAGCTTTTAGGGTCTATGTTGATTTCTAATTTTATACAGATAAAGGGTCCCACTAGGGTAAAAGAGTCAAACAATCTCTACTTTCATGGCTGAAGCAGAAAAAAAAAAATTTTTTTTTTTTGGCCTTGCCATGGGGCTTACAGGATCTGAGTTCCCTGACCAGGGATTGAACCTATGCCCTGGAAGTGAAAGTGCCAAATCCTAACCACTGGACCAGCAAGGAATTCTCAAATATTGATAGAATACATATGTTAGTAATTTTCTAAGTGATTTCTTGAAGAGTGTATTCTTTGGCAATGACATTATAGATTTAGGTTCAGTTGATGGGTAAGGGTATTTCAATGACTACTTATTTCCTCTAAGGCAACATTCATCTACCACCAAGTTGAGTGTTTTGACTTTTGATCAAGGTTTAGCCAACATTTGGATGAGCAAAAGAACATAGATTAGCCAATAGTTCTGATAATTATTTTTCTTTTAAGCAAATGATATAAAAGTTTTATATTCAACATGGATCATACTCAAACTCTTCTCTGTTGCACAAGATACATTAACTGTATAAACTATATTAACAGTACATAAAACAGGTTTGAGGAGAGTGGAGATGAAAGGTGACACCTCAAGGGGTGGTCTTCATAACAAATCAAATATCTATCAGATTTGAGTCATTTGGTTCCAAAAGATCTCTTAACAATAAAACTAAGTCCTGAGGTATGCTCAATCTCTAAGTCATGTCCGACTCTTTTGGACCCCTTGGACTGTAGCCCATCAGGCTCCTCTGTCCATGGAGTTTTCCAGGCAAGAATACTGGAGTGGGTTGCCATTTCCTCCTCCAGGGGACTTTTCCTGACCCAGGGATCAAACCCACATTTGCTGTCTCTCCTCCATTGACAGGTGGGCTCTTTACCACTGAGCCATCTGGGAAGCCTGAGCTCTAAGACAGTATTTGCCTAATTACTAAAATAACATTCACAGTGGATTTTGAAGCATCCCAACATATCCCGAGGCTGGAATCCTGGGGGAGCAGGTGGTAGTATCAGGAGAAGCTCCTTTCTAGAACCCTAGGCTGCATGTATTCTGTAGCGAGAGAAAGACAGATAATCTCAAGTAAGGAGGGTCAAGAAGGAAGGTGCTTTCTCATGGCCAGAGGCTCTAGGTTTCTAAACTTTCCTACAGCAAAGAGATATAAGCTCACTAGGAAGAAAGACTGGGGATGTGTGGGTCCATGTTTGAGAAGGTGGCTGATGGCAGTGTTAGTCATTTATGTGTTGAGTTAATGGCACATATTCCTGGTGAAGATGGGAAGTTATTGGCACCGGCATTAGCTAAGCCAGCCCTCCCTGGAGAAAGTTAAGAGCTCTTGGGGCCATTCCTTGTCAGTGAAGCCACACCAGGGCCAATATTAGTTACAGATATTTTATCAGATCCTGAAAATAGTTCCTTGGCCCAGGAGGTGGTTCAAGTGTAGCCCCTTGTTGACCACCAAGCAAGTCTGTTTGATTAGCGATGAAGTGGAGAAATCCCCATTGTGTTCACCATTAAGGAGGGCTGGGTGGTCTGTCATTCAGAGTGTGGGATTCAATAGACATTGTATTGAATAGGCAGTTTTTCATCGTCCTGTTTACAAATCAAAAGCAAAGCTTTTCCTGATACCTGATAGGTACCTCTACCCAGGTGGTATCCCTTTCACAACCAATTCATTTGTAGGCATGCCTCTTCCATAGCCAGAAGCAAGTGAAGGTCACAGTGGGGTCGAGTGCCCTAGTACTGCCAGGGAGTGTGCTCAGGGAGCCTGAGCTCCCAGGATGTCTCACTGATGGGAGTTACTTAGTGATCTTCCTGGATTTGGTTAATTTCTGAGACCTCTGAAGTACATCCATCTTTGGCTTTGCTATCTGCAATTCCTGTCTCCACAAGGCAGCATTTCTCTTCTCTCCAGGAAGAAATCTTGATGCATCAGGAATAAAAATTCTGGTTTCTTGGGCTTTTTTTTCACCACATGGTGATCTAACAGATTTTTACATAATCTATCTTCACTATAATTCATCTTCCGTTTCTTGAATTCTCTGTGAACATCCCCTTCTGCAGCTGACAGCTTCTGTTCTTTCTCTTCTGGCTTATAAGCTTTGTGAGTCAGACCCTTTAACAGAATCTTAGTTTCTGCTGATGGAGATCGTTAAGGACCTCTACTGCCAGCTGCAAGATTTTGCATTTATTTTCAACCAGAGCTTTGACTGCAAGCGACGAAAAAAAAAATCATTTTCCAACTTTTTTTCTTCCAGCTGATGCCTTGCTGACACTTCATTATTTGGCATGGAATGTAAATAGTGTCTATTTTCTTCAACTCTTGTTAATGTGGATTTTCTACTTTCCTGACTTTTCTTTTTTTTTTTTTACAATGGTAATCTGCCAACCAAATCTTTATTTTTAAAATTATCCCGTTCATTTCCTTCCCTATGATTTTTCTCCTCTGATCTTTCATGACTAGGTTTTAGCTGCAGAGCATATTTATTGAGAACTTCAACGCCATTATTTTTCTAAGTCACAGCTTCTTCCTGAGATGTGAAATCTTGCTTGATTTGCTCACCAGTCCCCATGGCCGGGGCTGGGAGGGTAAGAACAGCAGGGGCAGAAGGGGATCACCCTGCCCCCTCCAATGGCTTCCTTTCCTTCTAGCTCCTGTCTTCATCTCTTTCCCTCCCTCATCTGTTTTTCTACAGTTTAAATTCACAGATCTTGGTGCTTAGATTTCTAGCAGAGCTACTATCAATTTTTTACACATTTTTATTGCTTTGGGTTTCACAATGTCTTCGCTGCCTTCTCCAGATGCTGTTCTCAGCTGTTCATGGAGATTCTGCCCAAACCAGCACGTTGATTTGTGCAGGTCTCCACCCTCAGGTGACCAAGAGTGATGCCGAGAGGGGTGCGGACTCACACCCAGGTATATTCTGGCTCCAGGTCTCTCCAGTCCCTATTTTCTTCACTTCCCTAACTGGCCTTGCCAAGGTGCCATCATGTCAGGCTCTCTTGAGTCACGATGGTTGTTTCACTACTGAATCTGCCTCCTTAACTTGCGTTCACCCACAGTTTTAATTTGCTGCTACCTGCATCTTCTCAAGTCTCCGAAAGTCCTCCAAATACCTGAATCCCGCTCCTCAGATGACAACTCCCTTTTCTTCTGGTGTACGTTTCCCTTCAGTGAGCTCTTGAAGTCCTAGTAAGAGAATCTCTGGAGTCCAAAGGAAGAGCTGGGAGCATTTAGCACCAAACTGGTGTGTGTGTGTGTGTGTGTGTGTGTGTGTGTGTGTGTGCGCGCGCACGCGCGCATGTGTGCACGCGCGCGCATGTGTGTGCACGCACGTGTGTGTGCGTGTGTGTATGTGCGTGTGTGTGCATGTGTGTGTCAGAGACAGACAGGGAGACAGAGACAGAGTCTTTCCTTTCTGTGGCCTCTTTCCCTCTGCTGCTTCGGGTGCTCTGGGGAGGCTGGCTCCCTTCCTCCCACCCCCTGACTCCCTGTCACCCCCGTGCTGAAAATCACGTGCAGATGGTGGGAGGTACAGGGCTCCCCGGCAAGGGTAAACCCACTGGTGCTTCTTGCCCACACAGAAGGAGGTTTGGTTGGCACGTCATTCCAATTCCCTCTCTCTTTTGACTTGTGAAACTCATGTTGCTGTGAAAATGGAGAAGCTTTAGTGTACATATATCATCCAACAAAGTTTCCTAAAGCTGCTTCTTAAAGCAGCTCTGGTTTTTGAACACTTCTAACCCCTCCTGGGATATAACTGATTTAGAACTGTATTATACAGTGACTTTCTCCTACAGGGAATTCATTATGCCAATGAAATTGTTTAAACAAGGACACTGTTTACATGGGGGGCAAATCAGTGGGGTGTGTGTGTGTGTTTTCCCTTCCTAAATGGAGAGCTCATTTTGCCTCAAAATCTCAGCCCCCATTAAAACATTTTAGAGGACTACCTGACTTTTGCTCTCCACCCGTAATTTTTAGGAGCCCTCCTTTCACATACGACCCTGGAGCAGTAAGCACTTTTATAGTTATACCTAAGAGATCAAAACAAAAGGGTCTGTCCTCAAGTTCACGGATAAGTCTGCTCATCCCCAGAGTCATCGGCCAACAAGGTCAATATTTGCTGACCGAGTAAATAATGAAAATATATTGAAAAAATTATTTAGAGGCTTATTGAGTAGTATGTAAGTAAAGAGTCAGAAATGAAAATGCCAACCAGCAGGCAGAGGGCCCAGATGACAACCTGAGATGCCCAAGGTCACAAAGCTCTTTCAGAGACTGGCGGAGCACACCTAATAGTACACGGCCATCTCCCCTCATCCTCCAGCTCGTTTACTCAGGGATTACAGCTGTGACTTTGACAAATAGGCGGTTATTTTCCATGCCCTGGCCCTAGTGAGGAAGAAGGCATTTTACTGGAAGGGCTGTAGCCAGAGACTCTATGCCACGGAAAGACCACATATGAACTCATGTTATCAGTTCAGAGCAAAAGAAATGGGCAGAGTCCTTCCTCTGTTGCAGGGCCCTCTGTCTCCATTAGAGTACCTAGAAGGAGATAGTGATGTCAGACCCCACATATGGATCCTTGCCACTGTTCCACAGAGTAACTCTCACGATCAAGGTACCTGATTTTACTTAAGCTATGGCTTTCAGAAAATAAGAATCTACTGAACTAAAATTCTTCAGTTTTTCAAATCATTTTTCCTCTGCCCTGAGCAATATACCTATGAATATTTCTATTTAGGCTTTATCCACAATGAATATAAAGTGAGATTTCATTTGAATATGTTAACCTCTCAGTATAATATATATCTGGATTTTTAAAAAATTATCTGATTTCTAAACATACATTCAGTTTCTTGATATTTCTTATCTTGCTGTCTATACCTTTACTTTGCAAAATTTTAATACCTTCACATAAGAGCAAATATAGTCAATTAGTAAGTTTTTCAATTGCTCGCATTGGAAGTAGAGGCTCAAGGAAAGTTTCAGGAAAATGGACAAAAATCCTGGATTCTGGAAAGGGCATTTATAACAAAAACGGACTCAGACATGTCTTGTTTCTCATCAGCTGTATGACTTGGGTCAAGTCATTCAACTCACCAGTGTCGTGGTTTATTTGTGAACGGGAAGGGATGATGCCTACCTTACCTTCACTTTCTCACAGGGCTACTGTGCAGAGTGAAGAAGATGAACTTTTTGAATCTAAAAGATTTGGCACACTACGATGGAGATAAATTTTTGGAGGGGCTACTTTCAGAGGCTAGTTGACAGAGGTCGGCTTATCACTTTTCAGTCATCTAGATTGCCAGGAACTTGACTGCTATGATGACTGCTGTGAGCAGAGTCTAGCCAGTCTGTTTATTGATACATAACAAGGCCTGGAACTATAGTGGGATGAGCAAAGGATATGTTGGTCCCCTCCTCTGGACCTAGACTCATGCATGCCTAGGGCTGAGCAAAGTGAACAAAGTTCCCTGAGGTAGGGCAGGCTTTCAGAACAGGAAATACATGGCTAACCAAAGCACTTTGCCTTGCCAAGTGGTATTTACAATCCTAGAGTAAAGCGAGAGGGCACTGAACAAAGGAAAGCACCAATCATGCGGCCAGAAGGCATGAGGTTCTAGAACTTGCCCAGCTTCAGACACCTACCCACCCTTTCAGTCAAGGAACAGTATCTATTTCTGAAGAAGGTGGGGAGGTCAATTGAGATGCACAGACGCAACCACTGGGAAAATAGAGTTCTCATCTGACAGTTTTTTTTTTCCCCCTCCCTCAACAGCATTTTGAAAACACTGTCCTGTGGTCTGTTGATCTCTATAATTGCCAATGAGAAATATGCTGTCCTTCCATTGTAAGTAAATTGTATTTTTTTCCTTTGGTTACTTTTAAAGATTTTTCTCTTTGTCTTCACTATAATGTCACTAAGTATGGATTTATTTTTATTTATTTTGCTCAGGACTCAAGTTTCTTTCAATCTGAAGACATGTATCTTTCTTCAGGGATGTGTAATAAAACCACAAGATATTGTTGTACAACCATGATAAAGTCAAAAATAAAAATTATCAGTTGTTGGCCAGGATGTGGGAAAAATTCAAGCCACCGTTGAGAACTTATAAATTATCACAACATTTCTGGGGTGCAATCTGGGGGTACCAGCAAAATAAGATACTGTATAGCCTATAATCAAGTGATTATGATATTAGGCACCAATCCTGAGAAAACTTGCATTCACAGAAAAAGGAGATACAGATACATCTGTTCAGTGAAGCATTGCTTGCCATTGGGGGTGGGGGGGAAGAGAAAGAAATTAATCAAAGTGTCCATCAATAGGAGAATCAATAATGTAATATCCAATAAATAAATCCTGAACAGCAGTTAAATGAATCAGGTATTCTCACACCAGGTAGAGAAATTTGGAAGACAAATGAGGAATATAAAAAATAGATTGTAAATGCAGGGATGCCCTATGTATAGATTTTAACCACCCACAAAGCAATAATTGTCCAATATGCAGAAACAATAAGACCTCTCACTCTCTAGAGTGCGACAGAATTTAAAAAAAAAAAGAGAGAGAGAGAGAGAGACAACAGAATAAAAGGCAATCCAAGAAATATCTATCCTCTTGGAAACCAAAAAGAAGATTTGAAATAATTCCTGGCTTGAAGAAATAACAGAAATTAAAGGCTGCAGAGAAGTGGCCAATAGTACTAGCCAGACACAAACGTGCTTGGGGAGGTAAGGGAGACAAATGACCAACCTGGGGGTCTCTCCAGGCTTAAAAATCTTAGAAAACAAAGATACTTGTTTGGAGTCCATTTTTTAAAATCTGAATTGAACTGTGGTTTCTGACAGGGGAAAAGGGGAAGGGTTAGAATATACTCCTCCCTCCCAAGCTTCCCTTGGTGACAGGCAGGAAGGCGCAGTAGAAGATAACGGGACGTAGCAGAATGTGGAGGGATGTAAAATGGGCAGCATTAGGTGGAGGGAAGCTCAGAGCAAGGAGAGCGAGGGTACGTGGGCCTGCATGGCGCTGGGGGCTGGGACGGCCAAGCACAAATGCCTGAAGTACCAACAAGGCCACAGACCCGTGTCCCTGAGTGGGCACGGCCAGGCGGAGCCAGGCTTGAGGGGCACGTGAGGAGCTGCGGGAGCGATGCCAGGGGAAGTCCTGCTTGAGGTGGGGGCTGGGTGAGAGGGAGTGCCGGGAGGAAGCACGCGAGACTCAGATGGGCTTAGCTCAGAACGCCATCCTCCCGGAGAGTGGAGGTCGGCCAAGTACTGTCCCGAGGCAGCTGGAAGGACAGAGTGCCCTGGCTTCCTCACGTAGGGAGGTCGCTTCTCTGTGAAAGTGCTGATGTTAACAACAGGCAGGGAGTCGAATGACACAGAGCTTTCAGATAGACATGCTTCCTGCCTACATTCAGGTGCTAAATGACCAACCAAACGAGAACCTCTAATGAACAGTTTCCAACGATGGGAACTCCGAGTCATTACATTCCTGGGAATAACGCCCGGGGTGCCCTGGCAGACTGCCAGAAAGAGCAGATGAGTGGGCCAGCCCCACTCAGCCCCAGTGAGGACACTTCATGTTCTTGTAGCTCGTTGTAGGTCTTGGCAAAGCCAGACCCCATGCTCCAAGCTTGCTGGGTTCTACCCTCCATACCATCCAGGAGGTACAACACGGTTACTCCAGAATGTGACAGTGAGGGGAGAGCATGGTGTGTATTAATTCATGTAAGAAATTGTATATCAGCACAGAAATGTTAATAACTAGAAATGACTGGATTCTCTATGTTGTCTGTTGTGGAAATAAAGGACGCTGGGAGGTGGATCAAAAATATCTGGAAATTACTTGAAACTGATGAATAACTAAACAGAATGATAACTAAAATGTACCATAATCCAGCTGTATTTTTTTGTCTTTTAATGATTGGTTCTGCGGCGCCCTGTGCAGTGAACATTACAAAAATCACATGAAGTTCCAAAAGCTACTCTAGGTAAATTTCTTGAGTGGGAATTCCCAACTGTAATGTTCGGCATATTATTCTAATGGTTCTGTATGTTAACTGATTTTGTTTTGACATTTTGACTGGTTTTGGGAAAACTGAGGTGTGTATCTGGAATTGTCTTGATACATGCTTGAACTGTGATTCTCTGGGTGGAAAGTCCTAGTTGATAGTGTTTGCCAATTTCCATGCTGTAAATACTTCCATTATGGCTGACTGCAAGCGACAAATGTGATCACTGAGTGCAGAATTGGGAAGAGGTGCTCGAAGTGGATCCTTGTGAGTCGGTATAGGACACTGTATATACTTGTGGCCCCATGTAAAACTACAATTTTTTTACTAAAAATATTGCCCCATAAATATACAAAGGCATTAGTGAAAGGAAAAATAAATTCCAACTGGGAGCTCAAACAGAGAAAACTGGCAGAGGATTTTTTAAAAAAACTTTGTCTATATTCTACATTTTATTATTATCTTTTATTAAGCATCTATGTGTCACCCTGAGTGTTCTGAACTCTTAGTTTCTTTGGTGTTCCCCTGGATAGAGGCTAGGGTTCCCTCTCCTTTCAGATATTGGTGCTAAGACGATGCTGACTGAAGAATCGACGGGACCTGCTCACCGTGAAGCCAGTTTCAGGAGGGCCGAGCTGATGGAGGAGGCACAAGAGAAGACACAGAGCCTCCTGAGTTTGGGGAGGCGATGTTGATATTTAGACGTATGGTTTGGTATGATAATGTATTACTTTAAAAAAGTTAATGCTCATGAAAACAAGAAAAAACAGTTGTTCAAAAATTGAAAAACAATGGAATAATAAACTCTTCTATTAGAGTAAGCCAAGAAGAAATTTATTAAACTTGAGATGAATTGGAAATTTCAATAAGAATCCATGGACATGTTTTTAAAGGAGGCTTTATCTGTTCTGTCCCTGCAGTGATTTATGCCATTGGATATTTTTGCTGCCATCTGTCAAACTCCAGTCAGAAAGTAGGACAAGCTTATTTGTAGAACTAGTGCTTATGGTTTCTAAAACTATTCTCCAATGAGAGGGACAGATGCCCTTGGGGGATAGTTGACTCCATATTTCTGGGCAGGGGAAAAATTCAGGATTCATTTGTAAATTCTAGATGTTGAAAGAAAGCAAGGTTTCATCCACCTGTGGGGAGGGAGGTGGGAGCGGGGTTCAGGATTGGGAACTCATGTACACCCCTGGCGGATTCATGTTGATATATGGCAAAACCAATACAGTATTGTAAAATAAAGTAAAATTTAAAAGAAAAAAAAGGAAGAAAGCAAGGTTGCATCTGTAGCAACATGGGCGGACCTGGAGACTGTCATCCTGAGTGAAGTAAGTCAGAGAAGGAGAAATAGCGTATGACACCCCTCATAAGTGAAATCTAAAAAGCAGTGATACAAATGAGCCTACAGAGCAGAAGGAGACTCACAGACTTAGACAATGAACTTATTCTCTAAGTTTGGTGGGGGTAGGGGGAAGGACTGGGGGAAGGGATAGTTAGGGAGTTTGGGATGGACATGTACACACTTCTGTATTCAAAATGGATAACCAGCAAGGCCCTACTGTACAACACATGGAACTCTGCTCAATGTTATATGGCACCTGGATAGGAAAGGAGTTTGGAGGAGAATGGATACATGCACATGTATGGCTAAGTCCCTTCACTGCTCACCTGAAACTCTCACAGCATTGTTAATCGGCTATACCCTAACTGAAAATAAAAAGTTTAAATTTAAAAAAAAAGAAAGCAAGGTTGCATTAAGGTATCAGAGTCATAAATCCATAATGGTTCAAAAGAGAAGATAAAACAGAACTGCCTGAAAAAAATACAGCCAGTCTCTGTAATTGTTTATGAAAAGGCTGTGTGTGTGTGTGTGTAATCGCTCAGTTGTGGACAACTCTCTGCAACCCCATGGACTGCAGCCTGCCAGGCTCCTCTGTCCATGGGATTCACCAGGCAAGAATACTGGAGTGGATTGCCATGCCCTTCTCCAGACTGAAAAGGCTATATGTTGATTAATAAAAATTCCGTGAGACCTATACACAAGCAACAGTCTGAAAATGCAAGAAACTGCCTTTTTCTATAAGGAGATGAACTCGTAACAGGACATAGTCATGAGACAATAGCAATATTCACCATCTCTGTGACATGTGGTTTATTTGATAGAAAAGTGAATTGGAGGGAATCAGGATTTTTCATGATGCCGGGGTGACTTTTAAAGAGTAGTTTCTCTATCTTTCCAGCAATAAATGACAGTCTTTCCTAAGTACTGCCCACCATGGTTGCATAGTGGATAGAGGCACCCCCTGAAAACTGCTGGATTTTTAATCAAGTAGTCGACACACATGCGCTGTGCATGTTATTTATATCCTGCTGCTTACGGCCATTTGGGCTTCACAGGTCGCACAGTGGTACAGAAACCACCTGCCAGTGCAGGAGATAGAGGAGACGCAGGTTCGATCCCTGGGTCAGCAGGATCCTCTGGAGGAGGGTATGGCAATCCACTCCTGTATTCTTGCCTGGAGAATCCCATGGACAGAGGAGCCTGGCAGGCTGCAGTCCACGGGGTCACAAAGAGTCGGGCATGACTGGGCACACGTGTGCGCATGCTCACACTCACACACACGTGGCCATTTATCCAACAATGATTTGCTTCACAAATGTAGGCAGGGGCTCTACATCCTATTTCTACATTATTTTTTACCACCCTGTGACTGTGTGCCTCAGGTGGCAAGTCAGAACCAGCTTCTCTTCTTGCAGTAACCCTCACCGTGTCTCACTAGAAGAGGAGAAAATCTCATAGATGTCAGAAAAATGTTAAGTGGACCCTGAAGAATAGACAACTCTGAGTCGGCAATATCAAATAGAAAGAAAGCATGCTGGTAAAGGGTATCAATGCTCGTTTTAAAGTAAGAGGAGAAAAATAAAGGGAAAATGTGCCCTAAAAATGTAAATTTTAAGTGAGCTTCTCTTTCTAAGGAGACTTTAAAATTAAGGGAGTATAGAAGATAAGTGAAGAGACAGAAAGTAGAATGACAAGGGATAAGCTTGGTCATGAATAGATGAAGAGAAATGCCTGCACTAACCCCAAAGCCTTTGACTGTGTGGATCACAATAAACTGTGGAAAATTCTGAGAGAGATGGGAATACCAGACCACCTGACCTGCCTCTTGAGAAACCTGTATGCAGGTCAGGAAGCAACAGTTAGAACTGGACATGGAACAACAGACTGGTTCCAAATAGGAAAAGGAGTACGTCAAGGCTGTATATTGTCACCCTGCTTATTTAACTTCTATGCAGAGTACATCATGAGAAATGCTCGACTGGAAGAAGCACAAGCTGGAATCAAGATTGCCGGGAGAAATATCAATAACCTCAGATATGCAGATGACACCACCCTTATGGCAAAAAGTGTAGAGGAACTAAAAAGCCTCTTGATGAAAGTGAAAGAGGAGTGAAAAAGCTGGCTTAAAGCTCAACATTCAGAAAATGAAGATCATGGCATCTGGTCCCATCACTTCATGGGAAATAGAGGGGTAAACAGTGGAAACAGTGTCAGACTTTATTTTTTGGGGCTCCAAAATCACTGCAGATGGTGACTGCAGTCATGAAATTAAAAGACTCTTACTCCTTGAAAGAAAAGTTATGACCAACCTAGATAGCATATTCAAAAGCAGAGACATTACTTTGCTGACTAAGGTCCGTCTAGTCAAGGCTATGGTTTTTCCTGTGGTCATGGATGGATGTGAGAGTTGGACTGTGAAGAAGGCTGAGCACTAAAGAACTGATGCTTTTGAACTGTGGTGTTGGAGAAGACTCTTGAGAGTCCCTTGGACTGCAAGGAGATCCAACCAGTCCATTCTGACGGAGATCAGCCCTGGGATTTCTTTGGGAGGAATGGTGCTAAAGCTGAAGCTCCAGTAATTTGACCACCTCTTGCGAAGAGTTGACTCATTGGAAAAGACTCTGATGCTGGGAGGGATTGGGGGCAGGAGGAGAAGGGGAGGACAGAGGATGAGATGGCTGGATGGCATCACGGACTCCATGGACGTGAGTCTGAGTGAACTCCAGGAGATGGTGATGGACAGGGAGGCCTGGCGTGCTGCGATTCATGGGGTCGCAAAGAGTCGGACACGACTGAGCAACTGAACTGAACTGAACTGAACCCCAACCAAGAGCACAAAAATCAAGTGGAAAAGAGGTCACTACAATGTCAACTGATGTCTATAAGAACTAAATGTATGATAAAACAAATAAGAAAAAGGTCGTTCAGACATGAATTGGTGCTTCTGAGAACATCTGGTTCTTTGCAAAATCGGTATCTTAGGCACATACTGTGCTTTACAGAAAATCGGAAGGAATCCACCTAGCAACAGGTTTATCATCAACAAAGGAGAGCAGGGTGTCAACCATGCAAGGAGGAGGTCATACCCTCTCCCCAGAGGAGGTGCTGTGGGGTGTGAGAGGGGCTGCTTTGAGCAAGAAGTCAGCACACGGAGGGACTGCTCAGCAGGTGGGATCAGGAAGTAATGGGCGGAAATTGGAGGCTTTGGGCTTTGTTTCAATGTGTAAGTCCAAGGATGGGTGTTTGTGAGCCTCTGAGCACCGTCCATGGTCTGTGTCAATCACGCAGGGCTGTGTCAATCACGTGGGCCTGGCAGCTTAGTCTCCTCTGCTCTCCCATGGGTCTCCCTGTGAGAACTCAAACCAGGGGTTGTGAGTCAAACTGGGTTCACAGTGGTGGAGACAGCCTGCTGCTCTAAGCAAGCTGCCCTTGTTCCTAGCGTCTCTGAAGGAAACATGAGATTCCTTAAGACAGGGTGAAAGGGAAGCCTGTCATCACGTGAGCATTGTCCCCGACTTGGCTCTTCAAATCTCTGAACATGATTTAAGGGATACGGCTCTGGCCCCACTGAGCCTCTATGGTCTGGATCTAGTAAAAAAAATCCAGAAGGCTCTACCTCTAGACCTTCGGAGAGCAGAAGAGACGGGAGCCCTTGCAGATGGGAATGTCAGCATGAAGAGAAGGCAGATGTAATGGGAACTGCTGAGGAAGCCTGGGGGGTCAACCCCACTGTGATCACTCAGGAAATTCGAGGTATTTTGTTGGGACTTGAAGTTTGTTTTGGGAGCCTTCATATACGTTATCCCATTTCTCTAATCACAGGCCACTGAGGTCATAGTCAGAATAACATTCCAGATACAAATTCTCTCACATCTGCGCCTTACACTCCGATTTCCCTTGCTCTGACAGAATGGATTTTTATCTTGTAGTCTTTTTTTTTTTTTTTCCTGATGTTGCCCTGCTTCTTCTTGGTTTTTGCCATCACCATCTGAACTTTGTGTGGCCCAACCCAGCTTTCCCCTAGGTCCTGGGCAGTGGCTTCTTCCTGATGTTGAGAGGCTGTCTGCTCCTGGCTTTGTTCCTCTACCTGAATTCTAATATCCACGGGCCTTCATGCCACACTCCCGAGATACAAACACACCACGCTGATCCTCTCTCACCTTGCAGTCCGTCTCTTCTCTGTGCTCTTATAAACCAGTGGGCATCTCACCTCAATTAATTCTTCACTATTTTTATACAAAATGGATCCCACAGTTTCTTATAAGAGCCAGTGACATTTTTGAGTCAGAAATGTCCTCGTGCACAGGTGTCATTCGCTATAAGACGGTGAGGGTTGTAAAACCACTCCCTTCATTCAGCCCTGTAGAGCAAGTACAACTTTAGACTTCATATAGACCAACATGCCCAATTTACAGGTGAAAAGCTGCATCCCTGAGGGGTACATGATCTGCCCCAAGTTCCTCAGAGAAGCTGTGCTGAAGCGACACACCCAGACTCATTGTTCAAAACACTTTCCATCATTAAGAGCAGTTTAGTAAGCGATGTCAGTTCTGGAGGCTGTGAGGAGAGAGATAAGTGGGGAGGAGACTGGCAGGAAAAACATTTAGGAGGATGTTTAAAAGTCCAAAAATAGTTGATGAAGGAATAGACTGTAATGTTATAGGAGTAGAAATTCTTCTGTTAGATAAACTGCCTCACCAGCAAATGACCCAGAGACCCACCTGCCCATCGCTAACACTTTCCAAGAACCAGACCCTCCTAGGTGAGGTGACACCGTGTATGGTCAGATGGAGGCAGGAAATTTGGCTCCGAGTGATTCAGCTTGGATGGGGATTAAGAGGCATGTAGAGGGAAAGCCGGTCATAAGGCTACTTCCGTGGAATCAGGACTTCCTCGCAAAGTCTGGACAAAGTTCACTGTACCCAGGAACTCAGCCTGTGGTGAAGTCCCAAAAGAGGATTCAATATACGGTGGAAATACTGCAAGCCCAGTAATAAAAAGGAGTGTAAATGCAATCACCCACAGCTTCTGCTGTGCACATTAGCAGCACTGCTAATGCAGAGGATGTGGGAGACAGGAGCCCAGGCAGCAGCCCCTGAGTAGGACAGTGTGCCCACTAGAGTCGTTCACAGCGTCTTTGCGGTCCTTTACGCACGGGGACCAGCTCACCACACACCGGACATTATTAAGCGTTTAATCACAACCAACCATGCTTCCAAGTATGGTTTGTGGAATAAACTGAATTGTTCACATGCCCGACCCAGCCACTCACCCATTAGCACAGACCATATAAACACAATTTCCCTCCTTCCACTGACATGTGTCAAAGATTTACTCAGCTATATCCTATTGGTTATTCCATAAGATACCATGTTATCTTATTTATTCATCATATAGCAATTTAAGATAGTATTTTAGATGAGGAAGAAATAAAGTTGAGAGAATTACCCCAAAGTCACACAGCTGATATTTAGAGGATCTGAGATTCTGATGCCCATGCAAACCCTCTTTTCCTGGTAAATCTCAATAACTGACAATGCCTGGTGCCCCCCTGCATGTCTGGGAGGCCTTAGCGGTGTCTTCCCTCAGGATGGGTGATTCCTGCTATTGCTGCCCTCTCTCCCCCATGTGAGTGGCCAGCAAGCTCCTACGTGTTATCTAGCCACTGGTGAATCACGGAAGTTGTAGGGCAGTGGGATGACTTGGTTATTCCTCCACACTTCAGATCCAGGTGGGCCAAGACAGATAGCCACAACCCACAGAGGGGAATGTCTATATTGGGCAAAGCCTGGGGCTCAGCTCTTGCTGGCCAGGCTCCTGGTTTGCACTGAATCCTGATGCTTCCAAGATGTGCTTGATCATCCTTCTCATTCATATGAATAAAAAACAGTATCATTTACTGAATGCTTATCACGGGCTAGACACTGAACTAAGCCCTTTAGGTATATTTAATTCTCATGATGCTCTGAATTACATAGCTTTATTATCCAAGTTTTGTAAGAGAAGAAATCTATCAGCCCAGAAACATGAATAAGTTGTTCAAGATTCCATAACTAGTCAGGAGTGAAGCTGGGATATGGGCCCTGCAGCTTGGATGCTGGCTTTGTTAACTTCCACACGGACCTGCCATTCCCCAGGGCTCTCGATTTCGCCATTTGATCGACTCCAGACACTGGCCACAGCTCCTCTTCTTGGTTTCAAATCAGTGACTCACAGACAACATGGGCTCCTCAGTCTCGTTACGGTTCTGTGTTTTGAACAGGTGATGTCCTTCAACTGGACACCTCCTGGCCACGAAGGTTCCTGAGGCTCAATGGACACATTGCCCAAGTGTTGTGGGCTTAACCCTTCAGTTGATCAACTAACCTCTTCCTCCAGCTGAGACTTACTCCAATGTCAAAAAAGAGGACTAATTAATTTAAAGCCAGGCATGCCCTGGATTGCTATTTGCTGCATGGATCTCTGTCTAGTCTATTTCCCATTTGTCAAAAGACTTTCCAAAAAGAAAATACAGGTTTATTGTGCTTTGTGTCAATTGTGTGTATTATTTAGACTACACTAGCCTGGCACCCCACTCCAGTACTCTTGCTGGAAAATCCCATGGATGGAGGAGCCTCGTAGGCTGCAGTCCATGGGGTTGCTCAGAGTAGGACACGACTGAGAGACTTCACTTTCACTTTTCACTTTCACACATTGGAGAAGGAAATGGCAACCCACTCCTGTGTTCTTGCCTGGACAATCCCAGGGACGGGGGAGTCTGGTAGGCTGCTGTCTATGGGGTCGCACAGAGTCGGACACAACTGAAGCAACTTAGCAGCAGCAGCAGCAGCTGCAGCAGGCTGAATTAACAAACACTGGTTAATGGATCAAAGACAATCAAAATTTGGGCCTTGGCTCAGGGGACAATGCTGGGAAGGCATGTGGATTGGCTGGATACCTCTCCCTCACATAAGTATTTAAGACCTAGGATGACAGATGTTCTGCCATAATCAGAGCAGGGCTCTGCCACGTCCTTTCCGGTCAAGTGGAAGGAGGGAAGAGTATGGGAGAACATAAAGGAAGGCTTTCATGGACCATGAGTAGTACAGACAACTTCTGTTCACATTCTCTTGGCTGAAATTCAAAGTGCAAGGGAGGCTGGGGAGTACTATCCGGTTATGTGCCCAAGAAGAAGCAAAACAGGTTTTGGTGAACAATGAACGGTTCCTGCCACTCTACTTCTGATAAGTAATAGTTTACAGACACATATTTGACTTTGTTCTTCAGTTTGTCCTTTTGCATTTTCTTGATGTCAGTTTTATACAGTCATAGTTTTCTACTTCATTGTGTTTTTTCTTAAGTCTTCTATGGAAAGTAGCAGAAAGTTTAAAAAAATGAATGTAGTAGAATGTAAATCGATTGAGTTAGAACACACCCTTTCACCATACACAAAAATAAACTCAGAATGGCTTTAAGGCTTAAACATAAGACATGACAGACACCATAAAACTCCTAGAAGAGATCATAGGCAAAACATTCTCTGATGTAAATCATACCAGTGCTTTCTTAGGTCAGTCTCCCAAGGCAACAGAAATAAAAACAAAAATAAACAAATGGGACCTGATCAAACTTACAAGCTTTTCCCTAGCAAAGGAAACCAGAGAAAAATAAAACTGAAAAGACAATCTACAGAATGAAAAGATATTTGCAAATGATGCAACCAAAAAGGGCTTCATTTCCAAAATATACAGACAGATCATTTAACTCAACAACAACAAAAATAAGCAACCCAGTTGAAAAATGGACTGACAGCCAGAGTAGACTTCTGTCCAAAGAAGAAATACAAATGGCCAATAGGCACATGGGAAGATCCTTCACGTCACTAATTATTAGAGAAATGCAAATCAGAACTACAGTGAGGTACCACCTCACACTGGTCAGAATAGCCTTTGTTAAAAATGTCTACAGATAACAAATACTGGAGAGAATGCAGAACAAAGCAAATCTTCCTGCACTGTTGGTTGGAAGGTAACTTGGTGCAGTCACCAAGGAAAAGGCATGGAAGGTCCTCAGAAAGCTGAAAATAGAACTATCACGTGAGCCAGCAATCCCACTCCTGAGCATACATCCAAATGAAACTCTAATTCCGAAAGGTCCATGCACCCCTGTGGTCATACCAGCATGATTCATAATAGCCAAGACACGGAAACCGCCGAATTGTCCACTGACAGATGAATGGCTATGAAGCTGTGCTACATACATCCAGTGGAAGGCTGCTCAGCCAGAAAAAGGAGGTCATGCCATTTGCAATGGATGCAACTAGTGATTATCATACTGAGTGAAGTAACTCAGAAAGAGAATGACAAAACCATCTGATATCACTTCTATGTGCAATCTAAGATAGGACACAAATGAGCCTATCTATAAAACAAAAACACTCATGGAGAAATAGACCCAACTGTGGTTGCCAAGAGGGAGGTGGTTGGCGGGGGGCTGGGGTGGGAGGTTGGGGTTAGGAGATGCAAGCTTTTATATATAGAAAGGATCAACAACAAAGTCCTACTGTATAGCACAGAGGACTATATTCAGTATCCTATGATAAACCATAATGGAAAACAATATATCCAAAATAACGCATATATTTGTATAACTGAACCCCTTTGCTCTACAGCAGAAATTAACACATCATAGAAAGTCAACTATATTTCAATAATAATATATATATAAATGAATGTAGTAGAAAATGACAGAGTATACAATATTTCTATCTCTTCTACACATAGATGGAAAAGAAAAGGGGAAAACAGCAAGCTTTTGCTCTTGTTTTTGTTCTTGAGGAAAGGCCTACATTTGGGTAACGTTTGCCAAGGTTTTACAGCTCTCAGGTTATACACTGAACATGGTTCTCTTCTATATAGATATTCCTGTAATTGTAATACAGGTGACCTGATTCCCAACTTGTGCATATTATAGATCTATGACTGAGGAATTTCAATCCATCCATCTTTATCTGGAATTCTAGTTACAGTTTTCTCCATGAAGACAGGCAAGTAAAAATCACCATATTAATAAACATTCTGTATAAAAAGAAGATTAAATGCATGGTCTTTGAGACATGTTTATTATTCATCACTAATTAATATATTCTATTCTGCCTTCAGACTTGAATTTTATTAATAAGCTGTCCCATTAATTGCTGGGAATTCATATAAGGGAATAATATACAATACTAGGGAAATGAGTGAAAGCTTTGTTCGTTATTATTAAATAATCTCCAAGACATATAAATGAAGAAGTCAAGGTCCAGGGAAACTGAGATGATATAGAAGCCTAGTTTAAAGAGCAAGTCCTGGTTTTTATTGGGAACAATTCCTGCTCATTTTTAGATCCAGGGGAATGGTAATACTGGTAAATGTGGATCACTTATACCTCCTTCCCATAGATAAATCAATACTTTTACAGGAGCCTCATAATCAGGTTTCCACTTAGAAATCTGTGGGAAAGAAAGCATCACAGTAAAACTATTTGAAAAAATAAAAAATACCTGGAATTCCAGTATGAAGTTGTTTGTGTGAAACAGTAAGTAATCTTATCCTCTTGTCTCTCATAAGAGCCTGGGATTATTCACATTGTGTGCTAGATTACTGGACCAACTCAGCCAGAAACCAGCCACTGAAGAGCATGTATTGGATTGAAAATCATCAATAGCCTAAGTGATCAGTGAAACAACTGGAGAGGCTGTCTTCCTGTTTTATGGCAGAGAATGACTCAGAGTGATACTGTGATTATAATGGAAAAGGCACGTTATTAGAGGTCAGCTCTACCTGTGGGGATCAGGGCACCAGTTCTATCTATGTTCTGAGCTCAGGATATTTGCTCTGTCTCTCAGCATGGCTGTGAGGATCCTATCAAATGTGGTATCAGTTCAGTCAGTTCAGTCACTCAGTCGTGTCTGACTCTTTGCGACCCCATGAACCACAGCACGCCAGGCCTCCCTGTCCATCACCAACTCCCTGAGTTCACCCAGACTCACGTCCATCGAGTCTGTGATGCCATCCAGCCATCTCATCCTTGGTCGTCCCCTTCTCCTCCTGCCCCCAATCCCTCCCAGCATCAGAGTCTTTTCCAATGAGTCAACTCTTCGCAAGAGGTGGCCAAAGTACTGGAGCTTCAGCTTTAGCATCATTCCTTGCAAAGAAATCCCAGGGCTGATCTCCTTCAGAATGGACTGGTTGGATCTCCTTGCAGTCCAAGGGACTCTCAAGAGTCTTCTCCAACACCACAATTCAAAAGCATCAATTCTTCGGTGCTCAGCCTTCTTCACAGTCCAACTCTCACATCCATACATGACCACAGGAAAAACCATAGCCTTGACTAGACGGACCTTAGTCAGCAAAGTAATATCTCTGCTTTTGAATATGCTATCTAGGTTGGCCATAACTTTTCTTCCAAGGAGTAAGCGTCTTTTAATTTCATGACTGCAGTCACCATCTGCAGTGATTTTGGAGCCCAAAAAAATAAAGTCTGACACTGTTTCCACTGTTTCCCCATCTATTTCCCATGAAGTGATGGGACCGTGCTGGGGTCCAGCCCCGGTGGATCCAGGGTGATTCGAAGGTGGGGGGATGGCGTCGGCATCTTTGGAAAAATACATATTTAATTACAGATATATAGAGAGATTAGAAATGGATAGTGTAGTAGGAGAATCAGTGGAGAAAAGGAGGCTGAATCTAGATGGGAATTCAGCCAGAGAAATAGGAGCAAGAAAGAAGCGACATGGGGGAATCAGTCTTTCCAGAAACTGATCCGATTTCTTTATTTTGGGGTTTGCTTATATACCTTTTGTTACATATAGGGATGAATACAGAGTCATGCAGGGGTCAGCAGTCCTGACCTTTCTCAAAATCAGGTGCTTCACATAAATGTATATAAAAAAAAAAGGTTTTAGGGATATTACGTCATCTGGCCATGAGTGAGACCTGCTGACATTTTATGATCCTTTCTTTCTGATAACCAAAAAACTTATTTCTTCCAAGGGTGTTTTTTCTTAAACCAGGCACCACCCTCCAAATAAAGTTACATTCCTATAGGGTGAGGGTGTAGTGAGTTACAATCAAGAAAGGAATTTATTTAACCCAAGGTTAACAGGGTTAATCTTAAAGGTTAATACTTATTTCTCCTATATGCTTAAAGGTTAATACTTATTTCTCCTATATGTTAGTTATATTCATTATAAGGGCAGGGAATATGGAGATTCAGCAGCAAACATCAGCCCAACAAATGTAACTCCTTTCATCAATGTTCCCCTTAAGATCTATTTAGTCTTAAGATAGTGATAAAGTTACATTTTTACATAGCAAGGACACAGTGATTTATAACAAAGTGCAGTGATCTATTACAAAAGAGAAAATCCATTAACTCAAAAAGTCTAGTGTTGCTAACATCAAAAACTACTATATTTCCTTTTCTATATTCCAAATACATTGATTAATATATTCCCAGGTGCCTAAGGATATGGAGGCCTGGTGGCAATCATTGACTCAACAATGAGAAAAAGCCCTATGCTAATTAAGACTCCCAAAATACTCCAAAACTCTCTGTGCTGTTTATGGTTGAGAGGTAGTAAACAATCATGTGCTAGTGGCAGGAGTACGGAATCCTGTCACACAAGCTATTCTGTCAGCAGAGAGGTTTGACCTGAAACACCCTTGTCACACCCAGGGTAGGGAATTAGCAGCAATTATTGGCACAACAAATGAAAAACCCCTCACCAATATAATTCCTAACCAACCCACTATACTAATAATTTCTAACTCCCCAAAAGACTTTGCCTTTAGTAAGAGGCTGTAAACAATCACATGTGGCCGGACGAACCTATACAGGCGGGCTAGATAACCTTCAGAGGAGTCCGTAAGCTGAAACACTCTTGTCACGCCCAGGAATTTTTACTGCCTTGGAGCTGCACATTTACTCCTTCTCTGAGAGAAACGGTTATGGGGGAGAGCATAAAACGACTCTGGTTTTGGGGTAGATGCTCGGGAACAGGGGGTTTCCTGAGGCTTGATCACACCTTTGCGTATGCCAAGCCTCCTTCCTCATGACCTTTGCCATGGGCGGAATTCCTCACGCTGGCCCCCGGCAGGACCGGATACCATGATCTTCGTTTTCTGAATGTTGAGCTTTCAGCCAACTTTTTCACTCTCCTCTTTCACTTTCATCAAGAGGCTTCTTAGTTCCTCTTCACTTTCTGCCATAAGGGTGGTGTCATCTGCATATCTGAGGTTATTGATATTTCTCCCGGCAATCTTGATTCCACTTTGTGTTTCTTCTAGTCCAGCGTTTCTCATGATGTACTCTGCATATAAGTTAAATAAGCAGGGTGACAATATACAGCCTTGACGTACTCCTTTTCCTATTTGAAACCAGTCTGCTGTTCCATGTCCAGTTCTAACTGTTGCTTCCTGGCCTGCATACAGATTTCTCAAGAGGCAGGTCAGGTGGTCTGGTATTCCCATCTCTTTCAGAATTTTCCACAGTTTATTGTGATCCACACAGTCAAAGGCTTTGGCATAGTCGATAAAGCAGAAATAGATGTTTTTCTGGAACTCTCTTGCTTTTTCCATGATCCAGCGGATGTTGGCAATTTGATCTCTGGTTCCTCTGCCTTTTCTAAAACCAGCTTGAACATCAGGAAGTTCATGGTTCACGTATTGCTGAAGCCTGGCTTGGAGAATTTGAGCATTACTTTACTAGCAAGTGAGATGAGTGCAATTGTGCGGTAGTTTGAGCATTCTTTGGCACTGCCTTTCTTTGGGATTGGAATGAAAATGGACCTTTTCCAGTCCTGTGGCCACTGCTGAGTTTTCCAAATTTGCTGGCATATTGAGTGCAGCACTTTCACAGCATCATCGAATGTGGTATAAGTATATGTAAATGCAACATCAGTGGAGTTGAACATTTTTAATAGTACAACTGCTTTAATTTATTTTTAAAAAAATTTTGGCTGTATCCCACATAATGTCAGACCTTAGCTTCCTGAGAGGGAAGTGAACCCACACCCTCTGCATTGAAAGGCGGTGTCTTACCCACTGGACCACTGGGGAAGTCCCTCATATTTTTTTTTAAGTTCCTTGAAATCAAGTGTTTTAGTGTATTAGTCAGAGTTCACTAGAGAAACAGAGCCGATAGACTGTGTGTGTATACATATGCGCACACATAATTGGCTCTTCTGATTATAGAAGCTGAGATCTGCAACTCTGAGCTGACACCCAAGCTTGCCGATGGTATAACTAGTCTGAGACGGTAGGCCTGACAACCAAGAGAACTAACATTTTCAGTTTCAATCCCAGAGTGGCCAGGTTCAAGATTCAGGAAGAGGTGATGTTTCAGTTCCACACCAAAGGCAGGAAAAACTGACGCCCCAGTTCAATAGTCAGGCAGGACGAGTTCCCTCTTGCTTGAGACACTATCAGCCTTTTTGTTCTATCCAGGCCTGCAGCTGATTGCATGAGGTCTACCCACTTGAGGGAGGGAAGTCTACTTTACTCAGGCTACTGATTCAAACGTAGATCTCATCCAAAACACACTCACAGAAATATCCCAAATAACGCACGGCCAAATATCTGGGCATCCTGTCGCTTGGTCACGCTGACACACAAAATTAATCAGCACATCAGGTTAAGTCTTGTTTAAAATGACCTAGTTGCAATAGTTTTAAAGGTCTTCAGTTCTAAAAGAATGGGAGTTATTTCATTTCCCCTAGAATTTGTTTTTCAAATAAATAGCCATTAGAGGGAGCTCTGGTTGCAGCTTAGAAACAAAATTGTCCTCCAATGAATTGATGTTAACGGGAAAGTTTCTAGGTTTTAATGGAGACACAGAGAATATATATTTTAAAAAGAAAAAAAAAAAAAAACAACGAAATCAAGAGATCCTTTAGCACCAACCATTTTGTATTTCTGAACTGAGTGAGCCCAGACTTGCTTCATGGAGCACAAGAGCTGAAATGATACAAACGCAAAGCTGGGTGGAATGGGGCAGGCTCTGGGCTTGAGTTCCAGCCATGCCTGGAAGTGACTAAATGGCCCTGGGTCACTTGCTTTCCGTCTCTCCTGGCCTATTGTCTCTCCCCAGCTGTGAAGATGGCAGAGATTAGAGTATAATACACACTGGTATCTGTGGATGGGAGAATCCTGGAGGGTTAACGGTTTTTTTCTTTCCCCCAAAGATAACCTTGAAAATGTTATGTTCTCAAAAACTGTTGGTTTGAATTGTCTTAAGCATATTCTCAGTCACATAGATGATACACTCAACATCTGACCCAGCTTCTGCCGTACAGTCTATGAGCTCTGTTGACATTAAGTGGGTACTGAGCGATCCCTGTCTTGAAGCAACAGCACTGAACTTTTAATCTGTTGCTAAGCCTCTTTGGGATGACTTTAAGTTGGTGTTGTCAAAATGACAACTGTTGCCTTATAATTACCATTGTACTCATAAAGACAAATTTTCTCTTCAGCAACGATAATATCAAAATTGAAATATTCTCTGACAAATCAATTGAAAGCATTGTCATAGAATAAGGCTTTAGAGTTGTAAGTCATTTTGCAAACTGATAAAGAACCCTCCTACACTGTTGGTGGGAATGTAAATTGGTGCAGCCATTATGGAGAACAGTATGGAGGTTCCTTAAGAAACTAAAGACAGAGTTGTCACACAACCTTACAGTCCCACTCCAGAGTGTATAACCAGAGAAGACTATCATTCAAAAAAACATGCACCCCAGCACTCACAGCGGCACTATTTATGAGTCAAGACATGGAAGCCAGCAAAACGTCCATCCAAAGATGAATGGATACCCAAGATGTTGTATACACACACACACACACACTAAATGGAATATTACTCTGCCATAAAAAGAATGAAAATGGAGTACTTTATACTGGGGAACACATCTATATTTTTTCTTGATGGACTTTTTGGATACACTGGGAGGAACTCATGCTTTCATATCACTACTTCTCAAGATCCTGAGAGTGATGGCGAAAGAAGGAACAAGAGAGTCAGGTAGGGAAGAGGAGAACTGAGGTGCGGACCCGGGAGTGTGGGCACCCTGAAGTAAAGAGAAACACAGGATACCGAAACTCCCCTTGTCTTCACACATTCATTAACGCTGGCAGACAGCATGACCAAGGGCAAGTTTCTGAGTGTCTGGTGTAGTGCAGAGGGTGGGTTTCATGTATTAAACCCATAGCCACAAAGCCTTTGACTTCACAGTTTTGCAGAGCTATGAGATCCTTTGCTCTCCCCTACTGTTACCTGCTGTGGATAAACAGGGACTGAAGCATGAGTGGTCTTTGGCTTGCTTCTTTTTTGGGCGTAAGCCTGTTGAGCCACAGTTTGATGGTTATTATTAATGCATTTCATCTAATCTAAGATTCCTTCAACAGTAAGTCATATCAATATTTTACGTGCCACCAAAAAAAAAAAAAAAGAAAACCACTGCCTAGTACCCTGGGTCACAGCCTTAGCAATGCATGGACAGGGCATGCCAGCTTCCTGGTGCTTTGAAATGCCTTTCATCTCTTCTGAGGGACTTGGCAATCTCTCCTGCCTGCAGTCACGTTGTGCTGGTGGGTGATAAGCCATCCTTGTGCATTTATCTCAGTAACAAAATGTACCTCCATTTCTTCTACCTGCAAGTTTCTAAAGCACTTGGTTATTGCTTTGAAAGAAATATGAGATTGCAATCATTCCTTTAACAAAAATACCGGCTTCATTAATATAAAATATATACTCCACTGCTCCGTTTTCATGCCTTTCTGCAAACACAATGACTCTTTTGTTTGCCAAATTACAGTGAAACCTTTCTGAAGATATTTTCAATAACAAATTCAGCATTTGGGGGTCTGACAAATGCATATAACTCAGCTGAAGTGACAACACTGGGAACAGCCCTGGCCAAGTTTGTTCACAATAACTAATGGTTCTAGCTGCCAGACCATGAATTGTGAGAGACATCCTGATTTCACAAATGAGAAACTATGAAGGAAAAAAAAAAGCATGTTTTAGAGACAAATACCTTGGATCTGCTTCACTGTAACAGCTATGCTTTTCCTCCTTGAGCACGTTCTATGGCAGCTCTGCCTCCCACAAACGGCCCTCTCATCTGGCCAGTGTGCCTGGATCCCAGAGACTGAACCATCGGGGGATAGTTCCGGGGCAGCCTCCTGCCCTTAGCAGCAGGATCACCGGCCTGACCACACATCCCACCATCACTGACTTTCATGGTGGGTATAAAGAGCTGTCTTACTCCAGGCACACAGATCAGCAAGAAAAAGAATCCCCTTTGTGGAGGTTTAAGAAAAGGAGGGTTATTTGTGAGGCCTTAACAGGCCACTGGATAGACTTCCAAGGGCTGAAAATAAAGTCAAGCAGGCTCACGTGACAGAGTCTGTTGAGTCAGAACCCAGGGTCTCTGACTCTTCGGTACTAAGACTCTCCCACTTCTGCTTCTGATTCCTCTGCATCAGAGATTCTCAATGAACACTGGAAAGACTGGCTCAGACTCACCATGGCAGCAACATGGGCCACTCTCCATGCCCCAGGGTCTAGTCGCAGGCTCTGGGTTTTGTAACTGACATTCTCAAAAGAGAAACCTACCAGCCTCAGCCCAGTCCACGGATTTGCTCTTCCTGCATCTTTCCCCACAGTGGGGTCAGATGGCCACCTTTGCTCAGCTATGGTCAACCTCAGGCTATCCCTTCAGTAGGAACTGTGGGTGGGGTCACTTCTCTCCACCACCAAACGGGGAGGGCAGAGAAGTAACAGCTAGCTGACCCAGTACAGGATTCATGCAGCTTTTAATCCTCATCAGAACCCCCGAGAGAGGTTGCACGGGCCTGCTTCAGTGTTCTGTTAAATCATCTCAAGGCAAAACTCACCTTCTGCAGGAGCCTAACTGAGGTGATGAGGCCATGTCTGGCTGAGCTGCTACGGCAAAGGAAGAGCAGAAGGGACGTGGGTCTGATTATATTCCTTTTTTCAATTTTTGTTTGATGTAGACATGCATAGACCTATTAAGCATGGATGCTTTCCCTATGAACCAAACAGGCATCTGAGGTTGCAGCCCACCCCACCTGCCAGAGCCCCCATAGGGGATTCTGTGATTCCCAGAGGTGATAAACAGTGGCAAAGTAAGGGCGGGATGGATGTGGGGAGTGGAGAGGTGCTTCCATGGGAACGTAGGTGGGCAGGCATACTCTACTGCAGAATGTTTCCTTTAAGAACTTACCACAGGGCTGGTTGCTTTGGGGCCATGCCATGAGGCATGTGGGATCTTAGCCCCCTGACCAGGAATTGAACCTGCAGCCCCTGCAGTGGGAGCATGGAGTCTTAATCACTAGGCCCCACTGGGAAGTCCTTTCTTTCTATCACAGAAAGAAGTGACGTGTTAGTCGTTCAGTCGTGTCCGACTCTGACCCCATTGCCTGTGGCTCCCCAGGCTCTTCTGTCCATGGGATTCTCCAAGCAAGAATACTGGAGTAAGGAGCCATTCCCTTCTCCAGGGGACCTTCCCGACCCAGGGATCGAACCTGGGTCTCGTGCACTGTGGGCAGATTCTTTCCCATCTGAGCTGTCAGGGAAGCCCTCCTGTCACAGAGTTTCTCCAAATAAGCACATTTATAGAGTGAGTCCTGTCACAGGCTGATTGCAGCTTCCTCCCAGCACTGACAGCGCCTGAGGGCAGGTGTCCTTAAAGAGTAAATAGGACACCGGCCTCACAGACGGAAGTCACCTCTATCCTAGACCAACGGTATGACCTTGGTTAGTGTCCTGGATGAATCCGCACTTACAACCCCCTCTCCACAAAATGTAGGGAGATGGTGGCTTCCTGCCCAGCTGGCAAGATCCCTGCTTAGAAAGAATGCTGTGTTGGGGAAACGAAGGTCCTCACGCTATTACCAGTGCTATTTAAATGTGCTTGGCCGAGAGCCTTGCCTGTTATAGGATTTCTGCCTTGGTGCCCAAGGCATTCTCTGCCCAAAGACTGTGGTACCGACAGTACATTTTGCGGCTGGCAGAGGCAGAAGAAACCAAGCAGGCTCTCTTTGGCCCCAAAGACCTACCAGATAGCCCTGGGTATCCCGCAGATGCTCACTCTACAGAAGCACCTCATCCAGAGTCAGCTTTCAGATGGCCACCAGCTGGGCCAGTGTGATCAGAAACGGAGGGACAGTCAACCTTGGATGTGCTTCCTACAGCCCCACTATGAGTTTCTGGGTCCACAGGGACCCAGGGTGGCCTGCTGTGGGCAGATTCCTCCTAGCTGGGCCACTGGATACGAGTCTTCTAACAGTCAGTGGCTGAGCTCATGAAAGGAAGCAAGGGATGGGGTTTATCATCAGCTTCTCCTTCCAGTGGCAGAGAATTCTCAGGTCAGGCCCCTTCTGGCCCCATAAGGATGTTTCTCCAAGCAGATGGGGAAATATCCTTACATTGGTTTAGAGGATGCTGTGAGGTAGGTCGGTCCCTCACTCATCCTCACTTATTCCTGTAAACCTCACCTTGTTCACAAAGAAGATCTGAGGGGCAGTTAGAGAAATATGAGCAACGCAAAAGAATAAAAATTTAAAAAGGAAATAAAGAATGAAAGTGAAAGAGACTCAGAGCAAAGGAAGATGACAGTGGGGAAAATGTGAAGGCTGATGGGACAATGCCAGGGCTCAGTGTGCTTTCTAGCTGGGTTGGTGCTCTCTTCTCTCTTATTTTCAGGCCTCCTGACCCTCCTTCTCTGCAGGGGTAGGCTGACTGCTGCTCGCCATCCACCAGAAGCTGCTTTAGATAAACTTCAGTTAGAAAAGAGTCAGGGGTTAACCCCAGTCTAGAAGCCCAGAGTCCTATTGGGCCCCCCAGTGAGGAGAGAAGGGGAGGGTTGGTCCCAGACAATCTGCTCCCACGGTTCTGCAGCATCACATTGGGTCCCTTCTCTAACAAGGCTCTGCTGCTCTAACTGACATTCATTAGGGAGGAAATCACTAATTCTCCAGTTGCGTCCAACTTTGCGACCCCAGAGACTGCAGCACACCAGGCTTCCCTGTCCTTCACCATCTCCCGGAGCTTGCTCAAACTCATGTCCATTGAGTCGGTGATGCCATTCAACCATCTCGTCCTCTGTTATCCCTCCCAACCCATCTGGCCACATCGAGAAAAGATGCACTCTTTGCAGGAGCAGATCGTGAGAAGCCAGGTTCACAAGAACTGGCAAGAGTTGGAAACTAATTTAATACTACTCATAATTCACTTTCACTCATTCAGGAAACAACTGGTGTTGAAAAAAAGAGTAATAAAGAAGAAGACATCTATCTGATGAGTTTGCCCTGTGTCTTGGCCAACTCTCTCATTATCTGCTCTTCCTGTGGAATTGCCTTGTTCGCTTGGTGGTGATGGAAAGTTTCCACAAAGCGGAATGACAGATCTGGAAGTACTGGAGGGCAGGGTTAGGGCTGAACACCCTTTTCTGAAGATGAATGGTCTGTGCAAACACAGAAACAGAACCAATTCTGTCTTAGAGGCTGAATCAGAGCGGCCTGAATTATCCTATATCTTTAAAGAAGTGGTTGGGACTTAGGAAAGTGCATCAAGAAACAGATAAGGCTGATTTAATAATAAGCATTAATTTTTCCCCTATGAGATGCTCAGTTTAAGAATGCTGAGTGGGAATTATTCTGTTGGGAAGACTAAACAGTTTCCGTATAATCTCATTTGCACTATTCTAGTGCTCATTAAACTGTTTCTTCACATAAGGCATTTCCTGGATTCTGTCTGTGGGGGAGGGAGGGTGGATAAAAAAAATCCATGGCCCTGCCCTTGAGGGAAACTTCTTGGGCTACTTTTAAATTATCTTTAGTAGCCTCAAATGAGTACTGCTTGCTCACTCTGCTTTGAAAGATGATGGGTAAATGAGGGCCTCTTTCTGGGTCTAGGAGTAAAACCAGGCCAATTTGAGCTGCACAAATCAACAGGGGAAGGAAAGTGAGCAGACTTCCTGTGTGTGTGTGTGCGCGCGTGTGAGTGTGAGGTTCACTACCATGTAGAAGCCCTCAGTGACCATTTGCTGAATGACTGAACACTGTGGTTGGACAGGAATTTCTGCATCTCTGGGAGCACACATGGTTCTCCTAGGAGGTGTGTGTGGTGACAGCGTCTGCGAAGAACTGGGAAGATGGATCTAGACAGCAGCCCAGGTGGTCCAGCAGTTCAGGGCCAAGGGGCTCAGAGAAGATCCCGGAGCCAAGGCCAAGCAGAGGAGGGGGAATGGCTTGGAGTCTAACTGCCCTGACGTGGGATCCCAGCTTTGTTCCTCATGAGCTGTGTGACCTGATCACCTGGTCTTTCTGAAAAGGAGGTTGGTGACATGTGGATTCCCTGGAGGAGGAGGTTTTGTGTGCTTCTGGCTCCTAAGCAGGGGTCTTCAATGGGTAGCAGAGTCCAGGCCTCCCTTGGCTCAAACAGAAGGAATTCGGGGCCAGGTGTCTGCTGACGGGGGCAGAAGCAGCCCACATGTTGTGAGCTGGCCCAGCTTCCCATAAGGAAGGAAGTCATGCCCCTGGACGGATGAACACTATCCAAAGGGCTGTCAGCTTCTTAGGCGGCTGGAGGCCTGGGGTTTGAAGGAGGTTTGAGTGGGGCCAGGTGGAGAAGGAAGGATGCTGGCAAGCGTTGCTTAGAAAAGTCTTAAATTCTACAAGGTCAAGACTGAACATTTGTTTCCCAGACTTTCTCCAGAGCCCAAGTCAGCAAAAGGAAAACATTGTTTATTCTGACTCAAAATATGAAGTCACTCTACACCCCTTCCTCTCCTCAGCTCCAACATCCACCCGGTCACCAAAGCCCATCACCTCCACTTCCCAGAGCCTGCTAGAACCAGCCGCTTCTCCACTCTTGTACCATTGCAGCTTCTTCCTCTCTGCCTCCTCAGTCCATGGTCTCCATGGAACAGTCTCCATGCACAGGAACCCGACTTACCTTTTAAGAAACCTCTCCCCTGCTTAGGCGGTTTCATGATTCCCCATCATTTGTGGAATTCTGACCTGAATGAATGGGCCCTGCATCCTGTCCAGATACTTGATCCCCTTCATTGAGCAAAGAGTTCCAGAAACAGAGACGATATCCCCTTCCAGTGGAGTTTTATAATAAAACCAGGCGTCTCCCTTCATGTTAAAAATAAGAGCCTCCACTGAAAGCTTCCTATAGTCAAGGCATCCACACACAGAGCTCTATGCCTCATCTTAGTTCATCCTCACTACAGCCCTGAACTTCAGGGGCGTCTGCTGCTTCCGTTTACAGATGGACACGCACAGGAAAGTTACATAACATCACCCAGATCAGTTCACTGCTTGGCGATTGCATCAGGATCAAACCAGCCAGCCTGACTCCACAGAGGGATGCCGCATGTTCCCTCCTGCATCCTGAATGGACCACCTCTGATGGTTGGGCCCTAAGCATGTATTTGAGTGACACATTAACCAGTTTGTCTCCTGAAGCAACCCTGGGAGGAGGGAAGTCAGGGAATATTATCTTCATTTTTCAGAAAGGCAAAGTGAACTCGAATATAGTCTCTGAATAGTAATGACTAATGACAACAGGTCATTTCGCCCAGCAGCTGACACACGCTGTAGAGCATGCTGGCCTTGCCAGGAGAACAGTATCCATGGACGGTATGTGTAGCGGTATCGACGGTCACACGGGCACTTACCCAGAAGAGGAGTCTGGCCAGATTCCAGGGGGTGCCATCCAGGGGCGGAAGATGTGGGCAGAGAGGACTCAGAGACCACAGTTCTTACTCCCAGAGGTGACCTATGGGGACGAGGAAGGGATGAAATAACAAGGGCTGCCTGGCCATAGTGCCTGTACCAAGTGCCATGCAGACAAGCCCAGCGCCTCCCAAACGGCCCTCACTTGTCAGGCGCAGTTCTCACATTTGGCTCGGGTTGTTGGTCCTCCTGCTTATCGTCAGCGCTGTAAACCTGTGGAATCACCACCTGCATATTGGGCTGTGGGGACCAACATCTTTCCTCTTCCCTGGGGGACTTCTACACTGAGAGATCCCTTTAATGCTTGGTCTCAGGACCCTCTTATGGGCTTCCCTGGTAGCTCAGCCAGTAAAGAATCCACCTGCAATGCAAGAGACCCTGGTTCGATTCCTGGGTTGGGAAGTTCCCTTGGAGGAGCAATAGGCTACCCATTCCAGTATTCTTGGGCTTCCCTGGTGGCTCAGAGAGTAAAGAATCCACCTGCAATGTGGGAGACCTGGTTTGATCCCTGGGTTGGGAAGATCCCCTGGAGAAGGGAATGGCTACCCATTCCAGTATTCCTGCCTGGAGAATTCCATGGACAGAGGACCCTGGCAGGCTATAGTCCATGAGGTTGCAAAGAATCAGACACGATTAAGCAACTTTCACTTCACTTCTTTACTCAGGACCCCTTTATACTCTTATGAGTTATTAAGGAACCCCCAAAGAGACTGTTGATATGGGCTATTTCGACTGATATTTACCATATTAGAAATGAATAGCAAGACATTACAAATTTGTATTAATTCACTGAAAATAAACCAACCCCTTACATGTTAACACAAATGCTATCTTTTTTATAGTAAATAACTGTATTTCCCCAAACAAAAACTATGTGACTAAGAAGATAGGCTCTTTTATATTTATGAACCACTGTTGGGGCTGAGATAACGGAGCTTGGTTTTCATGAGTCACGATTTTTGCAGGAATTCTACTGGAAGCATTTTGGACCCCCTTTCTTCTCAGCATTTAGACTACATTTAGATACAATTTAATGGATTTCTTTGGATGCTCAATGCCAGCATCTACACTTCCAATTAACGAAGTGTCAACTCTGCAGTTCCTGCAAGGTAACAGATTTACCTCCCCAAATGTGCTTGGGCCTATTGTAATTAATAATGTGACCTTCGGCAACTGGAACTGAAAGCTTCTGGAGCAGGGAAATTGTTCACCTGAGTTCCACGGAGGGTGGCCAGAGCTGGGTGTGAGTTGCAGCATCTGTCAGTAGCAAGGTCAAAAGTCAGAGCACCTAAGAGAGGCGTGAGAGGGAGAAGGAGAAAGCAAGGAAATCCGTAAATCAGGAGTGATGTTTAGCTTTCAGGAAGCTCATGAACATACCCAGTGACAAGATAAATGTGGTGGTGGGCTCTGGAATATGCTTTTAGGAAGTCTCTTCTTTTTTAAAAAAACTTATTTTATATTGGAGTATAGCCGATTAACAATGTTGTGATAGTTTCAGGTGAACAGCAGAGTAACTCCAAATTCTCCTCCCATCCAGGCTGCCCACGTAACATTGAGCAGAGTCCCCTGTGCTATAGTGTAGGTCCTGGTTGGTTATCTATTTTAAATATAGCAGTGTGTACATGTCCACCCCCAACTCCTTCTCTATCCCTTCCCCCATCTCTTCAGACCATTATTCTGCCAGCCTGGAGTCCTTCCCTAAGCCGCCCAGCCTCCACACGCTGGGGGATTAAGTCCCCTGTTGAGGCAGATCTATGCCGCAGAGCTGCTCTCCACCGACTACTGGCAGGCCAGGGTGCCTATGTCCTGTGCCCCCTGCCACTCTTCTTCCCCCATGGAGTTCCCTGAAAATGCACAGTTTTCCTCACTCATCTTTTCTTAAAAAATGTTTCTTAAATTATTTTTAATTGCAGTAAAATACATACATATAAAATTTCCATCTTAACTATTTTTAAGAGGCATCAAATACATTCATACTGTTATACAACCATCATGGCCTCCATCCGTCTTCAAAACTCACTCCGTCTGGCAACTCTGAAACTCTGTACCTATTAGGCTCTAACTCCCTTTCCCCCTCTCCAACAGTCCTTGACTCTCACCTCTCTACTTCCTCTCCCTATGAATCTCTCCGTTTCAGGTTCTTCATATAAGTGGAACCATACCGTATTTGTCCTTTTGTGACTGGCTTATTTCACTCAACATAACGTCCTCAGGGTTCATCCACGCTGTGGCACATGTCAGAATTTCCTTTCTTGTTAAGGCTGAATAATATACCACTGTGTGTATATATATATATACATACATATATACACACATACATACATACATACATATATACACCACACTTTGTTTATCCACTCATCTGTCAGTAGACACTAGGGTTTGCTTCTGCCTTTTGACTATTGTGCAAAATGTTGCTGTTAACCTAGGTGTACAAACATCTCTTTGCATCTTTGCTTTCAATAAGTGGAATTGATGGAAAATATGTTAACTCTGTTTTTAATTTTTTAGGAGCCGTTGCAGTGTTTTTCAAAGCACTGCAATATTTTACATTTCCAACAGCAGTGCACAAGGCTTCCAATTTCCCCACATTCTTGCCAACACTTACTATTTTCTGTCTTTTTGATATGATAGTAAGTAGCCATCCTAATGGGCTCTCACTCATGACTGAATCTTCCATAACAGGACATGATACAGTACCTGGCCCAAGGGACGACCACAATGAGTGGCTTTTAAATGGCATGCCCTTTGGTTTCAACAACACGTTGAACCAAATCTCTCTCACCAAAGCCATCTTTGTCACTGCGCAGTGGTGGCGTTTATCAGCAATGAGAGACCTTTATGCCAGAAGACAATACCTCCCAACACATCCTGTTCATACATGGTAAGATTTGACATTGTAAAAGTGTATGTCTTTCCCAAGACAATCTGTAAAATCATGTTAGAATGTGATATCACAATATGAAATCTATCTAAAAAATAATCTTATGAGAACAGACGCAAAAATCTTGAAAAGGGAGAGTGGAGGGCACAGGGAGATTATATTTTGCAGTTACTGAAACACAAGAGCACGGCATGCATGGGAATCGGAGGGTCACTGCTCGCTGGGTGTGATGCAGAGATTTCTGTTCAGTTCTCCTCCTTGCTGTGGCCTGAGAGTTCCTATCAAGACTGCAAACCACAGCACTGCTATCAGCGCTGCCCTGGGGGCAGCCTCGTTCTTTCAGCTTATTCACTACTTTCTGCTCCCAGCTCTGGTTCTAGCTCTGAGTCTAGTACCCTTTCTTTAGGAAGGAGGGTTCCTTGGAGATTTCCCCTATTTCCTGTAAGCACAGCAATCACCAAAGTAAGTTTCCTTCTGGATCTAGGTGTTCTGGAGCAAATGAGGGGCGGGGATCAACAAAGAAGTATATCATTGTGCTAAAAATAGATTCTCTTGAGGAATTCAGATAATACTTTGAATGTTGTAACTATCTTGCTCCAGTGGAACCAAGGTAGGCAGACCTAATGGCTAGGCAGTGGCAGTGTCCTGACCGGACTTCAAGCCCCTGAGTGACCAGGGAATCCCACTTCCAGATGCTAAGATGTCGCATTGCCTTTGAACAGTGGTTTGTGATTTGATGACAGGTGTTTTGAGAGCTGGGAATAAGGAATAACTTTCCTCATTGGCCCCTCTCTCTATCTTTTCATTTCTGCAGCCAGCTCTTCTTTTATAAGAAATGCACCTTCTGGGCATCCAGATAAGCCAGATTTCCTGTGTTGTGCTTACTGAAAGATAACTTTTTTCTTTCCTCCACCTCCAGCTTTATGAGATATAATTTACATATAACACTGTTTAAGTTTGAGGTGTACAAAGTGTTATTAAATCTAAGTATTTCTAATGCTGGACAATGGGGAGCAGGAACAACCAGACAGACTCCTGCTGTTGCCTAGACCCTCATGTTCCTCCCTCTGTCAACAGTGAGCCACTTAGGCATATGGGAAAAAACCCCAAGAGCTGTTTCTCCCCCAGAACTAGTGATCAGGACACCAGGATTCTGGTCCAGCTCATCCTGCAAATATCACTTTTGAACATCTGAGGAATCTACTGCCCAACCCGGCTCTTAAAGCACCTGGATCTTAGAGATGACTTCATCACAGTGATTAGAGAGATACTGTAAAGACTAAATGGCTGCTTCAGAAATGTTATTCAAATGGAAAGCAGTAGTAGCAGCAGCATCAAAGATACCTAAGATACACAGAGCTTGGTGTTAGCACGGTGGAACAGCTGTATAATCTGCCTAGCTGCAGAGCCTGGATTTGTAAATAAACCTAAATGACTGTGTAAGGAAGTATATGATAACACATACTTCTCTCGAAGTGTGATCCATAGAAAACGTCCTTCAAAATATCGCGTAAATGTTTCGTGTTTAAATCAGTCTTGAAAATTCTCTCTCTTAAGTCTACTTTCTTGGGAAGTTACAATGGATATTAATTTATTAAACATTGTGGTAGATCCCGCACCAGGTAAGCCATGTAAGCCACAGTTTCCCGCATTCATTGACCACGGAGCTTATCTTCAGCATCACCGACTGGCGCCAATAGGAGCACATTTTGGGAACGCTGACCTGGACCTTTACACTTTGGAACGACCGTCAGGATACTAAGAGCTCAGTGGAGACGTGAACAAACGGGGAGCGTCCACACAAGGGACAAGAAGAGCTGGAACAGAGCAGACAGTCTGGCAGGTAAGCTTAGAGAAGAAGATGCCATTTGGAAAGGCTTGAGCAGCTGGCTGAAGGACTAGACTTTCACGAGGAAGCTGTGTGTCATGTTCTTCAATGGGCCTCCTCCTGATAGACCTGTGCGAAGCTCACAGGCTGCCCCATGGCCCTAGGTGAGCACCCCAGAGTCCCGCAGCTCTTCCTCAGCCCCAGGCAGGAGAAGACTATCAAGCTGGGTCTGTGTTGCTTCCAGCGCTTGCTCAGCCCAGCAGTTCTCAAACGTCAGCCTGCATGACAGGAACCCGCAGAGCTTGCTGAAGCAAATGTTGCTGGGCTCTGCTCGGTGTTTCTGATTCAGTAGTCTCAGAGGGGCCTAAGACTTTGCATTTCTAACAAGTGTAAGGTGATGCCAATCTGCTGATCCAAAGCCCACCCTCCAGGCAGTCCTTCAGGAAGACTTTTATCCCTGACTCTCAGCCCACAATGGTTTCTGCCCTGGTGGCTTACAGAGGACACCAATGATTGGGGGCATTTTAAACAGCTTGAGAGACAGATGGCTGCACTCGTCAACGGCTCACTCGTGTTCTCCACAGAAACAGGAAGTGGCTTGGTACTTGGGCCAGGTCAAGGCTTGCAAACTCCAACCCTAGAGGTGTCCGGGTGGCCAGTGAAGACGAGTGAAGCTAGCTGGAGAGCCCAAGCTGAGACTCAGCTCATGTCAGCTGGTGCCATGCTAGAGGGTGGGGCCCATGGTGCCAAGTAGGTATCAGGGTCACCTTTCCATAATTGAAGAAACAGGCTCAGCGAGGAGAGATAGTGAGTTCAACGTGACTCAGCTAGGTGTGAAAGAGCCCAGGGTCCAATTTAGGGGGGTCTGCAGCCATGAAATTAAAAGACGCTTACTCCTTGGAAAAAAAGTTATGACCAACCTAGACAGCATATTCAAAAGCAGAGATATTACTTTGCCGAATAAGGTCCATCTAGTCAAGGCTATGGTTTTTCCTGTGGTCATGGATTGATGTGAGAGTTGGACTGTGAAGAAGGCTGAGCGCCAAAGAATTGATGCTTTTGAACTGTGGTATTGGAGAAGACTCTTTTGAGAGTCCCTTGGACTGCAGGGAGATCCAACCAGTCCATTCTGAAGGAGATTAGCCCTGGGATTTCTTTGGAAGGAATGATGCTAAAGCTGAAACTCCAGTACTTTGGCCACCTCACGCGAAGGGTTGACTCATTGGAAAAGACTCTGATGCTGGGAGGGATTGGGGGCAGGAGGAGAAGGGGACGACAGAGGATGAGATGGCTGGATGGCATCACTGACTCGATGGACGTGAGTCTCAGTGAACTCTGGGAGTTGGTGATGGACAGGGAGGCCTGGCGTGCTGCGATTCATGGGGTCACAAAGAGTCAGACACGACTGAGCGACTGAACTGAACTGAACTGAGCTCCAAAACCTTTGCTCTTTCCCCTACACAGCATTGTCTCTGAGTGCCTTCCCCCTCCAGGTCATGGCACAGACAGTTAGGAAGGGTCTGTGGACTGGGGAGGAGTGAGGAGGTGTGCAGAGCCCTCCTGGAGATCTGGAGATTTTCTGTTTGCTAGTTTTTCCTGTTGCTATTCTGAGGCAGAGTCACAGGCACAGAGCAGACTCCGATGAAGGATGCCTGGGTTTGCTAAATGCTCTTGGCTATGCTCCACCAGGTTTAATCCTCCTGCTTCCCTAGTACCAGCTTTCCACCCCGGCTCCTTGCCTTGGAGTTCATCAAGCCTTAATTGGAAACAGAAATGCAGTCCCTTTCCTGAGTCACAGGATGACAACAAACCAAGATAAATTAGAGTGAGCTTGCATGATCTTGAGCTGCTTCTGCTAATGAAGCAAATGCAATTTAAAGAGATGGTCCCTGTCATGGTCTGCAGCACACAGGATGAGGTGGCTGGCTTTTATATTTGTGGCAGCATCAAGCTCCCCAGCTTCCTCATCAATCCTTTTTAACATTTGACTAGTAATAATAGCTGTCACACCAAATATCTCCCATCTAACATCACAGAGAATATAAGGAAGCATTAGCGAGTACATCCTCACAAATTCAACCCACTTATAATGTGGGTTGCTAAATAAAGTTTGACAGAAAGATCAAACTTGATCATAAAAGCCCAGACTCATTTTAGACCATGCTTTGCCCCAGTACTAATCATACTTTTGACATATTAAGAGCTATGGGATGAGGTGAATTTCATTTCTCTTCCGTGCATTGCTACCAAATTGGGTAGAGGTGAGGGATGAAGAAGAGTAGGGAAAGACATAGATGGAGAATTAATAGAATTATTGAAATTAATAAGTGAATTTTTAGAATTAGTAAATGAATTCTAAAAGTCCTTGAGCTACAAGGGCAGTGCATAAATACCTACTGTATTTCTTTATAGAAACATTATAGAAAATAAAGTTTAAATTTTACTTTACAAGTACAATTGCATAAAGTGTATCAAAGATTTAGGAATAAATATAATGAAATAGGTTCAAGACCTCCACAGTGAAAACTAAAATTCAGCATAGGAGACTTTAAAGGATACCTTTAAAAAAAAAAAATAGAGGGAATATACCATGTTCATGAAACAGAGCACTCAATATTGTGAAAATGTCAGTTGTCCCCCAAACAGATGTTTCGATTCAATACAGAGTCAAATCTCAGAAAGCTGTTCCTTGGGGAGAAACTGACAAGTAGATATTAAGGAAGTGGAAAAGTGTAAGAATAGCCAAGCCAGTATTGAAGAACAAAGCTGGAGGGTGTTGAGACAACTTACAACTGCATGAATGAAGGCGAGTTTGGGTGAACAGATCAATGGAACAGAGTGGAGAGTCTGGCAAGAGATCCGCTTCCGGGCTTTATCAGACTGTCGCAAAGGTAATGCTGCGTACAGTTTGGGGAGCAGGGTCTCTCCAATAAATGGTGTAAGATCCCCTGTCTCTCACTATTCACAAAACCCAACTCCAGATAGATCACTGATTTAAATGTGAATATGAAGCCATTAAAGCTTCTCGCAGATAGCATAGGAAAACATACGTTCATGACTTTCAAGTACGCAAAGATTTCTTCAAAGGGTAACAGGAAGCATGAGTGCTTAAGGGGAAAATTGATAAGCTGGTGTTCAGAAAATAAGAACTTTTAGAGAAAGACCCTTCTCTAATCTTCCCTTCTTATTAAAAGAGGAGGAAAAAAGAGAAAAATTTAAAACTTTTAGTCATCAAAACCCCATTAAGGAAGTGAAAAAGTCCCGATAGTGCTGGAGAAAACATTTGCAGTCCATATATTGATAATATAAAAAACTTCCACAAATCAGTGAAAAGGGCAACTCAGTAGAAAGATGGGCACTTTTCATACGTAAAATATATGAAATATGCAGGGAAATGCAAATTAATCATCAGGGAAATGCAAAGTAAAACCATAAGAAGACTCCAAACACTGAGCCAGTAATTCCACGATTAGGTATGTATACATCCCACAGAAGTACTCTCTTCTTCCTAGCATCTTTCCCCACATTTTCCAGCTTCTTTTCCTGATTCCTCTGGCCCAAGAGACAGACCTGCCTGTGACTCGGGCTGCCTTCTGAGCAAACCAGTGAGGGAAAAGAGAGAGGGGGAAAAAAAGTAACTGCATCGTCCCACCTCCAGATTCTCTGTCTAAGGAGACAGATATTCCCTCGGGGCAGGAACTGGGAGAGAGCAAAAACCACACAGGATTTCTCCTTGCAGCGGCAGGGCGTGTGGCAACTACCAAATGCACAGTGATGGGATGACATACAGGTATACACAGGCCAGGACAAAAATAAAATCTATAATTGAAACGGAAATGTCTCTGCTGCTTCCTGACAAGAAAAGTGGGAGGCGATGATGAGTGCACTGGATTGAAACTCTGGACTCTCTGATTCTCGTGTTGGCTCCTGGCAACACACGGGAAGTTGAAAACAGGTGATTTACAGGTGTCTCCAGGGGTCTAACGGAGATCCAACCAGTCAATCTTAAGGAAAATCAACCCTGAATAATCATTGGAAGGACTGATGCTGAAGCAGAAGCTTCAGTATTTTGGTCACCTGATGTGAACAGCCGACTCACTGGAAAAGTCCTTGATGCTGGGAAAGAGTGAGGGCAGAAGGAGAAGAGGGTATCAGAAGATGAGACAGCTGGATGGCATCACCGACGCAACGGACATGAACTTGGGCAAATCTCGGAGGATGGTGAGCGACAGGGAGGCCTGGCGTGCTGCAGTTCATGGGGTTGCAGAGTCGGACACACCTGGGCGACTGACAATAACAACAACCAAGGGTCTAAGAGTCAGGAGAACAGGCCAGACATCTGTTCTTTCTTCTGTCCCTTCATTCAACACATGCCTCTTGGGTGACCCATGCTGCCTGGAACTAAGCTATTGACTGAAGCGCACACGGACTCATTATTCTAATTCCTTAAATTCACACACTCTGCTCCCAGCCTGGGAGCAATGGCTGACCTTGTCACCCTTGCCTGAGTGTCCTAAGACCGAGGAATTGGCACTGGGACCGAAACACCAAACCCGACTCTTGGCAGCAAGGGAAAGAGCTACATTTGGGACAACCATCTTCAGGGGGAGCTGGCCACTTAGCTGTGTGACCCCAGGTAAGGCCCTTCGTCTCTCTGAATCTTTCTTCTTATCTACAAAATGGTGTAAACACAGTGAATTCCTCAGAGAGAGATGGTGATGGACAGGGAGGCCTGGCGTGCTGCGATTCATGGGGTTGCAAAGAGTCGGACAAGACTGAGCGACTGAACTGAACTGAAGTACATGCCTTGCAGAACTGAATCTTTACTCAACAATAGTGATGCTTCCCGTTTCGCCCCTCCCTCCCGTCCCGCAGTCTCTCGTCCCCTCTGGCCATCTCCCTGTGTCTGGAGGACATGCCCTTCTCCCCAGCGGGGCTGCCTCTGTCTCCAGGAAACAGCAAAAAGCAGGCAGCTCATTCTCTGCACCATCAGCCCTGTCTGGTGAGGACTTTATGAAAGTTAACAATGAAGAAGTGTCATAAACGTGTGCCTCAAAGGGCTCTAAGGCAGCACTCCTCCAACTTTAACGTCTGCTCAGACAGCTGCGGAACTTGTAAACTCCGGGTGTGACTCCGCTGCTCTAGCGTAGGGCCTGGGGTCTGCATTTTCACCAGGTGGGGCTGACGCCGCTGGTTACGGATCACACTCCAGATGGTCCCTCTAAGACGAGGCACACAGACCCAGACTTCCATACCCAACACTGCCCGTGTCCCCTTCCCACTCTAGCGTCTCCTGCTCACCCCTTCGGAAGGAAAGCTCTCAGGATGGTCCCTTCTCTTCCCGGGACACCCTTGGCACAAGTCACCACTGGTTCTTCTCTTCTCTGGGTTGTGGGCACCGGGGAGGGAGAGGACCCATCACCCTGACAAGCATCCCTCCAGTAGCCTCTGCAAGACATCCGCCGGGGAGCACTGGCAGCTGAGCCCTGAGCCCCGCCTCGGCGAGCTGTCCCATCCACCTCCACCCTGGACGCAGACCAGAGGAGCTCAGCCTCCGTGAAAAGTGC
This sequence comes from Oryx dammah, assembly GCF_014754425.2. NCBI lineage: Eukaryota > Metazoa > Chordata > Mammalia > Artiodactyla > Bovidae > Oryx > Oryx dammah. The sequence goes on along the minus strand of NW_024070193.1, from coordinate 47,477,665 downwards.
AGAGTTCCCTTACCTCCCTGATCGTTTAGCTTTCCAAGCTCTATCACATAGTGACTATGCGATGTTACATGTTATCCCACTTCTCTGAACCTGCAGATCCTTATTTGTAAAAATAGGACAAAACTACACACACAGGTTCATAGGACCACTCTTTTATAATATCTAATAGGCCACCTAAGTGTTCAATGATAGATGAATGGATAAGCAAAATGTGATATATATACGCATATAAAGCTGGCCCTTGAACAACATGGGTTTGAACTGCACAGAGTCACTCCTACACGGGTTTCTATCAGCAACGGGTATGACAGTACTACATGGTCTGTGGTGGGTTGAGTCCGCAGAGGCGGCCCTGTGGAGATGCAGGAACCCTGGTTAAGATCAACTATAAGTTACAGGAATGTTTTCTTACCTGCTTTTCACTCCTACTGACAGCCTCATGCTTAGAACTTCTTTATAGATCTACGAAAAAACCCATACAAAACAGTCAGGTACCACGAAAGGGCTTGTATATCTTGTTTCAAATTCTGAGTTGGATATGAAATTCCCAGTATACACAAGCCACACTTTTAAATGGGAAATGAACCACTGAACATCAGACCTAGGGACAAAGACCCTAAAGCAACTTTAATCAGTCACCAAGGACTAAAATTGTCACCACTCAGCAGCCATTTATACACCCACTAATCTTGCCTGGATGACTAGTGAGTTGACCCATGAGTAGCTTAGGGACTGCTGCTGCTAAGTCACTTCAGTCGTGTCCGACTCTGTGCGACCCCATAGATGGCAGCCCACCAGGATCCCCCGTCCCTGGGATTTTCCAGGCAAGAACACTGGAGTGGATTGCCATTTCCTTCTCCAATGCATGAAAGGAAAAGTGAAAGTGAAGTCACTCAGTCGTGTCCGACTCCTAGTGACCCCATGGACTGCAGGCTTCTCCATTCATGGGATTTGCCAGGCAAGAGTACTGGAGTGGGTTGCCATTGCCTTCTCTGGCTTAGGGGCTGAATGGCAGCCAAATACCCAAGTGATGTACTTGCTAGAGGCTCCAAAATTACCAACCAACTCTAACGCACAGAAGCAGGTAAACCTCCTCTTGGCTGACTTTGGCTGGAGTGACATGCTAAGACCTAAAGAGTGTGTGCTTTGAAATCAGGTTCACTTGGACTTAAATGGAATTTTTCTACTCCCCTATCTGTGTCAAAATGGACAAGTTGCTTAACTTTGCTGGGTTGAGTTTCCTTAAGGGTAAACTAGAGATAATCTTTGCATCTATATTTGTGTATAAAGTGTGTAGCAGGTTTCCGAAGGCAGGAAACATGCTGAATAAACCAATGATGAATCTCAAGATCTACAGGGTAGGTCATCAAACTGGGGACCCAGGACAACCCATGTAGTTCTAGTAGCAGTCAGGAGTACCTGGTGGGTACTCGAGATCTGGGAGCTACTGCTGATGCCGTGTGGGATGAAGTGAAGATGATTCAGAAGCAGGGGAAAGATGGATGGAGATGAATCTAATCTTTTCTGAAAACTGGCTTCCTTGGGCAGTCCTCCTCAATAGGCTGGGGCACAGCATCCTTCAAGGCCTTGAACTTTCTCCTTGCAATGACCTTTCTGTACTGCTTCACTGCCACAGTTACATTTTAAACAGCCACATTGATTTTTTTCCCCTTCCTTTTACCAGCAAAATCCTCCCGGCTCTGTTGACAGAGCAAAGCACATGCTCCGTTTCTTTCGAGCTCTCTTCAAGGGCAGGCCACTGTGTCCGCTCTTTACACCTGGGTTTGTGGAGAAAGCAAGCCAAGGATGCTGTAGGATCTCTGCAGATCACCAGTCCATACCTGGGCAGTGTGGGCAAATCGGGATGGTGCCGCACAGGGACAGCTGGAGATGACGTGGGGTCAGGACTTGGGAAAGTGTGTAGGCTCTTCTTAAATATATTTTTTCATGGTAAAGCAAGGGGGTTGATGGGATTCCAGAGTTCGGGCTCACTTGTCTTTTCCCTTCAGATAGGCATTGGGTTTCCACATTCATTGCTGCCAGCTCTTGCCGACACAAGGCCCAGGAGGCTACATGCCAACTCCTCACCTAGCTCAGAGCTTGGACGCAGCCACAGCCCAGACGTGTAGGAGGTGGCAGTATGGCCATGTTGAGAGGACTGATCCTGGTGGTCTGGCTGGATCCTCCCTCTGCCTGTGTGCTAGAAACCCCTGCCCATTGGATAACACCCACTGGGAGTGATGGAGAGGAGTCCTCCAGTGCCTTCATAGCCACAGAGCTTCCCAGAGACACAGGACTAATACGTATGGTGACTCTGTATCTATAAAGAGATTACTATGAGGAACTGGCTCATGTCATTATAACCAATGATGAATCTCAAGATCTACAGGGTAGGTTGTCATACTGGAGACCCAGGACAGCCAGTGTAGTTCTGGTAGCAGTCGGAGGCCTGAGAAACACAAGAACCATCCAAAGACTGGTGGGCTCGAAGCCCAAGAAGTTTCCATTGTGTCCAAAAGCAGAAAAGGCTGACATCCCGGCTTGAAGGCAGTCAAGAAGGAGAAGTTCTCTCTTACTCATGAAATGGCCAATCTTTTTTTTTCCATTCATGTTTCAGCTGATTGGTTGAGGTCCACCCACATTAGAGAGGGCAATCTGCTTTATACAGTCTACTGATTCAAATGTTAATCTCATCCAAAGACACCTTCACAGAAACACCCAGAATAATGTTTGACCAAATATCTGGGCACCCTGTAGCCTAGTCAAGTTGACACAGAAAATTAACCATCACATTAAACAATTCATGTCTGTCATGACTGTGACATCCTGAAACACTGTCAGTCTGGCTACAAAAATATCAACCCGTTTCCTTTCATATCCAAGGAAATAAGACTGAAGCCAGGGGGAAGAAGCAGCTTCCACTTGAACCCTATCTCATGAAAGTTTAGGATTTACCATTTTCTTGGCATAATACAGAGCATGGCATGCTGCAAAGAGCTCAGATTTACGGTGACACGACACAGGTTCAAATCCTGGCCCTTACTGGCTGTATCGCTGTGTGTAAATGACTTAACATCTCTGGATCTCGGTTTTCTCATCTGTAAAGCAGGATGACAAAACCTCCCATACTGTTCTGTACACAATGAGATAAGGCAGAAAGAGTGTTTGGAAGATGATCAACCAGGCCAACACCGTCCTAATGTGACACTGAAATGAGGGGAAATGCCAGTGTGAGACCAGAGCACAGAGGACATGTTGATCTGCCTTCAACTTACTTACTATATGGGAGACACTAAAGAAATATTGAATAAATAAATGTAAACACAAATGTTAGGCCCCACCAACTGTGAGCTGTTAAATAGCACATACCAAATTTTGTCTTCCTATGTTTAACATAATGCTGTGTTCATATATTAAGTTTTCAAAAATGTATTAGGATAGGTTATTAAAGTTTGAAATTCAAAAAATGAAGTTTGTTCATAAGCAGTTGAAGTCTGGGAGACTGACTGCTTTATACAAATGTGACACTATTAGATATTCACTATTTGTGTCATTCCCCTTAGTGTGTCAGAGATTAAAATCACATTTAATAGCATTCTGTTATGTTCACACCGTCATCTAGCCACATTTTCAGTTCAATAATCCACCCACTACTGAAGCCATTACTTCTTACTTGGGGGGAGAGAATAATTCTCTTTCACTCAAAGAGGGCACGTTGGTCTCGTTTCTTCCCTCAAATATCACCTATAAAGTAATTTCTGAGTTTCTATTTTTCAGTTTAATGTGACCTTTCTCTGTACTGAATAAAAATGTGTTCATCAACTAATCTCAGTGAATTTTCTTTCTGAAAATGAATTCCATGGCTGTATGCAGAGACTTCCTTGTTATGTTAACAAAAGGGAAAAGGCTGAGTCACTAGGCTTATGACTCATTGACTTATCAGGACAGTGAGTCAGCTGGGCTCTGACTGGAGACTGTCAGCAGGATGAGGAAGCCAGGTAAGACCTGGGCCCCTCCAACTGTCAACATGGAAAAAGGGAGCAGGTCTGTAATGACCAAATGTTCGAATATACATTTCTCCAAAAATTATATATAAGTGGCCAATAACCATGTGGAAAGATGCTCAATACAATTAGTTGTTGGGGAAATTCAAATCAAAATCACAATGAGATGCTACTTCACACTCACTAGCATGGTTAGTTATAATAAAAAACTCAGATAAGAGCAAGTTTTGACAAGGATGTGGAGAAATTGTAACGCTCATATATTGCTGGGGTGAATTTAAAATGGTAAGCCATCTTGGAAATCGTTTGGCAGTTCCTCATATAGTTAAATACAGAGTTCAAATATGATCCAGCAAACCCATGCCTAGATATCTACTAAGAGAACTGAAAATAGACATCCACATTAACACTGGTGCCTGAATGTTCATAGCAGCATTATTCATAATAGACAAAACATAGAAATAATCAAATCTCCACCAACTGATGAGTGGATAAGTAAAAGGTGATATCCACATGATGGTATATTATACAGCAATCAAAAGGTATGAAATACTGATATGTGCTACAACACGACAAATCTTACAAACATTACAAGAAGTGAAATAAGCCAGTCACAAAGGGCTAGAGGTTATATAATCACATTTACATGAAATGCCCAGAACAGGCAAACTCATAGAGACAGAAGGTAGGTTAGCAGCTGCCTAAGGCTGAGGGGGATGAGAAGTCATGAAAACTCTTGTTCACACAGTCTGTACATGAACCTCTATAGCAGATTTTTTTCTTTTCTGGCTGTGCTTCACAGCTTATGGGATCCTAATTCCCAGACCAGGGATTGAACCTGTGCCCTCGGCGGTGAAGGCGCAGAGCCCTAATCACTGGACAGTCAAGGAATTCCCTTCAACTTTATTCTTAATTGACCCAAACTGGAAACAACACGAGGAATGAATAAACAAACTGTGGCACAGCCCTGCAGAGAAATACTATACAGCAATAAAAGAAAAGAATGTTAATACATCCAACAACAAGGATGAATCTGAGATTCATTGAGCTAAGTGAAAGAAGCCAGACTCAGAGACTACACACTGTGTAAATCCATTTCCATGACATTCTGGGACAGGCAAGAAACCACAGGAACAAAACACAGATCAGGGGTTGCTAGGAGCTGGGAGCAGGAGGAGAGGTTGACCACAAAAGGATACAAAGGAATTTTTTAATTGTTCTGTATGTTGACTGCAGTGATGGTCACAGGTATTTGTTATGTATTTGTCAAGTATGGGTCTGTCAAAAGGCACAGGATTATATACTAAATAGGGTGACTTCACCAGCATGTAAACTTTTTCTCAATAAAAGATTTTTTAATCGTTTTAAAAAACTACTAACCATGCTAAATTTAAAAAAGGGGTCCTTGTTTTTGTTTACCATTCTGTTGAAAATGTTTGCCAAATATGGAAAAACATGAAAACATGCTTATAGTAGCATATCAGGTAATCAAATGATTATACAACTACTGTATTTAAAAATTCTTACATATTAGGGATGAAAAGATAGAAAAAAAATTAACCAAAATGCCAACAGTAGTCATTTATGACTGTTGGGGTGGGGGAGCCATGGATGGTTTTTCTCATTTTCTAGTTTTTAAGTTATATTTAATATGTATTATCTTTCTGTAAAGAAAATCACATATTATGTTTATGACAAGGATATGTAGGAGTCGGGATAACCCTTCCCAAATAGAAACATGTGCTTAGAGTATATGTACATTGGTCTAAAACAGATGTTTATTAAACAAGTCATTATTCTTTGTGCCTTAGGTTTACTTTTCTGCAAAATGAGAGGAATTTGATATTTTTGCTACTGCTCTCCTCGAAGGCAAGATAAACAAACAGCAGCTAATTCAGAGTGGGTGGAAAGGGGAGTTTGTAAAAAAAGAAGCATTCATTTGCACATCTGATTTAATTCACATTCTCAATGAAATATTTTCTAGTTTCATGGTTCGCTTTCCAGTAAAACAGTGGAACTCTCCAATTACTAAGCAACGTGCTGATATGAGCCACACTCTCTCACTCATCGAGTCTATGACAATATGTCCAATAAAAGAAAATCTGCCAGCCCAGTTCTGTTTCCATAGCACTGACCGACACTAAGCTCTTTGTGACCAGATTTATAAAGCGGCCTCTTACTATCAGAGACCGCACTGATACCACCAGGTCCTGAAGGAAAGTGGATCCTAACTCTCCCGCCTAACCTCACAGGGCCCCCAACCCTGCTGCACCACATACAGGATTAGAGGATGGTTTGAGGTGACCAAGAAACAAGGACACCCTGAGTGTTTTTGAAAGACAATTTTCTTTGAGCCAATATGTGCTTTATGACCCACTGAGGGAGAGACCGGAGGACTGCTGTAATATAAATTGTCAGGAGGTGGCAGGGCTATGAAATCAGATAGATCTGAGGTTATTCTGGCTTCTACTTCAAATTGGCGGCAACACACAATTTTTTTAACTTCTTTGACCCCCCAATATTCTCATATGTAGCAAGGGAGACAATAAGACCTAGCTTTGAAAATTATGAGGATTAAATGGGGGCAAAAGAAAAGTACCTAGTATTCAATAGGCACTTAATAAAAAGTTATTTCTTTTCCATGGAGGCCCAGGATGTTCTCTGAAATATCATAAGGAAGTCTAGCCAATTGTTCTAGAGAAAACAATTAGAGTGTCTGTGTTTGTACATGTGTGTGTGGGTCTCTGTGTATGTGTGTGCCTGTGTGGGTCTATGTATGGGTCTGTGTGCTAGGAGTAGGATCAGAAAGAATCATGTACAATGATGTGAATATATAACTAGAGGTGGCAGCTGAAAGCTACAAGACCTGGGAGAGAGGTGTTTAGACTCCTGGTGTAAAGGTTCTAAAGAAAGAGAAACAATTAGACAACCCATTTGAAAAGCTTGGCCATAGTATCATAGTGCACTCTCATTGAAAGACATTTTCTTTTTTCAATTTTTAGCTGCACAGCACCATGTGGGATCTTGGTTCCCCAACCAGGGATCAAACCCATACTTCCTGCATTGGAAGGCAGAGTCTTAACCACTGGGCTGTCAGAGAAGTCCTGAAATGTATTTTCAAGTTAACTGTATCCAATTTTCTTTTCTTTTTTTTTTTTTTAAGCAAAATAACAACAATAAAACACACCAAGAAAAAAATCAGAGAAAATCAAGGAATTTCTCAAGGTCTCACAACCTGTGGGAAGCAGAAAGGAGATTAGAACATTCCAAGTCCTCTTTTGCTGTGAGGTAGGGCCCTTCTTTGAAATGCCTGAGTGCATGGGCCTGTGCTAGAAGCTGGGTGAACAAGGTGTATGCCCACCCATCAGGGCACTGCCAGGGAGCAGAGGACAGGAAGATGGGCAGAGGGGACCACAAGCTGGAAGGTGGGACAAGCACAACTGCCAATCTGTTAGGAGAAGGAATGAAGTCCATATGCACACATTTGTGTATAGATGTTTACGTCACCTTGGGTTGCAGTAGATTGCTATTTGTCATGGAGGGTTCCATCGAAAAGACGTCTAGTCTGCTCAACAAGGAGGATATGAGTCTCAAAGAAGTCCCTGAAGAGGGTGAGGGATGACACTTGATGGAAACTAAAAGAAAGACATCTGAGAGGATTACAAGCATCCTGGAAGGGTTTATCAGGCTGTGGGACCTGAGGAAACTCACTCAACAACCCTTTCCTCACTTCGTTTCGGATTGTGTTGTCTTCGCCAGCACAGGACTAGAACTGAGGTCATGGGCATGGCAATGGATAAATGATTTAGAAATGCTAGTTGCACATCCAGGACTCAAAGTCCTTGCCCAGCTTCTTCCCTCTCCTGGGGAAATTCTAAGTCTTCTTAAGGAAGATATCTGGCTGTTTCAGGTAGAGTTTGAAATCAGTGTCTCTGCTACACTGAGTATTAGGTGTCTCATTCCTAAAAGGATGAAACTAACAGTAAGGGCTTCACAACAGCCTGAGATCTTGGACTTGGAGCTGTGCACAGGCTCACAGTGGGACTCTTGGTTGTCTCTTGCAGAAGAGGTTTTGGATGTTCTCTAAGCAAAAAGAAAAATAAACTGGATATATGATAGACTGCTGGAAGTGCTCACCACAGCCTCTTTTTGTTTTCCCCAGGGTACACAGTGAAGCTATATTCCCCAGACTCCCGTGCAATTAGGCATGGTCACATGACTAGCAGCCCACCCCAGTATTCTTGCCCTGGAAATCCCATGGACAGAGGAGCCTGGTGGGCTACAGTCCATGGGGTTGCAAAGGAGTCGGACACAACTTACTGACTAAACAGCAATACGTACATTATGGTGTAATGTACAATTATGTACGGACAGAATGTATATTATGTACATAATGGAGAAGGGTCTGGGGATCTGCCTGATGGTGAAGCTGCATGACGCAAAGATCATGAATCAATAAAACACCTAATGATATGAGCAAGAAGTTATCTTGTACTGCATTGCACTGCTAAGATTTGGAGGTTTAGCTGTTATAGCATTTAGCCTGCCCTACTTATTTCATCAGTCATAAATTGTACAGACTTCCATACTTTAATACTTCATCTAGATTTGATGAAGCACAGTCATATGAGAGTGCTAAAAGAGGCTTATCGACATGCTCACATTCACACAGCTAGGGTAATGGTGACAATCCAAGTCTCCTCAGTTCTGGATCAGAAGTGGCAACAGTTGACTGATTCACTCACAACTCATGGTCACATTAGCTATGGAATGCTATGCTCAGTATTTTGAATACTATCCATCTGAATTCTGTGACTGAGGCAGGGATCAAAGCTTGAGCATCAGCTGGACTGGGGAGTGGTGGAGAGGAGGCAAAGTACCGAGAGCCCTACTGTGTTTAGAAAAGGGGAAGGTTCTACTTTGCAGAATTGAGTTCAACTTCAAGTTCTGTCAGAGGACAGACGAGAGAGGCCTCAGCCTGCTGCGTTAGTGTGTGTGCCTGTCAAACTGCCTTTGGACGTTAGATCTCCCATCTGTACCGTGGTGTCCGGTTGCCAGGGTTACAATGCTCTCCTCGAACAGAAAATCAAATAGTTTCCTAAAACCCAGAGGTAAAGGTCATAGTGGATAGAACATGCTTCCTTTCTGGTATATAAAGGGAAAACTGTGCTGCAGGGGAAGCAAGCACTTCAGATTCCTCCGTTGAGGCCAAGCTGGTAAGGATGATCTGGGCAGAAACTTCACAGCTGATCTATATATTGAATACAAGAGAGCATCTTGACAGTGCAACATAAAAGCCACAGCTGGACACTGGAAAGGAAAGCTGAAAAACGACACAAGATCCCATGTCTTTGAGGGAACATGGTCCCTCGTGAATTACCCCACATTCTCTACTCTTAGCTAACTCGTTTACTCTCCCAACTTTTAGAGTGAATTAAGTACATGCAAGGAATAAAAGGGGCTTCCCAGGTGGTGTGAGTGGTAAAGAACTTGCCTGCCAGTGCAGGAGACGTAAGAGACACGGGTTTGATCCCTGGGTTGGAAAGATCCCCTGGAGGAGGGCATGGCAGCGCACCCCAGTATTCTTGCCTGGAGAATCCCATGGACAGAGGAGCCTGGCGGGCCCATGCGGCCGCAGAGTCAGGCACGACTGAAGCGACGGAACACTCATGCACAAGAGGAATAAAAACTCCACAAATGTAACAATAGATCATTGGGAGAAGGACACTTCCCAGATCCCATATGTAACTGAAACAGGGGTTTGATTTTCTGTCTTTTCAGGGCCCAGACAAACTCGGGAGTAAGGGGGTGAAGGGCAGGAGGATGTTCTCTGAGCAGGATAGTTTAGAGTTACAGCACACACTTGCAGACACGAACACCACTGTCAGAAGGCTAGAGGGGGACAGACTGCTCAAAGGCTTAGAGAAAGGCGAAGGGAGCTCTCAGCTGTCCTGTGCTTGTTGCTTTTTATTCTTTTTATTGTCATTTTTACTAGTGTTGGTGCTTCTTATAATTTTGATACTACTTCTACTTCTACTAGCACTTGTGACCACTAGTTCTTCTGAAATAATTTCCAGTGAAAGTATTATAAATGTAATATATGTAAGTATAACTGGACAGGAACATATGAAATGAAGTGTCCTTCTACATACTTTGAAACCCAAGAACTACTCAGCAGCAACCAATCTAAAGCATTTCTTGTGTTACTTCAGAAATATTCAATTTTTATATAAGTGCATATAAATATATTTGACATGTGGGATATAATATATACTGTTTCTCAACAAATATTTTTAATATCACTTAACACTGAGTCTTGGATATGTTTCCTTGATAGCACCTGTTGTTGTTTAGGCACTCAGTTGTGTCTGACTCTTTGTGACCCCATGAACTGTAGCCCACCAGGCCCCTCTGTCCATGGAATTCTTCAAGCAAGAATACTGGAGTGGGCTGCCATTTTCTCTTTCACGGAATCTTCCTGACCCAGGGGTCAAAGCCATGCCTCTTGTGTCTCCTGCATTAGCAGGCAGACTCTTCACCTCTGAGCCATCAGGAAGCCGGTTAGCACCTGTGAAAGTGAAGTAGCTCAGTCGTGTCCAACTCTTTGCAAACCCATGGACTGTAGCCTACCAGGCTCCTCTGTCCATGGGATTTTCCAGGTAATAGTACTGGAGTGGATTGCCATTTCCTTCTCCAGCGGATCTTCCCGACCCAGGGATTAAACCTGAGTTTCCCTCATTGTAGACAGACGCTTTATATATATATATATATATGATACAAATTTGGCAACATGGTTCAGTAAAAAGAGTATGAGGCACAATTAAGGATGAAAGGATTTGACTAAACGGTAACAATAGCTTCAGTCTTTACAATAGCAGAAGTTTTGCAACAACCTGAACATCTATTAAAATGAAATGTCACTATAGTATCACAGAAAAATATATAGCAAAATGGCACATCTTGCTTGATGTGAAATTTTAATTACATGACACAAAAAAGTTCTTTGACCGGATTTAGGGTGATTTTTCTTTCTCATGTTCTATATTTGTACTTGATTCTTTTACTATAATAACTTACTCAAGCTTCATGTCTTAAAAGATTCTTATCACATTGAGGATGTATAATAAACATACTTTAAATTCTTATTCTCTGTGGTTCTTTAATTTGGCCTTCCTCAGTATAGTTCATTCAGTCTGTTTTCTTGAAGAGTACTTATATTCCTTAGATGTGGGGTTATTTTATGAATTAACTTGGCTTGACCCAGTAAGAAAAATAAAACAAGCCTAAAAACTTAACTTGAGCAACTCTTTAACAACTTCATTAGGTGAATTAAGAATATTGTAAAGTTAAAAAAAAAAAAAGAAAGAAAGAAAGAAGGTGGGAACATCTCTGGATGGAGAGAGGGAAGGAGTGGGTGCTGCAATCTGGGTTTGACTAACCGTTGTGAGTGACCTTCCCGGCTGACCATTGCCCTTGGCTAACCTGATGGCTCAGATGGTAAAGAATCTGCCTCCAATGTGGGAGATCTTCATTCGATCCCCAGTTTGGGAAGACCCCCTGGAGGAGGGAATGGCTGCCCACTCCAGTATTCTGGCCTGGAGAATTCCATGGACAGAGAAGCCTGGCGGGCTGCAGTCCATGGGGTCGCAAAGAGTCACACATGACTGAGCGACTAAGCACAGCACCCTCATGGTACCTTTCCCCGGGAGCTTTCACTCTCTCTTGTAAGAGGTTCAGCTGCTAGATCAGGGATGAAGGAACAGTGGGTGGGGGGTGCTTAGAGGCTTTCCAATCTGCTGGCCACCATTACCATCACCTCCCTCACCTCTCATGTGTAAATGAGATCTTTATCTCCCTGGCTTGAAATCCAAGCACAGCTTACCACTGTGCTGGACTCAAAGCCAGTCTCTCTCATGACGTGCAAGGCCCTGCATGATCGGACTCCTGCCTTATCTCCTTCCTTCCAATCTCTAGGAATTCTCAAGTGGAAGCCAGAAGACGAGAGAACTTATGAAGATGATTCACAGAAGGCAGCATTCTGGTGAAGAGGGGAACATGGAAGGGTGGAGAGTGGCTCTGGAGAGGATGAAAGGGATCCCACGTGATATTCCCTGGAAGTTAAGCGGCACAGGGCAGTGGGGCTAGTGGTTACTCACGTCGGGAAGCGAGAGCTTTCCTGAGGAGCCATGTCTCCACTTGCCTCGGGGATTCTAGGTCATCTAGTGTGAGGAGAGGAGGTGGGCAGCGAGGGGGGCACGGCTGTTGACCCTCCTCCCATGGATGCTCTTCTCTCAAACCTTCCACCCCACAGGGCTCGGAAAATGCTTAAATAAAGTGAGGGGGTATTTTCATTCCCTCTAGGACTGGCACCTTGAGAACCCTGCTTCATCCAAGGGAAGCATTTTAGTCTGTAAGTGGAGCAAACTCGTAACATCCCTGAAGCCTCAATCAAGGTCCTCTTGAGCATCAAGATCCATGATTTTAAACAATTCATTTATAATTTGAACATTTCCCAAGCAATCCATGCAGAATTCTACTTTTTAAAAAAATAAGAACAGAACGTAGTTTTTCTGCTTAAGATGTATGAGTGTATGTGTGTGTGAGTATAAAGAGGTGAGCTGGGGTTCTGCCTGTTCCCCTTCCTTTCCTTATCTTGGTAGCATCTAGATAGCAACAGAAAATAGCAATAGAATCTCTGATACAGTCCAACTTCACTGCTTGAACAGGAAGCCCAGTCCTAAGGCTTCAGTCCAAGTTCATGTAGGGACTAGAGTTTTGAATTTCCTTAATACCCAGTCCAGCGCTCCATCAGCCTCCCTACCCTGCCTCCCATATGGCCTCTGGTACACTCATAAGTATGTGGTTAAGCAGATCCAAAGCATATTAGATTTGGGGAACATCATATGGAGTGGTGGGGTTAGAAAGTGCAATAGAACAGATTGGGTTCAGGAGTGTGGTACATGTCAAAAGAAAAAAAGAAATGGAGCAAACATTAAACCCAAAATGCATTTTCTGTTGACTTTAAAAAAAAAATCAAATCTGCCAAATACTTATGTTTAGGGATGAGCAAGTGTTAAGGCCACCATTTTATCAACTCATTAATCAAGAGGAAAGGCCTCTCATTCTCATAGATGTTAAGGATGAATTATTCCTAAAGCATGCAGGCCACGAATGACAGGTACTCCATCAGCCTAAAGTATTTTTGGAAGCAGGGGAAGTCAGTGAAAACTGACCTGGTTACTAGAGTCAGCTGGAATGCAAAGCTATTTTGATGGCTACCACAGGAAGCAGCAGCTACTGAAGAAATCACTGTCCTATCTGTTAAAATAATCTAATTAGATATTGGCTGTTTGAGCTTCTTTAAGTCTTCACAGAATAGGAGACTGAAGATCTTATTAAAGCTGTTCTGAGAACAAGGCTAACTTTCCTTTGAAATTTAAAGCACAAACGAAGTAGTCCACGCAGTGAGTTCTTGGGACATTCTCTTATTGTGACTCCATGCTTTCAAATTTCCAAGTTTGGGCTGTACACCCACCACTTCTGATGTGTCTGCATTTCATTCTAAATACTTACTGACATTTATTATCAAAAGTAAACATTTACAGGAAACGATTGCCGCAGGGGTGTGGCGTTAGGGCTCTGGACACTCGACTGCTCCCGACTGAGCCTGGGTGACTGGGAGAGCTGGTCACTAAGCTAGTCACTAAGTCTTGTTCCACACTTAAGCCACTGTGTCTATCGACCAGTACCCAGTTAGCGTCATCTTCTGTTTCTTCTCTTATATAAATTTAAATCCAAGTTCTTGAGTCTGTCATCTTCTCACTCAAAGCCCATTTATCCTCTATATTTTCAGATAAATTTTAGAAGCAAACCAACCTGATGATAAAATATTTCAAAATGAGAACATCCATGCTCCCTCTGAGTTTTCAGCACTTACTGAAAATCCAACAAGTTGAGCAAGTCCCCTGTGACTGCTGCTGCCGCTAAGTCGCTTCAGTCGTGTCTGACTGTGCGACCCCATAGACGGCAGCCCACCAGGCTCCCCTGTCCCTGGGATTCTCCAGGCAAGAACACTGGAGTGGGTTACCATTTCCTTCTCCAATGCATGAAAGTGAAAAGTGAAAGGGAAGTCGCTCAGTCGTGTCCAACTCTTCACGACCCCATGGACTGCGGCCCACCAGGCTCCTCCAACCATGGGATTTCCCAAGCAAGAGTACTGGAGTGGGGTGCCATCGCCTTCTCTGCCCCTGCAACTAAACTAGACCATTTAACAGACAGTCACGGCTTTTCCTCTAAATTATTTACATGATAGAAAAATCACTGGTGCCTGATCCAGATTCTTTTCGCAATGATTCATCATGAATGAACTTTAGTTAACAGATTAAATGCCACACTACCTTTGGAAAATTAGGACATTCAATCCAGATTCTACTTAGACTTTTAATGCAAGAACTAGAACAACCTTTTCTTCCACTATCAGAGTGTCTAAGAACTCTAGAGAAGAGTTTTTGTTCAAAAACACAATGGTTACAAAAGGCACAATCTGAAGATATCTTTGCTTGTGATCAGAGTATCAGTTCAGTTCAGTTGCTCAGTCATGTCTGACTCTTTGCAACCCCATGAATCGCAGCACCCCAAGCCTCCCTGTCCATCAAAAACTCCTGGAGTTCACTCAAATTCACGTCCATCAAGTCGGTGATGCCTTCCAGCCATCTCATCCTCTGTCGTCCCCTTCTCCTCCTGCCCCCAATCCCTCCCAGCATCAGAGTCTTTTCCAGAGTCAACTCTTCACATGAGGTGGCCAAAGTACTGGAGTTTCGGCTTTAGCATCATTCCTTCCAAAGAACACCCAGGGCTGATCTCCTTCAGAATGGACTGGTTGGATCTCCTTGCAGTCCAAGGGACTCTCAAGAGTCTTCTCCAATACCACAGTTCAAAAGCATCAATTCTTCGGCACTCAGCTTTCTTCACAGTCCAACTCTCACTTCCATACATGACCACTGGAAAAACCATAGCCTTGACTAGATGGACCTTTGTTGACAAAGTAATATCTCTGCTTTTCAATATGCTATCTAGGTTGGTCATAACTTTTCTTCCAAGGAGTAAGCGTCTTTTAATTTCATGGCTGCAGTCACCATCTGCAGTGATTTTGGAGCCCCCAAAAATAAAGCCTGAAACTGTTTCCCCATCTATTTCCCATGAAGTGATGGGACCAGATGCCATGATCTTCGTTTTCTGAATGTTGATCTTTAAGCCAACTCTTTCACTCTCCTCTTTCACTTTCATCAAGAGGCTTTTTAGTTCCTCTTCACTTTCTGCCATAAGGGTGGTGTCATCTGCTTATCTGAGTTTATTGATATTTCTCCTGGCAATCTTGATTCCAGCTTGTGCTTCTTCCAGCCCAGCGTTTCTCATGATGTACTCTGCATAGAAGTTAAATAAGCAAGGTGACAATACTGACATACTCTTTTTCCTATTTGGAACCAGTCTGTTGTTCCATGTCCAGTTCTAACTGTTGCTTCCTGACTTGCATACAGGTTTCTCAAGAGGCAGGTCAGGTGGTCTGGTATTCCCATCTCTTTCAGAATTTTCCACAGTTTATTGTGATCCACACAGTCAAAGGCTTTGGCATAGTCAATAAAGCAGAAATAGATGTTCTTCTGGAACTCTCTTGCTTTTTCCATGATCCAGTGGATGTTGCCAATTTGATCTCTGGTTCCTCCGCCTTTTCTAAAACCAGCTTGAACATTTGGAAGTTCATGGTCCACGTACTGCTAAAGCCTGGCTTGGAGAATTTTGAGCATTACTTTACTAGCATATGAGATGAATGCATTTGTGCGGTAGTTTGAGCATTCTTTGGCATTGCCTTTCTTTGGGTTGGAATGAAAACTGACCTTTTGTGGCCACTGCTGAGTTTTCCAGATTTGCTGGCATATTGAGTGCAGCACTTTCACAGCATCATCTTTCAGGATTTGAAATAGCTCAACTGGAATTCCATCACCTCCACTAGCTTTGTTCGTAGTGAGGCTTTCTACGGCCCACTTGACTTCACATTCCAGGATGTCTGGCTCTAGGTGAGTGATCACACCATCGTGATTATCTGGGTTGTGAAGTTCTTTTTGTATAGTTCTTCTGTGTATTCTTGCCACCTCTTCTTAATATCTTCTGCTTCTGTTAGGTCCACACCATCTCTGTCCTTTATCGAGCCCATCTTTGCATGAAATGTTCCCTTGGTATCTCTAATTTTCTTGAAGAGCTCTCTAGTCTTTCCCATTCTGTTGTTTTCCTCTATTTCTTTGCATTGATCACTGAGGAAGGCTTTCTTATCTCTCCTTGCTATTCTTTGGAACTCTGCATTCAGATGCTTATATCTTTCCTTTTCTCCTTTGCTTTTAGCTTCTTTTCTTTTCACAGCTATTTGTAAGGCCTCCCCAGACAGCCATTTTGCTTTTTTGCATTTCTTTTCCATGGGGATGGTCTTGATCCCTGTTTCCTGTACAATGTCACAAACCTCCATCTATAGTTCATCAGGCACTCTATCTATCAGATCTAGTCCCTTAAATCTATTTTTCACTTCCACTGTATAATCATAAGGGATTTGATTTAGGTCATACCTGAATGGTCTAGTGGTTTTCCCTACTTTCTTCAATTTAAGTCTGAATTTGGCAATAAGGAATTCATGATCTGAGCCATAGTCAGCTCCTGGTCTTGTTTTTGTTGACTGTACAGAGCTTCTCCATCTTTGGCTGCAAAGAATATAGTCAATCTGACTTTGGTGTTGACCATCTGGTGATGTCCATGTGTAGAGTCTTCTCTTGTGTTGTTGGAAGAGGGTGTTTGCTATGACCAGTGCATTTTCTTGGCAAAACTCTATTAGTCTTTGCCCTGCTTCATTCCGTATTCCAAGGCCAAATTTACCTGTTACTCCAGATGTTTCTTGACTTCCTCCTTTTGCATTCCAGTCCCCTATAATGAAAAGGACATCTTTTTTGGGTGTTAGTTCTTAAAGGTCTTGTAGGTCTTCATAGAACTGTTCAACTTCAGCTTCTTCAGTGTTACTGTTTGGGGCATAATCTTGGATTACTGTGATATTGAATAGTTTGCCTTGGAAACGAACAGAGATCATTCTGTCGTTTTTGAGACTGCATCCAAGTACTGCATTTCGGACTCTTTTGTTGAGCATGATGGCTACTCCATTCTTTTAAGGGATTCCTCCCTGCAGTAGTAGATATAATGGTCATCTGAGTTAAATTCACCCATTCCAGTCCATTTTAGTTTGCTGATTCCTAGAATGTTGACATTCACTCTTGCCATCTCCTGTTTGACCACTTCCAATTTTCCTTGATTCATGGAGCTAACATTCCAGGTTCCTATGCAATACTGCTCTTTACAGCATTGGACCTTGCTTCTATCACTGAAAGAGGAACTCCCCAGGTCAGTAGGTCCCCAGTATGCTACTGGAGATCAGTGGAGAAATAACTCTGGAAAGAATGAAGGGATGGAGCTAAAGCAAAAACAATACCCAGTTGTGGATGATCAGAGTATACAGACCGTCAAACTAGAGGATAAGGCACTACCAACTCTAATGCGTGTTTGTGACACAGTGATTCCAGATTAGGAATTTTCAGTTCTGGTCATAGTGCCTAAGTAATTTATACCAGACTTCCACCAAGAACACTTAGAAAAATAGAAGAAAGCATTTTTAAAGAATCTGTTTAGAGGCATCAGAGAATTAAGAAGATAGTGAAAAACATGAAGAGCTGTAGGTCCAGGAACTAGGAAGAAAACAGAACACAGAGAAATGAGCCCAGCATTTGCAGCCACTTTTTGTAGGGTAAGCACATGAGAGGAGAGCCTGTTAGTAATTTTTCAACTGATTACAATGGGTTAGAGCTGCTCACCCAATGTCTTTCTCACTCAATCCATTTCTGATACCTTTGGAGAATTTCCTGTCCATCCTATGTACAACCAGTGGGGATTTTAATCATGACTTGTCGGGAAGATCCCCTGGAGAAGGAAATGGCAACCCACTCTGGTATTCTTGCCTGGAGAATCCCATGGAGGGAAGAGCCTGGTAGGCTATAGTCCACAGGGTTCCAAAGAGTCGGACAAGACTGAGCTACTTCACTTCCAATTGGCCAGGCATATGACCTAAGTTGTGGGCAATCAAATAATATGCCACCCAGGAGAATGTCATTAAGATAAATAATACAGATGAGAACTGAAATTTGAAGAGGTCGATCCAACCATTAGAAGTAGCTGGGAGAGGGGTTATAGGAAAGAAGTCAGTCCGCCAACGTGTGATCAGTAAGCTGAAGAGGGGGTGGTGCCGTGGAACCCAAGAGAAGGGAGTGCTTCGTGAAAACCAGGGAGGTCAACTACGCCAGATGCTACTGGGAGGTCAGGGTGATGACAAAAAACGTATCCATTATGCATGGCTCTGTGGAGGTTGTTGGTGACTTTTGGCAATGGAAATTTCAGGAAAGTGGTAGGAGCAGAGCCAGATTGCAGTGGGAAGGAAAGAAACCAGGTAGTGAAGAAATGCAAACACCGAGCAGACAAGTATTCTGTGGTTTGGCTTTGAAGGGGGTAGAAAATGTAGCCACACCCGGAAGGAGATAAGGAGTCAAAGGAGTGTTTGTTTTGCTCTCTGAAGTCAAACTGATTTCTATCATACATGAAACCACCTTTTGTCCTTAGTTTTAAGTTCTTTATTTTGTTCCCTACAACTAACTTCTTGATATCAGATGTTGACAATAAATAAGCCTGGAAGCCCTGCATTTGGACATAAATATTTGAAAACTTGGGCTTCCCTGATAGCTCAGTTGGTAAAGAATCTGCCTGCAATGCAGGAGACTCCAGTTCAATTCCTGGGTTGGGAAGATCTGCTGGAGAAGGGATAGGTGACCCACTCCAATATTCTTGGGCTTCCCTTGTGGCTTAGGTGGTAAAGCATCTGCCTACAATGTGGGAGACCAGGGTTCGATCCCTGGGTTGGGAAGATCCCCTGCAGAAGGGAAAGGCTACCCACTCCAATATTCTGGCCTGGAGAATTCTATGAGAACTTTAGAACTGTCATGAAATGGACCCTAGGTCTTCTAGTCCAATCACAATGTGCCTTGCTAAGTTTCTGCACTTGGGTAATGACAGAGTCCCCTCCTCGAAGACTAGCAAAGCCAGACACAGAACTTCCACTTCACTGTTGAATGCAATGGTTTGCAGGACTCAGATTCACTCTCAGAGCTGTCAGAATTACACAGAGAGAAACAGTCTGAAAGTCTCTGTTCCCAGTCTCTGGAGAGTATGATATGCGTGAGCCTGTTCTTTAGACCATAGCCATCTTTGCAATATTGATAACAGTGAGTCTCTGGACTATATATCTGGGGGTTGGACCTTGTAATCGGACAATATCTCTGATGTACATTATGAACCCTTAACTGGCCAATCATTTCGAATCCTCAGCTAGCCTGTCTATTTGAGGGAGGGAATAGTTCAACATTTAATATTCTTATCTCTTAATTAAACAACTGGCCCAGTGAGGTTATTTCAGCTCTAAGCTCCAACTCAGAATCTAGACTAAGTTGTGGGCAAAGCAGTCAGTATATAAGGCTTATTTCGGAGCCCTTTTAGTGGGGAAGTGCCAAAAAAAAAGAGCAAGATTTGTGAGCAAGAAAACAAAACTAAAACCAAAAGGTAAATTAAGATGAAGCAACCAAAGCATTTAAAACTTCTTAAAAACTTCTATTAATAGAGAGCAGATGGATGAGTATCTCAAGGAATGAGCCAACGTCAGATTCTGCCTACATGGTTGAATACATTTTAATATAAAGACTTTATTCTCAAAAGCAAAGCTGAAAACTTTGTTCCCAAGTTCCAGTCATGGTCTGCAAACTTTTCCACAGATACAAGATGACCTGAAATAGATTGGTGCTCTCACCCCAGGCAAGCCACCTGATGCAAGCATAGCTGAAAGTGAGTGTTAGTCGCTTCAGTCTTGCCTGACTCTGTGACCCTGTGGACTGTAGCCCACCAGGCTCTTCTGTCCATGGAATTCTCCAGGCAGGAATACTGGAGTGGGTTGCCATTTCCTCATCCAGGGATCAAGCCCTCATCTCTCAGGTTTCCTGCACTGGCAGGCTGGTTTCTTTACCACTAGCACCAACTGGGAAGTCCCTAAGTATAGCTAAGAACCTACTAAAATAAGCAATATTTTCAAGAGGATATTAAACATCTGGCTCAAGACTTAAAAACCTATGAAACTACCAGACGGCTATTTCTGAGGGTGCTAGGCTACTGATGACATTTGGCATGAAGGCTCCGGGGGTGGGGAGCAGGGACTAATTCTATATTTGAGCAAGGTGTCTTTTTTGAAAAAAATTCAGCTTATTAGGACTTCCTATTTTCTTTTGAATTATCTAGGTTGTTGCATTTTTCCTCAAAAATTTCCTTTCAAAAGAAAGATGGGAATAAACTTGCATGTGTACACACATACACTGTAGATAAATTTCTTTTAGAGAGATCAATAATGTAATTTTTGTAGTTTTTTTTTTTTTTAATAATGCAAGTCTGATGAAAGACTGGGGAACATTAAGTTGATAACACTGGACCCATTTCACCATGGAAATTGCAGTGATTTTTCTTTACCGGGATAGGTTCCTGTTTAGAGAATGGTCCTGACTTCTCTGCCAGCACCAGTACCACTACCCATGGACTCACTGCATGCCTTAAGACTCATCAAATATCCCTCACCACATAGCTTCTATCTGAGCAGCCCATTTCACAGCATAAAAGCTGTGACACTTCACTCTCACCTCTGGAATTCTCTGGACTCATCATCTACTTTATCACTAAGAAGAAGTTGGCCCCTTACATTGGTTGTGTTGCTAACTGGGAAACCTGTATCGGTCGGGGTGCTTCTTTCAGAATATGTTATGTATTCTCAACCTACAACTGAGACACATAACTTGAGAACAAAGTAACAAAGCAGAAGTGCTTTCTCTCATCTTACACTTAGTAACTTGCTGCAGAATTTTTGCTTCCCATTTCAGAACTTTGGGTTCTGTTCATCTAAGTCTTCATTCTCAAGGGAGGGAGGCATTCACCAGGGGACACACAATGGCCCCGTTAAATGAAACCCAGGCCATCCCCTGATCAGGTTGGTTCCTCACACTATTGACACAACAGGCAAAACAGTCACTGAAATGGGGCTGGTAACTGTCCAGGGTGATTGGTTCTGATGAGTAAGAGGAGCCTGGGTTTCTGATATGAAATTGTTTGAAAGCAGCTTCCTGCTGAGGTTACTTTAGGGATGGCCTTACCATCTCCCTGTTTAGTTTCCCAGGTTTTCTGTTACTGGCGTAGAATCTCTGGCATTACATTTTCTGTTTCAAAAATTTAGGGTGGCTCCTCAGGAACTTGACTGATATACTTCTTGGTGTCAGGAGTGGTCCCAGGAAAATCCCCTCAAGATGAGATTCTACAGATTGAGTTCTTATCCCTTTGAGCACAGTTTCAGGGTTGTCTTACTTTACAGACAGAAAATGAATTACCAGTACCCTCGGCATCTTGCCTTCTTCCTCTGAGTATCTGGGCTTCTGGCCATCCTGAAGAACCACTAGTCCTGGCCAGCCTGACCTGCACCAGGTATAGCCATGTGACAAAGTTCTGCCAATGGAATATAGAATATAGAATATAAATGGTAGTAGTATGTGGAACTTCCTGGAGCCATTCTTAAAGGGAGCAACTTGCACTTCTCTTCCCCTTTTCTCCTTTCTGCCGAAGGGAATGTAGATATGAAGACATCTTGGGTTATCCCTTAACAACAGAAGTAAAAGCCTGGAGAAGCCTTGGTCTCTGATAAATTTAAAGAACTTTCTTACCAGCCCAAACATTGGCTAGAACCAGTGACAAGGTCAGTGACCCCAGGGAGACCAGAGGCTCTTGCCCAGATACAAGCAAGATCTGATACCTTAACTGGGGTGTATAAGGACCCAGGGGATAGGATGCAAAGAGGGCTCTCCTCTCCCACAGAAGGTAGATTCCCAAGTTTCCCCACATTTGCCAGGTTGAGAAAAAGGAGATAGAAGGGAGGAACTTCCGTGATAGAGAATCTTCAAATTCTTCAAATATCTACCCAAAAGATTCAGGGATCCAAAGGAAGAGCTTTAAATCAGAAGAGACTGAGAAACCATCCACTGGAACATTTATGGTTGTTAGTTTGGTTGGTTGGTTTTCCTTACAACCCAGTGGGTGGGGACTTAAGAACATTAGATCAGTCACAGGAAATAAGAATCAGCATCTTCTTTGAACATGTAGAATACAGTAGGTGTGAACATCTGATTGAACTGAGTTTCACATGGCTAGCCTGGCAGAATGCTGGAATCATTGTTAGGGAAGAGCTATACATGCTGAAATCAGAAAATCCATAGATGATAGGAGGGTTAAAGCCATCAAGTGGACCATGGATGTCATTGCCTTTATCAGGAAATTCTATGTTGCAAGAAAAAGCCCTGAGTGATGAAATAACAGAGAATCTGATGAGCTTTACATATACAAGAATAATTCAGATACCATGCAGAACTCTGCCAATACCAGGGCAAGAGAACATCTGTAAGCCAGTTGCAGAAACTTCAGAAAATCCAGTCCCCAGCAAAAACAAGACCCTGAACCTTGGTGACTAAAGTCAGTCTTCCCCACTGGAGGCCACGTTCCAGCAACAATGCCTGCTTTTGTTGGTCACTGTGTGCCCAGTGCCCAGAACAGGGCCTGACACCTAATAGTTGTTCAATAAATATTTGATAAATATATGAATAGAAAACTTTTTTTTTAATTTTTAAAACTTTATAACATAAGGAGATGGTGCATTTCTGTTCAGAAGGAAAAGATTCTTTAAATTTTCTTCAGAAATATGAATTATAGTACTTTAAAAAATTCCCTATTGAGAGATTTCCCTGGGGTCCAGTGGCTAAGACTCTGAGCTCCCAAAGGAGGAAGCCTGGGTTCAACCCCTGGTCAGGGAGCCAGATCCCACAGGCTGCAACTAAGACCTGGTCAGCCAAATAAACAGATAAAAAATATTTTTAAAATTCTCTGCTGATATCCCCACGTGAAAATACTGGAAGACAATGTGACAAAAGCCACATATGCTGGAGGAAGAAAGCTGGGACTTAAGAGGGGCTCTGGGGCTTCCCAGCTTGGCCTCAAGAGCTGGCGGCCCATGACTGCGCCAGAGGTGAGATGGGGGAGCCAGAGGCAAGGAAGACACTGTACTCTTGCATTGGCTTATATTTTCTCCCGCTTATCTGGAGTGGTTACTAGAGACAAAACACTGTTCTGGGCATGTTATTTCTGATCTCCTTGAATCCTCACAGCAATCCTATTAGGTAGAAAGATTCCTATTTAGCATGATCAGAGAGATAAAATTATCTATCCAAAGTCACACAGCTGGAGGTAGAGGGAGACCTGGACTGAGCCCGTTTCGCCCACAAGCTTGGGTTTACACCTCCAGCCTCACCTGGAACACCTGCTCTGGGAGCGCCTCTCCACTCACTGGTGACCTCTGCTCCTCACTTATCCCTGGACTCCTCTTCTCAAGGCCGGCTCAGAGCAATGAGAAGCTCTCAGCCTTCCTTTTCATCAACCCCAGCTCTGTCTTCAGAAAAAGCTTGGATGCCAGTGCCTCCAATAGCTCTCTTGATCACCCCTAACCGTGCTCTGGCACTGCCTGGTCGCAAATGTAACAGTTCATTCCATTGGGTGGTTATTTCATTAACCTGTCTTTCCCCACTAACGTGGAGACTATATTTGTTTTCACTCTCCATTGTCATGCTAGTGTCTAGAACAGCACCTGGCATGCAGCGAGCCTTGATAGATATTTGCTGAATGAATAAAGGAATGCTTTGTGTGTGGGACTCTGCTTAGGGGTCATTTCTGTGGTCCCTTTATTGGCTGACTTCCCTAGCACACCCTAGGACATCCCTGTGTACCTTGTCATATGGGTCTCTGCTGTTTGGAGACCTGGGCTACACAAAAGGGAATCAGGGCATAATGTTGATTGAATTCTTTTTTAAAATGCTGTATACCGTCAATTTTTCTTCTGAGGTTCTGATATAGTTACTCTAGTCTAAGGAGTCTAAGGATGATGCATTATTAATAAAATTTCTTAAGACACAGAGAAAAATGAACTCATTCCTTATTAAAACTGAATTGCTGAAGTGAAATAGGGAAAGTTTCATTATTAAACATAGATCTTTGGAGATTAGTTTCTACTTTATAATCTAGTAAAATGGTTTACAAACTTTCTACATTCTCTGTCTGTCAATAACCCAGTCTTGGGAATATAACATATTTGTGCTTTAAAAGACTCACACTCCTATAAATTTAATCAACTATAAACACCTTAAACTTTTAACATTCAAAACAAATACATTGCAAACCATATATCTAATAAGGGAATTATATCCAGAACATAAAAGGAACTCCTGCACTCAACAGTTAAAAGAAAAAAAGATACCCCATTTCAAAAATGGGCAAAGTAACTATTCAAGATAGCCAAGACATGGAAGCAACCTAAATGTGCATAGACAGATGAATGGATAAAGAAGATATGCTGTATTACACACACAGTGGAATATTACCCAGCCATCAAAGGAATGAAATGATGCCGTTTGCAGCAACGTGGATGGACCCAGAGATGATCACACTACGTGAAGTAAGTCATAAAGAGAGAGAGACAAACATATCACATCACTTATCTGTGGCATCAGAAATACAACACAAAGGAACCTATCTATGAAACA
Source organism: Oryx dammah (assembly GCF_014754425.2). Taxonomy (NCBI): domain Eukaryota; kingdom Metazoa; phylum Chordata; class Mammalia; order Artiodactyla; family Bovidae; genus Oryx; species Oryx dammah. The sequence continues at coordinate 47,452,863 of NW_024070193.1, read as the reverse complement.
GACTCGCAGACACAGAGACCAGACTTGTGGTTCCTAAGGAGAAGTGGCAGAGGAAAGGAATCGGCGCGGGGCGGGGGGGGGGGTTGGGATTGGCAGGTGCAAAGTAGGATAGATAGGGTGGATAAACAACAGGGCCCCACTGTATAGCACAGGGAGTTTATTCAATGTTCTGTGATACACTGTAATGAAAAAGAATATGTACATGTATAACTCAGTCCCTTCCCTGTGCAGTAAAAAGGAACACAACATTGTAAATCGACTATACTTCAATAAAATTCTTTAAGTGGGCAAAGCATTTGAACAGATATTTCTTTAAAAAAAAAAAGCTATAAAAATGGCCAATAAGCACATGAACATGAAAAGATGTTCAACATTATTAACCATCGGGAAAATGAAATAAAAATGACAGTGAGATACTCTCTTCGTACACACTTGGATGGCTATATCCAAAAAGACAGATAATAATAAGTGTTGGTGGCCATGTGAAGAAATTGGGACCATCATACACCGTTGGTGGGAATGTAACATGGTGCCCGACAACTGCAGACAACAGTTTGGCAGCTCCTCAAAGAGTTAAACAGTGATCGTATTTTCTAGCACTTTCACTCCTAGATATATACTCAAGAGAAATGAAAACATGTGACCACATAAAACCTTTTACAGGATGCTCCTAGCAGTATTATTCACGATAGTAACAAGGTGGGAACAACCCAGTGTCCATCAGCTGACGAATGAATACGTGCAACGTGGTTCTATGTCCATGCCATGAAATACCATTCAGCACAAGAAAGGCATGAAGGTCTGAAACAGGCCACGAAGTGAATGAACCTTGAAAGCACGATGCTCAGTGAAGCCGCCAAGATCCATTTGTATTGATATTGTAGGATTCCATTTATACGAAATGTCCAGAATAGACAAAGCTGTAGTGACAGAAAGTGTATTAGCGGCTGTCGGGGGCTAGGATTGGGGAGAATCAGGAGTGACTTCCAGTGGGTGTGGCACTGTGAAAACTAGGACAGTTCCCAGAAATCCATCCAGATGAGGGTGGCAGGGGTCCCAGACAAGAGAGTTTCTGTCACACTGTCACATATAACAATTTCTTATTTTCAGCTTTATTACATTTATTACTATGTTTAGTCATCAACAAAATCTATTTCCTATATGACTGTTACAATCATAGGTATCACTTACTGGCTTCTTACTATCTTCTGGGAGTACCTCTTCATAGCTAATAGGATAGACTTTGGGGCAACATAAACTGGGTTAACACCCAGCTCCATCACTTTCTATGTGACCCTCTGCAAGTTTTGTAAGCTGGGATGAATTATCCAAACCTACCCTAGCTGTTTCTTCAGTTGTAAAATGGCAATAGTAATAGCACTGATGTCTTAGGACTGTTGTGTTGGTGTGTGATAAGCGTTAACTATTTTTCTTTGTTAATTGTTAACAGATTTTAGTCTTGTTTATTACTGATTCCCTAGCCCCTGGGAAAACCAGCGCATAACCTAATTCATCAGTTATATCTTATTATTTTCAGTTAAAAATTGATAGCCTTTATTTTCTTTATAGCATGGTAGTCTTACAGCAAAATTTAATAGTAAGTATAGAGTTTCCCTGCTTATTTAACTTCTATGCAGGGTACATCATGAGAAACGCTGGGCTGGAAGAAGCACAAGCTGGAATCAAGATTGCTAGGAGAAATATCAATAACCTTAGATATGCAGATGACACCACCCTTATGGCAGTAAGTGAAGAGGAACTAAAAAGCCTCTTGATGAAAGTGAAAGAGGAGAGTGAAAAAGTTGGCTTAAAGCTCAACATTCAGAAAACGAAGATCATGGCATCCGGTCCCATCACTTCATGGGAAATAGATGGGGAAACAGTGGAAACAGTGTCAGACTTTATTTTTTGGGGCTCCAAAATCACTGCAGATGGTGACTGCAGCCATGAAATTAAAAGATGCTTACTCCTTGGAAGAAAAGTTATGACCAACCTAGATAGCATATTGAAAAGCAGAGACATTACCTTGCCAACTAAGGTCTGTCTAGTCAAGGCTATGGTTTTTCCAGTGGTCATGTATGGATGTCAGAGTTGGACTGTGAAGAAAGCTGAGTGCCAAAGAATTGATGCTTTTGAACTGTGGAGTTGGAGAACTCTTGAGAGTCCCTTGGACTGCAGGAGATCCAACCAGTCCATTCTAAAGGAGATCAGTCCTGGGTGTTCTTTGGAAGGAATAATGCTAAAGCTGAAACTCCAAAACTTTGGCCACCTCATGTGAAGAGGTGACTCATTGGAAAAGACTCTGATGCTGGGAGGGATTGGGGGCAGGAGGAGAAGGGGACAACAGAGGATGAGATGGCTGGATGGCATCACGGACTCGATGGACATGAGTTTGAGTGAACTCTGGGAGTTGGCGATGGACAGGGAGGCCTGGCGTGCTGCGATTCATGGGGTCGCAAAGAGTTGGACACGACTGAGTGACTGAACTGAACTGAACTGCTAGAGTTTCCATACCTGTCCCTCCCTCCAACAAACAAGTTTTTCCCTTTAATAAACATCTTCCATTAGTGTGGTGCATCTGATACAGTTGATGAGCCTATACTAATAAATTATTCACCGAAGTCCACTGTTTATATTAGAATTCACTTTTAATATGATAGAATTATGGGTTTTGACTAATGTCTAGCCAGACATCCACCTTTACAATATCATATAGAACAGCGTCACTGCCCTAAAAGTCTCCCATGCTTCATCCGGTCATCCCTTCCTCCCCACCAGGTCCACTAGCAACCACTGATCTTTCTTTACTGTCTCCAGAGTCTTACCTCTTCCGGGATGTTGGCACAGAGCGGGAATCATTCTGTACTTAAATGTTTTCAGATTGTCTTCTTTCACTTTCACTTAGTAGTAACCATTCAACTTTCCTCCATGTCTTTTTGTGCTTTGATAGCTCATTTCCTTTTGTCATTAAATAATACTCTATTTTTTTGAATGTACCAGTTTGTCCATTCTCCTAAAAAAGTGCATCTTGGTTGTTTCCCAGTTTTGGCAATTACAGATAAATCTACTATATACCTTCATGTACAAGTGATTGTGTGTACATACATTTTCAGCTTATTTAGGCAAATGCCAAGGAACATGACTGCTGGGTTGTATGGTAACTGAATTCTGCTTAGAGAATGCACCGGTCATAGCAAACACCCTTTTTCAACAACACAGGAAATGACTTTACACATGGACATCACCAAATGGTCAATACTGAAATCAAATTGATTACATTCTTTGCAGACAAAGATGGAGAAACTGTACACAGTCAGCAAAAACAAGAGCTGGAGCTGACTGTGGCTCAGATCATCAGCTTCTCATAGCACAATTCAGGCTTAAACTAAAGAAAGTGGGGGACACCACTAGGCCAGCCAGGTACCACTTAAATCAAATCCCCTATGAATATGCTGCAGAGGAGACAGACTGAAGGGATTAGATCCAGTAAACAGTGTGCCTGAAGAGCTACGGGTGGCGGTCGTAATACTGTACAGGAAGCAGAGAGCAAGACCATCTCAAAGAAAAAGAAAAGCAGAAGGCAACGTGGTTGTTTGAGGAGGCCTTACAAACAGCTGAAGAAAGAAAAGAAGTGAAAAGCAAGGGAGAAAAGGAAAGGTGCATCCAACTAAAGGCAGAGTTCTAGAGAACAGGAAGGAGAGATGAGACGGCCTTCTTCAATGAACAGCGCGTAAAACTAGGGGGAAACAACAGAAGGGGAAAGACTAGTGATCTCTTCAGGAAAACTGGAAATATCACGGGAATATTTCACCCAAAGATGGGCCTAATAAAGTACAGAAATGGTAGAGATCTAGTAGACGCAGAATAGATCAAGAAGAGATGGAAAGAACACATGCAAGACTTGTACAAAAAGGCATTAATGAAATGGATAAGCACGACGGTGTGGTCAGCCACCCAGAGCCAGACATTCTGGAGTGTGCAGTCAGGTGGGCCTTAGGAAGCCCTGCTGTCAATAAAGCTAGTGGATGGGATGGGATTCCAGTGGAGATATTCAAAACCCTAAAGGATGATGCTGTCAAAGTGTTGCACTCAATATGTCAGCAAATCTGGAAGACCCAGCAGTGGCCACAGGACTGGATGAGGTCAATCCTCATCCCAAGAAGGTTAGTACTAAAGAACATTCAAACCACTGGACAATTGCACTCATCTCCCATGCTAGTAAGGTCACGCTTAAAATCTTGCACGCTAGGCTTTAGCATTATGCAAACCAAGAACTTCCAGAAGTTCCAGCTGGGTTTAGAAAAGGCAGAGGAGCCAGAGATCAAATTGTCAGCACTCAGTGGATCCTAGAGAAAGCAAGGGAATTTCAGAAAAAGATGCCATCTACCTCTGCTTCATCAGCTGCACTAAAACCTTTGACTATGTGGATCATAACAAACTGTGAAAAGCTCTTAAAGAGATGGGAATACCAGACCATCTTACTTGTCCCCTGAGAAACCTGCGGGTCAAGAAGCAGCAGTTAGAATCCTGTATGAAACATTGACTGGTTCAGGACTGAGAAAGGAGGACGACAGGGCTGCCTGCTGCCACCCTGTTTATTTAACCTACATGCTGAGCACATCGTGGGAAATGCTGGGCTGGCTGAGTTACAAGCTGGAATCAAGATAGGCGGGAAAAACATCAGCAGCCTCAGATATGTGGAAGATACCACTAATGGCAGAAAGCGAAGAGGAACTAAAGAGCCTCTTAATGAGGGCGAAGGAGGAGACTGAAAGAGCCGGCTTAAAATTAAATATTAAAAACAAAACTAAGAACATGGCATCTGGCCCCATTACTTCATGGCAAACAGAAGGGGAAAATTTGGAAGTAGTGACAGATTTACTCTTCTTGGGTCTAAATTAACTGTGGATGGTGACTGCAGCCATGAAATCAGAAGACGATTGCTTCTTGGCAGGAAAGCAATGACAAACCTAGACAGTGTGTTGAAAAACAGAGACATTACTCTGCCGATAAAGATTCATATAGTGAAGGCTATGATCTTCCCAGTGGTCACGTACAGTTGTGAGAGCTGGACCGTAAAGAAGGCAGAGCACCAAAGAACTGATGCCTTCGAACTGCGGTTCTGGAGTAGACTCCTGAGAGTTCCTTGGACAGCAAGGAGATCAAACCTGTCAATCTTAAGGAAAATCAACCCTGAATACTCATTGGAAGGACTGATGCTGCAGCTGAAGCTCCAGTATTTTGGTCACCTGATGAGAAAAGCTGACTCATGGAAATGTTCCTGATGCTCGGAAAGATTGAAGGCAGAAAGAGAAGAGGGCGTCAGAGGATGAGACGGCTGGATGGCATCACCGATGCAATGGACATGAACTTGGGCAAACTTTGGGAGACGGTGAGGGACAGGGAGGCCTGGTGTGCTGCAGTCCATGGGGTCGCAAAGAGTTGGACATGAGTGGGCGACTGAACAACAACATGGTAAGAATCCGTTTAGTTTTCTAAGAAACTGCCAAACTGCCTTCCACAGTGGCTGTACCAGTTTGTATTCCTACCAGTGATGAATGAGAGTTCCTCTTGGTCCACATCCTTACCACCATTTGGTGTTGTCAGTGGTTTGGATTCTGGCCATTCTAATGTGTGTGTAGTGGTATGTAATTATAGTCCTAATTTGCAATTCTCTGATGATATATAAAACTGAATATCTTTTCATGTGCTTATTTGTCAGCTGTGTGTCTTCTCTGGTGAGGTGTCTGTTCAGATTTCTTGCCCAGTTTTGAATTGGGTTGTTCATTTTTTTTTTTTATTGTTGAGTCTTAAGAATTTCTGTATTTGGATATCAGTCCTCATTAGACATGTGTTTTGCAAAGACTTCCACCCTGTCTCTGGTTTGTGTTTTCATTCTCTTAATATATTTGTTTTGTCAAAGTCTTTAACATCTTCTTTAACCTTGATGTAATCCTCCTGTTCTTTTTCAGATTTGTTTTGTGTATTCTAACTTTGCGAGTTAAATGTTCACTAACAATTTTTTTATTTGCTTTTGTTTGAACATGAAAATACGCATCTTCTGTAGTTTCTTCTTGGTGCACGTTGGCTGAACTCCATTTTTTTTTTCATAAATAGGGTTTTTAAAATAATGATGCAAAGTGATAGATCCATGGGAATTTTAAAAATAGTAAAATAACAAATGAAAGGAAGATACGTGCTACATGATGAAAAGTTATTCAACTTAACTGATAGGGAATGTCTACTTCCAGATATGATGCAGTGACTTGCAACAGGCTGATGCTCTCCTAGGATTGACCAGGGAGGCCAGGGAAAAGACGAAATTTCTTCTGTTTGGAGACCACAGAGCACAGCTGGGCTGGATTTTGGAAGAACAGAACTGCAGATTGGTGAGCAGACATTCTAGAACTGTTCTGCCTTTAGGGAACTTGCCAGCTCTTGGCACTGACCGAGGCAGCAGGAAAAGAAAGCTAGAGAGTCATTGTTTTTTAATTAATTTTTGTTGGAGTATAATTGACTTACAATGTTGTGTTAGTTTCTGTTGTACAGCAAAGTGAATCAGTTATACATGAACATATATTCATTCTTTTTTAGATTTTTTTTTCCCATATAGGTCATTACAGAGTATTGAGTAGAGTTCCCTGTGCTATCCAGTCAGTTCTTACTTGTTATGAGTTTTATATATAGTAATATGTATATGTAAATCCCAATCTCCCAATTTTTCCCTTCCCCCCGCCCCCTTTAGAGAACCATTGTTTACAGAGAATCAAGCAGAAATTCTAACACTCTCACAGACATGGGGAGGAAAAATGGGGTGTAGGGGTGCCTAAACTGACCCAAGACCCCAGTGAGAGAAGCCAGTACTTAGAAGTGAGTCTGATGCTGTCAGCTTTCCTGGAGGCATTTGGCAAATTCTTAAACTTGTAAGGAAGAAAGACACTGCAAAGAAAGAAAAAGGGCAAAGCAGCATCTTCTGCACTTTTGTAGCACTAAGAAAATTAAAAACTGAAGTTAGAATGAATCCTGAGAGAGAAGGCCAACTAACAACCCAGGAGCTCAATCAGAAACCCCAAAGGAGCACACAGCAGAAGCAGGGGGGACCAGAAGTGGGCGAACTCATGCCCAAAGTGCAACCGAACCTTGAACTGGCTCATTCCCTGCTGGGATTAAGGTAATCCATCACTTCACCATCTGCTTACCAGAGGAGACGTTGAGGGTTCTTAGAGAGAGAAATCATCATTCAAGGTATCTACAGTCTGACAAAATACACAGCGCTCAACAAGAGATTATAAAGCCTTCCTAAGAAACTGGACCAGGAGAGAAACACGCAATAGCGGATCCATGGATGTGATGTCACTGGAGCTGTCAGAGAGGGACGTTAATATCTGCATAAATACACAGTATGTGCAGGAAAAGACAATGCCACAGAGAACTGGAATATATAAGCAACAGTCAAATAGTAATGCTGGAATTAAATATTACTGCAATTGCCCCATGGCCCAAGAATTCTATTCCTAAACACATGTAGAGCAGAAATTTGTTCACATAGTCACTGAAGATCTGTATAAGAATATGTTTGTAAGCTCATATTAGTTCATAATAGTCCCAAACTGGAAACCACCCAAGTGTCCACAATCATGAGCAAATAGATAAGCCATGTTACCGAGCCATGTTACCGCAGCATGATGGAACACTACTCAGCAGTGTAAAGGGAAGAACTATTGAAACACCCCAAACTAAACCTTTCTTTCCACATGCCCTCGTATTTTCTACAAAGGTGCCCCTTCCCCTTTTTTTTGGTCAGAGCAAAACTCATATAGTCAATCTTGGCTACTTTGGTTCTTGCACAAATAGCAAATAAAGTTGACTCTGCTTTCACAACATGCTTTTTTCAAAGTATCAGTTTCTTTCCTGACTGCCAACCCTACCACACCTATATAAACCCTGACCATTTCTCTCCTAGAGCCTTCAGGTGGGTGTAGGCACCAGTGCTTGCTTCTCTTCCACCCCTAGATGTGGGCCTTCTGAAATGTGCATCTCGTCATTTAACCCACCCACTCACGACCTACCAGTGATGATAGGATTGCAGCCTGACTTACAAGGCCCCACAGCACCTCTCTTCTCCCCCTGCCAAGCTTCAGATACACAGGCCTCCGTACCCCTAAACTTGCTCTCAGGAACTCCCAAACTTGCTCTCAGGAATTGTCTTTGCTCTCTCTGACCTTCTTCTCAGAATTGTTCTTGGTGAGAGTCTCCTCACCTGGAGACCCCCAGGAGGTTAATCCTCAATCTGGGGGCCCAACGATTGATATGGGGCTACAAAACAATGTCTCTTTGCCTTAAGGTGGGGCAATGCTGGGGTGAGATAAACACCCCAGAGCTGTGGATCAGGCTGGACTTTACCTGGGATCATGTCCCTGCTCAGCCACTTCCCCTGCCTCTTCTTGCTTCACTCCATCCCCCTGTCCTAAGATCACTCCCCCAGTAAACCACATGCATCAAATACCTATCACTGACTCTGCTTCTAGTTAGCCTAACCTAAGCCACAGGGCTACCGCAGAAGAAAGCATAGTGATGTGGCTAAAGAAAAAGGCTTCAACAGCCAACTTCCTGTCCCATATGAGTGGACTTTGCCCATGCCATACGTGTCCAGTTGGGGCTCACAGGTTTTGGAAATCTGCAACAAGTCTACTAGTTAATTAACAACTTTAAAAAAGAAATCAGCGTATGATAAGTAAGGGATAGACTCTCGGAAGTCACTGCAGTCAGGACAAAAGCCTTGGCAAACTGTCAGTTTGGAGAGGTTAACAATTCTAGAAACGAAGCCAAAAGAGAGAATACCAGGATAAAAGGTTCATAAATCTAAGAGCAGATGTTCTCTCGAAAGGGCAAGGAGCAGTTTTTAAAAAGAGCCTCCTTGGAGTAAGTCTACATTGAAAGTAGCTTTATGGAAAAATTCTAGAGAAAAAGGCCAAATGTTCCCAAGAGGAAAGGCACACAGCCTTGTCTAGATCCTATCCCTGGGGAGTGGGGGATTTACCTCTCAGGCTACTGCTTGGTGAGGAAGTTTCCACCGGCCGAGGCTAATGTGGGGAGCTCACCCATGTAAGCCAGTGGCTGCAGCCCTGCACTCACTGGTGATAGGGGTGCCAGGTGGAAAAGGGAATTCAGGAGGTCAGTCACAGGGCCCACCATACCTGCCTCCAGTAGAATCTGTTCAGACACTGGGACAGGCTTCCCAGGAGGCTTAGTGGTAGAGTCAATTTGTCAAACAGGAGACGCAGGTTCAATCCCTGGGTCAGAAAGATTCCCCTGGAGAAGAAATGGCAACCCACTCCAGTATTCTTGCCTGGGAAATCCCAGCGACAGAGGAGCCTGGTGGACTACACTCCGTGGAGTTGCAAAAGAGTCAGACATGACTTGGTGAATAAATGACAGCAACCAAAAACAAGACAGTGGGACATGACTCTCTGGGGAAACCAACGTCTTGCACGTCACTAAAAAATAAAGAAAATCAAGCAGGTCATCCAGGACCCCTGCCCTTGACCTCTCAGCGGGGTAGAGATGGGAGATGAAGGTGTGTTTGGAGACTTTTCCTTACAAATGTCCAATTCTTCCTTCTTGGGTTTCCCATGACCAGATTTGTTCCCCATCACCCTGTAACTGGGGCTATCATAAACTCCTTACTCTTCTCACCCGAAGTATTAATCCAGAGTAAGTTCAACTTCTCACCCAAGCATATTCAGAGAAGTGTCTCCAGGCGAAGCTGCCTGTCCTCCCCTGCTCATCTCACGACCTTCGCAGCCAGATGACACACACTATCCCAGAGGTCTGCTATAAATCACAGCTTCCTGGTGAGTCACATATCAGCTCCGCCACTCTCGTTCTTACAGTTTAATTTTGTTTGAATCCAAGTAATAGACTTAACACAGATTTAAAGGTCAGAGTCCCCAGAAAAGAGTCTTCCAGTCTCTTCCCAAGATGTACAGGTTTGACACCAGAGCTCCCATACCAGACAGGAACTCAGTCCAAGAAGCGTCATCACCCAGAGTGCAAGCTTGAGTCCTCTGTGCAACATCTCCCCCGATCCTCAGTGGTGCAGCCCTCCAGAAGTTAAATCTCCCTCCCTCTGCTAGCAGGTCCCTGGGCTGCCTGGGGTAAGGGGGCTGATCTGCCGTAGCGCGTTCTATCAGCTTCACATTCAAACTAGCAGCAAATCCTTGTCAGCTTTACTCCTCAGATCCTTCCCTCCTTGCTTAGAGGTAACTGGTGTCCTTAATTCCTGCATCATCCCTGGATTCTGTGCTGGCAGTTCATCACTTATTTCTTGTGACCGTCATTATTGGCAGTACCAGGTTTAAGATTTACCTGGTGAGCTAAGGCAGTTACCAGGTTACCATTTTATTTTCAGCCTTTCAAACTTTATAGAAATTTGCGTAATCTCTGGTTTTATTTGACCTAACTCCTGTTGTCTTTGTTCTTCTCAATTGATAGCCATTTTATTCTTTAACTCTCGCTTGAATGGAAATAGATATGGTCCTACTTCCAACTAGGTTACTTTCTAATTCTGAAGTGTAATCCCATGGATAACCATTAGGGGGTGCAAAAATTTTAATGTAAGGTCCTCCTAAAGGCTACTTTCTCAGACCTTTTTCATTTAATAAGCAAAAGTGGACTTTTTCTTAGGATTCTTAGAAAAAACTTTTCAAACCACCACACATGTAAATATTTTTTGTCGGATTACCAAATGCAAACGAAGAAAGAAAAACTAGTAATTAGACTGCCAGTCCATGTTTCAATGTCAAACTTATTCACTCATCCATTCAGCAAAATATTTATTAAGCACCTACTACATACCAGGCACTGAAGCAGATATTGGGAATTCAGCAGTGAACCTGTATTCATGCATGCCTCAACTTGCTTCCTCTCTTTCATATTGCTTACCTACAAGAATTCTTCAGTCATTCACAGACTTCTTACCGATGACATCAGAATATTTTAGGAGAAATTCTAAGGATCAGAGAAGAATCATCTTTCTTAGATAGGTATCAAATGAACTAACAGGTACCTTTAAAAAGGTCATAAGACTGCCTTATGACCCAGCAATCCCACTGCTGGGCATACACACTGAGGAAACCAGAATTGAAAGAGACACATGTACCCCAATGTTCATCGCAGCACTGTTTATAATAGCCAGGACGTGGAAACAACCTAGATGTCCATCAGCAGATGAATGGATAAGAAAGCTGTGGTACATATACACAATGGAGTATTACTCAGCCGTTAAAAAGAATACATTTGAATCAGTTCTGATGAGATGGATGAAACTGTAGCCGATTATACAGAGTGAAGTAAGCCAGAAAGAAAAACACCAATACAGTATACTAACACATATATATGGAATTTAGAAAGATGGCAATGATGACCCTGTATGCAGGACAGCAAAAAAGACACAGATGTGTATAGCAGACTTTTGGACTCAGTGGGAGAGGGAAAGGGTGGGATGATTTGGGAGAATGGCATTGAAACATGTATAATATCATGTAAGAATCGAATTGCCAGGCTATGTCCGATGTAGGATATGGCACGCTTGGGGCTGGTACGCGGAGATGACCCAGAGAGATGTTGTGGGGAGGGGAGTGGGAGGGGGGGTTCATGTTTGGGAACGTATGTACACCCGTGGTGGATTCATGTCAATGTATGGCAAAACCAATACAGAATTGTAAAGTAAAATAAAAAATAAATTAAAAAAAAAAAAAAAAGGAAAAAGCAAGAGAGTTCCAGGAAAAAAAAACAAAAAACAAGTCATTATGTTGTACATCTTAAACTTACAGACTGCTGTATGTCAATTATACCTCAATAAAGCTACAGGTGGGCGAGGGGAGGCAAGCAAAAAACTGTGATATGCAAAACATATATCTAACAAATGTATCCAGAATATATAACAAAGTTATACAATAAAAAAATAAAAATAAAAAATAAAAATAAAAAGGTCATAAGGAGAAGATTTAGAACTTTAGGAACATCAGAAGATGTTTTTTGGACAAAATTCAATACTTTTCCTATTCTAGATACATTGGGTAAAAATTTGAAGATACCCTCCATTTTTTTCTCCACTTTCTGCTGGTGACACATCCATCCACCCTTTAATTGTTTCAAAGAGCAGTTGTATCTGGGGATCACTCTATTCCCCATCTTAGGACGAGACAACTAGAAAGTTCCTTTACCACGAAGCATCACGTACATGCACTAGTCAGCGCTTCTCCTCCAAGACAATCTGCATCCCTCTTTTGTGTTTAGGATCACTGATGGTGATGATATCTTATTCCAGGTTCTCTTTATATTTGAGGCTTTGTATACTCTCTAAAAGGGGCTTTCCTAGTGGCTCCGACAGTAAAGAATCTGCCTGCAATGTGGGAAACCTGGGTTCGATCCCTGGGTTGGGAAGATCCCCTGGAGAAGGGAATGGCAGCCCACTCCAGTACTCTTGCATGGAGAATCCCCATGGGCAGAGGAGCCTGGTGGGCTACAGTCCATGGGGTTGCAAAGAGTCAGATCTGACTGAGTGACTAAGCACAGCTTTGAAATCTCTCTAGAGGGGTATTTCAAAGCAGCAAGCCAGCAAAAATTTTATGTGATGGTGCAAGACCATGGCATTCATTCATTATTTCTCTGCCTTGGTCCTAACATAAAACTAATCTCTGGGTGCAAGGTAGGAGGGAGGTTCAAGAGGGAGGGGACCTGTATGCCTATGGCTGTTTCATGTTGATATATGGCAGAAACCAATACAATACTGTAAAGCAATTATCCTCCAATTAAAAACAAATTAAAAAATAAGCAGAAATCACAATTGTGCATAGCTTCAAATCGATCATACTATTGAAATTGGAAAAAAAAAGAATCTCAAGGAAACAGACCAACCTATGCATTGCTGTATCCTGCTCTCCTGTTGAGAATTTACCATCTCACATGTTCCCAGATTAGGAAAGTCTTAGCCTATGGCAAATGGTCCAGAAGCACTCTGGGCCTGACCAGGAAGGGCTGTGCTGGGATCCCAGACATATGCTCATTTTTGTATTGGCTTTGGTGGGAAATAGGGCAATGCTTCTTATTAATTCTACCACTGGGAAGAAACTGATTAACTTTCTCAGTTCCAGTGAAAAATTAACTATAAATAAATAGATAAATGATCAGATGCTAGTGCTGGAATCAGCAAATGTGACTGAGGACGAGAGCTGTGGTGGGATCTTGGATGGCAACACCATGGCAGTGATGGAGGAGCAGTTCCCAGAAACGGGGACGTATTCTCAGAATGGGCATGCTCCGAAGACCAGGTGATAAGTTTCCACTGTGGCAAAATTCACTGTCGCTTTTTATTGGGAAATTAATTCCCTTTTTAGGCATAACTGATATGGAAAAAACTTTGAACTTTTTTCCAATTTACCAGAAATAGGCAAAACTTTTCAAGAATCAGTACAAATTTAAAATTATTTAAAATTACACTGGGAAATATTTGGAATCATCCTGTATAGCACACTACAAAAAGGTAAAATACCATCAAATATCACTGATTCTAGCAAACCTCAAAAATTAGTCTTTCATCTGGCAAAAACGAAACCTTGTACAATTCCTGGTGAAAGACACACTTTCTCTGACCCCATTTAATATCTTGTTTCCAAACCCCTTACATTCTCCACTTTGATATCTGAGGACGAGTGGCAGCTAGAACTGAAGGTCAGTTTTAATTGCCCCATCTATAGAAAGAAGGGTGATCTCTAGAGAGGCACAGGGCTTGAATGTATCTGAATTTAGCACCTTTAAGTTATCAGGGCCCAACAGGCAGATCCTGCATCTGGCAGGGGAAAGATTTTCAAGTATGAAATTGAATTGAGTTCTTACAGTCTTTAAGAACTTTAAGTATAACACTTTGAGAGAGACATGAACGTATCTGCGGCTGCTTTGTTTGAAAGAAGTGGCTTTTGCTTTGTTTTTAAGAAAAGATTCATCCTTTAATTAACAAATGTTAAAAGGAATTTTAAACCATTTTAATTTCACATTCAAAGGGAAATTAAAGTGGTTTAATTCATATACCCAAAGATTAGAGCTAGATTTTATTTCTCAAAGATTGTTGCATAATACTTAAATTAGAAACTTCTTTGAGGCTTAACATACATCTCAAGTATGCAGCTGGATGAATGTGTGCGTGTGTGTATATATATATATCTGTGTATGTATATATATTAATATATATCCATGTGTATGTATGTATATATATATCAGTGATCTTCCTGACCAAGGGATCAAACCTGAGTCTCCTGCATTGCAGTCAGATTCTTTATCATATGAGCCACCAGGAAGCCCATGTATCAGTGTGTGTGTATATGTGTGTGTATATGTATATATATGTATCTCCACGTGGCACTACCGAGATCAAACTCTATATCATCTCCAACAACACAGAAGACCTCTTCATGTTCCTATATGTTCCTATGTCTACCCATGATCCCAGAAGTAACTATTATCCAATCTTTATGACCATCTGAATTTCACTAAAATGGTAAAATTCAGTATATCTCCTTTTATGTCTGGCTTCTTTCACTCAGTATTATTTCTCTGAGATTCATCAGTGTTGTTTCATGTAGCAATGGTACGTTTGTTCTCATTACTCACTATTATTTCATTGTATAAATAGACCACAACTTCATTACCCGTCCATTGTCTTTGGTAGACGTATGTACTCCTTTATTTTAGATACACACTAGCAGTGAACTTGCTGGGTCACTGGGTAGGTAGCCAGTTAGCTTGACTAGGTAATGCCTATTAGTTAGTTACCCAGTATGATTGCACCAGTCACACTGCAGCAAGAAAGGAGAGTTCTGATGGCCTCACATTCTTAACAGCTCTTGGTTATAATCAGTCTCTCACTTTTGCTATTCTGGTGCTTGCTAATTCTGAGCATTTGGAAACAAAGCATCCTTAAATGGCAAACAGTTAGATAAACCACAGTAGTGCCCAACCATGGAATACTACTTAGTGGTCAAAGGGACAAACAGAGCGATATCTTACTGTGGTTTTACTTCATATTTCTCTGAATCCAACTGATGCTATTATTCTTTCCCCATGCTCCCATAGTTATACAAAAGTCTCAGAGGGCTAAAAAGTCAAAGATAATGCAAGTCTCAACTACATAGTAGCCGCAATATACAGAACACAGCAGAAAATTTTGAGACACACAAAAAGCCATGAAAATGTAAGCAATAACCAGGAGGGAAAAAGTCAGTAGAAATACACCCATACCAAATATATATCCTGGAATTAACTGACAAGGATTTTTAAAGTTTATATAAAAAAATTCAGGGATATAAAGAAAAAGAGAATGAGTGAACAGATGGGAGACTCAGTAAAGAAATGGAAATTTCTTCGAAGAAGAACTAAATAGACATTCAAGAACTGAAAAATAAAATATTTAAAATTAAAAATTCACTAGGTGAACTTATCATAGAGTGGACACTGGAAGAGAAACGATCAGTGAACTTGAAAATAGATCAATAGACACTATGCAAATTGAACAGAAAGAAAAGATATTTTAAAAAGAAATAATCTTTAGCAACCTAAGAGACAACATCCAGTGGTCTGATATATAGCTAATTGGAATCCTAGAAAGATAGCAAGGAGATTGGGCAGAAAAAACATGCTTGAAAAATTTCTAATTTTGATTAAAAAAATCATTTCAGAGATTCCAGAAGCTCAACAAATCCAAGAAGGTTACACACAAAGAAAATCACACCTAGACACATCATATTCAAATTGATAAAAACCAAGAAAAAGACTAAATTTTGAAAGAAGCAGAGGGAAAGCACACATTATATGTATGGAATAATGATAAGAATCTCTACTTATTTCTTATTAAACACAAAGACAAGGTAATAGCATCTTTAAACTGCTGAAAGAATAAAAGGCTCAACTTAAAACTGTATATCTAGCATAAGGATCTTTAAAAAATGAAGTACAAACCTTTCAGATCAACAAAAGCTAAGGGAATTTATTGCCAGCAGACTTGCACTAAAGGAAGACCTTCAGACAGAAGGGAAAAAATTAAATAATACCAAAGAGAAACCTTGATTTACATAAAGGAACAAAGATTGCTAGAAATGGTAAATATGTGGGTAAATAGAATTTTTTTCTCAATCATAATACGAAAAAGAAAAGAATCATAATAATGTCTTGCAGGGTATACAGCTTATGTAGAAATAAAATGGGTGGCTGGTGGGGGAGGTCAATGAAAACATTTTGTTGTAAAATTCTTAGATTGGATGTGAAGAATTATCATATTAAAGCAAGATATACTGTGAATGGGACTTCCAGAGGCTCAGTGGTTAAAAAAAAAAGAAGAAGAAGAAAAAAAAACCCACCTGCAATGCAGGAGATGTGGGTTCAATCCCTTGGTTGGGAAGTCCTTGGAGGAGGGCATGGAAACCCACTCCAGTGTTCTTGCCTAGGAAATCCCAAGGACAGAAGGCCTGGTGGGTTAGAGTCCATGGGGTTGCAGAGGGTTGGACATGACTAAACAACAACAATAATACTGTTAAGTAGCTACAGATATGCAAACAGCAACCAAAAGAAAGGCAAAGTCTCTATATTCACTTTAAAGTAGATTTCAAAACAAGAGTGATATTTCAGTTTATAAAGGGCATAACAATCCTAAGTCATTATGCATCTATTAAAAGCAATTTGAAGTACACGAAACAAAAACTGACAGGACTAAAAAAAGAAATAAACAAGTCTGTAATGATAGCTGTAGATTTGACTCCTGTCTAATTATTGTTAGAACAATTAAAGTAAAAAGTAGCATATAAAGAACTTGTAATACTCTCAAATAATTTAGCAAACTTGGTATTTAGAGAAAACTTCACCTAATAACTAAAGAATACACCACCCTTCAAAGGGCACAGGGATCATTCACTAAGATACACCACTTGCTGGGCCCAGGAAAAGTCTCAATAAATTTAAAGTGGTTGAAATCACATAGAATATGTTCTCTGACCACAACGGAATTAAATTAAAAATTGGTAAAAACAAATAAATAAATAAGTGAAAAGTATCCAAGTATTTGGAAATTAAACAACACATTTTCATATGATCCATGTACGTGCATGCTAAGTCACTTCAGTCGTGCCCGACTCTGTGTGACCCCATGGATTGTAGCCCCCCAGTTTCCTCTGTCCCAGGAGATTTCCCAGGCAAGAATACTGGAGTGGGTTGCCATACCTTCGTCCAGGGGATCTTTCCAACCCCCGGGATCAAACCCGTATCTCTAAGGTCTTCTGCACTGGCAGGCACGTTCTTAACCACTAGTACCACCTGGGAAACCCACATGATCCACAGGTCAAAGAAATAATCTAAAAGGAAATTGTAAAAGAGTTGAACTAATGACAATTTTAACAACTATATCAGATAAACAGCAAGGATTTACTGTATAGCACAGGGAACTTTATTCAATATCTGGTAATAAACTATCATGGAAAAGACAACCTAGATGTCCATCAGCAGATGAATGGATAAGAAAGCTGTGGTGCATATACACAATGGAGTATTACTCAGCCATTAAAAAGAATACATTTGAATCCGTTCTAATGAGGTGGATGAAACTGGAGCTGATTATACAGAGTGAAGTAACCCAGAAAGAAAAATACCAATACAGGATACTAATTCCATACAGGATATGGAATTTAGAAAGATGGTAACGATAACCCTGTATGCGAGACAGCAAAAGAGACACAGATGTATAGAACAGTCTTTTGGACTCTGTGGGAGAGGGCGAGGGTGGGATGATTTGGGAGAATGGCATTGAAACATGTATAATATCATATAAGAAACGAATCACCAGTCTAGGTTTGATGCAGGGTGCAGGATGCTTGGGGCTGGTGCACTGGAATGACCTAGAGGGATGGTGTTGGGGGGGAGGTGGGAGAGGGGTTCGGGATTGGGAACACGTGTACACCCATGGCGGATTCATGTTGATGTGTGGCAAAACCAATACAATATTGTAAAGTAAAAAAAAATAATAATAATAAAAGAAAATAAATATATACACATATGTCTATATAACTGAATCACTTTGCTGTACCCATGAAACATACAATATTGCAAATTGACTATACTTCAAAAACAAAACAAAACAAAACCCTGCAATATATCAGCTGAAGAAGTCCTTAGATGGGAACTTATAGCTTGAAATGCTTATATGAGAGAAAGTGAAAGTGAGAGTTGCTCAGTTGTGTCTAACTCTTTGCAACCCCATGGACTATGGAGTCCATGGAATTCTCCAGGCCAGAATACTAGAGGGGGAGCCTTTCCCTTCTCCAGGGGATCCTCCCAACCCAGGGGTTGTATCCAGGTCTCTCTCACATTGCGAGTGGATTCTTTACCAGCTGAGCCACAAGGGAAGCCCAAGAATACCAGAGTGGGTAACCTATTCCTTCTCCAGTGGATCTTCCTGACCTGGGAATCAAACCAGGCTCTCTCGCATTGCGGGCGGATTATTTACCAACTGACCAACAGGGAGGCCCCAGAATGTTATAAAATCAAGCATGTATATTCCTTCCTGGCTAGAGTCAGGGGCTACTCTCAGCTCCAGGGGCCACCCCACTTTTCTTGTCACATGGCCCTCTGTGTCTTCAACAGGAATCTCCCTCGAGTTGAATCCCCATCATGCTTTGATTCTTTCTGACTTCTCAAACTCCTATCTCTAGATTCAGACTTGAAGGGCTCATGTGATTAGGTCAGGCCCACCTGGAAAATCTTCCCTTCTTAAAGACACATTAATATGACCGAGCTGGGGAGTGAAATCCATCCTATTCACAGTCCTGGGGATCATAAAGGTCATGCACACTAGGCAGCAGGAAGCTTGGGCCCATCTTCAAATTCCAGCCACTGCAATATCCACATCTGTATGTAATCTTGGGCTTCCCTGGTGGCCCAGATGGTAAAGAATCCGCCTGCAAGGGGGGAGACCTTAGTTTGATCCTGGGTTAGGAAGATCCCCTGGAGAAGGAAAAGGCTACCCACTCCAGTATTCTTGCCTGGAGAAATGCATGGACAGAGAAACCTGGCATAATTTAGATAGGTAGACAGACAGGTAGATGGGCACACAGAGTGTTGATTTCTGCAGCGTGTCTATGTCCAAATATGGGTCTACTAGAAACGACCAAATTCCCAATTTTAGGCCAGGCATCCTGTGGTATGTTAGGTGATAGAAAACTGTCATTTCTCTGAGACACATTTCCTTATGTTCTGTGACATCCTTGCTCACTTGCCACCTCTGACGTCACTGTCCATGGAAAACACAACATAGAAGGATGCATGCTCAGTGACAATAGGAATTGCAAAACGAGAATTACTACGAGGATCAGGTTGAAAAGGAGGAAGACAGGGTTTTATTATTGTGTTGTTGTTGCAGGTGAGAAACAACAGACATCTTAAGATAAATAAATGGGCCTCTATTGTCTTTATCCTTTTGGGATTTCTGCCCACCACAGGCAAAATTTTCAAAATAATTGGGAGGAACTGGAATGAATTTGGCAAACACATGCCATCTGTTGAAGCCAGACTCCCAGATCATTTCAAGGCTGTGTGAAGCTGCTTACAGAGGCAGGACTGCTGGGGGGCCGCGTTCCACAAGGAGGGGTGGAGGGGTCACCTCTCCAGGGGTCTCTCTCATGCAGCTCTGTTTCCCTGTGCCTGTTTTGTTCATCTCTGCTTCACTGATTGTGAGTGACAGCTGGAGTAAACACAAAATCCTTCTCTTTTCTCTTTTGGGTCCACTGTCCAAATTCCTTTCTCCTCTGGCTTCCAGGCCCGGGTCCTAGTTGCTGACTGATCCTTCCAGGCTTTAGGCAACCTTCCTTCACACTTCAGGCAGTGGACTTTATTCCGCCTGCTTCACCCAACAGGCCTCCCCATTGGAGGACGAGTGGGGGAGCAAGGCCCGAAGCTCGCCTTCACACTTCACAGAGTTTGGTAAATGAGTTTTTCTTCCCAGCGGGAAAAACACTGGGATAAAGGGACTATGTTTGTTTGAAGCTTGTAAATCAGACATCCATCTTCTTGGTGAATTTGTGTTCTAAATTTTCTCAGAAACAACAGAATAAACTGAACTTCTTAGGAGATCCCCAGACTGCTTTCAAACAGCACAAGCTGGGAAACCAAGGTTCTGTGATGCTTACTCCTCACAGCAACCTGACAGCTCCTGCTCCCCACAGTTCCCCAATTCATCTGATAACTCTTATGGCTCTTTTTCCCATTTCATAAGAATATTTTTAAGCTAAAAAACAAAAAACCTCTCTCCCTGTTCTTCCTACATGTCAGAAAGGGCTCTGAGAAGCAAAATCAATTTTCCTGCTCTGACATCTCAAGTACTTGAAATAAATGTGAGTAGGGTGAGACGATCTTAATGAAACTGAAAGGCATAGAGTTTTTGTTTTATTTTGTTTTAATTTTTTCCACTCCAAAGTCTGATTGCTGGCTTTCAATCAACACTGTTCTGCAGCTGTTCGCAAATGTAGGCAGTGTGTTTAGGTCCACCACAATTGGGGTATTTTGTTTGAAAACTTTCTGGAATCTCCATTAATCTTCACAGCAAGTCTCTGGGGCAAATGCAACATCTCTAAACCTGAGATTCTCCAGGTTGGTGACTTACCCCATTTTTACAAATGAGAAGCAAGCCAGTAGAAGGGCCAGAACATAATTACTGGAAAAAAAAAATCTCCAAAATAAGACTTATGACATTTCCTCAAGAACATAAGAGAAAAAAAATGCAAAGACGGTTTGATGTTTAAGTGTAAGATGGAAAAGCTTTCTTTCCATTTGTTCAAAATGAAATGAAAAAACAGGATATGTCTTTATTGCATCCAGTCTAGAAAACAGTTCAGTAGTTTCTTCAAATATTAACCATATGCTTACCATACAACCCAACCAACCCTGGATGTTTACCCAAAATAAACAAAAGCATATGTCCACAGAGGGGGCTGAAGATGAAGGTTCACAGTGGCTTTATTTGTAAGAACTACAGACTGGAAACAGTCCAAATGTCCAGCAACAAGGGGATGGATAAGCAAACTGCGGTATATAACACAGTGGAAAGCTACTCAGCAATTAAAAAAAGATGAACAACTGACATACACAATGACATGGATGAGTAAAAAAAAAAAAGGATATATGCTGAATGAAAGAAACCAAATAAAAAATACAAACTGAATGATACCATTTTTATGAAATATAAACTAATCTATACTGCAAATGACTTCTTGCTGGGGGAAGAAGTACGAGTTACCAGGTTCAAGGGAACTTTGGGGACAATTATCTTGATTGTGATGAGTGTTTTATGAATGTTATCAAATGGTACATTTTAATTTTATGTCCCTCATTGTATCAACTATACCTCAATAAAGCCATAAAAACATAACAAGGATTCTTTTCTTCAATTTGAAATGAAAAGAAAAAGAAAAGAATATACCTGTGCGCTCAAGAATTCTGAGATAATTATGAAGCTTGTAATGAACAGCAGCATGCACTCTCTTCATCTGAATATTTGGAGCTGGTTAGAAAAATAGTTTCCACTGTTCAGGCTCTCAGATAATACTTAATTATCTGATTGGATGGTATTGAGCTGGGTATGAATTTGTGGCTTCACGTACTATGGTTTCTCATGGATGGTGTGCTTAAAGAATAGGAGATATCTTTCAATTCCTGTTACATATCTTGCTGACTTGGTCCATGGAACAGGATTTGTCAACATTTCTTCTGCTCAGGAAGAGCTGGGGTAAAGCTTTTGCTCTTACTCCCTCTCCATAACAGGAGAAGTAACTTATCTCACGGATGAGATGAAAAGAAGTGTCCCTCTCTCTGACCAGCATGGAGGCAGGCTATTTTCTTCCCTCTCCCTCTCCTTCTAGGTGCTAAGTACACCTAGGAGGTGGGGCCTCTTGTCCATCTGACTTGATGCAGCTTAAGATACACTCAGATCCTCCATCCATGTGACTGGAGGAGTCACCCCTGAAGTCAGAACTCCCCCACTGTGTGGTGGCAAGGTTTAGATTTGAGTTGAGTTGGAAAGAGGTCACTGAAAGCTGAGTTTTGCCTCAGGTCTGACTCATATTCTATAATCTGGCTAAGAATAAAGTGGATATTATGATTCAAGTCCAACTTCTAAATTGGTTCAGAATCATAGAGGAGGGAGCTGTGATTAAACAGATGATGGGACCCTACTCGGAGAAGGCAATGGCAACCCACTCCAGTACTCTTGCCTGGAAAATCCCAG
Organism: Oryx dammah; assembly: GCF_014754425.2. Lineage (NCBI taxonomy): Eukaryota > Metazoa > Chordata > Mammalia > Artiodactyla > Bovidae > Oryx > Oryx dammah. The sequence continues at coordinate 47,430,545 of NW_024070193.1, read as the reverse complement.
GGGCGGAGGAGCCTGGTGGGCTGCAGTCCATGGGTCGTTAAGGGTCGGACACTACTGAGTGACTTCACTTTACTAGATGGCGCTCTCCGATAGATAACATAAAAAGCAAGACTTCCAGTTATAAATGTGTAATGGGGATGTCATGTACAGCATCATGACTACAGTAAACAATATTGGATATTTGAAAGCTGCTAAAAGCATAGATTTTAGAAGCTGTCATCACAAGAAAAAGAATTTGTAACTATGTATATGTGCTGAGCAAGGGAGCACAAAAATTGGTAGCTACATATGGTGATGGATACTAACTAGACTTACTGTGGTGATGATTTTGCAATATATACAAATATTGAATTGTTATGTTGTATCCATGTAACAACATAATGCTCTATGTCAGTTATATCTCAGTTTTTAAAAAGAATAAAAAAAGAGCCACTAAAAAAAGTAAGGGAAGACACAGGTGAATTTTTTGTCACATACCTAAGTTAAAGTTTCTCTCATCTGGCAGTTTGAAATGACAATTATTAAAAGCATTATACCTTTAAATCAATAGATACAAGGAAGAGATTAATTACACTTCTAAGCTTAGAATGTCAATGCTACTTGAGGGTATGCTATAAAATTTTAATATGTGAAGGTATTTTTTTTGTCATTCAGTTGCTAAATTGTCTAAGAATAATCTGGAAGAAGGAGTTGAAGATTTGGGGGAAGCATTCTTACATAATATTTAAATGATTAAACAACTTATTAGATAATTTGTTTCCCCTGAATTCTTTACGATTTCAGTTCTTTAAAATGGAAAAACCCAAGGTCCAAAAAAACGGGGAGGGTCTCTCCAGGTGCGGTGGGGAGGGGTTCCAAATTCTTGGGTTGGACAGGTGCCATCAAAATGTTTTACAATGCAATAGTCTATACTTCATGCTTTCCTCTATACTTCTAGTAAAACTGCTGTCCTAGAGCAGAGAGCCTGAAGAGGTTATTGGACTTACTCAAAAGCAACAGAGTTAGGATAACAGAGCCTCCATAAGAAAAATGAGGTTAAGTTAGGTGCCTTTTCTTAAAGAGTGAAAGCTAGAGCCAGTCAAGGTTTGATCCCAGCTGTGTCTGAGTCCAGAACCACTCTCTTTAACCACTGCTTTAAAGGATCTCCATTCTGAGGAAGAGTTTGCCATTACCAACCTAAGTAGGTCAATACACGTAAGCATTTGTTTCTTATAGCTCTTTGTGAGCCTGGCCATCTATGACACTCTTTGGTCCTTCTCTTTTAGGACTGATTCATAGGGCCAAAGCCCTTTTAGTCTTCTAGGTACTATACTTATCTCAGGCATATCTCATAATTCAAGAAAGACTCCACGAGGCTTGCACTTCGATTCTTAGTGTAACTTATGGCTGCTGCTCCTGTGTCCATTTGCCATGGGTACCCAGCCTTTGGTCTCACCCTAGACCAATCTTGCAACAGTCTTTGTTTGTTTGTATCATTTCCAATACCAAATCTCATCCACAAATGTAGATTTAACTAAAGATTTTGTGAGAGAGGCAGAAGGGTATAGTTTATGTTGCACAACAGATGGCATTTCACTCAATAACTCCAGGGTATCTCTTTAATTCTCTCTTGGACTTGCAGCCACCTGCCTTCCAGGCTTATCATCTCTTCTTGGTTCATTTGTGGAGCAATTTAGCTCTCTCCGTGTTTCCATATCCAAGTTTACACACCTCCACAAAACCACTGAGAGTATTGTCAAGTGGATCAAATGCTACTGTTTCTGAGTATAAGGATTTTGTTTGAACTGAGCCAAGCAAGCTATTCTTAATGAACAGCAAACCATTTTAAAGACAGTGAGATATTGTAAATATTTAATGTAGGAAGAAGCAAGGTAACAAAACCAGTTAAAACCCATCTTGTTCAGGAGAGATGGTTAGGTTTTCTCAAGAGTCACTCCTGAAGTCTTTAAAAAGAATAAGCCTTTTGTTCTCATGGAAACATTGGTTCCTGAAGAGACTTCCTCACCAATGGAGTTGAAATTCTCGTTCAACCCCAGAAACCTAGTGGGAGAGTCAGTAATTCCCGAAGAGAGGACTCAAACTCGGTACAAACTTAGGTAAAAAGCCAATATCACATTTGCTTCCAAAATAGTTTTTAAGCAGCTAAGATGTTATGTTCAGCAAGGCAGAACAATGATAATGATAACGTGATAGAGTCAGAGAACTCCATCCACGTGGACACACATTCTGGTGTCTTTTGTATTTATCAATACTGTCTCCTGCCATGCTGATGTGGAAAAGGATAGTGTGCCTTTTGTGAGGCTTTGCACAACACTACAGAGAGTACAGTAGCCTCTTACACCCCGCTATCTCCCTTTATGGTCTCTCCCAGACTCCAGGTTCCTCATCCACTTTTCTTTCTAGCCTGAGTGAATTACAGAGGAGGCTCAGTGCTTTGATTGTAATGATTCAAGATTTGGTGTTCCTATTTGCTTCCAGCCATTCTAGATCCAAACGTTGACCATTTTCTTCTCCCAACCACTGAAGATTCTTGGCTTGAGCTATATAAGTAAGAACAAGCCCTCCCCACTCTGACCCAGGATAAGAACCTGAGAATCTGCATTACTCACAAACTCCAGTAGCTGATTTTTATGCAAATTAAAATGTGATAACTCCTCTGATATAGAAAATGATTGTAGATGGAAGCTAACAGAATGTATTGGGAAGTGTGCCGGGATGGTGTTGGTATGTGTGGGTCAGTGGTGGTTTGACAGCCTAGGATGCCTTTTCAGAACTGAGAAAGTTAGTCATCAGTTTTTGGTGGTTCTTCCAGCACGTTTGTATCCCTTGTCGCCACTCTTCAGCCTCAGGTTTGGGTTGACGTAGGTTTGACTGGCTGCAAAGCAAGACCAGCGAAAGTCTGTTACTGCCCCCTTGCCTCCCTCTTGGCCCTAGACCCAGAGCTGCTGAGATGAGCTGGTTCACAGCCCTTTGAGAGAAGTGATGACACGTTTGTATTAACTTCTATCCATCTGTCTCCAGACACAGTCTGGGTGGCCTCATTTAAGTAGAGGCTGCAGACTGGTGGCCTCCTAATTATCTCCTGCATCTGTGTGTGTGGTCTTGGCAGCTGTTCTGGGGTCACAGGGGGCTGCCACAAGGCCCTCACAGGTTCCCTGCCCATCTGTCAGCCTCTCTGTCCCTACTCGACAGAGGAACTCAGCTGCAGCCAGAGCACAGAGATCAGAGCTTGAATTGGCCTCTGTGAGCTCCATAATCATAGCCAGAAATGGAGAACAGCATCTTGAGTGAGTGTGCCTGGCTTTGCTTAGGCTCCCTATCTAGGAATCCTGAAAGCTCTTCCCTGGGAAGAAAAGAGAGGATGCAGAGACAGCTGATGAACCCTTCAAAGTAGAGTAAAGCCAGAACTTTGAGTTGTGTGGCTCCTGGGGTCTGAGTCAACGAAAACTCAGACTAGACTTGGCAGCTATGGGGAAGGGGGCTTTAACTTCTGTTCCAAGGATATCTCCTGTCTTGTTAACTTTGTATAACAACCTTTTTTCAAGTTGAAGTGGGGGATGGTTTTCATCTTGTGATAAACTCCCCTTGGAGCAAATTCTGTATTGGCTGGCCTCCTACTGGCGGGGGCTGGGGTGGGGGGTTGTGGTGGGTAGGGGGGTTTGGGGGGTGGCGTTTGTCCTCAGGAAAGAGAAAAAGCATGTTCACTTTATGGAACAAGGTCGGGCTCTGTGACCACAATCATTCCCAAGATCTTAGACTCAAATATAAGCTTCTCTGATTTCTACTAATAGGATTCATGAAAGACTGATGGATGTAGGGGGAAGGGAAGGGGAAAACAGAGGGCTTAAGCTCTTGGCCAGCGGAGGAGTGAAAAGTGCTAGAAGACTCTCCATAGTAAGAGTGGCATTGTGCTCTCAAACATGGGCTCATGTGTCTCGAGCTGGCTTTCCCAGAACAGAGCCTGTGAGAGACTCAAGATTATAGGATTTGGGGGACATTAAGGGAATGTTCTTCAAGAAAAACCTGTAAGTGTGGGAGGGAGCTCGGAAAGGGAAGGAGAAAGAGGTGAATAAGGATGATGTCTTAGCCTGATCCATGGCAAGAAACACCCCCAATGCCCCGGATTTGACCTCATTCCCTGAAGGTGCTCAACCTCTGCCTGAGCTCAGCTCCACAGCCCTCACTGGGTGTGGAGGTGGGCCAGCCCTGGAGATGGACCAGGCCCGTCTTGAAGTGCTCACAGTGGTCATCAATGCAGATAGGCAAGCATGTATCTATGTTATCACACTTTTCGCTATCACGTTACTACTTCCATCCCTTGTCCCAGGAAGTGAGTTATTTCTAATCACTCTGCCTTTGCTCTTTGGCACACCAATTTACAAATACATTTCACACCTAGTTTTCTAATGCTTCTCAAATCATTTCCCCCCCACCCCTCAGTTTTGTTCTGGGCTACAATGATGAGTCATTACTCCCATTAAAAAGAACTGTAAGTTTTTTCCATTTAAATACCTACTTATATTTATAGGTGAGTTTCTTTTAATATGATGTTTTAAAAATGATTAACACATTAAGGTTCTTGCTTTTGTAACTGAAGGTTAACTTCAATTAAGATGATAAAATCAATGTGTTTATGTCATAATTCAGAACATGGTAGTAAAATTAATTTTACTTTAAAATTAAAGCTGAAAGCTTTAAATGTCATCAACTTTTTTTGTATATATGTTTAAGTGTATGTATAAAGATATATTATAATTAACGAACATAGGAAGTTTGTGGATAAGGAAGAAGAGAGAATTAGTAGCTTAAAGCTGATGTTTGGTGTATTCATTGGGTCTTACTAAGAGGTGGTAAAGAGCTGTTCTCCACGTATTGTATGACCTGCCCAGAGAACACACATTCCTCACCTTCTCAAAAAAAAAAAAAATAAGACCCTCACTTGAGAGCTGAAGAACTCCGGGTCTTGGTGATGACACCTGTCAAGCTTTGTACTTATTTTATAAGCAAACAATATAAGTTCCTTGCTTCTAAAAGAACTAGAGCTTCCAGATTACCTTCTACTATGTCTGTTTGAAACTTTTATTGCCATTCTGGTTAATAAAGGAGGCAGGCTACAAGCATTTTTTATCCTCAGGACCCTGTGCTCCTACCATAATCAAGTGGCCAATCTCTTGCAGTAACTCTTTTTAACATTATTCCTACTTAACGAGTTGGATTGGAAGGCCCTGGGAGATTTGTTAAGGCTCTCCGTGGCCAAAATATGTTCTTACCTTCAGGGTGCTAATTTGGCCTGATCTGTATAAAATAGTCATGTGTACATGTGTTTTACCCGTGAAAGTATTCTATCGCCCTCCACTCTTGTTCATCCCTGGAGCAAAGGAGAGTCATTCTGTTTTGTCACCAACAAGTTGATTCTCTGCCATCCTCTCATTTTGCCTGAAGGCCTGTTATAAGCTACAGATTAGAAACTGCTAAGTCGCTTCAGTCGTGTGCGACTGAAGTGCGACCCCATAGATGGCAGCCCACCAGGCTCCCCCGTCCCTGGGATTCTCCAGGCAAGAACACTGGAGTGGGTTGCCATTTCCTTCTCCAATGCATGAAAGTGAAAAGTGAAAGTGAAGTCGCTCAGTCGTGTCTGACCCTCAGCGACCCCATGGACTGCAGCCTTCCAGGCTCCTCTGTCCATGGGATTTTCCAGGGTGCCATTGCCTTCTCTGAGATTAGAAACTAGGTCTTCCTAAAATAACAACAAAAAAGGACAGGCTAGAAGAACCGGTAGGAAGGACCAAACCGAATATGATAATCAGATAACTATCGATACTTCCAGGGATCTGCTCATGGCCACAGGTCTCCCAGAGAAGCTAACCTCGCTCCTGTGAGCAGACCTGTCGGACCATGCCAGGACATCAGGCAGAGCTTCCAGGACTCCTAAAACCTGGGATTAGACGACATTACGAGAGCAGACCTCTGAACCATAGTTTGAGGAAACCAAACCTGATTATGTGGACAGATGAAACAGATGACAGAAGTACTATTGTATTTGTTTCTAATGTTCTATTTTTGAGGTGCATAAAAAGAAGCCCCTTTTCTGTATTCTTACTATGCCTTTAACCTTCAAAATAGCCGGCTGGAGCTGTGCAAACTGGAAAGAAACTGAGCGATGTCTTATCCCAACTGTCTCCTCAGAATTCACGAGAGACACTCTAAAGGAAATCTTAACACAGGTACAAGCTAAAGACTCACGGAAGATTATAAGACGATGATGGTGGTGCTGGTAACTGGAGCGCAGATGAATGTTTTTACAATGGGCTCTGCTTAGTGATAATAATAGCACCTATCTTTAACAGTGTTCTTGTGAGGATAAGACCACTAAACTGAAAACGGTTTACTACAGTACTGGGCCTGAAGCAATTGCTCAATAAATGTTATTTCTTAAGGTTATTATCACTGATACAATTGCTTAATCCTCATGGTAACTCTGTGAGAAAGGAGTGTAAAATTGAGGTGAAAACCAGCCAATGGGAGTAAAAAGGGATGTTCCCTCCATAAGCACGCATACCTGTTGGGCCTATCTCAGTCACGAGCTACTTCTAAACCACAAGGGGATAGGTGCCCTCTGTGCTTACTTAGGCAGGGCACAGCAGGCACAACTGTACCAATGTTTGTGTTCCTAGCTTAGAAGCTGACATTGGGTAAAAGTCTGATGCAAAAGCAAGTCTTGTGGGTATTTTAGAGAAGAGCATTCCAGGCAGAGGGAACAGCATGGGCAAAGACCTCAGACAGGAACATGCCTGGTGAGATCGAGAAGTGGCCAGGTGGCCAGATTGGTAGGGGCGCTTGGGTGAGAGGCAGGGGAGATGGTGCTGAGAGCCTGAGTCGCAGGGTGTCCTGACCATTTGGCTCCCTCGGTCCTGGTGGCGGTCTTTGGCTTTTACCCTGAGTAAGATGAGAGCCACTGGAGGTTTTGATCAGAGAGGTGTGACTGTGAAGTCGCTCAGTCGTGTCTGACTCTTTGCAACCCCATGGACTGTAGCCTACCAGTCTCCTCCATCCATGGGATTTTCCAGGGAAGATTACTAGAGTGGGTTGCCATTTCCTTCTCCAGGGAATCCTCCTGACCCAGGGATCGAACCCGAGTCTCGTGCACTGTAGGCAGACACTTTACCATCTGGATTAGAGGGGTGAGTAACACTAGAAGCTGTTGTGATAATGGCTCATTTTGTAATAAGGGGTCAGTATAGAAGCAGAGACGCCAGTTAGGAGGTTGGTGCAAAGGCCATCTTGAAGTTACAGGCACAGGATACAGCAATGAATAAAACCAGGCCAGCCTTCATGTTTAGAGAGATGGACAGCAAGACAAAGGAGCAGGCTGAAATACAGCTTATCATGAAGACGAGTACGTAGAGGGTGACTGAAGGTGTCTGCCTCCAGCTGAGTTAGAACAGTGGCAGGTCAATGCTCCTACTATTAACTACCAAAACAGCCAGAAATGAACGCTAGAAACATGTTTTTGAACACAATCAAAATAGGGGGCGGAATCCTGTAGCTGGAATCACAGAGATATATTCGTCAGCTGCTTTTACCCTTGGGTATTGGCCAGAGTGTCAGACAAGAGTTTCCATTAAAATATAAGCCAGATCACATCATTACTTTGGCTTCACACGAAATGATATGCATCTCATTTTGTGTAAAGCCAACATCTTTTCAATAACTACAGAGACTTTTGATGAAGGAGAAAGAGGAGAGTGAAAAACCTGGATTAAAATCCAACATTCAAAAAACTAAGATCATGGCACCCGGTCCCATCACTTCATGGCAAATAGATGGGAAAACAATGGAAACAGTGACAGACTTTATTTCCTTGGGCTCCAAAATCACTGCATATGGTGACTGGAGCTATGAAATTAAAAGATGCTTGCTCCTTGGAAGAAAAGCTATGACCAAGCTAGACAGCATATTTAAAAGCAGAGACATTACTTTGCCGACAAAGGTCCATATAGTCAAAACTATAGTTTTTCCAGTAGTCATGTATGGATGTGAGAGTTGGACCATAAAGAAGGCTGAAGAAGAAGTGAGAAGTGAGTCGCTCAGTTGTGTCTGACTCTTTGCGACCCCATGGACATACAGTTCAAGGAATTCTCTAGGCCAGAGTACTGGAGTGGGTAGCCTTTCCCTTCTCCAGGAGATCTTCCCAACCCAGGGATCAAACCCAGGTCTCCCACATTGCAGGTGGATTCTTTATCAGCTGAGCCACAAGGGAAGCCCAAAGAAGGCTGAGTGACAAAGAATTAATGCTTTCAAACTGTGGCGTTGGACAAGACTTTTGAGAATCCCTCGGACTGCAAAGAGATCAAACCTGTTAATCCTAAAGGAAATCAATACTGAATATTCACTGAAAGGACTGATGCTGAAGCTGAAGCTCCAGTACTTTGGCCACCTGATGCGAAGACCCTGATGCTGGGAAAGATTGAAAGCAGGAGGAGAAGGGGACGACAGAGGATGAGGTGGTTGGATGGCATCACCGACCTGATGGACATGAGTTTGAGCAAGCTGTGGGAGTTGGTGATGGACAGGGAAGCCTGGCGTGTTGCAGTCCTTGGGGTGACAAGGAGTCGGACACCACTGGGCCACTGAACAACAACAACAGACCCTTCAGCTGGACCTCCTTATTAGCTCTCTAACCCTTTCCTGGTATGATTTCCCTTTGCTCCTTCTGCTTCAGCCACCCTCAACACTTTGCTGCTCCTCAAAGCTGCGAAGCCATGGATGACTCAAGGCCTTTGCATGCTGTGCATTTCATTTTAAAATTAATTTTTGTTGGAGTATAGTTGTTTTACAATGCTGTGTTAGTTCTGCTGTACAGCAAAGTAAATCAACACATATGTATGTACACATATCCCCTCTTTATGCTACACATTTTAGCTGGAATGCACTTCTTCCAGTGATGAGCACCCCCATCTCCCTGTCCTCCTTTACTCACTGCTATCTTTTCAATGATTCCTTCCCTGACACACTATTCAAAAATTACAACAACATTCCCAAAGTTCCTTGTACCCTTTCCTTGCTTTACTTTTCCTCCAGATCATTAATCACCATAGTCTTTATTACACACTTCATGGTGTTGATTGATTACTCTTTCCTCCTCCTCCCTACAAGGCAAGCTAAAGAGGGAATTTACTTTTATGTTTTGTTCACATTACTTAAAACAGGGACTGGCCCATTGTAGCACCATGATAAATATATGTTGAAAATAAGTGAATGACTGAATAAATGAATGATCCACATTCCTGATAAGTTTCAACACTTATCTGGACAACACTGATAAGTTTCAACCATATAGAGTTAAATAACTTGAAATTGAGGGGATGACAGAAGTTGATGCAAAACTCTCCTTTCTAGGAAGCTCAGAGTTATGGGAGAAGGTTCCAGCAAGCCTCACTAATAATCTCTTAAAATTTACAGTGAAAGCCTGAAGACATGGATGATCTGTTGGAAAGTCAGCAATAACCTTTGCCTGCTATAGATCAACCCAAAAGGATGTGGTCAGGCTATTTTTTTCCGACTTGTTTTCCAAAGGAGAACTCGATCTAACTTCAGTGTCAGAGAAAGTCTCCTACCCTGGGATGAAATAATCAGCAGAAAGAAGTCTCAGTAAACAACCTCTCAGGAGTCATTTGCACACATGTGGAAAAACAAAAAAGTGATGGAAAATGTAAAATTTTCTGCAGTCTCATCAAATAGTCCACAAGGCTTTTGAATTTCTTTCTCATTCATCTCTTTTCCCACATGGTCTGTTCACCTAAAAGTAGGGTATCTATCATCAATCCTAAATCACACCCCCCCCATTGGATATAGTATTTCAACAACATACACTAAGTGTTCACTGAATTTTAGTTGAACGAGGCTAAATGTATAGCACAGAGAACAAACGCATGTACCCATGGTGATACAATATTTAACAATACACATGGCTCAGAAAGAACAACTCCCATAAACAACCAGTACAGCTATGCCAGAGAATACTGACTGAAAGACACCCGTACATTTATCACCTGCCTCTCCCACCCCCAACACAGATTCAAACATCACTGTATGAGATGCTGTATCTAATCGTGACAATGTCTCTGACCCTTTGGTCTTCAGCCTTTCTCATTTCCTATTGTATTTATTCACTTAGAGAAAGTAAATTGAGTCACCTAAAAAGACCCACCTTTCTAGGATATAGGCTTCTTAATGTTTTGCTGACTTCTGAGTGCAAATTTTTCATCACCAGATATTAACTGTTTAGCACAACATATCCAGGTTCTAGGCCAATAAACCGATGGTGACGTGCATGCCTACCTAATCTGATCTTTTTATTATCTTAGTAAAAGTAATTTCTCATACATGTAACTTACTAATAATTTCTACTTTTATTATTCAAAGAGCTCTTGTAAGTACAAGTGTCTCTTCAATGATATAAAATTTCCTTTACTTCAAGATTAAATGTAAAACTTTAATTAAAATACTCAAGGCAATAAAGTCAAATTCTAATCCCTTTGTGTAGTCAATGAGATGGAATTGAAAGAGAGAAGAGTAGTGGATTTTTTCAATGGTCCATTCAATCTTTTAAAAATTTTCATTATTTTCCAAAAAGTAAGTTATCTGAGATAATATGTTTCTTATTTATAGGAGGCAAAATTTTCCAATGAAATTGTTGTTATTCACTCAATCAGTATTAAAATAATCAGCTACCAGGAATGCTATGTCTACAAAATAAATGTCTGCTATTGGACACATATCTTCTTTTTGCAGACTGCTTCTGTGCAATTTTCTTTTATGTATGTCTATCTGATCTCAGTATTTATTATGGAAGCAGATACCATTTTCTACTTTTACTGACTACAAATATACCAGCAGCAAAGCAATCACATAGATGTACAATTCAGCATTTGTTCTACAATATTTTAACACACACATATCCCCAATTTCCTTCCCTACATCATAAAAAGTTGTTTGACCCAGCTGTCATGAAAAGTGCTAAAGTTCATTTGAAACTATACATAAACACACACACACACACAATGGTAGGTTTTTCTCCATTGCCACAATTATGCTATTACTCATCTTGTGTACTGTGAATAATAAATCAAACAATTGTAAGTTGCTCTTCTTGCATAAAGTTGCCAGTTCTCTCCTTTATAAGATTTTTAAAAACTAATATGTGGCTATGAAAATTTATAGCTAACAGAAGAACCATTATCCTGAAGATTAGAAGACAGAATAGTCTTTGAAAAAATGACTTACTGGAGACAATAAAACAAAACTAAAAAAACTGTCATGCTTTAGGGAACAAAAGGAGAAAGCTAGCATCATGAAATGGAGATAACTGTAACTTATTCATGAACACAATGGAGTATTTGCCAAATGCATGCCAAGTTGCTTCAGTTATGTCCAACCCTCCGTGACCCCATGGACTGTAGCCTGCCAGGCTGCTCTATCAGTGGGATTCTCCAGGCAAGAATGCTGGAGTGGATCCAAGGGATCTTCCTGTTCCAGGGATTGAACTCGTGTCTTTTATGTCTCCGGCATTGACAAGTGAGTTCTTTACCTCTAGCACCACCTGGGAAGCCCATTTGCCACATAAGACTCACAAAATAAATATTTGTCAATTTAATAGTTAAAGAAAAAATTTCTGAAGTTACCCCAGGACATGCATATCAACATCAAACACATCCTAGTAATTTTTTTTTTTAAGAATGAAAAGTAGATAGATAAATAAATGAAAAAAAGAGGAAGAAAGTTTTAAAGCACTGAGTAAAGGAAAAATAGTAGGAACAGACATCAGAATAGGCTCAGATTTCTCTGGAAATACCAAATTCCAAAGGACAATGATGAAACCTCTAAAGAATTTAGGGAAAAGTTGTAACTTCCCCCAAATGTGTATCCTGCCAAACTTTTATGTATAACAGCAATAGAAAAATATTACATGCATTCTAGTCTTAAAATCATCTTGAAATATTACATAAATATTTTATACCAGCAGTCTTCAGTATAAGGTACACTTATAGAATATACTAAATTTTTTCAAGGAGATGAATGGGCACAGATGGTTTTATGGGAATCGATTCCTAGAATCTGAACTTATGTATTGCTTTTCAAAACTAGGTTGCTTGGTTCTTCTTTCTAAACTCCCATTTAATAGTCATTCCTTTCCTACTTGACAAAAGTAAGATCAATCTCTCACCCACCCAGGAAATTACCATTCTACATGAGTGCCTTTCGTGTAAATATCTCTGGAACAATTTAGAGTAATAGTATCAGGATTGAGAAAGTGAATGACTCTAAAGACTTAGCAAAAAAACACTTTTGCAGATAAGGGAGGTAGCATCTGTTGTTTCTAAAAAAGTGAATGTTAAGCTGCTGGATCATTTAAAAAATTGTTTCATACCAGTGAATGTGATTTTTGGCTTCTAACGCTGGAGTCTAAAGAACTGAGTAGCATTGTTATAGAAAATACTTTCTATTCCTATCTACTTAAACATTAGTTTGCGTTTCCTTGAGTTTCATATAAAGGTACTCTTTTCAGTCCAACTTCTTTCACTCAGCATAATACCTCTGAAACTCATGTGTGCTGTTGCTTATATCAAGTCATTCCTTTTCATTAATGAATGGTCTTCAATTATATATGGATATACAACAATTTCCTTATCCACTCAGCTACTGTTGTACATTTAGGTTGTTCTTGGCTATTACAAATAAAGTTGCTATGAACATTTGTGTACAAGTCTTTGTATGAACACATGTTCTAATAAGTATATAATAGGTAATAATGATTTTCTTTTGCATGAATATCTAGGAGTAGAATGAATAGGTCATATGGTAGATGTATATTTAATGTTTTAAGAAGCTGATGAACTATTTTCCAAAGAGCCTGTGCCGTTTTATATTCTACCAGCATTGTGAATTCCAATGAGAATTCCAGTTCTGCCACGTTCTCATCAATATACTGTAAATAGAAGCTAAAGCAGTGCTTAGAGAAAATTTTATAGCTTAAATGCCTACTCTAGAAAAAGAAGGTTCTAAAATCAATAATCTACCCTTCCAATGTAAGAAACTAGAAGCCAAAGAGAAAGTCATATCCAAAGTGAGCAGAAGGGAGTTAATAAAGAGCAGAAACCAGTGAAATTAAAAATAGAAATACAGTGGGAAAAAAATCAATAAAATCAATGGCTGGTACTTGAAAAGCATTAATAAAACCGATAAATCAGACGAAATATGGAGAAAAAGGGTACAATTTAACAAGATAAGGGGAAAAAAAGAGAGGCCATCACTACAGATATGACAGACACTAAATAGACAGTAAATTCATCTGTGATAAAGATAATTAGATAATAAGGGAATGAAAAATAAAATAAAGGAATATGACAAAAAACAGTGTCCACAAATTTGACAATTTAGAAGAAATGGATCAATTCCTTGAAAGACATAAAGTTCAACATTTGCTCAAGAAGTGTAGATAATTTTAATATTGCTATTCTTTAAAGAGATTGAATTCATGGCTATTGTTTTAAAGCAATAAAGAAGACTCCAGGCCTAGAAGAGTTCACTGGCAAATTCTATCAAACATTTAAGGAAGAAATAACACTGTTTCTACACAATTACTTTACAAAAGTAATAAAACACTTCTCAAAGACATGAGAAAACTACAGACCAATATCATTCATGAATACAGATATACTGCTGCTGCTGCTGCTGAGTCGCTTCAGTCGTGTCCAACTCTGTGCGACCCCATAGACAGCAGCCCATGAGGCTCTCCCGTCCCTGGGATTCTCCAGGCAAGAACACTGGAGTGGGTTGCCATTTCCTTCTCCAATGCATGAAAGTGAAAAGTGAAAGTGAAGTCGCTCAGTCGTGTCCGACTCTTAGCGACCCCATGGACTGTGGCCCACCAGGCTCCTCCATCCATGGGATTTTCCAGGCAAGAGTGCTGGAGTGGGGTGCCATTGCCTCCTCCGACAAATATACTGCCAACCTTAAATCTACCAACCTTAAATTAGCAAGTTAAATCCAGCTATATATAAAAAGGATAACACATCGCAACCAAGTGGAATGTATCATGGGAATGCAAGGTTGGCTAAACATTTTAAGAATAACCAATATAATTCACCATATTAATAGACTAAATAGAAAACTAATATGATCATTTCAGCAGATGTAGAAAAATAATTTGATGCTTCCATCTCAATAACACCCAGCAGTGGCCTCAGGTCAATATACTTCTTAGAGCAAAAAGACCCAATCATCTGGCTGATATTTACATGGCCAGAGGTGAGTTGTGTTTGCTTATGTGTTCTAAGCAACAAGTACTGCATGGGTATAAGGATATTACCCAGGTAATAATCTTTCCAAATAAAGCTCCTTGAGCCCTCTCTTACAGATGGAGGCAAGGAGAGGAAGAAGTGGGACAGCATTTTACAAAGATCCAAGTGTTAGACAAAAAAAAAGAGAGAGAGAGAGAGAGGAAAAGACTGGAATACCTCAGGGGCCTTCAAACTTTTGATAATACGTTAAAGAGATTTATCAAACGCATTTTATGACTTAAATAAGTCTTTCTGCTGAGAAGTTGAACAATACTTGTTTAGACTTCCTCTTCTGTTACAAGACTGTTGCAAGAGGGCATTGATAGGTTCCAAACACTTGCCTTTGTGAAATCCTTCTCTTTTCTTTGGAATGTTTTCCCCTCTAGCCTCAGGACTACATGCTGTTATTCTGGCCTTTGAGAATAGTAGCAGAGTGTCTTCTAGTAATACCTGAAGAAGGGATCACAGTGCATCTGTTCTAATAATGTGAAGTGAAGTTGCTCAGTTGTGTCCAACCCTTTGCGACCCCGTGGACTGCAGCCCACCAGGCTCCTCCATCCATGGGATTTTCCAGGCAAGAGTACTGGAGTGGGGTGCCATTGCCTTCTCCAGGGAACCTTCCTGACCCAGGGATTGAATCCAGGTCTCCCACATTGCAGGCAGACGCTTTACCATCTGAGCCACCAGGGAAGTTCCCCATTCTAATAATAATGGCTTGCAATTAACTGTAGTCTGTCTTTCCATTCACTTACTCATGACTACCACCAAAATGGGAGCCCAGCCTGGTACTCTGTGACAACCTAGAGGGGTGGGATGGTGGGTAGGAGGGAGGCTTAAGAGGGAAGGGACACACACACACACACACACACACTTATGGCTGACTCACATTGTTGTACAGCAGCAACCCACACCACATTGTAAAGCAATTAATCTCTGATTTAAAAACAACAAAGTTGCTATGGTCCACGGGGCCCTAAGACTCTTAATTCCTTCTCTTGTGATTCTGCCCCTTGCTCTCTAAGCTCCAGTCACAATTTCAGTTTCTCTAATTCATGCACGCATGCTTAGTCGCTCAGTTGTGTCCAACTCTTTGCAACCCCATGGACTGCAGGCAGCCAGGCTCCTCTGTCCATGGGGATTCTCCAGGCAAGAATACTGGAGTGGGTTGCCATGTCTTCCTCCAGGGGATCATCCCAACCCAGGGATCGAACCAGGTCTCCCACATTGCAGGTGGATTCTCTACCATCTGAGCTACCAGAGAAGCCCAAGAGTACTGGAATGGGTAGTCTGTCCCTTCTCCAGGGGATCTTCCCAATCCAGGACTCGAGTCAGGGTCTCTTGCATTATAGGAGGATTATTTACCAGCTGAGCTACCTCGAATTCACAAATTCTTCATAAAACTTATGCCTTCAGACACATTGTTCCCTCTGTTTGAAATGTTCTTCTACTCACTCACTACCTGGTTAACCCCTGTTCGTACTTCAATTCAGCTTAAATGCCTTTCTTAGAGAGATCTGTTCTGAAAACATTCCACTCCATCTAGGAATTATTCTCCATTACACTTTCTCTTAACACCTCATACTATTTCTTTATTGCTTGCAGCATGATTAGTTGTTTCATATCCACTTGTGTTCTTTTCCTTGGCATCCTACTCCTGCTAGGTTCTAAATTCTGTGATGGCAGGAAAAATATTTCATATACTATACTTCATATACTATTGTATCTCCAATGCATAAACAATTCCTACCACATAGTAAATGGTCAGTAAATCTGTATTGAATACATTTGAAGAAATTATCACTATCCTTCTGGACTCTAATATTTGATCCAAAGTGAGTGAACACCCCAGTTTTTAAGCCATCTCAAAATATGTTACTATAATTAATTTTTAACATCATAGCTTACCTATTAAAATTACGTGGCATTACTAGAATGCTAATAAAAATATTGTTGCCTAAAAGAACATACAATTTTGAATCTGAAGATAGATTGAAGCATTAGAGACTCAAGCAGCTTTACCACCTGTTTCATCCAGCATTATCACCATGGGCTGCAATCACATGTGATCAGATAGCTTAGAATAAAAACAGTTCTATAACAATTTCTAATGAATCCCTTTTGTTTTTTTTTTTTTTGGACTTTCCCCAAATGTTTCTTCATAAATGCTTGTGAAACAGAAAATAATAATTTTTAATTTTTTTTAGTGGACTAACATGTGCTTGACTCAGTAATAATGATCAGCAAAGAGAATCCAAGAAGTGTGTAATAGGGCCTGTCTCCTCGGTCACTAAATAGAGGATCATATATTTGTGTTCATTTGTTATCTCAGCATTTTCCATTTGGAATAGCATCCCAAAGCTAGGGTAACAAGGTTGAAATAACCAGTCTAACCTTGTATGGCAGCCCAGTCACACATCTCTACCTTCCATTTTTTAGTTGCTAGACATCTATTGTGTCTAGCTACAGTGTGACAATGATTTAAAAAAATAATAATAATGTTAGCCACTTTTCTCCCAGCCTGATGCTTTAATTAATTTGTTGCCAGGCATAGCAAATACTCTTTCAATGCTCTAAGACATCCACAATAGGGACAGAAATCTCTAAGAGACTCGGACTTCATGAGCTAAATGGGATTTTATTTGAGGTCAGCCCAAACTGTAACAACAGCATTATAACTTCAATATAAAGATACAGAATTTGATAAATAATTTTGGGAACATTTATTCATAATTTTACATTAGAATGGGTCCAGGAACTCTGAGAATCAAGTTATCCTAGCTAAAATGTATAGAAGAGTCTTTTTCTCTTCTTTTAAGAAAACAGCGGCATATTGAATATTTCCAGCAACCAAAGCATCTTCCTGAACAATAAAAAGTAAAGAAACAGGGAAATGAATTAAGTTCCTCTCCAGACCACTGGGGAATCAGGAAGAGGTCTGGCACAAGACCACAAGTAGAAGAAAAACCATCAAAAGCTTGCCCGATACTCATAGAACTGGACTCATAGAACTGGAAAAATTAGCAACCATGGCTAAGAATGATGTGGCCACAGGTGGAAGAGATAGTCATGAAAAGGCATCTGGTCACAGGGAGGATCAGAGTGATACAGTGCAATTCTATGCCTGGGGGAGGGGGGTGAGCTTATGCCTGGGGCCCCTCCATGTGAGGTGAGTTCTGTAAGCTTTCACCCAGAAATTCTAGTGGCTCCATCAGTCAGTCAGTTCAGTCGCTCAGTCGTGTCCGACTCTTTGTGACCCCATGAACCGCAGCACGCCAGGCCTCCCTGTCCATCACCAACTTCTGGAGTCTATCCAAACTCTTGTCCATTGAGCTGGTGATGCCATCCAACCATCTCATCCTCTGTCGTCCCCTTCTCCTCCTGCCCTCAGTCTTTCTCAGCATCAGGGTCTTTTCATATGAGTCAGCTCTTCACACACACATATATAGATAGACAAAAGACATTTTCACATATTGAGGTATGGGGAAGTCATACTGACCTATACATAAGTTGAATTTTTAGCTAACTAAAACAACCTGTTGGTGACCTGTCAAATATACATTGTACATCTTCTTTCATTGTTAAGAAGAGGGCACACTGACCAGAATTAAAGACTGTCCATATTGAAAATAAAGTTTTTAAATGCCTCCTTTCTTGGGATGACAATGTGGATACTCCTTCAATGATAAGACCCCCTTTCCAGGTGCCGAGTTCACAGGGACTCACTGTGTACGTGCTGCCTTCTGGGCTATAAAAAAATCTATTAGCTTCAATAAACTTCTGTTCCATTCCTATTATAGATTGTTTATTGATTATTTCCATTGACTATACATACATATATATTTAAATATGTGTATATATACACACGTAGATACACACATTCTCTGCTATGTATTTATACATACATTATATATATATATGATATTGTGTACATATATGGAGAGAGAGGGAGAGAAAGGGAAGTTTTCTGATATTTAAACACTGTTTCCATGTATAATATCATATAAGAAATGAATCGCCCGTCTAGGTTCGATGCAGGATACTGGATGCTCAGGGCTGGTGCACTGGGATGACCCAGAGGGATGGTACGGGGAGGGAGGGGGGAGAGGGGTTCAGGATGGGGAACACGTGTACACCCGTGGCAGATTCATGATGATGTATGGCAAAACCAATACAATATTGTAAAGTAATTAGCCTCCAATTAAAATAAATAAATTTTAAAAAACCACACTGTTTCCTCATGTTTCAAATAATCTTCCAAGTGTTGGGAAAGAGGTTTGTAGCACCTGACAATAATCTATGAAAATCACTGTTTTCTCTTTCATTCTCTCCTTTATGAGAGTAACTTCAAATTTATTTCCTTATTAACATAGCACCATTCTGCCCACACCCCTAATCCCCGAGTCTCCCTGTTTTCAGATCCAGCTCCCTAAGTGGAGTTCCAGAAATAAGTATAGTTCTAATTGTTGTAAATTATACAGTTGAGTTGGAGAAGGCAATGGCACCCCACTCCAGTACTCTTGCCTGGGGAATCCCATGGACAGAGGAGCCTGGTGGGCTGCCGTCTCTGGGGTCGCACAGAGTCGGACACGACTGAAGCGACTTAGCAGCAGCAGCAGCATACAGTTGAGTTACATCTCTTCCAACAAATGACCCTGAGGAATAGAGTTCCTTATGCTCCTTCTTGGGGGAAAGAGAGCCATGCATTAGGCTGGCATAGTTGGTTTTGGAGTTGCCTGCCCCAGATCCCCTTTGTGGAGAAAGTGGCCCCACCTCCCAGCTGCTGTGAATGTTGGCCGCAAGAAGAAGTGCTTTTGGCCAAAGGGACCTTGCTTTGGAATTTCCTGGAAGGCTGTGTTCTCTTCTTTCTCTAGGGATAGGCACCATTTCCTTACCATTGATGGGTGGTTAAATGAAGCTGTTGAAACTAGGGGAGACAGCTGAGCAGGAGGATATAGGAACTATCAAAAAGAGGATATTTCTTTCCCAGAGAACATGCTTCATGGCTTAACTGCCATGAAGTTAAGCGTGCAGTGTAACATTTACACCAACCCCACCCTCTACCATGGGGAGAGGGCATGCAACTGGTAAGCAGGAAGCACAGAATTTAAAAGCTAAAAGAAAACCCTGAATGGCAAGAAAAGCCATTTCTGGGGGAAATAAGTAGCCAGCAGCCAGAACTTTGGAGACAGCACTGAAGGACGCAATGCTCCTCAGGAAGAGCAAGGATGAAGACTCGGAGCTTAAAAATGCATCTGGAACAACTGTAGAAGCAGAACTAAAATTAGCTGCAATTGGTAATAAGAACCTTTACAGAAAAATAACAGCAATAAAAAGTAACAGTAGCTACTGTTGATGGAGCACCTGCCAAGGGTGGGGCTCAGTGCTAGGTTCTTTACATTTATTTGTCATAATCCCTGCAACAAAATCTCTGAGACAGGAATAAGTCCAACACCCATCTCCGCACAATGCTTTGATGCCTCTTTTTCCATTACAAACTCACAGTAGGAAAGAATAGCCTGGAAGAGGCAGGAAAAGAGAAATGGAACCCTTAGTGTAATAGGGGAGAACAAGTCTAACTCTATACTGCATGTTTTCTTTAACCCTTGTATTACAAAACTGTTGCCTATAGCCTGAAATGTACAGGACAGCCCAGCTCTCAAGGCTCTGACCTTTAAAGGTATAACACTTTTCCATTAATATAGAGATAAAAAGTTGCAGAACAGAGAATAACACTGGTCTTGGAGGTTTACAGCCTTGTTGTGATGGGACCTACATGGGTAGCCGCAAGAGCAAAGGATTCCTATACCAGAAGTTTGCAGGAACAAATCACAACACTCCCCTTTTTGTATAAAAGAAGCCTGAATTCGAACTCAGGAAAAATGGTTCACTGGGACACTAGTCTACAATCTTCTCAGCTGGCTAGCTTTCTGAATAAAATTGCTAATCTTTACCCCAACTTATCTCTCAATTTATTTCTGCTTAGCACACAGCACAGTGCCTGGCGCATAGTAGTCACTCAATAAATATATGTGGCATGAATGGAAGAACAGAAATTTACATGCCAAAATTTTAACAAAGGTTAATTTGTGAGGGTGGGACCAGGAGATGCATTTTCCTTTTTGTCTTCCCAAGATTTCTGAATTAAATTTATAGTCTCATAAATTAGAAAATTAAGAGTATATTTTAATATAACTATGTAATGTCTAAATATTTTGAAAATCATGATCAATTTAATTCTTTAATAAAGAGGGCTTTTTTCCTGTATACAGAAAACCTTATTTAGGTTTTCCATAGATCACTTTAGGCTGTAATTTATTGGTACACATAAATTCAAGGCTGCATAAATGCCTCTTAGAAATTGACTGCATTTCAGCATCTACAGAATGCTACTGTGATGGTGGCTCTGAATGCCAAATAGAGAGAAGGCTGCTGCAGCTTTTCACTGGGAAAGGGAGCTGCTGTTTAGGGCACCTCTTCTGTTCTCTGAAAAGGGAACTTCTTTCATCTACACCCATACAGATATCTTTAAAAAAAAAAAAAAAGAGTCCTAAACATGTTCCTTAAATCACAGGCCTGTGCTTTATGTTGGGGAATGGAAAAATTTTGCCTCTACCTTTTCTAGGTTCTTCTGGCTGGTCTAAGAATTAAATTTACACGAGATAGACTAACAGGAGAAAATAAAATTTAGCTACACACTTACAGGGACCCCACAAGAAAAAAAGAAAAAAGGACAAGTCAGTTAATTGAGACTTACATGCCATCTGGGAGAAAAAGAGGGGATAGGGGCTTAGACTTCAAAGGGGAGGAAGGCAGTTCTACATGGAGATGGAAAAACAAATGTTTGGTAAACAAATGTTTGCTATGCTATGCAGAGAGGACTCAGAGAGGACTTAGGCCTCCACACCCTGTTAAACTGCCCCTACCACACCTAAGTCCACATTCGTTGTGGATTTCTCTGGTTACAGTGCTTTCCTGGACCAGACCCTTTATTTAAATTCTTTCAGGTAGTTAAGGGCAGGGAGCGGGGCGGGGGGGGGGGGGGGGGGGCAGTAAAAAGACTTCCTGTGTTTTCTGTTTCCTAAAAACAATCAGCCTAGAATAATCTTCATGCTAAACAGACACATCTTGGGCTTCCCCTACTCATGGCTCAGATGGTAGGGAATCCATCTGCAGTGCAGGAGACCTGGGTTTGATCCCTGGGTTGGGAAGATCCCCCAGAGAAGGCAATGGCACCCCACTCCAGTATTCTTGCCTGGAGAGTTCCATGGACAGAGGAGCCTGGCGGGCTACAGTCCATGGGGTCTCCAAGAGTCGGACACGACTGAGTGACTGACACTTTCACTACATTCGTAATAGCCAGCAGGGAACAAAGGAAACCCCAGCAAATGCAATGGCAGTCATATACAAACATTAGGACACTAAGAAATCTATTTAACATAGGCTTCCATGTTATGACTTAGTCTCTGGAATTATGCCCTAAAATTCTATCCTTAGGCAGGATAACAAAAATCCTCAGGAACATCAATTTCTTTCACCCAGTGAACCATTTTCTGACAAGTAATCTGGTCCTCTGCTAGCTGACCTTGACCCAGAAACTGTCTGAACTGCACTCTTATTTTACAGATGAAGAAATTGAGGCTCAGAGAACTCGAGCCATCTGCCAAGGAGCACAGCTAGTTGAAAGCAAGTCTGAAATAGACAGCAGGTTTCCTGATTGTCTGAAGATATTTCTGTGGTACCCACTGCAGAAGAGAGTTTTCCAAGTCACTTCACACTCCCCTCTCATCCAGGCCCTCTTCATTCACACCATTACCACTCGCTTGCCAGGTTCTTCCTTGCTGGGCCTCCTGGGGAAGTGTTCCTGCCTCTTAACTCCCTCTGCTGGTTCAGTTCAGTTCAGTTGTTCAGTCATGTTCAATTCTTTGCGACCCGGTGGATAGCAACGTGCCAGGCTTCTCTGTCCATCAGCAACTCCTGGAGCTTGCTCAAACTCATGTCCATCGAGTCAGTGATGCCATCCAACCATCTCATCTCTGAAGTCCCTTTCTCTTCCTGCCTTCAATCTTTCCCAGCATCAGGGTCTTTTCTAATGAGTCAGCTCTTCGATCAGGTGGCCAAAGTATTGGAGCTTCAGCTTCAGCATCAGTCCTTCCAATGAATATTCAGGATTGATTTCCTTTAGGATTGACTGGTTGGATCTCTTTGCAGTCCAAGGGACTCTCAAAGTCTTCTCCTACACCACAGTTTAAAAGCATCAATTCTGCGGTGCTCAGCTTTCTTTATGGTCCAACTCACACCCATACCTGACTACTGGAAAAACCATTGTCTCTGCTTTTTAATATGCTGTCTAGGTTTGTCATAGCTTTTCTTCCAAGGAGCAAGCATCTTTTAATTTCATGGCTGCAGTCACCATCTGCAGTGATTTTGGAGCCCAAGAAAATAAAGTCTCTCACTGTTTCCATTTTTTTCCTTGACTATTGGCCATGAAGTGATGAGACCAGATGCCATGATTTTAATTTTTTGAATGTTGAGTTTTAAGCCAGCTTTTTCACTCTCCTCTTTCATTTTCATCAAGAGTCTCTTTAGCTCTTCTTTGGTTTCTGCCATAAGGGTGGTGTCATCTGCATATCTGAGGTGATTGATATTTCTCCCAGCAAACTTGATTCCAGCTTGTGCTTTATCTAGCCTGGTATTCTGCAGATGTACTCTGCATATAAGTTAAATAAGCAGGGTGACAATATACAGCCTTGACGTACTCCTTTCCCAATTTGGAACCAGTCTGTTGTTCCATGTTCAGTTTTAACTATTGCTTCTTGACCTGCATACAGATTTCTCAGGAGGCAGGTAAAGTGGTCTGGTATTCCCATCTCTTAAAGAATTTTCCACAGTTCCAACATGTGGATCACAGTTGTGATCCACACAGTCAAAGGCTTTAGTGTAGTCAATGAAGCAGAAGTTTTTCTGGAACTATCTTGCTTTTTCTGTGATCCAACGGATGTTGGCAAATTGACCTCTGGTTCTTTCGCCTTTTCTAAATCCAGCTTAAATATCTGGAAGTTCTCAGTTCACGTACTGTTGAAACCTCACTTGGAGAATCTTGGCATTACTTTGCAATAATGTGAAATGAGTGCAACTGTGCATTAGTTTGAACATTTTTTGGCATTGCCTTTCTTTGGGATTGGAATGAAAACTGACCTTTTCCAGTCCTGTGGCCACTGCTGAGTTTTCCAAATTTGCTGGCATACTGAGTGCAGCACTTTCACTGCATCACCTTTTAGGACTTGAAATAGCTCAGTTGGAATTCCATCACTTCCACTAGCTTTGTTCATAGTGATGCTTCCTAAGGCCCACTTGACTTCACACTCTAGGATGTCTGGATCTAGGTGAGTGATCACACCATCATGGTTATCTGGGTCATGAAGTTTTTTTTTTTTTTGTATAGTTCTTCTGTGCACTCTTGCCACCTCTTAGTGTCTTCTGCTTCTGTTAGGTCCATACTGTTTCTGTCCTTTATTGTGCTCATCTGTGCATGAAATGTTCCCTTGGTATCTCTAATTTTCCTGAAGAAAGAAAAGCCCTGCTGGTTGCTGATTATGTATATGGTTAAACCACATGATCCTATTTGTGACTTACAAAAATGTCAATTTCACTTGATTTAACTTAATACAGAAAAGCCCTGCATGAACACTTTTGAAGACACTCAGCACTGTTGAATTATTACTCAGTGAAATCTGGAAGCAAGCTTGCCTTCCTGGAGTTGTACTTTCATTTATGGAGAACATGATTGGAAAGCAATAGTGTAATGTTGTACACTCTCAAGTATACATGTGACTGTGAGGGTATGTGTGGGAATGTGTGTAAACACATATATCTGAATACCTGCTCATGTGATTTTCACTGACTACCCTTTAATATGAGGACATATTTGGTTCTAATTTAAAAAGCTAAGGACCCAGATGTTGCACTCTGAGCAGACATGGAGGGCTCCTGTTCACAGCTCTGCCCTCAGTGGGCAGATTCCAGTAGGGACCACACTATTCAGAAGCCCTGAAGTGGACCTGGCTGTCTTGGTCGGCCATAGGCTTGGTTCCCGGCCAAGGGAACAGCTAATCTCCAGAGCAGAGGAGCAGCACATCTGGGTGCTTCCGAGGAAGCTCTGGCTCAGTCAACGCAGAAGGTCTCAACGTGAGGCTGGAGCAATTTGCAATTAGTTCTCATTTGCATTTTTCTGACTAACAGCTATTTAGAGGAGAATTTTAGATATACTTGCTGATGATTCTGGGAGCTGGACCTGCTTTTAGCCACAGAAGGCGGAAGGGATTTCAGCAGCCTTATCAACTTAAATACTTAAGGGAAAACACATAAAAAGCAGCTATTCCACCTCCTTCTTGTTAGTGATGGTGTACCTGTTCACAGGACTGTTTACTATGGCAGCCTCTGGATTCCTCTACACTATCTGGGTGATCTTATACAATGCACTCAACCTTTCTAAATTTCAGGCTCCTTATCTGTAAAATGGTATAATAATGTGCTCCTTATAGGATTATTGTGAGGACTACCTGAGATAATGTTTACTTTCTAATCAGGGAAGCAGACAATAAGAAATGATTCTACCAGTAAGTGATAAGTCATTGTGATGCTGAGGAAAAGGAAATATTCAAGGTACCAGAAAGAGGGATCAGGGTTGGTCAGGAGCACCAGAGGAGGTTTCACATGTTAGGGAGGAGGTATTGAAGAATGAGGTATGAAACACAAGAGAAGACTCTAAACATGGACATCACCAGATGGTCAACACCAAAATCAGACTGATTATATTCTTTGCAGCCAAAGATGGAAGCTCTATACAGTCAGTAAAAACAAGACTGGGAGCTGACTGTGGCTCAGATCATGAGCTCCTTATTGCCAAATTCAGACTTAAATTGAAAGTAGGGAAAACCACTAGACCATTCAGGTATGACCTAAATAAAATCCCTTATGATTATACAATGGAAGTGAGAAATAGATTTAAGGGAATAGATCTGATAAGAGTGCCTGATGAACTATGGACAGAGGTTTGTGACATTGTACAGGAAACAGGGATCAAGACCATCCCATGGAAAAGAAATGCAAAAAAGCAAAATGGCTATCTGGGGAGGTCTTATAAATAGCTGTGAAAAGAAGAGAAGCAAAAAGCAAAGGAGAAAAGGAAAGATATAAGCATCTGAATGCAGAGTTCCAAAGAACAGCAAGAAGAAATAAGAAAGCCTTCCTCAGCGATCAATGCAAAGAAATAGAAGAAAACAACAGAATGGGAAAGGCTAGAGAGCTCTTCAAGAAAATTAGAGATACCAAGGGAACATTTAATGCAAAGATGGGCTCGATAAAGGACAGAGATGGTATGGACCTAACAGAAGCAGAAGATATTAAGAAGAGGTGGCAAGAACACACAGAAGAACTGTACAAAAGAGATCTTCATGACCAAGATAATCACGATGGTGTGATCACTCACCTAGAGCCAGACATCCTGGAATGTGAAGTCAAGTGGGCCTTAGAAAGCATCACTACAAACAAAGCTAGTGGAGGTGATGGAATTCCAGGTGAGCTATTTCAAATCCTGAAAGATGATGCTGTGAAAGTGCTGCACTCAATATGCCAGCACATTTGGAAAACTCAGCAGTGGCCACAGGACTGGAAAAGGTCAGTTTTCATTCCAATCCCAAAGAAAGGCAATGCCAAAGAATGCTCAAACTATCACACAATTGCACTCATCTCACATGCTAGTAAAGTAATGCTCAAAATTCTCCAATCCAGGCTTCAGCAATATGTGGACCATGAACTTCCAGATGTTCAAGCTGGTTTTAGAAAAGGCAGAGGAACCAGAGATCAAATTGCCAACATCCGCTGGATCATGGAAAAAGCAAGAGATTTCCAGAAGAACATCTATTTCTGCTGTATTGACTATGCCAAAGCCTTTGACTGTGTGGATCACAATAAACTGTGGAAAATTCTGAAAGAGATGGGAATACCAGACCACCTGACCTGCCTCTTGAGAAACCTGTATGCAGGTCAGGAAGCAACAGTTAGAACTGGACATGGAACAACAGACTGGTTCCAAATAGGAAAAGGAATATGTCAAGGCTGTATATTGTCACCCTGCTTATTTAACTTCTATGCAGGGTACATCATGAGAAACGCTGGACTGGAAGAAACACAAGCTGGAATCAAGATTGCCAGGAGAAATATCAATAACCTCAGATATGCAGATGACACCACCTTTATGGCAGAAAGTGAAGAGGAACTAAAAAGCCTCTTGATGAAAGTGAAAGAGGAGAGCGAAAGAGTTGGCTTAAAGCTCAACATTCAGAAAACAAAGATCATGGCTTCTAGTCCCATCACTTCATGGGAAATAGATGGGGAAACAGTGGAAACAGTGTCAGACTTTATTTTTTTGGGCTCCAAAATCACTGCAGATGGTGACTGCAGCCATGAAATTAAAAGACGCTTACTCCTTGGAAGAAAAGATATGACCAACCTAGATAGCATATTCAAAAGCAGAGACGTTACTTTGCTGACTAAGGTCCGTCTAGTCAAGGCTATGGTTTTTCCTGTGGTCATGTATGGATGTGAGAATTGGACTGTGAAGAAGGCTGAGCGCCAAAGAATTGTTGCTTTTGAACTGTGGTGTTGGAGAAGACTCTTGAGAGTCCCTTGGAGAGCCAACCAGTCCATTCTAAAGGAGATTAGCCCTGGGTGCCCTTTGGAAGAAATGATGCTAAAGCTGAAACTCCATTACTTTGGCCAGCTCATGTGAAGAGTTGACTCACTGGAAAAGACTCTGATGCTGGGAGGGATTGGGGGCAGGAGGAAAAGGGGACGACCGAGGATGAGATGGCTGGATGGCATCACGGACTCGATGGACGTGAATTTGAGTGAACTCTAGGAGATGTGATGGACAAGGAGGCCTGGCGTGCTGCGATTCATGGGGTCGCAAAGAGTTGGACATGACTGATGACTCAACTGAACTAATTGAAGAATGAGGTCATTATTAGGTCATTATCGTATCTAGTTAGGAAAACACGAAATAAGCATCCTGAGATTACTGTACAAGTTTAGGTCTGGAATCCACGGCCTGGGGTAAGAACCAGTGGCTATCAATAGATACTTTCTTATTCTCTTAGTGTTTCTAAATGTGCTAGATTAAGCAAAATAAAGGAACTGAATAAATTAGAAGCAGGCTCTTACATCTGGTGCAGGGTTCTCAACTGTGGCCCTATTGACATTGTGGGTGGGATATGTCTTTGTTGTGGGGGGCCTGCCCTGTGCTTTTGTTTGTCTGTTTAATTGGAAGATAATTACTTTACAATATTGTGATGGTTTTTGCCATCCATCAACATGTGCCTTTGTAGAATGTTTAGCAGCAGCCCTGGCATCTACTCACCGTCACCCTGCCTCCCCAGTCATGACATCCCCAAACGTCTCCAGATACTGCCAAATGTCCTCTGGTGAGCAAAATCACCCCAGTTGAGAATTTCTGTTCTAGTAAATTCACCTGAGAATTACATAGCATTTGGAGTAGATAAATTATTACCGCCCCCCGCCCCGCCTTTAAGGACAGGGGAGAATATATGAAAACAAAAACAAAGTCAGCCTGAGCCTCGATCAGAGTCTGGGTGGGTCATTTGGGCAGAGGAATTCTGCCCAAGATCTGACTGTACTGTCCTGCTGCCCGTGTCCTAAGCTGGAACTAGCTTGCCCAGAAGCCCAATCCTGGGTGGCTCCAGTAAGGCTGGTCAAAAGATGGACCCCGGAACTTCCCTGGTGGTCCAGAGGCTGACTCCACCCACCCAACGCAGGGGGTGCGGGTTCAACCCCTGTTCAAACAACTAGATCCTACACGCCACAACTAAGAGTTTGCATGCCACAACTAAAGATCCCACGTGCTGCAACTAAGACTCTCAGCAGCCAAATAAAAACAAAAATAAATATTACAAAAATAAGAGGGACTTGCATGAAGTCTAGGAGGCAGGGGAAGCGCTGGGCATTACTCTCAGGACTTTGGCGTCTGATCTGGTGATGGACAGTGGCATGCTGACCCCTGCTAATTCTCATTCTCCTCTACTCCTTGTGCAGCTCTTTGCGACAGCAGGTCCTGCTGACCGCCAGCAATGCCAGCTCCCCACCAGAAACGTGACCGCAGAGTGCAGAGATGGGAGCCTCACAGGGACAGCTTTCCGTGGCAGCTCTGTTTGGGTGACTCACTGGGTGTTCTCGGCTTCTCATAGTTCCCTGCAGGCTTGGACTTGTCCACCCATGATCCCTCTTCCAGAACCTCACTTCCCCATGTCCTCCCACAAGTGGATAACACGCAATTTCTACCATAGCTTCCCTGGTGGTTCAGACAGTAAAGAATCTGCCTGCAATGCAGGAGACCGGGGTTCGTACCCTGGGTCAGGAAGATCCCCTGAAGAAGGGAATGGCTACCCACTCTAGTATTCTTGCCTGGAGAATTCCATGGACAGAGGAGCCTGGAGGGCTACAGTCCATGGGGTCGCAAAGAGCGACTAACACAATTTCTATCATAAATCCAGCCCCTTATTCTATAACACTCAGAGTAGCCGAGTGACTGACCTTTGATAACCTCTCTCCATCCTTACGGTCTTCCTTAGAATGGGAGTTTCAGAAGCCACTGACATCTAAGCCACTGTTGGTCACGTTCACCCTAAGAAGGAACTTCAGGACATGAATCATCACCCAGAACGGAGGCAGAGAGAAGCAGGACAAGGAGTCAACTTCCTTCCTAATTCAATGGGTCCTAATACATTTATCTTTACTATGCCTGTTCCAGGAGCTCAGTTTGTTTTGTCTGCACTGGAATATTGCAGGCTAGAAGAAAATTAACTCATTGTAGGCTGAAAGACGAAGGCTATCCTGTGAGCATCCTCAAGTTTAGGATTTGAGCTAGGGTCGTAAGTTCAGCCTGGTGGGTACAGTCCACGGGGTCGCATGGAGTCAGACATGACTACGCAACTCACACACACAAGTTCAGCAGAGCAGGGCCTCCACATTGACTGGAAGTAGTGACCAGAGTGCACACTTGACGGTCCCTGTGCTTTCCTTCAGGTTCCCCAGGAGCAGACCCAGAGACAAGGATATAAGACAATGTAAGAGATGTTGCCAGGAGACCCTGAGCAAGACGTGGGGAAGTGAGGCAGGGCAGCCAGCTAATAAAAGGTTTGTTATCCAGCTGGTGACCACGTGGGTTACTGAAACTCAGTTCCACTGCGACGGGGAGCGGGGCACTGGAAACTAGGATAGAATGCACTGAGTTATCCCACCTGGGGTTGCTGACTCCTGGGAAGGAATTCTTGACATATTCTTCTGACCTGCCCTGCACGTAGGCAGAAGACCTTAGCTACTGGAAGTGCAGATGCTGGCAACTGGCCATTGGCCAGCGTGCACTAAAATGGTGAAGCCCAAGGGAATAGAAGAGGCACTGAGAGCATCTGTTACTCCCTGCAACACCAGATTCTGTGCTTAAGACTCAATACTCAGATGCGAGCCAGATTTTAGAAAAGACGAGCAGCAAAAAATTGAAAAGGGTGTGTCCTGGGTCTTGCCTCTGGTCTCAAGAAGAGGCTGATAGTATCGTCTTTGAATCTTAAGTCCTGCAAAAGTCTGGAGTCTTCTCTCTTCACATTCAGGGTCAGTTTAGAACCATCTGGAACATATTCCATTTATTTGCCCAGCTCATGTATTTCCTATGCCTCCTCCTGTTTTTCCATCATTTTCAGACCTGAGGGTCATCCTGTTTTCTCTTTCATTGGCTCCACTAAACCAAATAGAGGAAAGGGGTCCAAGTTTGTTACTGGAAACTTCCCAAGGTGACATCTGACCGGTGGTGCCCTTTGTCCACGGAATTAAGCTTCTTAGGGAAATGGATCCACAACCTTCTGATCTACAGGAGGGCCTGCCTCAACATGTACGATGCGCCAAAGGGCACTCCATAGAGATACGGCGCCCTGCTTCCCCTCTCCCTGCTGTGAGCTGCCCATCTGGCAGAGAGGCCATAGAGATCACAGGAGCGTCACTGCACAGCCTTCTCCTGCAGGAAGTGCCTTTTGCCTCTGAGGGTCGCTCATGCTAAATGGTTGAGATGGACCAGGGCACAGCTCTGGAGGGTCGACTGTTGACTCTGGCACCTGAGGATTTGCTCAGGTAGAGCCTTTCATGGAGGAGGGCCAAGGGTCTTGGAGGTTCGTATGTGGCCCAGGGTCACGCCAGAGCAGAACGATGTAGAAAGGTATCCACAGGGAGAATCAAACTAAGAATGAAATGTACCTACAACTGCAGTGTCACTTTCATAGAGTTCAACGGAGAGGGAGGGAGGTATGACAGAAGGAAGACGGGAAAAGAAAAGAGGAAGAAAGAAAGGATGGAGCGAGGAATGATGGTGTTTCCTGCTGCCCAGCCCATGAGATGGCATCCCTAAAGCTTAGGGAGGTCAAGTGACTTTCTTAAGGTGACTGAGCTCATCAGTGAAAAAATTCAGATTCAAACCTGCTCCGAGTTACTCCCAAACCAATACGTGCTCCAATTTGCTACTTGGCTGGCAGCTGGGTGGGGTGCAGCACTAATAGGGGTGAGGAAAACCCTGTAAATGTGGCTACCCAAGTGTCACTCATTACCTGTTCATTCACATTATTAACAATAACTGAGAAATAAATAACATTTGAGTAATTCTGTATGCTATAATACTCTGCATGCCACTTAATCTTCAGAACAAGTCTGACAGCATATTAGAGTATGACTTGGGGAGCTTTTAAACATATGAACACTGGCTGGCCCCACCAGAAATTATATTAGACTCACCTGGGGTTGAAACAGTGCATTAATATATTTTAAAAAGTCACCAGATACTTGTAATGACCAGTCAGGGTAAAGAACAGTGGTTTCTGGACTCTAACATGCATCAGAATGCCCTGGATGGCTGATTAAACAGATTTCTGACGTCACTCTCAGAATTTATGATTCACTGAGGTAGGGACTACAGTTTCACATTTCAGATAAATCCCTAAGCAACACGGATGCTGCTGGCCTGGGGACCTCCCTCTGAAGACCACTGATGTATAACAAGGGTTTCCCAGGTAGCTCAGTGGTAAAGAATATGTCTGCCACTGTGAGAGACACGGAAGATGCTGGTTCGATCCCTGGGTTTTGGAAGATTGCCTGGAGCAGGAAACGGCAACCTACTCCAGTATCCTTGCCTGGAGAATCCCATGGACAGAGGAGCCTGGCGGACTGCAGTCCATGGGGTTGTAGAGTCAGATGTGACTGAGCATGCATGATTTAGAACAACACCGAGGATGGTGTTAGAGTGATTTCCGCTTTTCACATTAATCAACTGAGGGCTGGTGATGACCAGGCCAGAACCTGCCCTCAGCTCTGTGACTCACATTCTTAAAATCTAGGCCCCATTTGCCTCGTCTTGTCCACAAGTTGACCAGGCCTGACTTTACCAAACGTTTCGCTGTAGATGAACCCCAGCATTGTATAAAAGTCTGCCCGGTGGGCTGCATTAAATCAGTTCCAAATTCTTGCATGCTAGCTGTTAGGAAGAAGTATTAGAGATTACAAAGCTAATTTAGCTTCATTAATCAAGATAACACTAATTGCTCCGGTCTTCTTAATGAAGGACAGCTAATGCATGCAAGAACACTTCATCGAAGACAGCTTCCAAGCGCCTCCTCCAGGGCCTGTGCTCAGAGACCAAACTCTTCTGCATAAATGTTCTCTCCTGAACGGACTCAGCAACCTGTACTGCTCGCCTCGGCAGCTAGAATGTCCCTTAGAAAGTAAAACTCCTGTTCCAGGTAATCCCTGGGGCAAGCTTCAGGTGTCTCAGGAATGGACGACTTTGGCCTGTGTGGCACTCAGGATGGTCTCCCAGGTTGATTTAAATCCTTTGCAAATATCAGGAGGTACAGCCAAAGAGAACCATAAGTAAAATGATTACAAATTCAGTTTTCTCCAGCACTTTTTGTTGCCATAAAGGTGAATTTCACAACCTCAAGAATTCAAGTGACTGCACTTTCAACTTGAATCAATTTCTAGGGACTTCCCTGTTGGCCTGGGAATAGTGGCTAAGACTCCAAGCTCCCAATACAGGGGGCCCGAACTCAATCCCTGGTCAGGGAACTAGATCCCACATGCTGCAACTAAGAATTTGCATGCTGCAAGTAAAGATCTTGCATGCTGCAACTGAGACAGAAGATCCATGAACCCCAATTAAGACTCAGAGTAGCCAAATAAACAATAAATTTTAAAAATTAAAAAAAAAAAAAAGCTATCAGAGGAAAAAGACACTATGATACAACAAAGAAATGAGGATGAGATTATCAGCAACACTAGAGTTCAGCAATGTGCTAAAGAAAAATAATTTTAAAAATTTTTTATTTTTCTATTTAGCATCTAATGTAGACTGAGGGCCTCCAACATTCTTGGAGGAGGCCAGCCTTCTGTTTATATGCTCTCCTTCCCACACCCTCCCTCTAGGCAGGCTTTCTTTCTCCTTAAATAGTGGTCTTCTCACTGAGAAAAGGTGGGTAGAGCTGAGAAATGCCTTGATAAGATTATTCCCTGACATTGCTCTCTCCCTTCCATTTCTTCTGGCTCCATGATTTATTTTTTTTTTGAGAGCCATACAATGGAGAAGCTGGGAATAAACACAGGAAATGGTCTTGCGTAGGTTCTCTAAAAGCAGAGCCTGAGACGGATTGCTAACCAAATGACTGAGGGACCCTTTTCAATTCAGCTCAGAGAAAAGGGAACCAGGCAGCAGGGAAAGAAACAAACCAAAGTGTGAGTTCAGCTGAAGTCTCACCTCAGCCTGATTCCACGAGGAGCTCCGGAGTGTGAGTTATATCAGGGTGTTCCTTTCTTGAGGCAAGGGGTCAGCCTTCTGTACCATATATGATCAGTCAGAGATGGACTGTGGGTCACTGATGAGAAGGGCAGAATATCCCAGGCATTTCCAAAAAGTGGCCCCCAGCAGACCAAGGGCAAGTCTTAGAATACAGGGATAGTTGTCTAATACTCATAGAAGCTGGTGACAGATAAATGGGATCTGGGCACCAACGGCCTCTACAGCAGGAACCCTGCAGAGTCAAGGAGCCTCTTCCTCACGTGTGTGTGTGTAGAAAGTGCAGCTGAGAGGGAGGTGATGCTCTCCTTCTCCAGGACTTGCTGGAGCCCTGGGGCGCCTTTTCCTCTGTCTGTACTCATGCCTCTGCTGATCATATACGGTACAGAAGGCTGACCCCTTGTCTCAAGAAAGGAACACCCTGATATAACTCACACTCGGGAGCTCCTCGTGGAATCAGGCTGAGGTGAGACTTCAGCTGAACTCACACTTTCGTTTGTTTCTTTCCCTGCTGTCTGATTCCCTTTTCTCTGAGCAGCCCTTAGGGGTGTTAGCATGTTTTGTGCTCAGCGCCTGTTTCCACATTGAGAGCAAGAGCTCCTTGTGAGCTTGGACCCTGACCCACTCATCTTGTTTCCTGAGAACCAGGGCAGCACCAGGCACAGGCAGGAACCCCCTCGTTTGTTAATGGCAGAAAGCAAAGATTTCCTGCCCCTCCTCTTCAATAATACCTCTCAGTTCAGTTCCGTCAAGGCCACTTTCAATGAAATGGACAACAATCAAGACCTTAAGAATGCCCATATCTGGAGCCTGGGAAGTGTCTCAGTGTAATTGCAATTTTGTTGATATAAAATAAAGACAGATGGTCTCTGTAAATAGATGACAATGCATAGAGGGTTTAGTCGTTCTTGAACTCACCTTGGTCCAAAGAAAGACCCACTAATGATTCTGTAAAGCTAGAGACAACTACCTGTAAACAAGAAGGAATGTGTACTATTCTCCCAGGTATTAACTGCCACATTCAGAGACAGTATTTTGCATAGCAGAGGTAGTTGTAAGGAATAAAGGCAGGACAACTTAGGAAAAGAAGCTCATTATGCAAAACTAGTAACCTGTAAGTAGGCATCCCCCCAGTCATCATTATAATAAGTAGAAAAAGTTTTTTCAAATATATTACAAAACAATATCCTCTAGTTACTAAAGCTCTTTCCATTTATAAGCATGAAAAAGATCACAGCAATACAATATTCATAAGCAAAAAAATAACTTGCACAAAAGTGATGCAAATATTATTTCAAAAGAAAAGTTTGTATCATGATGGCAGACTGAATATACGGTTTTGGTTAAAATCCCCCAAGTTACACAAAAATAACAAAATCAAGTTCTTGATGTTGAACAAGAAATGCTCCATCTAGACAGTGTTTCTAAAAAGATTATGTGAATGCTGGAGGGGTTCTCTCATTATTGAAGCCACTTAGCCATTGTGTTCTCTTCTAAGATATACGATTAGTTGAAGCTGGGTGATGTGCCTGAACCTAGTACCATTTTGGTGGTCTTGGATGTCTCCACTGAAAGGTGATTCCCCTGGACCAAAGGCAGATCCTCTTGTCCTCCCCTGACCAGGTACCACAGCATCCTGAACAGGTAGAACACTGTACTAGAAGGAAAACTCTCCCTAGCATTCACGGCTACCTGGGCTCTTTCAATAGGTTTCCACTCTCACCCAGAATTCCTGGACTCCATTCCCTTTGTGGTTGTTGGTGGTGAGTTGGGGGAGGGAGTTTGGAGGGATTTGTGGAGAATTGCGACTGCAGCCATGAAATTAAAAGACCCTTACTCCTTGGAAGAAAAGTTATGACCAACCTAGATAGTATATTCAAAAGCAGAGATACTACTTTGCCGACTAAGGTCCATCTAGTCAAGGCTATGGTTTTTCCTGTGGTCATGTATGGATGTGAGAGTTGGACTGTGAAGAAGGCTGAGCGCTGAAGAATTGATGTTTTTGAACTGTGGTGTTGGAGAAGACTCTTGAGAGTCCCTTGGACTGCTAGGATATTCAACCAGTCCATTCTGAAGGAGATCAGCCCTGGGATTTCTTTGGAAGAAATGATGCTAAAGCTGAAACTCCAGTACTTTGGCCACCTCATGAAAAGAGTTGACTCATTAGAAAAGACTCTGATGCTGGGAGGGATTGGGGGCAGGAGGAGAAGGGGACGACAGAGGATGAGATGGCTGGATGGCATCACGGACTCGATGGACGTGAGTCTGAGTGAACTCCGAGAGTTGGTGATGGACAGGGAGGCCTGGCGTGCTGCGATTCATGGGGTCGCAAAGAGTCGGACACGACTGAGCAACTGAACTGAACTGAACTGATGGAGAATTGCTAAGGGACAGTATGGGGATGGGGATGGGGAACTCTGAACACTGCAATAAGCCATGGAAGGGCGATTCCTGGTTTTTTGTTTGTTAGGATTCCTGGGGTTCTGGGAAGAAAGCATGTATTTGCATCACTTCCCTCAATATAACCAGGGCCTGATGTGGGTGGTGTTTGGCATCAATTGCTATTCCAGAGTCTGCTGTAGAGGTTTGGAATTAATGAAAAACCTCCTGGATCCTAGCAATCTGTCTAGTTTGTGGTATGTTACAGGGAATATGTGAAAGGTTGAGTCAGAAACTGCATGCTAGATGTCATTTTACACCAGAAACTAACTTTTTAGTGGAACGTAATTAATGTGCCTGCTTCCACCTCCAGCTTCTCATGACTAAGCCACTTGCATGCCTTACTATCTGATATCTTCCTTCCATATACTTGTGAAACATGAACAGCACTCGTCTACAGTTTTTGGTCTGCTTTTAAAATGGTTTTCCATAGGAGTTACTTTACCACATAAGAAAAATCTAAATGACCTGAAAAATACTTCTAATATTAATTTTTCTAGTTAATTTCAAATTTCCCCCACTTTAACAATTTAAAAAATTGAGCTCTAATTCATATATAATAAAATGCACAGTATTAAGTGTACAGTTTGATTAGTTTCTACATATGTGATATCAACCTAGGAAGTTTCCTCATGCCCATTCCTTGAATCCTCCTCCTCTACAGGCAACCACAATTCTCATTACTTTCAGCACAGACTACCTTGGTCTTGAACTTCATATAAATGGATTCTATTTTGTGTCTAGTTTTTCTCGTTTAACATAATTCACTGAGATTTATCCTTGGTTCTGCATGTATCATTAGCACATTGTTTTTATTGCTAGGTGGTATTCTATTGTATGAAAATCCCTGTCCTTTTGAGCATAAGCATTTCTGTTTTTCTTGAATAAATATTTAGGCGTGGAATTGTTGGATAATAGAACCGGTGCAGGGAAATTACTTCTTGTTCCAAATGAAAGATGGTGTCATTGACAGTGGTAACAATAACTGATATCGAAAGCCCCATGTTACAGAAACCTTACTTAGCCTCTCCTCATAATTGAGTTTAACTATGGGCAGGAACCAAAATGAACAATGGCCAGTACATCCCTGTTCAACAGTAATAGTAGCTATGTAAGGAGAGCAATCAGAAATAGCCAACTGCCACCTCTAGACAGAGATTCCCTGGCATTGGTATGCCTTTAGAACATGAAGAATTAGAAAAGAGGATTGAGAGAGTAAGGCTTACTCTAGGCTACTAAAAATGGCATTCTGGATGAAACAATTTCATGTGCTGGTGTAGCTCTTTGCTGAAAGGGTTAGGGAATTTCCCGTGGTCCAGCCTGCCTCAGCCATAGGCGGGGTGGGGCTAGATCACAAGGACTCTCATTTGTCAAGCCAAACAAGCTGAATTTCAAGTTGAAGGCAACAGAAAACCATTGATGGCTCATAGGCTAGAAAGTTACTGTTTCAAATTTACGTTACAGAATTTTCTTTCTTATCCTGGTATGGACAACAGATTTACAAAGACATGCACTTGGAGGCAAGGAGACTAGCTGAAAAGATGAGGGTGGCTATTATCTACATGAGAGCCAGGAGTGTCTGAAACCAAGGCAGATGTAGGGAAGATGGGGAGGGAAGACCAAATCTCCCCTGAAAACTGGGCTGCCAAGGCTGAGAAAAACAAGGCGGTAAGAACGACACTTGACTTCTGACTTGGAAATGCCATTTGCTGCTTCCCAAAACAAAAGAGGAGGAGGACTTCTGGAGTGACGGAGACATAGATATGAGTTGAGTTTGCTTGTGTTGAGTTGGATATGTGCCCTGTGGGACATCCAAGTAGAAGTAGCCAGGAGACAGTTAATACTCTGGTCTTTATGTCAGTAGCAGACCAGGCCTCATGGGTGTGCGACCTCTGCAGTCACACAGGGACCCAAGCGCTAAAGAATCCCTTGCTGGGCTTAATGCTGTGCTGTCACCATCTTGAAATTCATGATTTCAAAGCAAGGGACCAACATTGATAATTTGCACTGGGTCCCACCAATTCTGTAGCTGGTCCTACTGAGTAAATGATCCATTCTGGAGATGAGTTCGTGAGTAACTACCATATACAGCCAATGGAGTAAAGAAGAGGAGCCACAGGAATTTACACAGGAAGAAAGTATAGAGTGAGAAGAGAAGAATCTATGGGTATCTTCTGAAGAAAGAAGCATTTAAAGGATGGATGAAAAAACTTCATAAAGGAGATGGAAAGAGGCATCCAGAATTATTGGAGAAAAAAGAAGCCATAGATCCCATGGACACAGCATCTAGCAAGGGTAGATCACAAGGACTCTCATTTGTCAAGCTAAACAAGCTGAATTTCAAGTTGAAGGCAACAGAAAACCATTGATGGCTCAATGTATAGGTACATTCCAGAATCCAGAGAAAATTATCAACAGCTTTTTACTTTTTCTGAATGCTATATACTGGTCTGTATGGAGACCTCTGTCACCCTTGTGTGAGTCCCTTTTCTCTGTTTTTCCTCCCTCTCCTCACCCCAGGACCCACCTGCCTCTTCTACACCTTTGCACTTCCTCCAGGGAGCTTGACTGTGAAGCAGACACATGAGGTTCTGGAACTGGGACAGCAGGTCTTGATGACAGAAACCTAGAGTGGTGGGAGAGTGAGAGGCAGGGATGAAGGGGAAATTATAGCTCTAGGACATTTAGATTCTTGAGACTTGTATAATGGTGCATTTGTTACTCAGGTCAAAAACAACTGATACCTGGAACTGACATCTAATCATGTTTCATCATAGCTAATATCAGTTCAGTGCTTAGTACATCCTGGCCACTCATCTCAGATCTTTACGTGCATTACGGCATTTGGCGCTCATTCACATAGGGGAGGTACTGGTAGACCCCAAGTAAACCACTCTGAATCACAAAAAAGTGATGACTTCCAAACTCTTTCTGAAACCAGTATGGCTCAGACACAACAGCCTCACAAAGAGCACCTGTAAGAAGGAAGGAAGGAAGGAAGGTGGGAGGAAGGGAAGAAGGGACAGACCAACCTCCCTTACAGTGGCAAAATATTACAGGCAGGAAAAATACAAGAATCCTTCTAATCACTGTAGTTATACAGCAAATACATGTAATACAACTAAGACCCAATACAATTAGACAAGAGAAAGAACAAGAGCTATAAAGATCAGGATATCAAAAAGGCATAGGAAAAAATTTACTATGTGTCAATGATATAATCTTATATCTGAAAGTTTAAGAGAACCCATTGTATTTTACAATGCAATAATAATATTTTTTTCCTTGAAGGCATTTTTTTCTTTTCTAATCTACATTTCTCTTCACTTTCCTTCATTTAAGCTTTACAGTCACAGTGGTTTTATATTGTTGTGTTTGGATCTTCTGAGCTAGGTGGTGAAAAAAACCAGTGAGTTCTCAGATGAAGAGCTGCATGGCAGAAACACTGG
Organism: Oryx dammah; assembly: GCF_014754425.2. Classification (NCBI taxonomy): domain Eukaryota; kingdom Metazoa; phylum Chordata; class Mammalia; order Artiodactyla; family Bovidae; genus Oryx; species Oryx dammah. The sequence goes on along the minus strand of NW_024070193.1, from coordinate 47,391,417 downwards.
TGAATATTCTCAGAGGTGTTTTCCTAGGGCCTGAGGTTAACTGAGCCACCCTTCCCTTTTCAAACTACTTCTGTGATTGATGGATATTTTAGATTTATCTGCATATTAGTAAAATACAGTGTTGCCAACTGTGTCCCTTTCTATAACCAGAGCAAGCAATACATCTTCTCTGTTATGAGGGGGGAAAAAGAGAGAGAAATATATAATAGCTTCCTTTGCTGTGATTTGGGTGGTAATGTCAACTCCCTAATACGTTAAACTGTAAAGATTTTGAAGGCAGCATGCATCTCAGCTGGGAAATCTAAAGTAGGAATAAACAGAAGGAGTGTGGGATGGAAAGGAAGCAAATAATCATGCAGAGTATTTTCAACTCTCGAGAAAAATTTTTTTAAAAGTAAGCTTTGCCACAACAGGAACTATTAGAGTTATTCCAAACACCCATTAAACGCATCATCGACCTGTCTGAACACAGCTGAGACTGCTTCCAGGAAGCAGTAATATTTCCAGAAAGTAAAAAGGTAAATATTCTTTTTGCCACTTAATGCTAATATCAAGAAATAGCAATACGAACTAATTACAAACAAAAAGAAAAGATCCCAAGAAAGGTGGAAGGTATCAGGGTGCAAGTGTATTTTCCTAGTTCCTCTGCTCGTTGGCTTCATGAACCTAGAAAAGTTCAACTTCTCTGAGCTTTGACCTTTTAAAATGAAATTACTATGTATAATGTAATGATAGAATACTATTAAAGCAAAAAAGCAAATGAAACAAAAGGCTATATACAGTACACTGCTTTGTGTGAGAGAAATAATGAAATAAGATACTATATATACACCTGTTTATTTTTGCAAAATGAAACACTAGAAAGATAAACCAAAAATGAATGCAATAGCTTACCTAAAGGAGATGTGTGGAAATAGGGTGGGAGGGTTGGGGCAAATGAACTGACACTCCTCTGAGTATCTGGTTTTATATAGTTTTGAATTTTGGAACTATGGTCATGTTTTATATAAACAAAAAGTAAACAACAACAACAACAACAAAAAAAAACTAACAAGCATGAGAAGGGAAGCCCTAATTGAAATATAAACAAAACCAAATATATTTAACTATACTTCAAATATTAATAACATAACCAATCTGAAAGGGAAAATAAAAAGAACTCATGTAACTTTGAACACAGTACTTTGACAGTACTTCCTTAGACTAAACTAAAAAAGAACTTTAAACAAATATTGAGCTGTAGTCAATAGAATGCCACCCCCCACAGTGGGGTGTGTTAGCAATTCTAAAACAGCTCTTCATACATTCTAAGATTGAGAAAATAAGTAAATATATTAAGGATGGGGAAGCTAAAATCAAATCTGTGGTTTTGGATTGAAATTGAAAATACCAGCATAAACTCATGGTTTCTAACATAATAATAGATAGATGTGTGTATATATATGTGTTTATACATATATTTCCCAGTTCTGTGCACTGGGAGTCTAGAACCACATTACAACAAGAGCAGTGAGTATATCCAATGCCCAGGTTTTAGATTCTAAATATCATCCTCTAATAAAAGAAACCAGAACTCCTTGGAGAAATGGCTGATTCCATGACTGGCACTAGGAAAGTACAAAATGAGCCTTAAACATTATGCCAGAAAGCAAGAAAGTGCTCGAAGACTGATAGCCATGCTGAAATTACATAAGAGCTAACTCTAAGGTGTGCACCCGGTCAAATACGGGACCATTTGAGGACCAAATAGAATAAGGGACCATTTGAGGACCAAATAGAATAATGACAGTACATAATGGATTGGAACACACTGAATTAGAAAAGAATCTGTAACTCCACATGATAACCAAAATAGAGACATGAGGAGAAGTCTCTTGTTTACCAGTTTATGCTGGCTCTCAGATGTAGAAGGAATAATCAAATTGGGGGCAGGGGAAATACCATTTTGCAACCTTAGTGTAATAATGGATTCACGCAAGAATCACCAATGAATACAAACATTATTCAGAGGAAAGTTCCTGGGAAACAGAATATTCAAAAGGTTTCAAATTATCTCCCTGCAAACTACTCAGTTGCAAAGGGAGAAAATTATCTTTAGAATGGGGGATAGACAGAAGCTACTTTTGCCTAAGGAAGTACCTTGATCAAATAGCATGTGTAAAGGAGAAGCAATAAGAAAGAAAGGCTGGCTATCTTATTTAACACACAAGATTATAATATAGACCTCTATCACTGCAATAATACAGAGATAGGGATATGAGATACTAACATTTTTCTGAAAAGATTAAACTCTGTATGTTGATGATATGACTATGAGCCTAGAAATTCAAGAGAACCAAATGAAAAACTGTTTTAACCACTAAGAGAATTCAATAATGTAGCCTGAAACAATCAACAATCTAAAAATTTAATCACTTTCTACATATCAGAAAATGTAATAAAGAGATTGATTCACAAGGAAATAAAAACTATAACAAACACAAATGACACTTAGAATATGTGCAAGACTCGTATGGAGGAAACTATTCAATTATTCAGAAAGACAGCCCATCAGGACGCTGATGGGCCAACTCAATAATGTAGAGCTAACTAAACTAATCCATGGTTTAATTCATTGCAAAGCAAAATCAATGTTAGTCAAAATCCTCAAAGTATTTATTTTGATTTTCCAAGTTTATCAGATGACAAAATTAGCAAAAGTTACCTACATGTTTTTGGACAGCTTTATTGCTATGAAATTTACAAACATAAATTTTACCTATTAAAAGCATACATTTCAGGAGGTTTTCGGTAAATTTACTGAGCTAGGAAACCATGGGAATATAAACTGGTGCGTTTTTAGATGGCACTTTGGCAGCATCTATTAAAATTTTAACGTGGGATATTCTTTGGGACTTCCCAGGTGGTACTGGCTGTAGAGAACCCGCCTGTCAATGCAGGAGACATAAGACGCAGTTTCCATCCTTGGGTGGGGAAGATCCCCTGGAGGAGGAAATGGCAACCCACTCCAGTATTCTTGCCTGGAGAATCCCATGGACAGAGGAGCCTGGCAGGCTACAGTCCATGGGGTCGCAAAAGAGTTGGCCACGACTGAGGACTGAGCATGCAGCACACAGGCATTCTCTACTGAACGATTCGGCAACTGGGAAAACCGAGAAATGCTCTCACTCATGCACAAGGGTATGTGTACAAGGACGTTAATTGTAAGTTTGGTTCCGTAAACTGTAAGCAGATTAAATGCCCACAAAAAGGGAAAAATTATTCAGAAAATTGAACACAGTCTTTCAAAACAGAGGACATTTAAAATAAATAAGTGAATGAATATATGAAATCGCACACAAGTCTTAAAAGTAGGGGAGAGATAGTAGATGGAAGGTATAGACAGGTAGACAGACAGATGGGGGGAGGTGCTTATTGTCTTCTCTTCGTTTAACATGATTATTATCCTTGTAATTTTAGAAATATAAGCAACTACCCAGGAAGATGAGTGATGCAAATAATGAACTTTTTTCCTGATGACTTATTTGGCCAAGGTTTCTATACTTTGTGATCCTTTGTTCAGAAAACTAATTCTTTATAAATATCTGGACTTCATTAACCCCCGAAAGACCAGGATCTTCTTAACAAGCTAGAAACAGAAAGAATATATCATTATTTTTTTTAACCTTAAATGAAATCAAGACACTCTGCACTCTGCATGAGCAATGCTGGAAGAAAGCAACGCTTTCTTGTGTTTCTTTGGAGGTTTGCATAGGTGTGTCTGTGTATGTATCTGGGGTTTTGTTTGTGTGCCTATGAGTGTCTGTGCGTGTTTTAAAGAGGTGCTGGCTCTCACTAGTCCAGGAATTGTACCCTCCTCTGCTGTTGTCTCTTTCTGGTCCCCTGTCTCATATGCTGCATTGGCATATGAATGTATTTGTTCTGGTCAATCAATTCTGTCCAAATGGCAACACTGATTGTTTTGAGCAGATGTGTCAAACTCTATCAGGGGCAAGGGAGAAAGCCTGCTTTCAGACCATACCAGGCTAGTCTCTGTTCAAAATACTTCATTCCCCTTACAAATCAGAAAAACAAGCTTTGTCAGATAATATATCTCACTTAGAGGTTCAATAAATATGGCTGCTAAAACCATATGAGGGGATACTGTTCAGCATAAAATGGACCTATCTTCTAATACCGGCTGCCTCATGAATAAACCTAAAATAAATTCTGTTTAGTGAAAGAAAGTAAATAGAAAAGACCACATATTCTGTTCCCGTTTACATGAAATGTTCAGAAATGACTTTATGGAGACAGAAAGCAGATTAGTATTGCTAGAGGCTAGGTTGCGAGAACAGGTTTGCAAATGAGCAGGATAGACTTCTGGGGTGATAGGAATATTTTAAGATTATGGTGATGTTTGCACAACTCTGTATATTTATTAAAAATCACTGTATGCAAATTATACCTCAATAAAGCTGTTAAAAATATTAATACAATATTGAAAAGACCAAACAATCAGACTGTCCTATATTCACATTGCTGCTGGGGTCTGTATAGTGCTGGATGCCTCACTGAAGTCTAAATTACAACTCTATTCACCCAGTGAAAGTTGCTTCTCAGTTGATGGCTTACTCATTTCCACAGGCATGTGGGAGCACTCACCAGGTAGAAATCCTTCCCTTTACACACTCCCTCCTCCAATCCCGTATACTCACCAATCCATACACAACAAAAGAACTGGAAAGAAAGCCCCAACCATTAATATCAATTATACAAAGAGGTTTGGACAAGGTAGGCAAAAACATGATTAAGAAGAATCTGTTCACATTATTACTGGACAAACAGCCAGCCCAGTTAGAACCATTTAACTTCTACTTTTTTTTTTTTCTTTTATGACAAGCAGGAACATCTACAACAAAACTAAGGACAAAATAGCTTGCAAAAGAAAGAAGGAGAAAGTGTATGGGCTATTGTAAGAGACCCCACATCCCTGATCACAGAGGCAGAGCTGTGGCCCACGGTGGGCTAATCCGTTATCGTTCGGGGACACTCATTGGTGTAGGGGTAGCAACGTAACCAAGCTGTTTCCGCAAAAAGTTTTTGACTCCAGCTAGAGGGAAATTGTTTTTTCTTCTGTGATAACAGAGTGTTTGGCTGAGAGCCTGTAGGGACCAGGTCTACAATGAAAGAGAGGGAAACTAACACAACGGCAGACGTACAGGTAAGAGCCAGAGAAGATGCTGATGGGACTGTACCCTCACCTCCACACGCTCCTAAAGCTAGCTCCAATCTTGCTTCTCTGAGAGTTTGGTTACATTCCCCAGTTGTCTTTAAACTACTCTGAATTGGAGCTCCATCAGTTGCAACCAGAACCTTTTCTAATAGAAACTCACTTTGGAAAAAGAAGTCAAAGAGACCTGGGACTCGATGAAACAGAAATTAAAGAGACACAACACTTCAAATAAACAATAAAGCAACAGAATGGGATGTAAAGGTGATTGGAATAAAATAAAAGGAGGGCAGAGAAACTTTAAACTGTCTCAAAACTAAAACTTCAAAATGTTAAGCAGCAAGAAGTAGAATTGACAGTACAGGAAATTATATCAAGGATGTGGAGTATAGGCTTGATGGTGAAAATCACAGAGCATTCAGAAGGAAGGGATGAATAAAGCAAACTTGCTGAGATAAAAGGACAGTTTGTGCCTGCAGAGGGAATGGATCAATAGGTTCCAAGAGAAGAAGGGAGAGCAAACTTGGAGCCATCACCAACCTTTATATGCTGGCATGGGTACCTTTACAGAGGAAAACGAACTAGAGCAGCCTCAGAAGAGAACAGAACAACACGTGCAGAGGGCAGAAGAGATGAGAGAAGATGACCAAGAATTCTACAGCAAGTGTCAGCCACACACCAAGATGCTATAATGGAATTTAAAATGACACAGGGCGTATTGAGCATACACCCTACTTTTTGTGTGTCTTGTATTTATGACTTGTTAAATTATGATATATTTGAAGGCGGATGCACACCTTGTGGTTGTAACCTAGCACTAATTTGCCTTGAGTCACCAGTACTGGAATGTCCTCGGGTATGTAAACGGATTCAGAGATCTCTGCTGAAAAGAAACAAGTGAGAGTCAGGCAAATGTGTATGGATGTGAGTCAAAAATAATCTAAACCTCAAATTTAGAGTGAGACAAATGTGAAGAACAAAGAAATTCCAAAGGCATTAGGTCACAGGATTTGCCAACTGATCTATCTCTGCTCAGGGGCTATTCAAGGACCTGATCTAGGTAACCCTCTGAAGTGAAAGAATTAAAGACTTAAAGCCCTATTCCAATTCAAATGTATCCTTTGCTGTCTGTCTGTCGTGGTCTGATAGTTTTAGGACACACAACTGAAGACTGAAATTGGCCCTCAGTGGCTACCTAGATGAAAAATTATGGGATCCAGCAATGTCTGGGTGCCAAGATCAGATTGGAAAAGACACAGTTCCTCAAGATCGTGGAACTTCAACCAAAGGACTACTCTCTGTCTTGAAAAATGGGAAGGGGAAACAATGGAAACAGTGAGAGATTTTATTTTCTTGGGCTCCAAAACCACTGAAGGTGGTGACTGCGGTCATGAAATTAAAAGAAGCTTGCTACTTGGAAGAAAAGCTATGACAAACTTAGACAGTATATTAAAAAGCAGGCACATCACTTTGCTGACAAAGGTCCATCTAGTCAAAGCTATGGCTTTTCCAGTAGTCGTGTGTAGATATGAGAGTTGGACCATAAAGAAAGCTGAGTGCTGAAGAATTGATGCTTTTGAACTGTGGTGTTTGAGAAGACTCTTGAGAGCCCCTTGGTCTGCAAGGAGATCCAACCAGTCCTTCCTAAAGGAGATCAGTCCTGAATATTCATTGGAAAGACTGATGCTGAAGCTGAAGCTCCAATACTTTGGCCACCTGATGCGAAGAACTGACTCATTTGAAAAGACCCTCATGCTGGGAAAGATTGAAGGCAAGAGAAGAAGGGGACGACAGAGGATGAGATGGTTGGATGGCATCACTGACTTGATGGACATAAGTTTGAGCAGGCTCGGGGAGTTGGTGATGGACAGGGAGGCCTGGCGTGGTGCAGTCCATGGGGTTGCAAAAAGTTGGACATGACTGAGCAACTGAACTGAGGAAAGAAACAGTAGGTGAGGTTGTATTATGATTCCAATAAACGTATTGGTGCCCCCAAAGCCTGGCTGTCCACAGAGCTCCATTTTACATATTTAAGGCTGACTGGGAAGAAAACAGGAAATCTGTAACTCCACTCTGACCAAGGTCATCCACTAAAGAAGCCCCGAGGAAGATGTGATCAGATATGACAGGAAACCTAAAATCAATGCTCCCTAACTAAAGAAGTTGCTTCAAGATACAACCCAGCTGTCTCAGAGGATGAGGGAGAAAGGAAAGAAAGCAGCAAATGGGTAAGAACCCACAAATGGAGAAGCCTGACAGTAAAGGGCACAGGGGTTCTTGGCTCCACTTGAATATTATATAAAAATAGATATCTATGTATGATAGACATATTAACACACAAATATATAATTATATATTAATATATAATTCAATATACACATCATAGTCTAGAGTCACATTGATTATAAACATAATATATGTGTATAGTTCTTAAGTAAAAAGATGAATAAAATGAAAAATAACTTATCTTTAAGATAGAAACATAGCTCCGAGGATCCTGGCAAATCATGGTAAATGGACAAAGGTGGGAAGAAGAGCAAGTTGCTAATTTTCCCATCTTAATTGTGAGGCAACAGAAATGTCTTGGTTTCTGAAGTTGTTCCATTGGTGTTGGTGCTGAGGTTATTGACTTTAATAACCAAACTCTGGTCTAGTAATATCAAAGGCTCTCATGAAACGCCAGTTGGAGTATACCATTGCCACTTTCCTGGAGAGTAAAATGGCATAATGTAACAAAGGCCCGAAATGCCTTCATAACTTTTGACTCAGGAATTTTACCTTTTGGAATCTATCCTACGGTAATCAGATGTACACACGACAATTTGTGTACAGTCCCAATTCTGTACCATCAGGAGGGTGGCAATGTAAGTCCCAGTTCAAACAAGAAAATTTCTGAGAATAAAAGGCAGAGCTATTAATAATACACCAGGACCACAGGTGCCAACAGGCTTGGCCAAAAAAAGCAGCACATATTATGAGACCATAAAAATGTATTATGTTTATAATTAGGAAAAGAGGGTTACTTTAAAATCTGCTAAATTGTAAGAGAAAACAAAAAGGTAGCGAACAGGAGTTGTGAAGGCTTCCAGCCCGCACAGGCTGAGAAGCTGCCATTCTAGCATCGAAGGGACAGAGTAGCTTGGAAGACAGCGCGCCTGGCTCCCTCTCACGACCCTTCTTGCCCACAGTCTGCTGTTGGACATGACCCTTTGGTGACTCTCTGCTGTACACCTAGGAGTTTTCTTAACTTTTAAGTCACTGGAGCAATCTAACACTATCTTAACTACACAATTTTTCAAACATCCAATAAAAGAAAAGTTACTCAATAATGGAAGCCACTCACACACGTCTGTTAATGCAGCAAGAAATGACCACACACAGATAGAAGCTGCTGTAGAGTTTTGTCCCAAGTGTCATGGAGACTCAGAGGGTTGTCTCATTTGGCCAATCTTCCCTGAAAAAGACAAGATGAAGAAGGCTCTCCATGAGGAGGAAGACAGACTGAGGCAGAAGCTTAAAGGAAGCCTTCATGTTCATGGACAGCAAGGAATCTTAGTGCAGCTGGTGTATGAGATATGAGTTGAGAACCCAAAGGGAAGATTCCAGGAAGGGAAGATTGAGAAGGGTGCATAGGTCCTTCCACTCCTCTATCTCCCATGATAACTCACAGAGCTCAAGGTTGGTACCTGAAAAGTCATCTCTGATTGTGTTGGGGTTGTAAGTGCTTTGCAGCGGTGAGAACTCATTCAATCTCCATATTGATGGCTTTCTTGGGCATCGATAACAATACAAGACATACAACTGCTCCAAGTCTCCTTTGTCCTAACTCTAATGTGTGCAGGATATGAAAACCCTGTTGGCGTTTGTAGCTGCTAGGAGACTGGGGTGGCTGCTCTCTCAACTGCCACTGTCTATCCAAAGAGAAGCAGAATTAGTGGAATTAGCAAGTCTCTTACAAATGGGAGCTCTTTCAACTCTGCTCAGTATGTGCAGACACAGTGGGGCTAATCTATAAGAGTAGCCTCAACAACAGTAGGGCTGTCCAAGATCTCTGAGTTCAGCACTTAGAAAATAATCTCATTGTGCGTGGGGGTGTCACACAAAGGGGCTCAAGCACAACATGATTAAAGGGTATCTTGTAGCTGATATGCAGATCCAAGGCTGACTTGCCTCCTCTCCTGGAAACCCTCTTATCTTCAGAACACCGAAGGAGCATAACTCATGGGCATCGCCATAAGCCAATTTTACTTTCTTTCTCACTGTCTCTTTAAAGTTTGCTCCATGGGGGAAATTCTCCACCCTGAGATAAAAACTAACTCGGAAAGCGCCCTCTTGCCGCAACTACTGAAGCCTGCAGGCCCTAGAGTCTGTGCTCTGAAACAGGAGAAGCCACCAAAGAAAGAAGCCTGAGCACCTCAACCAGAGAGGACTCACTGCAACTAGAGAAAAAGCCCGCATAGTGACGAAGACCCAGCACAGCCAAAAATAAGCAATAAACATTAAAAAAAAAAACTAACTCAGAAAATTACTTTTGGGCCACTCATAGATGATAAAAGATCCTATGAACATTTAACGGTTCCATGAAGAGCTACAAGACCTTTTAGAACTAACACCCAAAAAAGATGTCCTTTTCATTATAGGGGACTGGAATGCAAAAGGAGGAAGTCAAGAAACGCCTGGGGTAACAGGCAAATTTGGCCTTGGAGTATGGAATGAAGCAGGGCAAAGGCTAATAGAGTTTTGGCAAGAGAATGCACTGGTCATAGCAAATACCCTCTTCCAACAACACCAGAGAAGACTCTATACATGGACATCACCAGATGGTCAACACCGAAATCAGATTGATTATATTTCTTGCAGCCAAAGATGGAGAAGCTCTATATAGTCAACAAAAACAAGACTGGGAGCTGACTGGCTCAGATCATGAACTCCTTATTGCCAAATTCAGACTCAAATTGAAGAAAGTGGGGAAAACCATTAGACCATTCAGGTATAACCTAAATCAAATCCCTTATGATTATACAGTGGAAGTGAGAAATAGATTTAAGGGAAGAGATCTGATAGACAGAGCGCCTGATGAACTATGGATGGAGGTTCGTGACATTGTACAGGAGACAGGGATCGAGACCATCCCCATAGAAAAGAAATGCAAAAAAGCAAAATGGCTGTCTGGGGAGGCCTTACAAATAGCTGTGAAAAGAAGTGAGGCGAAAAGCAAAGATATAAACATCTGAATGCAGAGTTCCAAAGAATAGCAAGGAGAGATAAGAAAGCCTTCTTCAGCGATCAATGCAAAGAAATAGAGGAAAACAACAGAATGGGAAAGACTAGAGATCTCTTCAAGAAAATTAGAGATACCAAGGGAACATTTCATGCAAAGATGGGCTCGATAAAGGACAGAAATGGTATGGACCTAACAGAAGCAGAAGATATTAAGAAGAGGTGGCAAGAATATACAGAAGAACTGTACAAAAAAGATCTTCACAACCCAGATAATCACGATGGTGTGATCACTCACCTAGAGCCAGACATCCTGGAATGTGAAGTCAAGTGGGCCTTAGAAAGCATCACTACGAACAAAGCTAGTGAAGGTGATGGAATTCCAGGTGAGCTATTTCAAATCCTGAAAGATGATGCTGTGAAAGTGCTGCACTCAATATGCCAGCACATTTGGAAAACTCAGCAGTGGCCACAGGACTGGAAAAGGTCAGTTTTCATTCCAATTCCAAAGAAAGGCAATGCCAAAGAATGCTCAAACTACCGCACAACTGCACTCATCTCACACGCTAGTAAAGTAATGTCCAAATTCTCCAAGCCAGGCTTCAACAGTATGTGAACTGAGAACTTCCAGATGTTTAAGCTGGTTTTAGAAAAGGCAGAGGAACCAGAGATCAAATTGCCAACATCCGCTCGATCATGGAAAAAGCCAGAGAGTTCCAGAAGAACATCTATTTCTGCTTTATTGACTATGCCAAAGCCTTTGACTGTGTGGATCACAATAAACTGTGGAAAATTCTGAAAGAGATGGGAATACCAGACCACCTGACCTGCCTCTTGAGAAACCTATATGCAGATCAGGAAGCAATAGTTAGAACTGGACATGGAACAACAGACTGGTTTCAAACAGGAAAAGGAGTACGTCAAGGCTGTATATTGTCACCCTGCTTATTTAACTTATATGCCGAGTACATCATGAGAAACGCTGGGCTGGAAGAAACACAAGCTGGAATCAGGATTGCCAGGAGAAATCTCAATAACCTCAGATATGCAGATGACACCACTCTTATGGCAGAAAGTGAAGAGGAACTAAAAGCCTCTTGGTCAAAGTGAAAGAGGAGAGTGAAAAAGTTGGCTTAAAGCTCAACAGTCAGGAAGCAAAGATCATGGCATCCGGTCCCATCACTTCATGGGAAATAGGTGGGGAAACAATGGAAAAAGTGTCAGACTTTATTTTTTGCAGCTCCAAAATCACTGCAGATGGTGACTGCAGCCATGAAATTAAAAGAAGGAAGGAAAGTTATGACCAACCTAGATAGCATACTAAAAAGCAGAGATATTGTTTTGCCAGCAAAGGTCCAGTCAAGGCTATGGTTTTTCCTGAGGTCATGTATGGATGTGAGAGTTGGACTGTGAAGAAAGCTGAGTGCTGAAGAATTGATGCTTTTGAACTGTGGTGTTGGAGAAGACTCTTGAGAGTCCCTTGGACTGAAAGGTGGTCCAACCAGTCCATCCTAAAGGAGATCAGTCCTGGTGTTCACTGGAAGGAATGATGCTGAAGCTGAAACTCCAATACTTTGGCCATTTTATGCGAAGAGTTGACTCATTGGAAAAGACTCTAATGCTGGGAGGGATTGGGGGCAGGAGGAGAAGGGGACGACAGAGGATGAGATGGCTGGATGGCATCACTGACTCAATGGACATGAGTTAGAGTGAACTCCGGGAGTTGGTGTTGGACAGGGAGGCCTGGTGTGCTGCGATTCATGGGGTCGCAAAGAGTCGGACACGACTGAGCGACTGAACTGACTGAACTGAACTGATGAACATTTAAAAATAAAACAGAATCTTAATTTAGAAATTAAAATTCTCTTCCCATGTAATCATCCAGGTTCCAGACTTGATTTAAAGTGAAATCTTCTGGACTTTCCTAATGAGGACCTTCTGCAGTTGTTCCCTTCTATCTCTCCTTCTGCCCAGTAATCTGATTTCTGACCTATTGCATTTCCTTCGCCCTGACAAACTGCATTCACAGCCTGATTACTAAGCAGCCACTTCAACCTGTCAGCCAGCAGCCAGCCAGGCCTGTGTCTCATCCTTTGCTTTTTTGGGGTCAGACACAGTCCATTTTTTGTCTCTCTAACAGTAGGTAACCCAGTGCTGTTGGAGAGTCCAGTGAAATTCTCTCTTGATTTGAGATTAACAGGGACATAACCTCTGCACCTGACCCTTGCTCATACTCAACCTAACTCCCTGCAAATAAGTTCTATCTAAAATAAGCTTCTTCTGATGTCCAGAAACTCAATCCTTTTATACTCTCTGTGTCTATGAGGAGATGAAGAGTCATGCATTAATAACGGGTTTTTATTTATTTCCTTTGAAAATGTTCCTTTTGGCTTCACACCTCACTTAAGTACCTCACTATTTCAATGTGGTCGAAGGACCTGGAGGCATCAGCATCCCCTTGGAGCTTGTTAGTAACAGAGACGCTCAGACACCACCCTACATCTACAAAATCAAAATCTGAATTGTAGCAAGATTTCCAGGTGATTTTGTATGCACATTAAATTTTGAAAAGTGTTGTCTTTTTTCAATTTTCTTGGTGTCTCAAAATTTCCTACTTAATTTCTTGTTACCACACTTATAGATCAATATTGTACTGTAGTTGTGTGGGTTCTAATTTCAGAAAGGAGGAGGGCCTGTGTCTGTCCTTTCCGAGTCCACATCTCAAGCTGCTTAAAGAACTAACTTAAATCTCTTTCTGTGAAATTCAGATGTCCCTCTGTTACTTCAAAGTCAACATAACCAGTGTCATCATTTTCCTCTTCTTGACTTATCTTACCTATAAACCTTAAGGTTTTTTAAGACTCGATAAAGATCAAGCTCCTCCATGACTTGTTTTCTTGATCATTATAGCCCACACACTGATCGCGGAGCCAGTCTCAACTCACATACCATGTTATCCTTCAGCACTTATTATGTCCTGCTATTTTTCATTTATATTATACTGTCCTGAACTGAATTTTTCATTCATTCAATAATATTTATTGGACAATATCTATGTGCTTATCAATGTTCTAGGGGTTGGGGACACAGTAAAGAACAAAACAGATTAATTTTCTGACCTCATGAAACTCATATTCTTGGGGGAGAAAGAGACAAAAAAATAAACAGATAAAATATATAATCTCATATCATAGCAATGACTATCAAATTGAAATCACCAGTCCCAACCTCTCCCTTTAATTGCAGCTCACGTATTCAACTCTCTGCTCAATATCTTTACTTGGATATATAAAATGCACCTGAAGTTTAACATAGCCCAAACTGAACCCTTGATTTTCCCTCATATACCCTCTTTTCCCAGCTCAGCAAATAGCATCCCCATCCCCATAATCTTCCCTTTTTCTCACACCTGACTTCCACTGCATCGGCAGATCCTGGTAACTCTATTTCTAAAATACTGCCATGTCTCTCCGCCTCCTCTGCTACAGCTCTGACCAGATCACCAACAGCTTACTTGGACCACTGCTTCCAGTTCCATCCCCCTACCACAGTACAGTAAGTGGTCCACATGGCAACCTGAGTAATGCACCCTTTTAGACAGTAAATCTGAGCATCCCTAATTCAAAACCCTCCGGTGGTTTCCACTGCTGTAAGAAGTAAATCCAGAAACCCTACAGACTCTGGAATCCTTGCTATTGCTCTGACTTCAACCGCCTCACTCTCTCATTCCTGTCCCACCCTAGCCACTTTGGTCCACTTTATGTTCTTTGAACTGCACAGTAGGCTCCCTCCTCAAGGTCTCTGCAATCGCTGGGACCATTTCCCCTTCCTCCCCGGCTGCAGGTTGCCTTCTCACTTCCTTCTGAACTCTCTCCACTCAAATACCACCTCCTCAGAGAGGTCTTTCCTGACTGATCTATTGAACAAAGCACTCTCTCATCTTCTCCTTTACTTCATGACATTTACCTGTAAACACTTCACCCTCATACACATTTGTAGATTCATCTGTTTACTGTCTGACTCTTAACTAATATGTAATTACCCTAAAATGTAATATCTATGTAGAGCAAGAACTTTTTTCATGTCCAGCATCTAGATCAATGTCCAGAGAGAGCAGACATTCAATACGTAGTTGTTGAGTGAATTCATAGCAACTAAAGTATCTAAGGTTGCAAAATTTTACTTGGTTTAATAACAGCCCAAATTGTCCCTATAATTATGTCACTGCCACTAACTTGCATTTTAAAATACATCCTTAGATAGAATTACTGCTGGGAATTGACCCTCCCCTGTCACAGCAGGAGAGTGTCATGCCTGTGAATACCATCTATCACACGTGTGGCAATAGAAGAAAAATGTGAGAACTGTTGCTCTAAAACACAGTCTGCAGCCTCACTGTGCAGAAATATTTTTCTGGAGGCATTTGGTGACAAGGTGTGGGGCACAGCCCCAGAAAGCTGTCTACTGACCTTCTTTGAGAAGGTAGGATGGTATTGCTGCCTATATTCCATGAGGAATGTACATGCGAGCACCTTATGGGCAGCAGAGCAAATATATGCACATGTTTGACAGTGATGTCCTTTCTATATGGCACTAGTTGTTAACCTTGACCACATCTGAGATCCACATGGGAGCTTTTTTAAAATAGAACTGTATAGCCACTTCCCCAGAGATTCTGACTTCATTGCTCTGGGGGCGCTCAAGCATTGGTAAAGCTAACCTGGTGATTTTGATGTTCAGCTAGGTGATCAATTGCTGGTGTATAACCCAGTGGGGCCAGGGTAACACTGAACGAATGGACATTCTGGGCAGAGGCAATTACAAGGCACTTAGAGATGAGACCTCAGTCCCTCTTGAAGGACTCACAGCCCTGGAGAGGGCGTCACAGTTGCAGGATCACATCCTAGTTAGAATATAATGTGAATACTGGTGTTTAATGATGACTCTAGAGGTGTGGAAAACTCAGGAAGGCTCAAGAATGAATGAAAAGATTTGAGGAGTTTGGGATACAAAATATGTGAGGCAAAGTCAAAAATTCTATTGATTTGGCCTGGGAAAGTACAGTCAGTAGAAGTGCAGTTCGGTTCAGTCGCTCAGTTGTGTCTGACTCTTTGTGACCCATGGACTGCAGCACACCAGGCCTCCCTGTCCATCACCAACTCCCGGAGTTTACTCAAACTCATGTCCATTGAGTCAGTGATGCCATCCAGCCATCTCATCCTCTGTCATCCCCTTCTCCTCCTGCCTCCAATCTTTCCCAGCATCAGGGTCTTTTCAAATGAGTCAGTTCTTCGCAACAGGTGGCCAAAGTATTGGAATTTCAGCTTCAGCATCAGTCCTTCCAATGAATATGCAGGACTGATGCTGTCTAGGTTGGTCATAACTTTTCTTCCAAGGAGCAAGCTTCTTTTAATTTCATGGCTGTAGTTACCATCTGCCGTGATTTTGGAGCCCCAAAAATAAAGTCTCTTACTGTTTCCCCATCTATTTTCCATGAAGTGATGGGACCAGATGCTGTGATCTTAGTCTTCTGAAGAAAGTAGAAGAGTTAGTAGTAAAATTTCTGACTGTCTTTTAATGAATACATATATCCCACATGAAGAAAAACCTGCTATGCAAAAAATTCAAATGTGTGAAATAGATGCAGGAGGGGGTGATTATTTATACCTGAACTACATTCACAAATTCATGCAGATTAGTGACAGGTTTACATATAATTTTCCATGGGGTGGATACTGTTCTAAGTTCTGTGTGAGGCTGTGCATATATTGACTCATTTAGCCTTTATACTAATCCTATGAAATTGATATAAATATTATTTTTGTTTTAGAGTAAGAATTTAGGGCACTCAAAGGTTAAGTAACTTGCCTTTGTTACCATATAGATCTGGAATTTAAATCTAACTACACTAGTTGCAAAATACTGGGCTGGATGAAGCACAAGCTGGAATCAACATTGCCGGGAGAAATATCAGTAACCTCAGATACGCAGATGACATCACCCTTATGGCAGAAATCGAAGAAGAACTAAAGAGCCTCTTGATGAAAGTGAAAGAGGAGAGTGAAAAAGCTGGCTTAGATTTAATATTCAAAAAATTAAGATCATGGCATCTGGTCCCATCACTTCATGGAAAATAGATGGGGCGACAATGGAAACAGTGAGAAACTTTATTTTCTTGGGCTCCAAAATCACTGCAGATGGTGACTGGAGCTATGAAATTAAAAGAAGCTTGCTCCTTGGAAGAAAAGTTATGACCAACCTAGACAGCATATTAAAAGGCAGAGACACTACTTTGCCAACAAAGGTCCATCTAGTCAAAGCTATGGTTTTTCCAGTAGTCATGTACGGATGTGACAGTAGGACCATAAGACGGCTGAATGCCGAAGAATTGATGCTTCTGAACTGTGGTGTTGGAGAAGACTCTTGAGAGTTCCTTGGACAGCAAGGAGATCAAACCAGTCCATCCTAAAGGAGATCAACCCTGAATATTCATTGGAAGGACTGATGCTGAAGCTGAAACTCCAATACTTTGGCCACCTAATTCAAAGAGCCAACTCACTAGAAAACACCCTGATGCTGGGAAAGATTGAAGGCAGGAGGAGAAGGGGATGACAGAGAATGAGATGGTTAGATGGTATCACTAACTCAATGGACACGAGTTGGAGCAAACTCCAGGAGATGGTGATGGACAGGGAAGCCTGGCGTGCTGCACTCCATGGGGTCACAAAGAGCTGGGCATGACTGAGTGACTGAACAACTGAACAACATTGGTTGCAAAGTCCATTCTCTGAACCATTCCTTTGTACTGTACGCATGTGAATATGTATGAACATATGTGTGTGCATGTGTGCATATATATGTACATATTACACATTCTGTGCATGAGCACATGTGTGTCTAACATACTAGATAGGTAGATATGTACTGTTGTGTGTGACTACGCACACACAATGTGTATATATGTATACATATAAACAATGTATATATGTGTAGATTGTTACAATGAACATATATACACATTTTGCTTTACAAAAATATGCAGCTTTCTTTAAATAATATACATATTTATATGATAATTTATAATATTGGAGCTTACAAATAAGAAAGCAAGAAATTTAAAGAGAATAACATTTCTGTTACCGTGTGATAACCCATCGCAAATCCCTTGCGGTGACAGTTTTTTGAGACAGATTAACAGGAAGGCACAAGTAGTTCACTGAAAGATCTCATATTTGTTCTGGGTCATTTTCGCATGTGATGAATAAATACAGTGAAAAATGTATTCTTTTGGGATTTTGCTGCTGGACAAGAAACAAAAATAGGTCTGCCTTTTGAATATCAGGGCTGCAGTTCAGTGACTGAATGACTCATTGTGCTTCTAATTGGCTAACTGGCCTTAGGGGGTTGGGGTGGCGCTGGGGAGGCTGGTAGGTTCCTGCCTGCACAACAGGACCATTAAAAAGCTTGCGTGAGTTTGGGTTTGTTTTCTTTTGCTCCGAATGTTGTTTTTTTTAATGAATTAGGCAAGATGCTTAACGGATTGTCCAGTAAAGTAGCTGAAATAACATTTTCACAAATGCCATCTAAAATTTTCCTGGAAATAAGGCCTGGAATTATTGCAAGATCTGTTCAACAATGAGGTAATGAAAGTGAACATATTCTTCTATTTCCTATTGATTTACTTAAGAGAAAATTTAGAAACTTTACTCTGTTGGACTGAAATTCTTTAATCTTTTTTGTATTTATAATTTGGTAATGATAATGAGACCTTAACTGAAGGGTTAATCCTAAATAAACTCAACATAATCTTTTGGTCAATTTAATTAAATGGTACTGGGTTTAAAGCAAAGTTAGTAATAATGAAGAAACAGAAATTGAGGAAGAGAAGTGAAAGTCTCAGAAGCTTGAGAAGAATTGTGAAATAAAATTCATATTTATGGCAACACAAGAAAAATTTAAACATAAAAATTCTTCTCTGCCCATTGCCTTCCCCTATCCCCACACGGTACATCAGATGTTCACATTATGCATGGGCCACTCCAGCCCCACCAGCAGGAATACTTGCTCAACCATAAACGGCAACATTCTCCCAGCACCTACAAGACAACTCCATAAAAGATAACATTCCTTCTAGATGCTGATGCTCCGGTCTGGATGAAAGAAACTGTCAATAAGACGTCATCTAATGTACAGCCCTCTGTCTCAAAAAACTTACATAAACTGTGTCTTGACTTCTAATGGGTGGAACAGAGCTTTCTGACATGCTCTTCCTGGGTTATAATCCTCAAATTTGGCTTGAATAAAATTTTTCCATTCTTTCTTAGATGGACTGATTACTTTTTGTTGACAGGACAGATAAGTAGGATGACACCTGTTCCACTGGCCTTAGTTTTCACTATATTGAATTTGTAGATAGGGAAATAACTGAGCAGTAAAGACGAGACAGAGACACTTTACAGAATATTGATGATCAAACTCTTCTTGTAAAAGGACAGTCGCTTAACTTGGTTAAAACCTATTAAAGACCAAATTAGCCTTTTTTTTTTTTTTTTTTAAAGAAGCCCTGCAGAGTCATTCTTTTTCTAGGCTGACATTTCCTTTGTCTAGAAGGATGCCTGCTATGAATGTAAATGAACATGTTAGACTTAGTTATGAAGCGATTCCAGCCCCCTCTGTTAGCTGGATTTCCCGGGGACTGTGTTGACCATTACTCCTCCCGTGCCCGTCCAGTCTCCCCTGTGATTAGGGCTGCTGGAAGACAGGGCACATGTGTGCATGCAGCCTGCACCCTGCCTAGTCTTGGCTAAAGTTTCTGTTCAAAACCTCTCCCTGTTTCCTTTCCCTGGTGAGAGGGGCTATAACTCTAGGACCCCTGCTTTTAACCTTCTTGACAGAAACCTAGAGCAGGTACAGCTCCTGGCACTACTCACGTCTTCTCGACAGAGGCAAACTTCCAAACAGGAGGTACCATTAGATCACATCAGTCCCGGGAGAGAAACAGTGGCCATCAATAGGAGGAAAGGGCTGACACTTCTCAACGGCACGAAACTTGTCTGCTCGTCTCTACATTTCCAGAGCCACCAACAGTGCCTTCTAGTCATGGGTGTCCAGCAGACACTGGTTGCTCTGAACTTGGGCTCCTCTCCCCTTCTCGATTTCATCTCCAGGATCGGTGGCCAATTGTGAGTTTCTTTATGAAGCTACCATTAAAAAACTACTTTATTCCAATGCCTAGCACGTGATTTAATACAGGTTAGCAAAATTTCCAAAATGTAGATGCCTTAACTGCAAAAAAAATTTTTTTAGATGGTATGCTATGTAATTCAGGATATAAAGTATGATAAGAAATAAATGAATTTAAAAATTATATAATTAGTTTGAAACTAGCAGGGGGCTTCCCTGGCGGTTCAGTGGTAAAAAATCCACCTGCCAGTGCAGGAGTCATGAGTTTGATCCCTGATCCGAGAAGCTCCCACATGCCTCGGAGCAACTAAGCTCGTGCCCCACAGCTACTGAGCCTGTGCTCTAAAGCCATGTGCCGCAACTACTGAACCCGTGCCTCCTAGAGCCCGTGCCCTGCACCAAGAGAAGCCACCTCAATGAGAAGCCTGTGCATTGCAACTGGAGGAAAGCCTCCAACAGCAACAAAGACCCAATACAGCCAAAATAAATAAATAAATACATAGCATGTAAAAATAAAAACTAGCAGTTGCCAAAACGCCCTTCAGTAGTTGAATGCATAAATAAATTGTGATATATTCCTGTCATGGAGTATTACATAGCAACAAGAATAAACAGTCTGCAGCTACACATAAAAATATGAGTGGCTATCACAAAGATAATAGAGAGTGAAGCCAAATACAAGTGGAGTATTTATAGAAAGTAAAAAACAGGCTAAATTAATGTATGGCATTAGAAGTCATAATAATAGTTACCCTAGAGGCAGTGATTTTCTACAGGGTATAATTTGACCCACAAGGAATATCGGCAATGTCTGGAAAGACACTTTTGGGTGTCTTAGTGGGCAGGAGGGTTGCTACTGGCAGCTAATGGCTAGAGCCCAGGGATGTGGCTAAACATCCTGGGATGCACAGGACAGCTCCCCACAGCAAGAACTGTCCAGCCTGAAACCTCAGTAATACTGAGGTTGAGAAGCCCTACCAACTATAGGGATAGTGGTAACATTCTGGTTTTTGATCTGCATGCTGTTCACACAAATGTGTGCAATTGGAAAACTCATCAAGTTACACACACATGGTATGTGTACCCGTCTACAGGTATACTGTCTCTTAACAAAAAGCTTAAAAAGCATTAAAAAGCTACCTAAGATTTAGAAAAACTTGAGTTAACAAAAATACATGCTAGGACTCAATTAATCCTAGGATTAAATCTAGATTTAGTAGAAAACAGAAAAAAATCACTGACATTTTACAGAAAACCTTAAATTTTAATGATGAAACAGTGTGACTATTTCACTCATCAAATCTTGTACTAAACATCAAGATTTAGAATGTACTCTAAAATGGCAACCACAACTTCAAAAAAAAAAAAAAGCATCATGCAGTAATAAAAAATGCATGAATGTTTTATTTACCAGAAAATCCTGGTGATCTGTAGATAGGAATCTGGCCAAGTCACTTAGAATCAGGATTTGTATTGTCAGCACCTGCAGAGACCAAAGAAGAAAACAGCTTCTTAAAGAATGCCTCCGCGCCTCTTGCTGGGACTTTCTCTGCAGCTTGCACATATGCACTCTCCTGCTCGGTGATAGTTGGTTTGCAAACTGGGCCCTGCATACAAAGGGCAAGGAGGGACTGAAAAAAGAGGAGGACCATTCTAGATAAGTAGTTGGCAGGTTTAACAAGCAAGGGAACTTACATAGGAGGCTTCTCTTGGCAGCTCAAGACGAGTAGATCTCAGATCTCATCTGCTTGCCAGAATGTTAAGTTTATATAGAAGACTTAACTGGGCTAATCAAGTCAACTATCCAGATGGTCTCAACACCTTATGCTCTTAAAGCTGTATGCTTGAAACAGCTCCTGGTGTGGGAATGCTGGGCAGAACAAACATTCCGAGGTCAGGCCCAACTTAAGGCTCAACGCCACATCCTCTCAATGGCCTTCTCCAACAAGGATGGGGTCTTTTGCTCCTTGAAATTTACAAAGTTTTTCACAGCATGAATTATCCTCGACATGGTATTTAGAATGAGAAAGTCTATTTTGGTCATTTTTGTCCACATTTCACATTTGTGTGTTGGGTGTGTCTTTTTAATTCAATGGCCTCCAATCAAGGGAGGCCTCATGGCAGAATGTAGGTCCCCAGACTGTGGACCCTAATCCAGAGGGAAGGAGGTACTGGACGGAGGTAGGTGTACTTTTGGAGAAGGCAGTGGCACCCCACTCCAGTACTCTTGCCTGGAAAATCCCATGGACAGAGGAGCCTGGTGGGCTGCAGTCCATGGGGTCGCACAGAGTCAGACACGACTGAGTGACTTCACTTTCACTTTTCACTTTCATGCATTGGAGAAGGAAATGGCAACCCCCTCCAGTGTTCTTGCCTGGAGAATCCCAGGGACGGGGGAGCCTGGTGGACATGACTGAAGTGACTTAGCAGCAGCAAGTGTACTTTGCACAGGAAAAGGACATGAAAATTGTGGCCAGATGATGGGCACGTGGATGGAGATTATTTATAAAATGGCCATAACGATTTCCCTCCCTATATCGAGGCCTCCATGTGATGTGACTTGATAGCTATTTCTACACAGAGATGAAGTTGATTTCTTCACTGCTCTAAATCTGGACTAGACTTGAGACTTATTTTGACAACTAGAATGGTGTGGGGAGCCTGAGGCCATCCCAGTTGAGACTCTAGTCTTCAAGAGGCCCTGCATGCTACTGGTCACTTTTCTGGAACCATACCTCTGCCATGTGAATAAGCCTGGGCCAGTTTGCTGGATGATGAGAAGCCACATGGACTAGACACAAGGCATCCCCAGTGAGGCCATCCTAGCCCAGCCAGGCCCAGCTCATCCAGGGGCTGCCCATTCATGTACGGAGTGAGTCCAGTCAAGACCAGAAAAACCATGTAGCTGAGCCCAGCTCACATTGTTGTTCAGTCACTAAGTCGTGTCCGACTCTTGTGATCCCATGAACTGCAGCAAGCCAGGCTTCCCTGTCCTTCACTATCTCCTAAAGTTTGCTCCAACTCCTCCATTGAGTCAGTGATGCCATCCAACCATCTCATCCTCTGTCGCCCCCTTCTCCTCCTTCCCTGAATCTTTCCCAGAAACCCTGATGGGGTTTTTCCAATGAGTTGGCTCTTCGCATCAGGTGGCCACAGTATTGGAGCTTTAGCACCAGTCCTTCCAATGAATATTCAGACTTGATTTCTTTTAGGGTTGACTAGCGTGCTGCATGCAGTCCATGGGGTCACAAAGAGTCGGACATGACTGAACGACTGAACTGAACTGAGGGTTGACTGGTTTGATCTCTTTGCTGTTCAAGGGACTCTGAAGAGTCTTATCCAGCACCAAAGTTCAAAAGCATCAATTCTTTGGTGCTCAGCCTTCTTTATGGTCCAACTCTCACATCTGTACATGACTACTAGAAAAACCATAGCTTTGACTATATGGACTTTTCTCAGAAAAGTGATGTCTCTGCTTTTTAATACGCTGTCTAGGTTTGTCATAGCTTTCCTTCCAAGGAGCTCACAATGGCAGCCCACAGAATCATGAACTAAATAATTTGGAATGATTTCTTAAGCAGCACATGCCTTTGTTCTCAGAAAGATGGCTGTAAGCAGCTCTGGCATTTATTCTATTCATGTCAGGTCTGGTTTTATTAATAGTCCCTCTTTTTCAACAGTGGAGTGAAAGTCCCTCAACCGAATATCAGTGATCTTGCTTGGGTAATTAGCTCTACCACTGTGGCCAGGGGTGAAACACGTGGGGGCCATACCTGGGTCCTTCCTAGAGGACTGTGAGGAAGTGACAGTTGGCAAAACATAAAAAATAATAATGTTCAGTGCATGATATGCTCTGTATCTCACTGCCTCTAATGTGAGAATTAGGCTGCTGTGATGTTTCCAATTGATTGATCATTCATTGCTTTGTAGATTCTGCCATCATCACAGCACCAGAGCAAATTCCCTCGTTACTTTATTCTACTTGCATAGTTTGAAACACAGAAGACCATGAGGGAAAAAGTCCATTAAGAGCAAATTTTGTATTTTGGATGCTTTAGTATTTGTATTTTTGGATATCTTATCTCCTACCATATATTAGCCCTGAAACATACCAGAGCTCTTCATGATTTCTCCCCAGAGTAAAGGAGGGATGTGTTGGCCAATATTTTGCCCTCACATGTTATGGAATGAGATGCTTCCATTTTTATATAAAGTAGAAGGACATTAAGCAAAATGTGAAGAAAGAAATGTTGCTAATCCTTGAATAAGTGTAGAAAGAATCAACAGATAATGGCCAAAAGAACACTAGTTCCTTTCATCTTATTTAATAAGCCATGTCTTCAAGCATTTTGATTTTCTCTAGCTGACTTGCAGATGTGCTTGACTTGAATTCATTTGCCTTCAAAAATAATGAAGATTAGGAGGTGGACATGGTATGTGAGTAGAAAATCCAATGGACAGAACTAACAGGGTTTAATAAGTTTTCAGCAGAGGAAGACTGTTTGGGTTCCTGCTAAAACACTGGTCTTATGATGGGTAATTCACCAGATCATCCTCGTGAGTAAACCATTCAGGAATGAACCATACTATATTCACAGGATGGACTAGTCTGCAACTGTTAAAGTAGTGTTTCTAAGGAATATTAATTGACATGGATAAGTGTACATAATTCTTTGCCAAGTGATAAATATTTCTAGATGTATATCATATGTATGTATATGAAACAAAATATGACCACTGGAGTTTATCTGTCTAAAGACATAATTTGAGCACATTTCTCCCTTTAATGCCTCTTTATGTTTTACAGCCTCCCAATGTTATGAAGTGTTACTTTTGTAATTATGAAATATAAAAATGAAAATGAAAAATGTCAATTAACTATTGTAGTACTACATAGAAAATCACGCTGTCAAAATATTTGCAACCAGAATAAAACAGTTCTCTAGCTCCGCAAGATGTGTCCCTCTTGTATGAATTTTGAAATCAGCATTGCAGTCTGATGGCGATATTCTGTGGACTGCCAGATCTAAGTGAAACTAAATAATTACTGACATCTACAGAATGTCCCCTATATGGCAGACCTTGTTCTAAATAGTTCACATGCTTAAACCCACGTGATACTCATAACATCCTATGAGGTAGTTACTATGATTACCACTTTATACATGAGAAAACTGAAACACAGAGATTTCAGTTAAGATGGGGTGAAGTCAGACTCCAGAGTTCTTGCTTATGACTATTCTACAGTTCTCCCCTGTCTTGTGAGAGAGGACATTCCGGGCACTACTCATCTTGAAAAGGAAGGGCTTCTCAGAGAGAAAAGCAGAACTGTGAGTGTAGAGTTCAAGTAGTCATAAGAAGGCCTTGAACTTGCTCCCTTTGTCTATTCAAAGAGAAGTTCATCTTGACTTTTAAGGATAGCTGAAGGGGGGTGTGGAAAAGAGACTCCAGCACAACCTCTGCCTTGTAGGATCCCATTTGTAACAGTTGAGACACAGTGTGTGTGTTAGTCGCTCAGTCGTGTCTGACTCTTTGTGACCCCGTGGACTGCAGCCTGCCAGGCTCCTCTGTCCATGGAATCCTCCAGGCAAGAATACTGGAGTGGGTGGCTATTTCCTTCTCCAGGGGGTCTTCCCGACTCAGGGAGCGAAGCCAGGTATCCTGCATGGTGGGCAGATTCTTTACCAGCTGAGCCACACGGGAAGAACATACAGTACAAGTGTCCAAACTGATATCATGAGACACTCTATATCATAAGACATTCTATTCCATAGAATACTGGTTATGTACTAAAGGATTCTATGCTTTGGTAAACTTGAGAATCAGTGGATGAGGAAAAGCTAGAGGTCTGCTATAGGACTTCTCAGAGCCTTTGTTATGCTCATGTTATGTTTTAGTATCTATGGAGTATGTATAGTATACACCATTTTCCAACTTTGTTCAACCACAAAGCATCTTTCTCGTGGAACGTCCTCTAAAAGTTCCCCAAGTTAATATTCTTTGGAACAAAATTTGGGAAACATTGGTCTCAAATAATAGTACTCTGTTTATTATAATTTTCATTTTCCTCTGATCTGTAATTTTTTTTTAATCTTATCTCAAGTGTCCTCTGGAGATAAGGAAAGGATTTGTATCCCTGTTTGGATATGTTTACTAGAGGAAAGGTAGCAATCTGTTGAGGTCAACATGATAGATAGAGCCACGAGCATCTACAGGAAATAAACTTTGGTGACAGAATAGAATGTGTCTCCCAGTCCTCCAGGATCTCTCTCTCTCCTTGTATAGCAAACCCTGGGAGCCTTTTTGTTAATGAAGCAGTGTTTCCTTCCAGTAATATTAATTGAACTTGGTTCACTGAATTGTAGGACTTCCTTAATGCTACACGCAGTTACCACATGGAAGAGCTCATCATTAGAGATTTAAGTCAAAAGACTTGATGGCCAAGTATTCTTTATCCATTCCTCTGTTGATGGACATTTAGGTTGCTTCCATGTCCTGGCTATTGAAAATACTGTTGCAATAAACATTGGGATGCATGTATCTTTTGGAATTATGTTTTTTTTCCAGGTATATGCTGAAGAGTGGGATTGCTACATCACCTATTACTTGTATGTGTAGCTTTTAAGAAAACTCTGCACTGTTCTCTGTAGTGGTTGTACCAATCTACATTCCCACCAACAATGTAAGAGGGTTCCCTTTTCTCCACACCTTCTCCAGTATTTATTGCTCATAAACTTATTGAAAATGGCTATTCTGACTGATGTGTTGTAAAGCAACTATGCTGCTGCTGCTGCTAAGTCACTTCAGTCGTGTCCGACTCTGTGCGACCCCATAAATGGCAGCCCACCAGGCTCCCCAGTCCCTGGGATTCTCCAGGCAAGAACACTGGAGTAGGTTGCCATTTCCTTCTCCAATGCATGAAAGTGAAAAGTGAAAGTGAAGTCGCTCAGTCGTGTCCGACTCTTAGCAACCCCATGGACTGCAGCCTACCAGGCTTCTCCGCCCATGGGATTTTCCAGGCAAGAGTACTGGAGTGGGGTGCCATTGCCTTCTCCTAAAGCAACTATACTGCAATAAAAATTTTTAAAAAGACATGATAGCCATTACATAGGAATAATGCTACATTCTCATTTATCATATGGCAAAGAAATAAGAGAACTTCAAATAACTCAAACGTCAGTGTGGACAGCCATTCCCAGAGCCTGTTTCCTGCTCATCTGAAAAAATGTTGTAGAGTCTGTAGTGTTTCAGTTTTAAGGTCATGCATGGAAAGATGTTGATAATTCATGTTAGAAGGGGGCTGCCAGGTAAATTACAACTAGGAGCATCACTGTTATTAGCTGATAAATATTCAAAAATGATTTTATAATTGCCTTAAAATCGCAATAGTGGTTTATTTTCAGAATAGTGGAGACAACAAAAATAGCAAAGGGAAAGCATAGAAAAATCACTAAAATAACTGCCAGATGAGCTTAGTGAGTTAGGTCATCCTCGATCATCCAGCCATCAGTCAACCTACTTCCCGAGTGGACCCAGCAATACAAGTTGAGCCAGCCCAATTCAAAGAAACCACTCAGCCAACCCATAGAATGATGAGCTAAATAAATGCTTACTGTTTTAAGTTGCTAAATTCTGAGATGATTTGTTATACAACAACTAACTAATCAGTATTTGTGGAATGGTGAGGATCTGGGGTCTTTCCCTTGAGGATTGAACCCCACTCTGGCTCTTAAGGTCATCACTGATCCTCTGAATTTCAGACAAATCCCACATCAGGTCCTGTGGCACACCACCTCATATCTGCTGCAGCAGTATTGCCCAGTCCCTCCCAGCAGTGGCCTCTACAAGCTTGCTAGCTCTCAACTCCCGGTACCTCCCATACTCTTCCACAGGGAGTATATAGAGATCTACGAATTCCCTCTCTCCTGGATAAGAGCCAAGGGAGGACCAGGGTACCACCTCCTGCTCTTTCTCACCCTCAGTCTGCCACAGCTCCATCTCTATTTGGCAGCAGCTGCTCTGTGTTGCCAGATGAGATCCAAGTGAGGCTGTCTCTTTCTAGAATTCCAGATGGGGCTGTGGAAATAAGTTGAGACCATGTAAATAAGAATCCACCATCACCAGTGTTTGGTAGAATCAAGGAAGGCTGGAGTATAGAAAAGCTTCATGCTAAAAGAAAAAAAAGGAAAGCTTTAAGAATGTGCTGACTGAAGGTTTTCTGGCATAGGAAATCTGGCTGCAGGCTAACTAGAAGTGGGAACACGATGTGGTTGGTTTGGAAAGCATATTTGGCTTTCTCTGGTTGGTCCTCGGTTGGAAGCTTGAGCAAAAAATAGAAAAGGTGACAATTATTAGCTTGGTGCTAATTGTTCTATGCCATTTGCTATGGAGTTTGTGTTTTCACTCCCTGAACTGACTGCTGCAGAGGTTATAAGTCAGTATTCTACTGTCCCGTTTACTGCACCAGTCATTGTCTATTTGTATATTCAGCCTCGCAGTCCCCCTTTTGGTCGTCCTTTCACTTGCATGATGATCAGACCAATTTCAGGAGAGGCTACGTATCCGGAGTGTCACTGTTTGGCGATTGTTCAACTGTCTCCATGGTCAACTGTATTGTAAGATCATCCTGACCTTTTTGTTGTTGTAGCATCATGGTGATTTGCTGGCAAGAGAGCAATTTATCCAGTTATGATCCTGGATAAAATGCCGTAGGCCAGTATCATGATCTCTGACAAAGACAAGAATGATTAACAGTCCCTATAAGATAAGATGTCTTAGAACCAAGAACCCAACTGCCCAACCTAGGCCAAGTGAATGAATCCCATTGGCCATGAAAAAAGCCAAGGAGTTTTTTTTTCTGAAGGCACTGTTATCGCCTGTTCTACTTTGCCTGTTTCATTAATCTAAGTAGAGCAAGAAGTGTTAGCAATGGCACAGATGCCTCCGTGACTAGCCAACAAGAAATCTAGAGCTGTGCAACTGTTCATCACTAACTTGTGCCAATGAGTTAAGATCAGTCTGTATTTCATTTAGGATGGAGATGGTGATGCTAATAACTTCTGCCAAAGTTAATAAGCTTCTTAGAGTACTTTCTACTTGAATGATTCACACCATTGGGAACACTGCTCTGATTGTTCACATAAACAATTAGTCAGTAATCTCCCCAGTTGGAATGCTTGAATCATCAAGGGTAGGCTCATTTGGGAACTTGCATCTGAGCTGGAATTTTCTAAGTTGGTGATATATCGAATTAGGATCTTCCTGTATAGACAAGTCCTGAAGAGCTTGAGGTATTAGTCTGGGGAAAACAAGATCAGACATCCTGGTTGCAAGGGAAGTGGTACCCAGTACGGGGCACGTGGAAATCCAGGAGAAAAGCAGCTGTTGGCAACAGGAGATCAGTGAGTTACAGGTTTAGATCTCTATGAATCTCTTCCAGGTGACAAATAGCTGGCTCATCATTCCATAAAGGTTGCTGAATGCAAATGTAGAACCAACTGTAATAATTGGTTCTTTTTCTTCAAGAAAGAACACTACCAAATTCACATGTTGATTTATTTAAGTTCATTTCATTATGTAGATGCAAAGGCCATTGGCCATGATTCCCTATGATCTTGCTCGATGAGACTGGAATTGTCCAGAGGTTTTTATCATGATGATCCTGGTGATGGATGAAATATAAGCAGCCAGTAAGATTCAGGTTAGTGGTGACTATTTGGGTGTTAGAAAGTGTGCTTTGATCTACAAATTGTAATAAAGAGGAGAGATAAGGGGCCAGAAGGGATGGACAAAAACCAGGTAGAAAATGAGAAGAAGACTAAACAAGTAGATGAATAACAAAATAGGAATTAGTCTGGGGTCTTAGCACCATACCCTGGGCAGAAGCTGTCTACTATCCTAAGTCATCCACATATTCCAAAGGTACTATCTCAACTGTTTACTTCCAAAGGTTGGCTGTGAGTAGAGGATTTCTGAGAATCCTAAAGTTAAGGTCCCTTATTAGAACAGGCTGCCAGCTTGTCAGCTATCTGGAATTCTGAATTAAGGCTGACTCCCTGGAGTTTCTCTGCTGTATTTGTTGTTACAGTACCTGATGAGGTCCTTTCCAATGAAGTTCAAGAGTACGTTTTCTTTGATGTCTCTCCTAATACATGAAATCTCCTGGTTTCAGATCATGAGGAGGCTGAGGCTGTGTAGGAAGATGTTGCAGGAAGGTAGGTTTAACATGTTGATGATAAGATTGAGTGCATGAGTCCCTTGCAACATTTTGCCACCTCTGCACTCAGCAGGGTCAGAAATTTCAAAAGGCATGGGTCTTCCAGTTACCAGATCGTAGGTGGATAACTGGTGTTTCCCCGAGAGAGTAGATTGTATGGCCATAATCTCTTACAGTTTCATATTTTCTCTGTGTGCATGACTAAATTATCATCTACTTGAATTTTATTGAGAATGCTTTGGGTATGGCTCTTTTGAAATGGCGACCCACTCCAGTATTCCTGCCTGGAAAATCCCATGAATGGAGGAGCCTGGGATGCTACAGTCCATGGGGTCACAAAGAGTTGGACATGACTGAGTGACTTCACTTTCTTTTGACTCTTGAGTTATTGTCAACAGAGGGACTCTGCAAATCCCTTTGTGCGTTAGTTCAATCAGGTTTTGCCATCCAGGATCGAGCATATGAGATTTAAACCATCATGTGTACAAGTTAGCATAGTTCAAGTAACCCTGAGACATATGTATCCAAAGGAAGTCTAAATTCTACAAATAGCAGCTGGCCTTGTCTGGGTTAGGGAAACTCTGAATTATAACTGTTAATTCAGCTCAGGTCCAAGGCATACCTGACTCATGGGAGGGATGAAGTTTTAGAAGCAATAGGTTTTAGGAGAGTTGGTAGGAAAAGGGAGGGGGTCTGGACAAGGGAATGAAGAGGGAGGAGTTGACAGACATGTGGAGATCAGAAGGATAAAGGGGAGGTGGGAGAGCTGGATACAAGGAAGCAACTGGAGGACAGAAAGGGAGATTTTATTCAGGAAACAAGTCTAGTTTGTTGTTGCTTAAGTTTGTCAGATTGCTTTTAGCTTTGGTCAAAGCATCTTTCAGTGAGGCAACTTTTGGATCAGAATTTCATTTGGAGGCCTCTGCATGAAAAAATACTGCCCATTAAAACTGAGAAATCCTGGTCCTTTATTTTCTAAGATGTCTCTCAAATGAACAATTTTGTTCAAGCCAAGTGTTCCCAGGGTGGCTACTGAAAATTCAAATCATCGTGAAGTCACGCTACTTAGAACAATAGGTACAAAAATTAGGACTGTAACAAGAGTTCAGCAGAAGGAACGTCTTCCGGAGGAGGGGGAGAGGACTGCGACTTAAATGATCCTTTGAGAGCAGCAACAGCGAGTCCAAGCGAGGCGTGTGCACCTGTTGGACCCCCCCACTCCAACCCCCGCCTGATGGTTGGCTGCCTTTGACCACAGGTGGAAAACCAAAGAGAACATTCTCTTGGGATAAATGCCAAGCGCACAGAACAAGCAAATGCTATAGAAGAAGAACCACAACTAGTTTTGTTTGTAACTTGGCGAACTTTGTTTAACTGGACTCTGGTTTACTGAGAACCACAAATAAGTTTACAGGTCTTATGTGTGTGTTCTACACTGCGATTCTTCTCCATACTCTTGGGACACTTTAAGATGACACAATGCAAAATAGAACCACCAAAGAGAGCAACATGGGTTGGAAAAGAATGACTTGATTTCACCAAGGAAGCCAAACAAACGGAGACCACTAACAAAACCTAGGCACCAATGAACAAACATCTGAGGAATTCAACACAGAGACGGCAGGATTCAGACACAGGGCTGTCTTGCAATGGTGAGAACGTGACAAGCCACAAGCAGCCCCTGTGGGTATTGAGCCTGGCTGAAGGTTGGGGTCTGTACTGATGAGCAGTGCAGAATGTCTGGGTGGGAGCTTTAGGAAAACTGTGGAAATAAATGAAGACCACCAAATGAGAACAAATAGAAGTTTCTTATTTAGAGCTTGTGGTTGGGAGAAATTTAAAGACAAGTAGGGGACTAAGAAAGCTTTATAATGAGAAAAAGGGAAGTCTTCAGTCTGATTAGTGGCTGTTGGCATGGGGAAGCTGAAAGTGGGTTAACTAGGAGCAGGGCAGCCTGTATGATTCGTTTGGGTGCTTATTTGAGTTTCTCTCTGGAGAAGGAAATGGCAACCACTCCAGTACTCTTGCCTGGATAATCTCACGGATGGAGGAGCATTGTAGGCTACAGTCCTTGGGGTCGCAAAGAGTCGGACACAACTGAACGACTTCACTTTAATTGGAAAGGTCAGTTTTCATTCCAATCCCAAGAAAGGCAATGCCAAAGAATGTTCAAACTACTGCACAATTACACTCATCTCATATGCTAGCAAAGTAATGCTCAAAATTCTCCAAACTAGTCTTTAACAGCACGTGAATTGAGAAATTCCAGATGTTCAAGCTGGATTTAGAAAAGGTAAAGGACCCAGAGTTAAAATTGCCAACATCCCTCAGATCATAGAAAAAGCAAGAGAATTCTAGAAAAACATCTGTTTCTGCTTCATTGACTATGCTAAAGCCTTTGTGTGGATCACAGCAAACTGGAAAATTCCTCAAGAGGTGGGAATACCAGACCACCTTTCCTCCCTCCTGAGAAATCTGTATCCAGGTCAAGAAGCAACAGTTAGAGGCGGACATGGGACAACAGACTGGTTCTAAATTGGGAAAGGAGTACATCAAGGCTGTATATTGACACCCTGCTTATTTACCTTAGATGCAGAGTACATCATATGAATTGCTGGGCTGAATGAAGCACAAACTGGAGTCAAAATTGCTGGGAAAAATATCAATAATCTCAGAATGAAGATGACACCACCCTTAGGGCAGAGAGCAAGGAGGAATTAAAGAACCTCTTGATGGAACTGAAAGAGGAGAGTGAAAAAGCTGGCTTAATATTCAACATTAAAAACGCTAAGATCACAGCATCTGGTCCCATCACTTCATGGTAAATAGATGGGGAAACAATGGGAACAGTGTCAGACTTTATTTTTTGGGCTCCAAAATCACTGCAGATGGTGACTGCAGCCATGAAATTAAGACACGCCTGCTCCTTGGAAAAAAGTTATAACAAACATATATAGCATATTAAAAAGCAGAGATATCACTTTGCTGACAAAGGTCCATTTAGTCAAAACTATGGTTTTTCCAGTAGTCATGTGTGGATGTGAGAGTTGGACTACAAGCAAAGCTGAGCACCGAAGAATTGATGCTTTTGAACTGTGGTGTTGGAGAAAACTCTTGAGAGTCCCTTGGACTGCAAGGAGATCCAACCAGTCCACCCTAAAGGAAATCAATCCCAAATATTCATTGGAAGGACTGATGCTGAAGCTGAAGTTTCAATACTTTGGCCACCTGATGTGAAGAACTGACTCAGTGGAAAAGACCTTGATGCTGGGAAAGATTGAAGGCGGGAGGAGAAGGGGATGACAGAGGATGAAATGGTTGGATGGCATCACCAACCTGATGGACATGAGTCTGAGCTCGTTCCGGGAGTTGGTGATGGACAAGGAGGCCTGGCATGCTGCAGTCCGTAGGGTCACAAAGAGTCGGACACGACTGAGTGACTGAACTAATTGGAAACAGGGGCTAAAAAATAAGAAAGCTGGTAGCTACGGATCAAGTTCCCTGAGGACTGACGGCTACAGAAGTCGTGGTCTGTCTTCCTGTGCTGGTTGCTAGAGAAGTCAGGGGTCAGAGTCCTGACTCTGGCTCTTGTCCACTTGTATTCAGTTCTCAGGGGTTCAGCTCTACTAGCTCCTGGATGCAGCAGGGTCCATCTCAAATGCGCTTTCATTTCCATTTTCTCACCACCCTCCCACATTTCTGAAAGGACCAAGAAAAGATTCAGCTTGAGATCCTTGGGAGAGTCAAACAGTGGTTTTCCAGGGTTTTCACATTCCTTCCAAATTACTCTCTTCCCCTTCTGCAAGAGAGAGTGCTTCTTTTTTCCCTCTCTTCCTACAGAGTAGGAGCTCCCCCTACATTAAGTCCTCTTTTCCCTCGCCCTTAGAAATGTTTCTGTTCTGAGGAGGATCCACGTTTCTGTCTCCTGGAGCCAGAAGCCTCTGGGCTCTTTCTTAAAGGTGGTGGTGATGCTGGTGGAAGGGAGAGCGCCGATACCAGAAACACCTTCCAGCACAGCAATCAGCCTACAGATTCTTCACTTCTGGAAGGAACTTTAAAATACATGAAAATTCAGGTCACCTGATTAACATACATCGGTATGAATATTCAGCATGCATAGAAGTCTCTGAACAGTTTTGAATTGTGAATGTAGTGTAAATTTTCCCTGGCATCTTCGTTCATTCAGTACATATTTATCCAGCACTTCCCTTGTGCTTGGCTCCGTCCAGGGCACTTGGAGATATTTGAGAACAAAGCAAAGAGCTCTGTCCTCCTGTAGCTTACATTCCAGAAGGGTAAGGCAAACAATAAACAGGACACAGAAAAAGTAAGTTAATAGTGTGTTAAAGGGTGACAAGTCCTATGGAATAAAGAAAATGCAGAGCAGGGTAGGGAGGATCAGGCAGAGGGAAAGAGGGTGGCTTCATCTATCTCCTTTTCTTTGGTGATGCCTGCCTTCGCCATGTCAATAGCAACCTTATTGCTAAGTCTCAGTGAATAAGATCAAGACAATTAAACCAACCCTCAGGGTTTGAGCATTGTTATGAAGGAGACGCACGCTCACACAGAGAGGGCCCAGGCTAAGTTTGTGGGTATTACTGCTAATTTTATTAATCCTTAGCTTAGCTGCAGGCTGAGTCAGCTGCCAAGGATCTGAACTGATTTGGGATTCAGAGAAACAGAGTATCTGATTTGGCTATAGAAGTTATAACCAACTCTGGGCTTCCTCTTAGGGGCCCAATTTATAGTAAGAAAAATCCTAACAGGAGAGAATCACAAATCAAGACTTTGTAAGTCAGTAATCATCATATATGCCTGTAAAATAATACTGTTATTATCAGTACCTATCAGCAGCATCAGGATCCCTTATTAGACGCGCTAGTCAGTGAATGACAAATTTTCTATTATTACATCTATATTGTCCTTCCAAGATAGAATCAACTTGACTACAGAAAGCAGCAAAGCTTTTTAAAAGCTGTTATTTAGTAGCAAACAAATAGCCGTAAAATAAAACATTAACTGTTCCAAAAAAATGGAAATAGTTCTAAAAAAAGAAAAATACTGTATTAGAAACAAATTCTTTTCTCTGCATTTCTATTTCTATTTAGTCCAGTATGGAGATGTTTCATAACTCAAGATATACATTTGGCCATATGTTTTTTTATTTTTCTAATTCATCACTGAAGAGCAGAAAATTCAATATTTCCAGTTTGAAGTTGTTCACCCGCCTTGAGTTGTTGAAAGATGTGAGCATATCCTTAGCCCAGCCAGGTCCATCTTGTTCCCTCATTCAACAAACAAACTAGATGTGCGGCATGGTACTCTCCTCTCTTGATATCTCAGGGTGGGCCTGTTGAGGGCTGGTTTGTGTAAACTGTGTGAATATAAGTTTTCACTTCTCTAGGAGAAATGCCCAAAGTGAAGGTACTGGGTTCTATGATAGGTCTGATTTTAGGTTAGTTTTTTCTTTGATAGGCAAGATGTAGATTTATTAATATAGGATGATTGTGAGAGATGCAAGCCAGCAGGCAAGGGGGGCTCTGCCCCAAGATTAAGTTGGCTGTGTGTGTGCACGGGTGCTTAGTCAGGTCTGACTCTCTGTGACACCATGGACTGATGCCCACCTGGCTCCTCTGTCCACAGCATTTCCCAGGCAAGAATACTAGAGTGGGTTGCCATTTCCTCCTCCACTGATTTTAGTTTTAAAACAAATAGCCAAACTCTTTTCCAGAGTGGTTGCACCATTTTACATTCCAACCAGCAGTGCCTAAGTGATACAATTTCTCTGTCTTTTCCCCCAGCATTAGGTGTCACTGTTTTTTAATCTTACCCATTCTGATAGGTGGGGCTTTCCTCATCACTCAGTTGCTAAAGAATCCGCCTGCAATGCAGGAGACTCTGATTTGATTCCTGGGTTGGGAAGATCTGCTGCAGAAGGGATAGGCTACCCACTCCAGTATTCTTGGGCTTCCATTACGGCTCAGCTGGTAAAGAACACACCTGCAATGTGGGAGACCTGGGTTCGATCCCTGGGTTGGGAAGATCCCCTGGAGAAGGGAAAGGCTGCCCACTCCGGTATTCTGGCCTGGTGAATTCCATGGACTATGCAAAGAGTCGGACACGACTGAGCAACTTTCACTTTCGCTATTCTGATAGGTATGTAATGATCTCTTATACAGCTCTACTTTACAGTTTCCTAATTGCTAATGATGTCGAGCATCTCTTCATGTGCATATTTGCCAACTACATATACTAATATCTTGATGTCTTTTGCCCATTTTAAAATTGGATTATTTATGGGTTTATATTGCCAAATGTTGAGAACTCTTTACATATTCTAGATACAAGTCCTTTGTCAAATGTTATATGTTAAATGTTCCAGGTGCCCAGAGGAAGCAAAGATGTGACATGGTCCCAATCTCAATGCATTTCCAGTCTAGTTGGGAAGACTGGAGATATATCCAGATAACTAATACTATTGTTTTTCCAGTGGTCATATATGGATGTGAGAGTTGGACTGTGAAGAAGGCTGAGCGCCAAAGAATTGATGCTTTTGAACTGTGGTGTTGGAGAAGACTCTTGAGTCCCTTGGACTGCAAGGAGACCCAACCAGTCCATTCTGAAGGAGATCAGCCCTGGGATTTCTTTGGAAGGAATGATGCTGAAGCTGAAACTCCAGTACTTTGGCCACCTCATGTGAAGAGTTGACTCATTGGAAAAGACTCTGATGCTGGGAGGGATTGAGGGCAGGAGAAGAAGGGGATGACAGAGGATAAGATGGCTGGATGGCATCACTGACTCGATGGACGTGAA
Organism: Oryx dammah; assembly: GCF_014754425.2. Taxonomy (NCBI): domain Eukaryota; kingdom Metazoa; phylum Chordata; class Mammalia; order Artiodactyla; family Bovidae; genus Oryx; species Oryx dammah. The sequence continues at coordinate 47,354,773 of NW_024070193.1, read as the reverse complement.
TCTGGGTGAACTCCGGGAGTTGGTGATGGACAGGGAGGCCTGGCGTGCTGTGATTCATGGGGTTGCAAGGAGTCGGATGCAACTGAGCGACTGAACTGAACTGAACTGAACTGAATATTACCTAACAAGGGCTAAGTGGCATTAAAGAGGGAGAGATACATTTTTTGGAAAATCAGATAGCATGCTTTGGCTGATAGGGAAGTAGTAGGTGAAGGGTTCTCCATTTCTATGCCAGAAAATGCCACAAAAGAGCATAGAAATTTCCCTTATAAGCTAATTTTTACCCAGCTTAATAATTACAATTTTTAGATAACTAACATATATTAAATCTCATCATGTACAATTTCATATACACTGTGTCAATTAATAACAATCTTATATCAATTAATAACAATTAAGGGCACTGGAGAGGATTACACTCTACTTTACAGGTAGAAATCTGGGATTCAACAGTTAAGTAACTTGCCCAAGCTCACAGTCAGCAAATGGTAAGGTCAGACTGGCACCCTGGTCTTGTGAACCTTTTAATTCTACCCAGAATCTTCCAGAGATATGTCCTTTCCTGCCAGTATAAACTCATCAATCTTATGGCTAAGAAATGGACTGTCTGATTCACATTTTAAAAGAAGATGCAACACATTTCTTTGGTGCACAAAAGTCAACGAGCTCTTCTTGATAAAGGAAGGATCCATTAAAACTCTTACAGTGGTCAAGATCATGCAGAAAACGGAAAAGCAAGCATGGCTGCTGAGCCATGAGGAGCAAAAGAAGAGATAGACATTGGTGGAAAGTTTGCTGGTAAAAGTTTTGCTGGATGACAGCTCAGGATGGACTCATCAAGGAGGTAGTATTTCAGGTCATCTTGTTATCAGTTCATTGTTAGCCAAATCATCTTCAAATGCCAAACCTTTCCTGGGGAATGCTTTTAAAAGATCAACAAGAGCTCTGCTCTGGTGAAGAACTAAAGCCATGCCTGTTTCTGACCTGAAAGTGAAAGTGTTAGTCGCTCAGTCCTGTCTACGGACTCCTCTGTCGATGGAACTCTCCAGGCAAGAATACTGGAGTTGGTTGCTGTTCTTGTTTCCAGGGGATATTCCTGACCCAGGGATCGAACCTGCGTCTCCTGAATTGTGAGCAGACTGCTTCCCTTGTGGCTCAGCTGGTAAAGAATCCGCCTACAATGTGGGAGACCTGGGTTTGATCCCTGGGTTGGAAAGATCTCCTGGAGAAGGGAAAGGCTACCCACTCCAGTATTCTAGCCTGGAGAATTCCATGGATTATATAGTCCACGGAGTCACAAAGAGTCGGACACAACTGAGCGACTTTCACTATTTACTGTCTGAGCCAGCAGGGAAGCCCCAAAGGACAACAAATAGGGAACTGGGGCTCTTTCTCACTCATAATGTCTCTGGATATCCATCTGTACTTTCTTCCTGTTTTACTTGTGACCTTACCCAAATCACTGAACTATTCCGTACTCATTTCTCTTTCTTTTAAAATGTTTATAACTTAGGGAAGACGTTAGGACCTTGATTCTGAAACAGTCTGTCAAGAGGTGGATTTACATATTAGGTCAGTTTTGCAAACACTTGTATGACGTCAAATAACCTTTGAAGCCAGCCCCATTCTGTCATGACACAGCCACTGGCAGGCCATATGTGGAGAGTAATGCTTTCACATTCTACATGCTAAACTTTACCCTGCTGGCCTGGGATCCAGCTGCAGAAGCAGAGGTCTTCACAATGTCTGCACATAAATGAACATGAGTATTAACATGTGGCTGACCAGTGACCAGTCATGAACCACCTGCAAACATACGGGCAAATTTACACAATGTCCATCTCATTGTCTCTGCCAACAGTCAGAATCCCCCAGGCAAACAAGCAGAATACCCAAGCCCCAGACTATTCAAGGGGTAAAGCATGACTGAAACAGGGCAAATGAGTCTTCGTAGGTGGTTTAATGTGCATTCTGGGAAAGAAAAGACTGCCTCCTTCTTGAATTCTGACCACTGAGAAGAAAAGACTGAAGCTGTCCGGGGCCACCATAGGGTAAGTCAGCTTAACAATGAAGCCCACAGTGGAAAGCAGAGAGAAAAGGAGGAGGGAGAGAGGAATTAAGAGTAGGGGCTGAGATTCCAGTTCTACTTCTGACATCACCTGAGAGCTCCTGAATTCATTTTCACCTGTAGTTAGACCTACCATTTTGTATAACAAAAGGCAAAAATAAGAACATTAGAGAAATTCATTTGGTTGTAGATTCTCTGTAGGAGGGTACTCATGAAGGAGACAGCAATGGCTGCCACCAGGAAGAGAAATTGAGAGGCGGGGGGATAAGGGTGACAGAGAGTCTTGTTAACTTTGTATTCATTTGCACCATTAAATTTTCGTACCACTGCCAATGCTAATTAAGAACAGATAAGTAAAATTAAAATTGAATGTAAATAAAATAGAAACAAAACACAAACTTTCTTTCACTTTACTAGTTTGTGGGTAAATAAAATCGGTTTGAGAGAGGAAGCCAGATCTTTAGAGAAAACAACTCCTTCCAAGTTCCCTTCTTACAGGTGTTTTGGGGGGCTGCTGCACACAGGTCAGCAAATGAGCCGTCCATTTCTACTGCGCAAATTTACACGGAGAGAACAGGCTCAATCCATGGTCCTGAGAAAAGATTCCCAGGGTTTTAGGAATCACCCATGTAGCTTTATTCTGATAAAACTACTTCGTCAGAATAAAGGTCTTTCGCTGCGACTTCCGTCCTGCAGCGAAAATTCATAATCTAACAGCCGAGTTGTTGGGGCTGAGGCAGTCCGTCTTAGAAAGATTCCGGGTCCTGTGCCCTAATGGATGCAAAAGCAATGAAGCCCTGGCCTGGAGGGGAATCTTTCAACTCCCAGTCTTTCTTCCAGGATCTGGAACTCCAGGCAAGAGCCCAGATGCAGTCCTCACTGGCAGCAATCGGGCTTTGGGGCATTTGGGAACGCAAAAGTGCCAAGCGTCAGACCAGTCAATGCGTGTTGAACCAAGGAGCGTCGCTAGCGCAGTAAATTCAGGAAAGAACGAAAGGAACCCAGACCAGGGGATGGGTCACCACGGTGACTTTCAATATTTCAATACCCGGGCACTGTGAAGTGAGGAAGAGCTGTCTTTGGGGACCCGCCGGCTTCGGTGAGGCTGGGAAGGGAGGGCGCCCCCACTCTGGAAGCCACGCCGGGCCGGGATTCGGGTGACCAGACTCGGAGGTCAGGGAGGGTCTGGTCGCCCGGGCTGTAGGGGCAGGAGAACTCTTATTTCACGGTTGGGAATGACCTGGGGTCTGTCTGGGAACTCTGGCCGAGGCCCCAACACCACACTGAGCTGGTGGGCGAGGGGCACGTGGCTCCGACCCCAGCGCGCAGCCCGAGCCCCGCCTCCTGCTGCGCCCCGCCCCGCCCCTCCGGCGCGTGCCTGCGTGCGGGGAGGAGGGCCTGAGCAGCCCGCTGGGCAGGCACCCCGGCCCCAGCGCAGGCGCGAGCACGCGCCCCCCTCCCGCCTGGTGCCCCGCACGCGCCCCCGCTCCCGGCGCCTCTGATTGGCTATCGGCCCGGCCAGCAGGTGTCGGCTGGGGCTGCGGCCCCGCTGGCCCTCGCTGCCTGCGGCGCGGGCGCCTCCCTCGCACCCGCTACCGCCGCTGCGCTCACGCCTCCCGCCCCTGCTCTGGGCTCCTGCTGCGGCTGCGGTTCTGGCGGCGGAGCCCCCGCGGCGGCGCTGCAGCTCAGATCTGCCACGCCGACAGACCCGCGCCCCTGCCTTGCTGCTCGCAGCTTCCTAATCCACGCGGTGCGCTGCGGCAGGTGCCCCAGGCATCCCAAAGCGCCGTGGCCTGAGCCCGGAGGCCATCGATGACCCCAGTCACGTACCTACTCTAGCCCGGCCACCCCGTGTGAGTACCGTCCCCTCCTCTCTGGCAGCTTTGCGCCATTCTGCTCCTTATGTTGCCGCAACTTCGGGGGTGGGTGTATGGAGGTGTTTCTCATGTCCCCGTAGTACACCCCGTGCGTGTCCTGAGCCAGGGCCCCCGGGCACGGCCAGTCAACCTCTGCAGAGGGGCATGGGGGGCCATCAAACTTGCTAGGCGGTCGTCACAGAATCGGGACCACCTTTTTCCTGCTGCCGGGTCGGAGCTCAGCTCTGCATTTCCTTCGAGGTTTGCGATTCCACTGGCCACGTAGCTCTTGGGCTGCGGTTCACCGCTCACCCACTACGCTCCTTAAACCATCGGGTAAGCGCCGGGAGCAGCCCAGCGTGGCCGACTTGATTCTTCTCACTCTTAATTTCTGTAAAATGGGACTAATCGGGGACTTGCTCAAGGTCATGGCCAGTGCACAGCCTAAGAACCGGAGTCGATAGGAGTCTGGCAGGGTTCTGGACTGCTTGGGGAGGGTTGGCTGTTGCAGGTCTGGGGGTGCTCACTTCAGCTTCACTCCCCACCCCCTTCTCCTTCCTGCTCCCTCCCCTCCAACTCTGCTGCTTTTGGAGAAGTCAGGAGCCAATTCTAAGGTATCCTTCAGAGGTTAGGAGGTAGCCGAGGAGGGCCTATAGGGAGTGCAGAGCGGTCCCGTGTTGGAAACCCAGGGACCTGCAGCATTAGCAGCATCCCCTCCGTTCCCGTAACTTAATTTACTTACGACCCCGCAGAGTAGGGGAATTTGCTGGGTGCCTGAAAATTCCCCTGCTAGGGTCAGCCCTGTTCCGTTTCCTTCTCCCAAATAAACCCTATCCCCAGGGTAAGTATCTGAGAGACTCGAACTGCACACGCCAGTATGGGTCCCGGGACTTCCTAACAGAAGCTGCAGGCTCTGTGCTGGGCTCCCATCCATCTGCTCTTAGAAAATGCTTTACGTCTGGATTATTTCTGCTCGCTTCACTCCCTACCCCTTGATCTGGATGTTTCCCACTTTCCCAGGGGAAGGCGGAGCCTAGTCTCAGAATGTATGTAAATATCGCTACACAGCTCTCTGGTGGGGCTGTGTGGGCGGTTCTCAGAGCTTTGGGTCGGGGAGAGGGTCACCCCTTCTCTGTTGACATTATCACCCTGTCCCTCCAACTCAGTCTCCCTTGCCCCGTCTCAGGGAAGAGGACCACGTAGGTAGCTTTGTGATATCTGACAAACATCTTGGAGCCTCAACTTTTAAAACCTATACAATGGAATAATTCTGCCCCCCATTTCCCAAAGCCGCTGGGGTTCAAGGTATCTGACAGATGTGAAAGTAAAAGGAAGACAGTCCAAGAGGATCTGAGCTGTAGATGGAAATGGGGGTGATTTAAATATATTTCCCAGCAACTTTGGGACTGTATTCATAGGTCTAAAAATCCTTGTTTCCTAACAAATTCAGTTTAAGACTTTGAAAATACTACTTTCCATCTTCCTGTTGCTAATTCCTTGTCTGGCCATGGACAGCCCCCTCTTGCCTCATTAGCCAACCTCCATCCCCTCCTCCCTCCCCAACCCATCCACCACATCTGTGGTTTGTCTCTATGGGCTGAAAGCTGGCTGCCCTCTGTGGGTCTGGGGGATGTATCTGGAGTTGGGAGTTGAGTCTGGGGGTGGGGCAGAGCATGTGTGTGAGGGCAGGGGGCTGTTTCTGTGGAGATGGTGTGTATCTCTGTGGCAGGAGCCTCTTCGTGGTCTAGGTGTTGTGTGTGGAGGTGGAGGGGGAATGGTCTGCTCCAGGATCTGAAAAAGTCAACTGTTAACCACCCTCAGCAATTTAAGCTAACAGTGGTATTGACTGTGTCTTGTCTCCTTCCTCCCTGTCCAGAGGGACAGGGGAGAGCTCATCTGCGGCTCTGCGCCTTACAGCAATTCATACACAGATTGAAGCGCCCCGTGGAGAACTAGGCATGCTCCTCATTTTGCCTTCCTGGTTATTATTGTGTCTGTCTCAAAGGCAAGGTAAGGAGAGTTGACTGACTGGTCAGACCTTTCTGGGATACTATCATCTCAGAAAACTGCACAGATCTGAAGATTTTCACAAACTGAACACACCTGTGTAACAAGTGCCCAGATTAAGACCTAGAATATTCTCAGCTTCCAGATTATCCCCTGCAGAAACTATCAGTTCCCTTCCCCTTCATCCTGCTTAGGTTTGTCAGATCAGTTTTGTTTTTTATTCCTATTATTATTTATCATTTAGTTTCAAAGCCATCATTTTAGTTTCAAAACCGCTCAATGGTTTTCACCTCCTTTTTTAAAAATATATGCAAACCAAAGGTAATTATACCTAAGCTAGTCCAAAAAACTCGAAGGAAGAATTTGGTCCTAAGATCTGGGTGGAATCTGATCTGGTTGTCCCCGGACAATCTGATCATCAGTTCTTGGGTGATGTAACAATCCCAATCCCACATATAACAGTGCTGACGCTGAGGACGGTTTATTCATAGAGCGTATTTGACTAATGCAAATCCAAAATAGTGATAATAAAATATGAATGAAGAAAAGATATGAGTGAATTCACTTGATATATGAAAAAAGAAATATTTTGAATTCCTCAGAGTTAAAAGTTGGTGAATGAATCATGAGCTGTTCGTGCTGTTGCCGCATGGTGGCGCCACATTGGCGGGGTAACTGACATACCCACCATCCTTTCCGAAATCCTCGGGAAGGAGTCCCAGGAATAAAATTCCTCAGGATCTCCAAAAGTGACTTACAAACACTGTGGTTTTTCCTCTGTCTGGCAGACAGGCCTCCTCTCGGGTGCCTGTTACTAAGTCTTTGAATAGACTCCTTCCCAGCTTTTGAGAAGGGTGACTTGTGGGTTAGAGGCAGCTATGTGTTGGAAGTGAGTGGACCTGAGACACGATTGCCTTCTCTTTAATACTATGAAGCTGCAGTATGTCCTTGGAATTCTAAAGGGGTCAACCAAAAAGCTAACTTAGGTGCGTTGTGATCCTTTTGGTCTCATTTCACCGCAGAATTCTTCCAAGGGTGTGAGATAAGGAATTCTTTATCTTGAGTCAGATAGCTCTCTTGACAGAGCACTGTCTATGGTGAGCTTGGAAGAATCAATAGGCCTGAGGGTAACCAAACTGCTGCTAGAAAAAGTGCCCTGTGTTCCCCAGGGAGGGGCCAAGTCACAGGGGAACCCCCCTGGGGCTGGGCGTGTTGGGTCCAGCTGTGGAGACGGCTAAGGGGACCCGTTTAGCACCCTCCTCCCATCCACTGCCTTTTCACCATCAGTGTGACTGAGACTCTACTCAGAAGACCTTGTTCATGTGATACCTGCTGTGCCTTTGGTTGCTGAGATGTTGAGTGTTTGCATATGCTGGACACTGTGTATGTATTCACTTACATACACACTCCCAAACAGGAGGAGAGTGATGTTCTCATTTTATTGCTAAGACTCTTCAGCCTTCACACTGTGTGAGCCAGAGTGAGGACTGAGAGGCAGTCTCTCAGACAGCTTCCCTCGCTGAGTTGTAGCCTCTGCAGGGTGAGAGGAGTCGTGCATAATGCTCCTGCCCTCTCTGGCCCCTGGTATAGCAGGTTGTAACTTCTTGTTACAGCTTCTTGTAGTAGCTTCTTGAGTCCAAGTATGGGATTGCCATAAATAGAAACTTCTCTGCTGAGGGAGGGGAAATCCACACAGTGAAGGATGGGGATTTGGAGCTGAGTCCACGCAGCCTGTAACACTGAGGCTAAGTGTGTGCCTGTCAGAATGTGTAGTCTCATTTTGTGTTTAGAATTTTACGTACACGGAAATAAGACTCACAGATGTAAAAACCCAAACTTACAGTTACCAAAAGGGAAACTGTGAGGGAAGATAAATTAGGCATTTAGGATTAACAGATACATACTACTATGTATAAAATAGATAAACAGCAAGGACCTACTACTGTATAGCCCAGGGAACTATATTCCATACCTGTCATAACCTATAATGGAAAAGAATCTGAAAATGAATATATATATATTTGTGTGTGTGTATGTATAACTGAATCACTCTGCTATACACCTGAAATGCAACATTGTAAATCGACTACACTTCATTTATAAAAAAAAGATGCTCTCAGAAGAACTCCATGTTTACCTGGAGGATTGAAGGTGGAAGGGAGAAATCCATAGAGGACTGTTTGTGTCCATCCTTTAATAAAATGATGTATTAAAAATTAATAAAACAATCAACAGGGACTTTCTTGGCGGCCCAGTGGTTAAGACCCCGTGCTCCCAAGGCAGCAGTCCTGGATTTGATCCCTGGTCAGGGAACTAGATCCTACATGCCACAGCTGCAGATCCTGCATGCCACAATTAAAGATCCCGTGTGCCAGAGCTAAGACCTGGTGCAGCCAAACAAATAAATAAATACGAAAAGCCACAAACAGATACATTATAGAAAATTATAGGTTTCCTTGGGGGCTCAGTGGTAAAGAATCTGCCTGCCAGTACAGGAGACACAGGTTCAATCGCTGATCCCAGAAGCTCCCACATGCCTCAGAGCAACTAAGCTCGTGCCCCACAGCTACTGAGCCTGTGCTCAGAGCTGTGTGCTGCAACTACTGAACCCGTGCCTCCTAGAGCCCGCGCCCTGCACCGAGAGAAGCCACCTCAATGAGAAGCCTGCGCGCCACACCTAGCAACTAGCCCCTGCTTACCACAACTTGAGAAAACCCCTTTCACTAGTGTCAAAAGTATTGCAGGGAATATTCTTGATAGGCTCTTGTAGAAATGTACAGGAGTGTGTCTAAGGTATATATCCCTAGGAGTTGAGTAACTGGGTGATAGGCTATCCTTGCATAACCTTCTTGCTGTTACTTCAGCCCTTTGAGGTTTTGCAAGTTGAGCTTTAGAGCTGCTGTATCACTTTACACTCCCACCAACACTGTCCTGGAGTTCTTTGTATGCCTGTATCTTTGGCTATGGCTGACATTAATTAGATGCTTTAATGTTGGTTAATTTGATAAGCATGCAATGTGTTTCACTGCTTCTCTTTTGCATTTCCCTTAGAGAGCTTTTAAAAATGTTTTGATTTCCAAGTTTCTTTTCTATACATCACCATTTTTTAGTAAATATAACTTTTAGATCTTAAAACTCATTTGACGTTTCTATTTCTGTACTGTGTGAGGCAGGGATCTAATGTTTTCCATGTTGAAAACCATTACCACATTATCACTGAATATTTAACTATTTTCTCATTTATTTTGTTGCCATCTCTGCCATATACCAATTTTGTTTTGTTTTGTTTTTCAGATCTTTTTCTTAACTCTGTTCTAGTAATCTTTCTGTGATTCCTGAGCTAATATCACTTTCATTTAATTATTAAAATTTTACAATATATCTTCCCTTCTTAGCCTTTTTCTTCAAAACTGTCTTGGCTATTCTTGATCCTCTAGGCTTCAGATGAGTTTTAGGGTCTATCCTAAATATCACTTCCTATGAAAAATACTATTATCACAATTTGGTAAAATAGAAAATGAAAACGTGTTCTCTTGTTTCTTTTTCTTCAAATACAGTGCTAATCAAGCTATTTTATTTCTTATTGTTTAGTCTGAAATTTTGGCCCCCATCTTAAGTGGGTTTACTCTAAGTAACTCCTCTGTGGTACCAAAGATCCTTGAATAATAAGGATCAGATAAATATAATTCTTTTAAACACAAATGAGAATTTTTTTAACTCAACAAAATGTGAGCAGCATTAATGTCAATGATTATTCTTCTCTGTCATTATTTTTATCCTCTTAATAATCCATTTCATCTGTGTACTGTAATTTAGTCAACAAAATCATTCTTTTAAAATGTTAAGCACTTTATACTTTTTAATTATAGCCTAATCTTTGCATGCATTTTTGTTTTCTTAGGATGAATCATTTTGTCAAAATTTACTTACTTTTCTTTAGATATTTGATACATATTGCCAAATGACCCTCCAGGAAAGTATATAAACTTGTGTGGCTACTGGTAGTGTCTGAGTGGGCCAGATCCCCAGGCCTTGTTAGTGAGAGATGTAATTATTCATCAGCTTTGTTAATTTTATAGGCAAAGGGAAAAAAAGAATCTTATTTTTACTTTGCTTTTCTTTTCTAGTGGGACAGAATATACTTCCATGTTTATTCATAGCCCACTTTGCTACAGAATTTTCCATAAGGGTGGTTTCTTTTACTTTCTGTGAAAGAATCTTGCATTATCTCTTAGTGTTTTTGAGAGAACAATGGGATTGTTTTATCCAGATTATGTTCATATTTTTTAACTATTAAACATCATTCCATCATATGAAAATACCGTATTTTACAAATCTGTCTCCGCCATGATGAATTTTAGCTTGTTTCTGTATTTCTTCTGTGGCTATGACATAGATGTGTACAGTAAATATCTTTGAAATGTATTCACGCACACCGAAAGAAATTCTTGAGAATGTATGCCCAAACGTAGAACCGAAGGGTCATATCTATAACATAAACTTACATATTTACATATATAATATACGCATATTACATATTTATATATAAACTTGACTGTCTGCTGCCAAATTACTCCCCAAACGGTTATACTCACTTAAACATCCCTAGCAGTGCGTATGATATATCTGTCACTTTAAGGAAATAATAATAATACTAGAGAAGTAGGAACAAAGATGCTAAACTGAAAAGTATGTGTTTGTAGTGTATATAGATACCAAGTTCATTTAGAAATCTCAGAGTTCTTTTTTACCTTTTCATTTTGAATCCTGCATCACATAAATGATTAAGTATATAAGTCATAAACATCATGTAAATATTGACTTGGCTTAGGAGACAAGTTTAAAAGGTGAGTGATTTTTGCAGTTCCATTATTCGGGGCAGTCTATAAAATGGGGTGAGCGCTTGACAACCAGAAAAGCACCTCCGTCCAGCTCTTTGCCTCTCCACCCAGGGCAGGCGCTCTAGCCTTCATCTCCTCTTTTAAAATTTCGAAGACCTTGGTTGGTAAGCCTGAGATAATAATGTACCATTAACACCATGTTGCTAATGACCTTATGTGATCGGTTACTAGTGACTGTAAGACCAGAACAGCCTGAAACCACCAGATGGTTCTTGAGGAAAAGGCTCAAAGACAGATTTATTTGGGGACGGGCTGGTTACTTTACTGCCGGAGACCTCGCTCACTTCAGACTTAAGTCTGAGAATCGATTCTGCGTTTGTGTAGAGAGAGTCAAAAGAGTGTGATGAAACTGCCTAAAATAAATGCTGTTTGAAAACCGCTTTTGGTGTTGTATTCAACCGTGTGTTATTTACCCCCATTACTTTCCCTAGGTAAATATGAGTTAAATTTTTTGGTGTATGTTTATATATCATCAGCTGAGAAAAGAAACCCACTCCATGGAAAGTCCTTTTGTGGCTATGATTTACAGCATAATGCCACTGATGTGACAGATATGTGATCTGCAGCTGGGATGCACAAATCCATCCTGTGGGCTGACAGTTTAATCTCACTGAGCAGACACTTGGGAGAAGAACTCAAGAAGGTGAGAGGGGGGAAGGGGGTTGCCTACAAGACAGAGGTCATGGCCCCCTCTAGATCCACGTTCCCAGGATCTAGTGTGGCTATTTGCCAGAGTCTCCAAATAATCCCACGCTGACTCACGGCTCAGATGATTGTTATCCTATATAGTTCTCCCTTTTTGGTATGAAATTTAACTACCAAAAGTATAGTGGGTCATTTCCTAGGCTTGGAAGCCTGGCTATTCCTGGAGAAAAGAAAAATGACCCAAGCCCCTTTACAAAAAAAAAATTTTTTTTTTTCTGAAGATAGTCCAATCTGCATAAGCAGTGCTTCCAGCCCCAAAGCTCTTCCTAACCTTCCCGTGAAAACCTTTGTCTCAGTCATCATTTTACTTTTATCTGCGTAGCTCAGCCTCTGAGAATCTGGCAGGTTCTGTTTTTGTGTTTGTGTTATATAAATGTGGTTTTGTTGTTTTGCTTTCTTTGAAAAGCAATTTATTGATCATTAGGGACTTTGATTTACTAGAATGACATGTAAGCAGAGTATTTGAGATTCATCTCTTTCTTTTATGGCTAATTAGAAGAAGAGTTTTAAATGCTGTTTTAATGGAATCCATGTTGAAAACCTACTAGAAATCCGTCAGTGGGTCTTTCAGCTCCACCCACGGTTCAGTGAAGGTTGGGTGCCTCTCCCAGGACTGCAGATCTTGCAGTCTGGGTGTGTGCCACCCCCACCCCCCCATCCTCTGTGCTCCCAGATCTGAATCCTTCCTCCCACAGCTTCCAGGTACCTGATGCTTGTTCTTTCCACTGCCACCACCCCTGCTTTCTGCCTCAGTTCCCCTCCCCTCAGACTGGTGCTGGTGGTGGATGCTGAAGTAATGCTAATATTTCCCCTTCTCTTCCATAAATGATCCAAAAGCAATAACGAAAATGAGAGAACCAAACATCACTTTTGGCAAATTCGGGAGATGGTTGGAAGATGGAAGAGGTGCCAGAAGAAGTGAGATCAAGTTGGGGTGCATGGGGAGAGGCACGGAGATGTGCCTTGCATGTTGTCAAGAACACTGCTCGGGAAGGTGGGGGCTCTCCTGGGGCACCACACTCAAGTGCCTTCTAAGCCCCAGTGGGGTGATGCCACCTGGTCCATCTCACCAGGGTTGTTACAGGCTCTTTTCAGACTTTACAAAGAAGGAACTTCTCAGCTGTGTCATTATTTTTCATTTTATTTATTCTCTGTCTCATCCTTATTACCTTCCTTATACTTTCTTTGCTTTATTCTTTTTCTCATCTCTTAAATGTACATGATTACTCATTTAATTCCCACTTTTCTTTTACATGTATGCGTTTAGCACAATAAATTTCCAAGTATTGCTTTAGCCATATTTGTATTCCACATGTTCTCATATGCAGTGTTTTATTACTGTTCACATATAGATTTTTAACATTTTCATGATGATCTTTTTCTTTGGGTTATGACTTATTTGTAAGCTTTTATTTCAATTTATCTTTTAATTTCCAGAACCTGTTAGCAATTATTTTTTTTAATTCTATCTTTATTCTAGTTTAACATTTTTAATAATATCTACTTTAATTTTCTATTTTAGATAACATTTTAAATTTTTTTCTATTTTTTATTTAAAATTTTTTTCTAGTTTAAATATTTTCTGTTTTAATAATGATTAGAGAATATGATCTATATGATTCCAATTCTTTGAAATTTGTTGAGACTTGTTTTGTGGCCTGGTACATAGTTTTCACAAGTGTTCTATATTTCCATGAAGTTATTGGTTTGCAGTAATCCATATATTTTCATTAGCTTAAACTAGTTAATTGTGGTATTCAAATCTTCCATCTTCATTACTCATTTTTTTGAAGTTTGATTAGTCAGTTACTGAGGGAGAAATACAGAGAAATTTTCAGTTTAATCTTATGCTTTTTCAGTTTTTGCTTTGTATTTTTTGAAGTATTATATTATTAGATGCATTATAGTTTAACTTTTTCCTGGTCAGTCACGCATATGTCATTATGAAACAACCCTCTTAATCTCTAGCAATGTTCTTGTTTCTAGATCTGAAAAGAACAAATATCATATAATATCACTTATATGTGGAATCCAAAAAAAATGAAACAAATGAACTTATTTACAGAACAGAAATAGACTCATAGACATAGAAAACAAGTTTATGGTGACCAAAGGGGATACTTGTGGGGGTTGGGGGGGATGAATTAGGAGCTTTGGGATTAACAGATACACACTACCAAAATAACAACATCTACTGTATATCACAGGGAACTATACTCAGTATCTTGTAATAAACCAGAACCTGAAAAAATATATGTGTGTGTGTAAAACTGAATCACTTTCCTCTTTACCTAAAACCCTGTAAATCAACTATACTTCAATAAAAAATAAATCATTAAAAATAGACCCGTTTCTAATAGAGCTATACCAACATTCTTTTACTTAGTACTTGCCTTTGTTATCATTTTCTTATCCTTTCACCATCAACAGTTCTGTACATTTTTATGTCACTTATATAAACAGAAACAGTTATAAAGAGCATAAAGCAATACAATTTGCTTTATTTTTCCTATCTGTAAGTTTTAACGTGAAAGTTATGTTCATTTACAATGCTACTATTAATATATTTGGATTTACCATTTTACTTTGTTCTCTTGATCTCTTTCATTGTCCCACTTTTAATATACTTGGTTATTTTATCTAATTGCTTCTTGTATTAATTTAGATTCTCTTTCCTACCCCACGTCACATTTCCCTCATCTCCATAGTCAAAAGCTTTACACTCAATTTCTATTTACTTGTATTTATTATATGGTAATTTTAGCATATATATTGACCTTAACAAAATACAAACTGAATCAGTCATTCTGTCCTCCTGAGCAATTCAAGGACTTTATACTTAAAACTCTGATCACTCTGCAAAACTTATATGTTAACATTGTCTGGTGTTTTAGTCAGACTTTTTAAAAACTCCATCTTTATTTTTTCCACAATGTAAGCAACTTGTTGACAGTATAATTCCACTTGTCTTCCAGTTTTCATTGGTTCATTTTAAGAATTTATCTAGCGATCTGATTATTGTTATTTTGCGGTAATCTATCTTTTCATGATGGGTGATTCGAGTTCCTTTTTTGTGTATTCGTTGTTCTGAGTTTCATGCTTCTTTTTAATTATCTCCCTCAGGATTTTCTGGACTTCATTCATGTGAGAATCAATGTCTAATTCATGTTCTGGAAAGTTCTCAGTCATTATTTCTTTGAATATTGCTTTTCCTCATTCTCTACTCCTGGAACTCTAATTAGATATGTGGAATCTTTCTCCTACATCATCTCTGTCTTTTAATCTCTGTTCCATGTTTTTCTTCCTTTCTCAGTGCTGCATTTGAGTTATTATTTCAGCCCTGTCTACCCATTCACCTCTCTTCTCTGTTCTGAGGAATAGACATAATTTTAACATAAAGTGGTGCCCCCATTGAGCCTGCACAAATAAGACTTCAGTGGTAGGCCTGTTGGCATCTGTGCCAATTTTGCCATTCACATGGCCTCACTATTTTGTTGTTGTTCTTCAACTAGATGCCTGAAAATGTGTTTCAGGAGCCTTAATATTATTAACCTTAAACATAGTCATTTTATTTCTGGGAATCTAGCTGAAGGGGGAAGAATCCTTAATGTGGAAAACCCTTTATGCACAAAGATGTTTATCGTAGTTTTCTATGAAGTAGTCCAGAATTGAAATTAAACCAGAGGTTCACCACTAGGAACAGGTCAACAGGTATATCCACTTGATACAATATAATGGAGCCATTAGGAGTGAGACTTGAAAGTGATCTTGCTAACATGAAAAAAAAATACTGGCGATAAAAGAGTTTAGCGGAAATGGACGTATAGCATACTTCTCTGTATAATAAGATATAAATGACAACAGTGCTTACAAAGAGGGGGGGAAATGAGACTTAAATGAACCAATGGGTTAGCACTAGTTGTACATGTTTGATGATGTCAGGTGATTAATTTTTTCTATGATATTATCATATCTTTCACATGTCCATAAATGGGAATTTGAGGTACTGAAAACTACACAAAAGCTCTAGAGGAAAAAGAATGAGGTGGGCCGACAGCGGTTAGAGGTTCTTACTGATGAGTGCCTGACTGGGCCCTTCAGTAAGTGTTTCACAGAATCGAGGGTCCAGAAGCAAGAGACGGTCAAGAGATGGCTCAGGAAAAGGGCCCTGCCAGACCAGGTTGAAGGAGTACAAGTTGTTGGAGACCCCATGTCCCATCCCTGGCTGTGGAAATTTAGAGCAGGGCCACGTGCTTTATTTCTGGTTTCTCCTTTGGCATTTCTCTGGGTCCATATAGGCACCAAGCAGTGCTTGCTGACTTTAGAATCAGTGGGCAGAGACTATAGCAAATTCCACTGGTCACATTATAGAGTGTTTCCACTATACTTTTAGTGCATTACCTTTGGATTTTTGAGAAAAAAATGAAGACAGTTTGGCTGGGAGGGTGTGGAGAAAAGGGAACCCTCTTATACTGTTGGTGGGAATGTAAATTGGTGCATCCACTATGAAGAACAGCATGGAGGTTTCTCAGAAAACTAGAGTTGGCATATGATCCAGCAACCCCACGCCTGGGCGAATATCCGGACAGAACTGTAACTCAGAAAGATACATGCACCTGTCTGTCTGTATCAGCACTGTTTACAATGGCCAGGACATAGAAACAACCTAAATGTCCATCAATAGACGAATGGATGAAGATGTGGTGGGGGTGTGTGTGTGTGTGTGTGTGTCTGTGTGTGTCTGTCTGTGGTGAAATATTACTTGGCCATGAAAAAGAATGAAATAATGCCATTTGCAGCAACATGGATGCACCTAGAGATTATCATTCTAAGAAACCTAAGTCAGAAAGACAAATACCATATCACTTATATGAGGAATCTAAAATATGACACAAATAAATTTATCTGTGAAACAGACTCACAGACATGGAGAATAGATTTGTGACTGCCAAGGGGGATATGGGCAGAGGAGCGAAGGACTGGGAGTTTGTGACTAGCAAATGCAAACTATGATGTATAGAATGGACAAACAAGGTCCTAATACACATGCTGCTGCTGCTAAGTCGCTTCAGTCGTGTCCGACTCTGTGCGACCCCATGGACTGCAGCCCACCAGGCTGCCCCATCCCTGGGATTCTCCAGGCAAGAACACTGGAGTGGGTTGCCATTTCCTTCTCCAATGCATGAAAGTGAAAAGTGAAAGTGAAGTCACTCAGTCGTGTCCGACGCTTAGCAACCCCATGGACTCCAGCCTACCAGGCTCCTCCGTCCATGGGATTTTCCAGGCAAGAGTACTGGAGTGGGGTGCCATTTCCTTCTCCAATGCATGAAAGTGAAAAGCGAAAGCGAAGTTGCTCAGTCATGTCCGACCCTCAGCGACCCCATGGACTGTAGCCCACCAGGCTCCTCCGTCCATGGGATTTTCCAGGCAAGAGTACTGGAGTGGGGTGCCACTGCCTTCTCCAACTACATATACAGGGAATTATATTCACTATCCTGTGATAAACCATAATGGAAAAGAATATGAAAAAGAAGATATGTATAACTGAGTCACTTTGCTATACAACAGAAATTACAACATTGTAAATCAACTTTATTTCAATAAAAATTTTAAAAATGAAGACAATTCATTTTCCATTTCTATTCAGTTTGAATTAAATACCCATGGGCATTACTACTCAAGCTCAACTACCTTCCCTGACATCCTTCTCAAACGCTGAACCACTTTATTTAAAATAAAGCAGTAGCTTTTTGGTTATCTTCTGCTTTAGAGTTCTGTAATCTTATCTATAGATTTCTAAAACACACCTTTAATTATCTTTGAAGTATCTAACTTTAATTAGAAAGAAGTATATGTCTCTGAACCTCCTGTGGATGGGAAGACATATTACTGAAGTATAGCTGGGTTGGTGAAACTCGCGGTGGAGCAGGCTAATGTTAAAGATCATTAAACAATTTCCCTCCTGCCATGGTGTTGAATTGTAGATTTCTTTTTTTTGCCTAGAGCAACTTTGCTCTTCTCTTTTTTAATCTATCCAATAGGACATTATCGAGGATCAAATCTCTTTTTAATGTTATTGCTTATTTATCTTTGACTATAACCACAGTTTGAAAGGCCTGCTAGCTGAGCACAATATTTCATTGTAAGTGTTTCTGTTTGAGACTATTTTCATTTTGAAAAATGTACACTGCAGTCCAGTTCAAACATTTATTTCAACTTTCACTATCTTGAGGCTTCAAAAAAGAAGAAAGAAACCTATTTATTCCACTTGGGCCTTGGGTCATTGCAGACACCACAGCATTCAAAAAGATCAGATCAGAGAGGTGTTTTGAAGACCATCTAGTTCAGAGGGAGAAAACTGGTGGATCAAAAGTCATTGGTAGATCTTCCCTCGAGCTCACCAGGTGATGCGGTACACCAGTGAGATGAGCGGATTCCATGGATGTAAGTCCATGGCCACACTTCATATGCTGTAAATGAGTTTCTTGGTCAATCACAACATGCTGGGGTGGGGAGCTGTGACCCCCAAGTATTCTGCAAGTGATGGGTAAAGGTTCAGGCAGAGATGGGAAGTGCATACATACGTAGTCCAGGAAGGACTCACTACCCACTCCATGACGGAAGGCCTAGAGTAATCACTGCCAGCAGGCGGTTGGCTGGATTCCTCCCCTCCACATCCAGGGGAGGGGCTCAGCACTGGTCTTTGCTGTCAGGAAGATGTGTCCCCAGACACTGGCGACAGGCAGATTAGGCCTGCAAAGAGGAAGCCTGTGCAGTTGTGCCCACGGGCAGCCCCGTTGCTGGACCTTCCTGCCATGTTCATTGCGTATGAGGACTCACTGAATAAACACAGGGGAATAGCCTTCCTTACCTGACGACTGAGAACTTCTGCAGAGATATTCAAATGACATCGCACTCGGGTCCTCAGAAAGGTCTCCACACCCCTCTTCCTCAGACCTCCTTGTCACTGATCTCCCAGTTCTCTTCTCTCCTATGCTGCCGTTCTGTTGGTTACTGTCCGTGAGTTGATGTCAGGCCCATTCTTCCAGATATCTCATGGTCCAGACAAAGTGGAAGATCAATACGTGGCTTGAAATCCTGCCCACCAGCAGGATGACCCTCACTGCTATCTTTCAGAGCCACCGAGAGTGAGGCTGTGACACTACAGCTGTCCACTTCCGGTTGGTGTCGGTGGTGCTTTACAGAATCATGCACGAATCCAGACTGAGGCTTTTCCTCTTACGTTGGTTGATCGTCAAGAACTTCCTGCGAGGATGTAGGTGTGGACTGAGAGCGTGGCGACAAAGCAGCAGACACAGGAGATGGGGAGAAGTCTGAGTTACCCGCTCATGCAACTTAAACCTTCTGGAACTGATTGGGCCTGATTTCTTATATAGCATTCCCACTTGACAGTGGGTCCATACTGTTCATGCAGAGCCTAACAAGAGGCTCAAAGCTAGCTTCTCCTGGGTACATGGTCACTTGATGTCCTGTAGTTAGGCACTCAATACCAGGGCCCGGTAGCCAGCAGGAGCTAATTCTCAAACAGAAACCAGTTACCTGTGGAGGAGGGTGATGCTCTGCTCTGACACCCTTGAAAGCCCTTATGGTGCTCCTCCTAGAGCTTCCCTGAGGCCCTGGATGGCATCTCTGTTTGCTGTAGGCACTTGGATGCCATTGGATCTGTTGGGTCCTGCATAAACCAAGAGACAGCCTCTGGCACTACTGCCTGGCCTTGCGACAGAGCCGTCTCTTGCTCTGGGCCCCTCTTGAAACTGGATGATGACAGTAAATGGCTGAGAGCTGCATACACGTATGTTTCCACGTGTCATCTTCAAAACCCAAATTCTTTAAGATGTTATCTCCATTTCTTTGTCTTTCTTTCGCATATTGAGGCCATTGTTCATTCATGTATAGACTATATCTTTGAGTTTCAAAGTCCATTATTGAGTCTTAGACACTGAGTAGGCATTTTGGATAATCTTAATCTGGCACAAAATAGTTGGCACTTACTAGCACCCTTGTGGCAGGACCTGGTGAGATTTGGCGAGGGTTCTTTCTGATAGGCTGCTCTCAAATCAATCTGAATGTTGAGCTTTAAGCCAACTAAGATCATGGCTTCTGGTCCTGTCACTTCATGGCAAATAGATGGGAAAAAGTGGATACAGTGGCAGATTTTATTTTCTTGGGCTCCAAAATCACTGCGGATGGTGAATGCAGCCACAAAATTAAAAGATGCTTGCTCCTTGAGAGAAAAGCTATGACAAACCTAGACAGTATATTTATAAGTGGCGACATTACTTTGCCAACAAAGGTCCTTATAGTCAAAGCAATGGTTTTTTCCAGTAGTCATGTCTGGATGTAAGAGTTGGACCATAAAAAAGGCTGAATGCCAAAGAAGTGATGCTTTCAAATTGTGCTGGAGAAGACTCTTTGGTCTATAAGCAGATCAAACCAGTCAGTCCTAAAGGAAATCAACCCTAAATATTCGTTGGAAAGATTGATGCTGAAGCTCCAGTACTTTGGCCTCCTGATAGAAGGAGGTAAAGACCCTGATGCTGGAAAAGATTGAGGGCAGGAGGAGAAGGGGGCAACAGAGGATGAGATGGTTAGATAGCACCACCGACTCAATGGACATGAGTTTGAGCAAATTCTGGGAGACAGTGAAAGACAGGGAAGCCTGGTGTGCTGCAGTTCATGGGGTCACAAAGAGTCAGACGTGACTTAGCAACTGAACAGCAACAGATCAATCAACAAACCAATGCCTTCAACTCATGAATAACCACTGAGCGTGCCACTTGTGACAAAGGACAGAGAAGACTGGTCTCCCTTTAGGTAGTTATAGTCCAGATCCCTGATGAACCCCCACGGCAGGGCCCAGCCTAGAAAGGCTGCGTGTTCTCGTCTTTATTGTCAAGAACAGCAGAGCCTGCCCCTCCTGCCAGATGCCATCTTGGGAAGGAGGGAGAGGGAAGGAGCTGCCCACTGGGACTTGAACTTGGACCTGCCTGAATATTTTCCAAGAGGAAAAAGTTTAACCTAGGAGTAAATAGGCAGCTTTGAGTCATCGTCTCTGTTTTCTTCTCAATTTCGAGCTCCCACCTAGAGCACGACAGTGGCTTCAGCTGCCTGCCTCGGTGCCTGTCCATCTCCACCCCAGCTTCCCATCCTAAATGACCCTGCTGCTGCTGCTTAGCCACTTCAGTCGTATCCGACTCCATGTGACCCCATGGACTGTAGCCCGCCAGGCTCCTCTGTCCATGGGATTCTCCAGGCAAAAGTACTGCAGTGGGTTGCCATGCTTTCCTCCAGGTGAGCTTCCTGCTCCAGGGATCGAACTGGGTCTCCTGCACTGCAGACAGATTCTTTACTGCTGAGCCCAAATGTTGGATCTCAGGTTGCTCACTTATTTAGGACTCTACAGTGACTCCCAGGACCCTCAAAAGTCGACACTCTTTTACACGGCTTCACAGACGCCATCTGCAACCATGCAGCAGACATGCTGAAGGGAAGCCTCCCTCAGCCTGGATACCTACCAACCCTTGCCCGTCCTGGCCAGAGCCCAGACAAGACCAACGCCAGGAAGTCTCCCCATCTCTGGCTCCTGCCCTCTCTCTTCCCCAATCCAGGGGCAATGGCTCCTGGCTCATTCCTGAGGTAGCCCTCACCACTTTGTGTCTGTCTGTCCTTTATCTCTAGTTGTCCCAGCCTCTACTCAGTGAAGGTGTACACAGTGCTCAACCCAGGTCCTGAGATTAAGTTCCAGTGTAACCCTCTGAGGTTTGCATACTACAGACCCAGGCTCTGCAGCTGTTATTTGCTTTCACTGTAATTGTACTGTTTAGATATAAATTGATACTTCTAAGTAAGTACTTGATAATAATTTGCTCTCTTTAGAAGGTAAATATTCTCCTTTTCTCACCTACTATAATTTTGTCTTAATCCCTTTGTTTTGAGAATAGTACATTTTAGCATACTGTGTGATCACACATTTGGAATTGATGAAGTCTCAATTAGTGAAGCTTTAATGTCCATTTTTCACAGTCTTATGTGCTCAAGTTTGAAATGCAGCCAGTCGCCAACTCCTATCTTGACACACTTTTATTACAGTCAGAAGAAATCTACCAGGTTTTATATAACAGAGGAAGCAGAGAGCATCATTATCCAGTTGAAACTGAAAAGGAAATTCTTAGTGGGCTGAAGAGCTGTGTATTTTTATCAAGTGTTCATTAGCTGTCCTCTGTGCAGGGCATCAACATGAAAATACCCAAAGGATGGGAAGCAGACAGACCAAAAAGTCCAAAAGGCAAGAGAGGCATCACAGGGCTGCCACTGTGACCAAAGGCTCAGGAAACAAAAGTAGGGGATGGTAGGCACTGCTCTAACTCAAGATGGCAGAGAAATGCACTGAGCTCTTCTACAGACCTATCAGTTTGGTCATTGCAGATGAGGACAGAAAAATGCAATCGAGGTATACAAACCATATCATTTCATTTGCCAATAACATGTAATGTGTATATGTGTCTATATTCGCTGGAGTTTCCAGAAAAACAAAACCAAGAGGATATGTGTGTCTATGTGTGTGTGTGTGTGTACATATGTATCACATAAAAAGATTTCTTATAAGAAATTGGATCACATGATTATATAGGCTCACAAATCCAAAGATAGAGAGCTGGAGACCCAGGAGAGAGTGATTTAGATTCAGTCTGAGCCCGAAGCCTGAGAACCAATGGTGTAATTTCAGTGTGGAGGCAATAGTGAAGCCCCCCTTGTGAACTCGTGGAGCATACCCTGGGCTACTGGGAAGCACACAGGAAGAATCTGACCGCTGTGCAGCTTTCACTTTAGATCAAGTTTTCTCAACCTTGGCATTACTGACATTTTGGAATAGATAATTCTTTGTTGCCAAGAGCTGTCCTGTGCATTATTGGGTGTTTAGTAGCAACCCCTGGCCACTACCCACTAGATGCCAGTAGCATACTCCCATTAGAAACAATTAAAAATCTGCCCAGACCTTGCTGATTATCTCCTGGGAGGCAGTATAGGGTACTCAGTTGAGAACTGCTGATTTAGATTTCCGTTTTATGTCCCCTCCACCCTTCTCTCCTGCTAACTCCATCCACTCTGTGCTCAGCAGTTGGGTAGGTATGTGTGTGTCCATCTAGTACCATCTGAAACATCTCCCAATACCTGCTGCTAGCAGAGGCTATCAAAGTAGCTCCCGCACTTTCACCGTACTTACCTCTGAAGAAGTTTCCATCAAGACCCAATAGGTAGAAAACACCATCAAATCTCAAATGGAGGAGGATAATGAGATCTTCCTACCTCCCACTAATTTTCTCTAGAACTGCTCTCATTTGCCAAAAATAAAATTATAGTGTTAATTCTGTTTGATGTTGGCTGTGAGTTTTTTGTAGACAGCCTTAATCCAAGAAAGTTCCCTTCTACGAAGCAACTGGCAAGGGATTAATCTCCAAAATATACAGACAGCTCATGCGGTTCAATATAAAAAACAAACAATCCAATAAAAAAAATGGGTGGAAGATCTCCATAGACATTTCTCCAAGGACATGCAGATGGCTACAAAGCCCAGGGAAAGATGCTCAGCATCACTAATTCTTAGAGAAATGCACATCAAAACTACAGTGTATTACCTCACACCAGTCAGAATAGCCATCATCTAAAAATCTATGAACAATAAACACTGAAGGCGATGCAGGGAAAAGGGAACCTTCCTATACACTTGGTGGGAATATAAGTTGGTGCAGAAGCTATGAAGGACATATGGAGGCTCCCTAGAAAACTAAACACAGAACTACCATATGACCCAGCAACCCCATTCCTAGGCATATATCTAGAGAAAACCATAATTCAAAAAGATACATGCGCCCCGGTGTTCACTGCAGCACTGTTTACAATAGCCAGGTCATAGCAATCTAAATGTCCGTCGACGGAGGGGTGAATAAAGACGATGTGGTAATGTATGCAATGGAATATTACTCACCTGTGAAAAGGAAGGAAATAACGCCACTTGCAGCCACATGGATGAACCTAGAGACTGTCATACGGAGTGAAGTAAGCCAGACAGGGAGAGCCAAGTGTCATATGATGTAGGTTATATGTGGAATCTAGGACAAGGGCGCACATGAGCTTAGTTACAGAACAGAAGTGAGAGTCACAGCTGGGGAAAACACATGTGGTTACCAAGGGGAAGGGGGGATGGAGGAATAAATTGGGAGACTGGGATTTACATATAGACACTACTATACGTGAAATAGACAACTAATAACATGCCATGTATCACAGGGAACTCTACTCAGTACTCTGGAATGACCTATATAGGAAAATAATCTGAAAAAGAATGGATAGAGGTCTATGTATAACCGATTCACCTTGCTCTGCAGCGGAAACACAGCATTGTAACTCATCTATTTTCCAATAAAACTTAATTTAAAAAAGAAAGCTCCCTTCTACTCCTATATCAGAAGGGGCATTGGATATTATCAAACACTTTTCTGTATTTATTAAGAAGATTATGGGATCTTTGCCCTTTATATTCTATTAACATGCTACATTACATTGATTGATTTTCACATGTTCAACCAACCTTGCCATAAACCCTTCTTTGTTATGGTGTACCTAATCCTTTTTCGTATGTGCTGGATCTTGTTTGCTAATATGTTGTTGAGGATTTTTTCATCTGTATTCATAAGGGATATTGGTTTATAGGTTTATTTTATTGTGATATCCTTGTTTGCTTTTCCTATCAGGATAATAATGGCTTCTTAAAATGGATTAAGAAGTATTTCCTCCTATTCTACTTTTGAGGAAGGGTTGGTTTTAATTTTTCTTTTTTTAATGTTTGATTTTCTTTGTGGAAGCTTGTATTATTAATTCAATATCTTTACTAGTTATAGATCTATACATAATGTCTATTTCTTCTTGAGTCAGTTCTGGTGAGCTGTCTAAAAATTTTTTTTTTCATTTCATCTAGGTTATCTGAATTTCTGGCATATAGCTGTTCACAGTATTCCTTTATAATCCTTATTTTTGTAAGGTCAGTATTGATGGCCCTCTTTCATTCTTGGTTTTAGTAATTTGAATCTTATGTTTTTTTTTTCTTGATCAGTCTTGCCAAAGATTTGTCAATTTTGTTGATCTTTTCAAAGAGCTGACTTTGGGTTTTATTTTCTGTGTTGTTTTTCTATTCCATTGGTTTCCTCTCTGGTCTTTATTATTTACTTCCTTCTGCTTACTTGGGTTCAGTTTGCTTTCCTTTTTTAAAAATCTTTTAAGGTAGAAGATGAGGTTATAGATTTGTCATGGTTGCTTTTTAATATAGGTGTTTATATCTATAAATTTACCCTTAAGCACTATTTTAGCTGCATTCCATAAGTTTTGGTATATGTGTTTTCATTTTTATTTATCTCAAGGCATTTTCTTATTTCTCTTGACCCCTTGACTATTTATTTTTGTACATTGTTTAATTTCCATATACAGGTGAATATACCAAATTTCTTTGTTATTAATTTCTAATTTCCTTCTATTGTAATTAGAGAATATATTTTATATTATTCAATTCCTTTAAATGTATTGAGATTTATTTTACAGCCTAATGTATGGTCTATCTGGAGAATATTCCATGTGTACTTAAGAATGTATGTTCTGCCGTCATGTAGAGTGTTCTGTAGATGTCTGTAAGAGCTACATAGATTATAATATGGGTTAACTTTTCTATGTCCTTGCTGATGTTTTGCTAATTGCTCTATTATTGAAGGTTGATATAGAAATCTCTAATATTGCTGAATTGTCCATTTCTTTTAATTCTGTCAGTCTTTGCTGAATAGACTTCCTTTAGTATTTCTTGTAAAGCAGGTCATGTGGTGGTAAAACCTCTCCATTTTTGCTTATCTGGAATGTCTTATCTTAATTTGTCCTTAGTTTTTGAAGGATACTTTTCTGGATACAGAATTCTTGGATAATAATCCTTTTCTTTCAGTTCTTTGAATATATCACGTCTCTGCCTTCTGACCTCAGTGATTCCTGATAAGAAGTCAGCAGTTGATCTTACTGAAGATCCTTTGTGTGTGATGAATCATTTTTCTCTTGTTACCATCAGGATTCTGTATTTTATTTGACTTTTGATTGACTGTGATGTGTCTAGATGTGCATTCTTTGAATTTTTCCTACGTAGAATTTGTTGGAGTTCCCCAGTTGGCTCAGTGGTAAAGAATCCACCTGCTAGTGCAGGAGACACAGCTTTGACCCCTGGGTCGGGAAGAGCCCCTGGAAAAGGAGATGGCCACCTACTCCAGCATTCTTGCCTGAGAAATCCCATAGACAGAGGAGCCTCACAGGCTCTAGTTCACGGAGTTGCAAAAGAGTCTGACATGACTTAGCAACTAAACAACAATGAAGAGTTTGTGGAGCTTCCTGAATTAGAAGACTAGCAACACTTTTCATCACATTTGGAAAGTTATCTGCCATAATTTATTCGCTATTTTTCTATTCCTTTTTCTTCCTCCTGTTAATATCATTCCCAGGAGAGGGATGTAACACCCCTGGTCCAATCAACTACGCCCTGTTGGTATGACCGTGTCTTCTCTGGGCCCTTCCTGTGTACAGGTAAAGACTGAGTCTCAGAGAGGGGGCTATTCGTGGCAGGGATAACACCCTCGAAGGTGAAGGAATGAAAGTGAGTTCTACAGCCCAAGCGCCACTTACTGCAAAGAAGTTGCAATGCAAGTACATCTCAGACCACTTGTGCTTTTCTTTCTTTCCTTCCCAGGCCAAGTTCTTTTCTTTGTTTTTTACCACCTGATAACAAGAGTCTTAAATGGGACAGCCCGAACATTTTGATTCCTTTGTGGAAGTAAGAAATTTCTCTTCAGCTCTAGTCAAGTTCTAGTGACGGTCAAAGAGGGAAGCCCCAGCAGTATTTACCCTATATGGTTTTTAGGACTTTGGATATTCCAAGTTAATCTCTTCACCTCTCTCTGTGTATCAGGTGCATCACACACACACACACACATAGTGGATTTGTAAAGATTCCATTAATGCATTTGTCCTTTATCCATCTGTTCTAGGTTCCTTTCTAGAATGTCACTTGTGTAAACACTGACCCTCCATGATGAACTTCCCATTGTGTGTGTATTTCATATTCTTGGAATGTCTGTTTTGTTTTGTTTTGTTTTTCATTTGAGGATTGTGCTACCTAGTTTCCTATAGAATTATCTGGATCCTCCCTCTAGTTGTTCTGTTCAGGAACCATGTAGACAATTCTACCTTTATTTTGGTTTTCTATGTGTAAAGTTGTATCCATCTGCTTTCCTTTTTAAGTCCTCAGCTTCTTCCAAAGCTCATATAACTCTGTAGTTTCCTATGATAATTGCATTTTAGAAACCCCAGCTAAATCAATTCAGTAATTATATTACAGTAGCTACTGTAGTTTGTCATCATGGGAGGGACTTATGGCAATAATTCTCAAATACTCATTTCTTTGGATGTGAAGAGGCAGTTGTTATTAAAGAAGGAGGTATCTGCAGACACATGCATTTGACAAATACAGAGTTAAACACAGACTGGCTTTTCAGTGACAGACTTCTTAGAGGCTCTGATAAGCTTATATGCACTGTGCATCCCCAAGAGGGCAATACAGTGTGAGGCACTCCTCTCTAGTTTATTTCATCTCTGAGCTCTCCTTTCTCAGAACACTCAGAACAGGAACAGTGACCTGAGAAATACATGTTAGGGAAATGGTGATGTAATTAAATCTTAGAAGTTTATTAATTTTCTCATTACTAAATTTTAAAATGTATTCTCTCTGCTACCTTCATATTTGAGTATAAACCAGAGAAATCCAGGAGTGGGAGGACCAGGTCTGAAAGTCAGAGCATCTGAACCAGTTTTGTGTCTGAGAAATCATTTCCCTCTGGGTTTACACTCTCCCATCTGTAAATGAAAGAGTCAAACCTATGTGACCTCTGACTCATGGACATTGAGGCTTTTCCAGCCCTACTGATGTTTTTTCTCCCATGATGCAGGAAATCTAATTGTGTTTACTGTAAAAAAGGGAAGATGCTTTTACTATTTCCCCCAAAGGGTTTCTCATTGTTCTCTGTATTATCCGTTTACAGCTACTTTATTTCTCTACAGAAACCATTTATGCCTCTTGAGTCCTGATCACTTAGATTTGATATGATCAAAGTTGCCACTTCTGTCTTGTCCAAACTGGGCATCTTAGAATCTCACTTTGAATTCTCAGAACCCAAAAGCCGGTGAAGTGAAGGGGGCAGACTTATCACCTTCTGGGAGACTCCACAGTGCCGTTATCACCTTTAATGAGGTGTTTTAAAGGGAGAAGTCAGTCTGCATTTTCCCTGTGCTTCCTGATGTGTTTCTTCCTGCTCATCAGAGGACTAGAAGATGGCAGCTAAGAAGCCTCCCCTTTCTTGAGCAGCCCAGTGGTGGGGTCTTATTCCTGATTCACTTCCTCAGACCAGCAGGTGCTCCAGGCTCTCTTCCCACCCATGTGTGATTACCCCCGGCCAGATCTTCTCTCTCCTTCACAGAGGGACCATTTTGTTCTGCATTGTTTTATCACATTCATTCTTGAAAACAAATGCCTGTATTCTTGGTTTCCTGTGCTTCTGAACTTTATATAAAGATGAGTCATACAGTCTGCATGCTGTACATGCATATACACGTGGCTTGTCGGTCTCAACAGCACGTTTTATTAGAGATTCATGGATGTGGAATATACCTTTCAGTTCAGTCGCTCACTCGTGTCCAACTCTTTGCAACCACATGAATCGCAGCATGCCAGGCCTCCCTGTCCATCACCAACTCCTGGAGTTCACTCAAACTCACATCCATCGAGTCCATGATGCCATCCAGCCATCTCATCCTCTGTCGTCCCCTTCTCCCCCTGCCCCCATATACCTTTAGGATGTTCTTTTTCACTGCAGTGGAGTATTCCATTGGTATGAAACAAGCATATACACTATTTGTTTATCCTGCTTCCTGTTTATGATTGTTTGAGATGGTTTACAGGTTTTACATATTTATATTTTTTGCTCTTTTGAATGTTGCTGTTACTAATGTTCTTCTGTTAGGATGAGCTATGTGAAATAGAAGTTTTTATAGGGTCCCTTTTATTTCATATGATTCAATCCAATTCCTGTCTGTTGGTGCATATTTGCAAGATGATGTCTGAGATATATACCTACAGAAATGCTGAGGTACATGCATCTTCAATTTTGAAAATGAGGCCTAATTGTGTTACAAAGAGACTGTACCAGTTTGTACTCACTGTATCAAAACTGTCCCACCTCCTGGCAACACTAGATAAAGACAGTTTTGGTGTGTATGAAATACGGTTTTAACTGCAATTCTATAACCACCAATGAAATTAGCATCTTTGTATATGTGTATCTGCCATGTCTGTTCCTTCTTCTGTATAAAAATGAGGAAGTGACTTCAGAACTGGAGAAGGGTAGAGCATGGAAGAGTTTTGAGCTGCATGTTAAAAAGTCTAGGTTTCCCTTAGGGGCCTGTTAGTAGAAAGAAAGAAAGTGAAGTAGCTCAGCCATGTCCGACTCTTTGTGACCTCATGAACTGTAGCCTACCAGGCTCTTCCCTCCATGGGATTCTCCAGGCAAGAGTACTGGAGTGGTTTGCCATTTCCTTCTCTAGGGGATCTTCCCAACCCAGGGATCAAACCCAGGTCTCCCGCATTGCAGGCAGACACTTTAACCTCTGACCCAGCAGCTCACAATTGATCTGCTGTTAGTAGAAATATTGGGAAGAAAAGAGGAGAGATGGAGAGAAAGCTTCTCTTATATTAGAGAACGCATATATCATCATGAACAAAAAGTTGATAGAAATATGAATGTTAGCAGTGTCTGCTGAGCTTTCAGAAAGTAATGAGAAATATATAATTGGAAACTGAAGGAAAGGCATTCTTGGTTATAAAGTGGCAGACAATTTGGTCTAATAGTGTTCCAGTGTTTTATGTAAAGTAGAACTTGTCAGTGACTATGGACTTGGATAGTTACCTGAGAATTCTAAAATAAGTATTAAAGACTGGCTTATGCTTGCTGCTATAATGAGATGTGAGAGGAGAGAGGTAAATTGAAGACAGAATTGTTCCACAAAAGGAACCAGAACTTGCAGATTTGGAAAATTCTCAGTATACTCATACTGCAAAAATGAGAAAGTCTGTCTATAGAGAGCAAGCAGGGTGTGACTGGACAACCATTTGCTTATGAGATTAGACTGTGGCTCACAGATCCAGTCAACCTTGGCAGTAGAAACCGGAAACAGAGACGCTGTTACCCAGGACAGATCTGTAGAGGGTCCCCCTGTCTGATGGCTTGGCGCCCTGAGAACTGCATGGGAAGCTGACAAAGTTTTGGAGAATTTACATCGACAGAAGCACTGCCAGCTTCAACTAAACAGAGGCAGGCTAACTGAGGCTGCTGGACTTCTGAGAGGCTACAGGATGGGCCAGCTGAGCTATCTGGCTACCAACATGCTTCATCCATCAGGAAAAGGGAAGAATGATCCTGAAGGCAAAACAGGTCTGCAGGGGTGTCACTCTCACCATGGCCTGGGGAGGGCGCTGTCCCGCCTCAGTTACTGAGAGTAGGCCACTGCTGCGGCTACACCCAGGGGCAAGGGGGTGAGCCCGCCACCCTGCTGCACTCGGAGGATAGAGCACGCGGCCCAAGAGAGCTACCCTTGAGCCTTAAACAAACAAAACAGAAGGAGACTCATAAATACAGGGAACAAACTGGTGGTTGCTGAAGGAGAGGGGGTGGAGGGAACAGATGAATCGGCGAAGGGAATTATGAGGTACTAACCTCCAATTATAAAATAAAGAAGTCACAGGAATGTAAAGTACACATAGGGATAAAAATATTAAAGATAAGCAATAGATTAGGCATGAAAAAAGGACACATGGGGAATATAGTCAATAATATTGTAACAACTTTGGATGGTAACCGGACTTCTTGTGGTGATTATTTCATAATGTATAAAAATATCAAATCACTGTGTGGTACAGCTGAAACTAATATAGTATAGTATGTCAAGTATAACTTAATAAAAAAAAAAAACCTAATGGAATTTGCTCTGCTTTCAGACTTGCTTGAGATCTAAACCTTCTTTCTCCTTTCCAGCGTCTCCCCGCTAGAATGGAATGTTTCTCCAATGCCTGCCCCACTACTCTACTCTGATAGCAGATAACTTGTGTGCTTCCACAGGTTCACAAAGAGGAAGGATTTTTGCCTCAGGATGAATCACCTATACCTAATGGAGATTATAATGAGATGAGATTTTGGACTTTGAGTTGATGCTGGAATAGGTTAAGACTTTTGTGGCTGTTGGGATGAAATGATTGTAATGTACATGTGAGAAGGACGTGGTATCTGGGGGAGGGGGTGCAAAGGGTGAAGAGTTGCAGGCTGAGACAAATTCATATGTTGGAGTGAGTCCTAACCTGAACATCTCAGGTTTTTACTGTATTTGGAGATAGAATATCTAAAGTGGCAGTTAAGTTAAAATGATGGTATTAGATTGGACCCTAATCCAATGCAATTGTTAATCCTTATAAGAAGGAAAAATTAAGACATAGGGGTGCACAGAGGGAACTCTATGGGAAGAAACAGGCAGAAGATGATCATCTGTAAATCACCGAGATGGACTTCAGGAGAAGTCAACTCTGCCAACATCCTGATCTCAGACTTCTAGCCTTTAAAACTAGGAGAAAATACATTTCTTTTATCTAAGCCACCTCATCTGTGATGCTCTGTTACTAGACAGCTGTTACACCTACGTGTATGCCAATACCACTCAGTTTTGATTAATGTAGCTTTATAATAAAGACATTCAGTATTGAGTAGAGGTGGTAAGAGGGGTCATTCTTGCCTTTTTCCTGATCTTAGGGGGAAACAGTCAGTCTTTCATCACTGAATTTGATGCTAATCCTAGGTTTTTGTTGTTTTTATTTTTTTAATGCCTTTTATATGATGGAGGGAATATTCTCTAGTCTTAGTTTTCAGAGGGTTTCTATCATGAATGGGCACTGAAGTTTGTCAAATGTTTCTTCTGTATCTCTTGAAATGATCGGATGATTTTTCCCTTTTATTCTACTAATGTAGTGGGTTACTCTGATTGATTTTTGAATGCTGATCCACCTTACATTGCTTAGATAAAACTCACTTGGTTATGGTATGTAATAATGCTTTTGAAATCTTGCTGCATTGGTTCCACAGATATTTTTGTGGAGAATCTTTGAATTTACGTTTGTGACGCCCTTCAATTCTGGGTACTTTTCTGGAATTATTTATTTAATTTTACCACTGGGTGCAACCCTTCACTAAAAATTATTATTTTTTAATGTGGTTTCCCATTATTTTTAGGTACCCACCTCTGGGGAGGTGTTTCTAAGAAAATGTCTAAAAGTATTATTTTACTTTTTTTTTTTTGCAGAAGAGAGTTTATCAATTTCTAGTTTGTATTTTAGTCATGTGATAAAAGCTTCAGGAGATATAGAGGATATTTTTTAAAGTATGCTTTTTTTATCTTGCAATTATGTGTAATATTTACAATTTGAGACTTCAAATCACAGAACTTGAGAAGTTTTGGATATTGTCTTTTGGCGTTTTGCAGAAATTTACAGCAGATCTCATGTACACGTCATTTTATTGAAAAGAATAATTTATCGTTTTTTTTCCTAATTTAAGAAGTGGAATAAATAACAGTGTTGATGATCAGTTACCGTCTCTTTTTCTCTGCAGCCTTGCTGCAGTTGTCTCTAAATATTGGCTGAGTATGGGAGCAGAGCAGGAAACCACCTTATATAAACACTGTTTAATTCTGTTTAATAACAACATTGGTTGATTTTATCCATGGAGAACTTTTTTCTTGCCCTCAATTTGTGGTCTCTCCTTTGATTTCTCAGGTCTTGTCTCATCGTCTGTGTTTGGTGTTACATCATGGGGAGGAAGCTGGACCTGTCTGGTCTGACCGACGATGAAACAGAGCATGTTCTCCAGGTGGTCCAGCGAGACTTCAATCTCCGAAAAAAAGAGGAAGAGCGTCTCAGGTGAGATGCTATTTTGCACCCGGGTACATTGAACCACGTGTGGACAAGTGAAACAGGCTTCCTGAGGTTCCTTGCTGTCAGCCCTGTGTTCAAAGCATTTATATCATGTTAACACATGTAAAAAGAATGTCCTTCCCTCTGTAGTCAGGCTGACTAGCCTCACTGCTGGGCATCACAGTGTCAGCTCGGAAATGTGACTGTTCACACTGGCAGTCAACATTGTTGTCTGGCTGCTCACCTGGTACATTAGCTGTACATTAGCTGTAGAATGGATGGAGTTTGTGATGACAGTAGCTGCTTTGAGCTTGCTCCTGGCTTTTATTTTCTTGTCCAGGTACTCTTGAAAAATAACCAAAGTGTTATATAAATGGGAGAATTAGACTCATAGCTGTATACTCTTCTGTTAGA
This sequence comes from Oryx dammah, assembly GCF_014754425.2. Classification (NCBI taxonomy): domain Eukaryota; kingdom Metazoa; phylum Chordata; class Mammalia; order Artiodactyla; family Bovidae; genus Oryx; species Oryx dammah. The sequence continues at coordinate 47,321,716 of NW_024070193.1, read as the reverse complement.
GCTCTCGGCTACCATGGCACAGAAAGAGAGCTCTGAAGACCTGGTTCAAGGAGAGTGATCTCTAGGCTGGGATGGAAATACCTGGCTCAACCTTGCCCCCTCATTTTATAAAAGGGAAAACTGAGACCCAGAGAGGGGGTCCTCTGACTCTTCTGCAGTTGGTATTTTCTCGTGGGATGTTCTTGGAAGTACTGTGCTGCCTAAATTTGGAAGAAGTCAGAGTGATGGAAATGTGGTCATGTGCTGGGGTTTGTGTGTTAGAACCTGATGGCAAGCTCTCATGAGCTCCTGTCCTCCATAAACCTATTTTTATGTTTGAATTTTTTTAAGGTTTCTTTTTTTTTTTTTGATGTGGACCATTTTTTAAAAGTCTTTATTGAATTTATTACAATATTATTTCTGTTTTATGTTTTGGGTTTCTTTTTTTTTTTTGGCTGCAAGGCATGTGGGATCTTAGTTCCCCAACCAGGGATCAAACTCGTATGCCCTGCATTAGAAGGTGAAATCTTCAATACTGGCCCGCCAGGTAGAGCCCCACAAACCTCTTATCTCTCAGGATCTCACAGGTTTGTCATGGTACTATCTCCTTCCTTGGCCATTGAGCTCAAAACCTGTCTTTATAATTCCTCCCTGACTTGGTTCTCACGCAGGCTGGGGCCAGACCTTGTTATTTCTGCCTCCTCAGCATCTCTCCCGACCCCTTTCCAATCCAGCTTTCATGACTCTTCATCCCAGTCTTTGCAGTAACTTTCTCTATGATCCTCTCTCTACTTCTCCAGACTGGTGCCCCAGTTCAGTTTGAATCATGCCCTTTCCCACTCTGCTTTAAATTGACATGGGTTGTTTCCTTTTGCCCTTGGAGTTTCTCAGTCTTTCTGTTTCTGTAGAAGAGTAACCCCCACTTCTTGTAAGCACCCTCGTGTAATTAACTTTATTTCTACCATGTTTTCTTTTCCCATATTGTATATATTCAATAGGTGCTTGTTAGATGGAAGACAAGAAATATGTTAAATAGTCAGTTGATTTAAAAACCATGTGCCACAGAAACAGACTATGAATCAATGGAATTCTGAGAATAGAGAGCCAAGAAATAAACCCACAGACCTCTGGTTAATTAATCTTCAACAAAGGAAGCAAGAATATACAATGGGAAAAAGACAGTCTCTTCAGCAAATAGAGTTGGGAAAGTTGGGTAGCCACATTAGAACATACCCTCACACTATACACAAAATAAACTCAAAATGACTTAAAGACTTAAATATAAGATATGATACCTAAGATTCCTAGAAGAGATCATACGCAAAACATTCTCTGACATATATCATACCAATGTTTTCTTAGGTCAGTCTCCCAAGGCAATAGAAATAAAAACAAAAATAAACAAATGGGACCTAATCAAACTTACAAGCTTTTCCACAGCAAAGGAAACCATAAACAAAATGAAGACAAGCTGCAGAATAGGAGAAAATATTTGCCAGTGATGTGACTGACAGGTGTATATTTCCAAAATATACAAATAGCTCATACAACTCAACAACAAAAAAAAACAACTCAATTGAAAAATGAGCAGAAGGCATTAATAGACATTTCTCCAAAGAAATAATATAAATGGCCAATAGGCATTTGAAAAGATGCTCAACATTGCTAATTATTAGAGAAACGCAAATCAAAACTAGAGTGTATATCACCTCACACTGGTCAGAATGACCATCAGTAGAAAGTCTACAGATAACAAATGCTGGAGAGGATGTGGAAGAAAGGGAACTCACTTGCATTGTTGGGGAAGGTAAGTTGTTCCAGCCACTGTGGAAAGTAGTATTCTCAGAAAACTAAGAATAGAATTACTGTATGTCCAGCAATCCTACTCCTGGAATATATCCAGACAAAACTCCATCCAAAATGATACAAGCACCTCTGTGCTCCTAGCAGTACTATTCAAAATAGCCAAAATATGCAAACAAGTGGAATGTCTATTGACAGATGAGTGGATAAATACAATGCGGTACATATATATAATGTAATGTTTTTAAAAATGAAATAAGGCCATTTGCAGCAACATGGATGCAACTAGAGATTATCATACTAAGTGAAGGAAGTCAGAAAGACAAATACCATATGACATCACTTATATGTGGAATCTAAAATATGAGACAAATGAACCTGTCCAGAAAACAGAAACAGACTCTCAAACTTTCACAAGAACAGACTTGTGGTTGCCCGGCGGGGAGGGGAGTTGGGTGTGATGGTGTGGGATGGGAGATTGGGGTTAGCAGGTGTAAACTCTTGTATATGGAATGGATAACAAGGTCCTACTATATAGCACAGAGAATTATATTCAATATACTATGATAAACCATAATGGAAAAGAATACTTAAAAAGGAAGATGTATGTGTGTGTGTGTGTGTGTGTATAACTGAGTCACTTTGCTATGCAGCAGAAATTAACACATTATAAATCAACTATACTTCAAAAATCCCATGTGCCAGGCACTGTTCTAGCTGTTTGGTACATTAACAGTGACCCAAACAAGCCTTCACCCCATGGAGTTTATATTTCAGAGCTATACTACCGATACTATAGCCATCAACCACATAAGGCTTTGTGCACTTATAATGGGGTGAGTCTGAACTGACGTGCACTGTAACTGTAACATACACACCAGATCTCCAAATTTTAGTACCAAAAAAATGTAAGCTATCTCATTAATAATTTTCATGTTGACTACATTTTGAAACACCAAATTTTGGATACATGAGGTTAAAGAAGAAACATTAAAATTAATTTTCCCTGCTTATGTTTATTTCTTTTTTAGTTTGGGTACTAGAAAATTTAAAATTAAACATGTCTCACATTATATTTTCAATTGGCTAGTGCTGCCCTAGAGGGAGGGCAGAGAGAGAAGATGTAAATAAATAAAAATATACTTGTATGTATTAGGTGATGAGAGCCACGAAAAAAGAATGAAGTGGAGAAATGGGGGTAGAGACTGGCCGGGGATGGGCAGGGGCCTCTCTCTTGCATGGGCTGCTCAGGGAAGACCTCTGTGGTCTTGAAGGGGGTGAGGGAGGGAGCTGGGCTGCTCTCTGGGGTGACATCAAACAGGGGGAGGCAACAACGTTTCCAGAGAAGCTGGAAGGGAGGGAACGGGGGAGAGTGCAGTGGTAGAACAAAGTCCAAGCAGTATCCTGAGTTTGAACCACACTGGGAAATCCAGACTCAAAAGCACTGCAGTGGGCAAGCCTTTCCTTGCCTCTCTGCATTGCCTGGGTTTAGGAGACGTGGAAGAGTCTTGGAAGCTATGATACAGAAGGTGTTTTTGAAATCTTTAATTTTTGCGGCAATGAGCATAAGATTCAGAATATAATATTTTTCTTCTAAGATTTCAAATTGAATTGTATTTCTTTTCTGCTGGACAGCTGTTCTTTACTTACCCAGTTTCTCTGGTTAGGCTTTTGTGAGGGTAGGTCTCAGGGGTAGAGGTCACACAGTGTTTCTAATGATCTGTCCTTCAGTGCTGACATAAAGTGTGGTGAATATATAGCTGGTGAAAGTGTGAATTAAATGCCCTCAGAACACATGATGGTGAGACAGAGCAGGCAGGGGCTGAAGAGGTCAACACAATCAGGTCACTGAAATAAGTTCATGGAAAGATAACCAGAAGGAATGAAGCAGTCTGGGTGCACTGCAGTTTCCATTATTATTATCCATCATTGTTTCATTATTATTGATTCCTCATAGAAGTTCCCATAAGGAGGGTCCCCATGTACATGAAGGCACCAAAGCACAGAGAGGTTACAGAGCTTCCTGAGAATCACACAGTTAACTGGGATAGAGCCAGGATTCTGTTTCCCACATTCTCTGACTTATATAGATTGGATCAAGCCTTTGCAAAACTGTTCTTCAGTGCAGATAGGAGATTCCTGCCTCCCACTCTCCACCACACCCTCTAATGAGCAGAGTCACACCACCATTGGGTATATTAGCTCCTGCGTGTATACACAGTCAGGGGTCTTCCTATATAACGTGACTCTGTGGGCCCCGTATCACTGAAACCATACGCTTGAAGCACTGGGGATGTGGTGTATCAAACATTTAAATCCACTAAAGACTATATGTATACTAGGACAATTTGGGGGAAGACAGAGGACTGGGCAGGCCTGAGAACTGTGCATGTCAGCAGCAGACAGAGGACGGGGTACTTATGTACAACTTCAATACAGTGTTGATTTCCTTTTCTAGGACACACCATAGTATTAAAGCTATGGATAGAGCACATCAGAGAACAAAGGACAGGTTGACCCTGCTCCTTCCTCCAGGTGCTTGGGCTCTAGATGAATCAGGTAAATGTGTAGAAAACACACACTATACTTGATTCATTTGATTCCTTGTCTTTCATCAGATGATTTCATGCAAATAGTAAAAACCAAAATGGTAAAGAACACTTTGAGATGAAAAGCGCCAGTCCTCTGCTCCATGTTTAATCAGTTTTGTCCTTAATCCTGTAGTCCTCCTAGCTTTAAATTTAAATCTGTAAATTTAAAACATGTGGGTATGTTGCTATTTCTTCATGTATCAATTTTAGGTAGTCTTTCATTTCTCTGCTCTGAATAGTGGGGACTTTGCTTACTTAGAGTACTTTACCTTTGGCTTCTTGCTTGTTATTATCTGTGGTTTGGTTTTCTATTGGTCATCTCTCAAACAAATAGTACACAGAAACCTTCTCTTGTTCCATGCGTGTTCGCCCTCCTTTCTTGGTCTGGCAGCACGAGTATTCATATGATGTTCCTATCTTCCGTCAACCACCCCTTCCACTTTCTTCATCTCACATCTGTCCATGCGGTACCTTTATTCTTAAGTATTCAAGGTTGAGGCCATTCAGGGGCTGTTCTGCAAACATCAATTTGAGCCTTTCTTGTTTTATTCAGAGGTTGACATTACTGTTGAAAATCAATAGTCATTATGATTGAAAATGGTGTTCGCTGCTTCCTCTTTCAGAACTTCACTGAAATCTGTAGGTGGCTGATTGGTCTCCTCCTTTTCTGTTTACTCTTATGAATCAATTACATTTGTATTTCCTTGCTGTCATTTTAAATAAGTCTTGGGAAGGCAGGAAGACCACCAAGTGTTAAGTCTGCCATCTGGAACTTACTGGCCACAGCAACTTCCTCGCTGGTCAGGGCCACAGAGGAGCCTGGGGAGGTGCAGACATAAAGAGCACTTCCTGTGTGCAGCGTGTACCCAGAGCATGCTCTGGGGTCACACAGACGTGGACCTTAAAGGTCCTCCTACCGCTGTTTACCTCATTGTTAGCTGGAGGGAACCTGACCTCCAAAACACTGGATGGAGGGGAGTTTCTGATGACCAGCAGGGAACTTTGTGCTGGAAAGAAACTTTTGGTGAGACAAGTCACTGAGGCCTTGGGGTTTATTTGTTACAGCAGCATAGCCTAGTATGACTTTGACTAATACAGTTTCTGGGAGCTGAAAGGGACCTTGACTTTATGCCCCTACCCTTGAGACTTTACAGCTGTAGAAAGAGGCCTGTGAGGTGAACATGCTGTTAGTGGGTATAGCCTGGCCTGGACCCTCGGCTCCTGGTCTTCTGCCATCTCATATAGTTTAATATACCTGTGGAAGTATCTCCTGACTTACAGTAGGATCATAATTTATATTCGGTGATTTTATATTGTCAGGCACGTTTACAAAGTGGTTTTAAAAATGAGTGTTAATTGCATGGCACTCTGGTGTTCAGACTGAGATGTTTATGAGATAGCCACAGCATTTGAAATTTCTCATTTAAAATGTGCTGGCCAGAAGCTAGTTAGCATCTGGATAACTTCCAAGGATTTGCTGCTGCTCTAATGGACTTGGTCTGTGGGGGAGCAGGGGTTAGATTTGATGAAATGGTTTCCCGTAATGCGACTGGCCGTTAATTGTCAGGGTTTGCTGAACTGAGAGTGTGCTTCTGCCTGCCAAGGACTGCTGGGCTCAGGCAAGGCCAGGCCAGGGGAAGGAAGGGAGGGGAGGATGGAGCGTGAGTGGCAGGGCACTTCCCGTCTAGTCTTTCTCTGAGAGGCTCAGTGCCTGCAGCCCAGCAGCTACAGTATGTAAATTCCTCCTCCTTTGGCCTGTGTTAAGAAGAGGATTAATGCCCTTGGAGACCTGTTTCTGTCACTCACTTGCTGACACAGCCTGTACCCTCTCTGCACCTCAGTGACAGGGTGTGAGGGCAATCATCCATCCCCCAAGAGTCAGATCTAAGTGTTGTGAGAAAGCAGCTAAAAGCTGCCAGGGCGTGTGGAAGGCCCACTGCAGGAAAGCAGAGCGTCTCCCTCAATTAGAAAAGCTTTGTGTTTCTCGTCTGTTATACAGAAACCCCTTTAAGGTTCAATTATGATTTTATTAAATAGAAAGAACACAGAGCTTTTAATGAAATGAGTTAGTGATCTTTCTTCATTCAAAATTCATTTTAAACAAATTAAAATTTTATCACACGAATTTAATTTTTCAAGAAGTTTCATTTTCAAAAAGTAAACCCCCTTCGCTCTCAGGGTCCCTAGTCTGCACATTTAAATTTATGGAATGAATTAACAAACACTCCTGGTCATGTCCTTCTTTGAAGCTGGAGGTCAGACTGCCTCGTCTTCGCTCAGTTGGAATACACAGGCCCTGTGGTTTATGAAACAACTCTGCGTTCCCAGAGTGCATCTGTCCTGCACTTGCTCACTGCCCCGTGTAGCCCCTGAGATGCTGCAGGAATGCTGTAGCGTTCACCTGTCCAGTGATGCGCCTGCTGTCTCAGAGAGGGGCTGCTGCAAGGCAGGACTCCTTCCTCTGCACTGCTGGGTCAGGTTGACTGGCCAGTCACCTGGCGGGGCTCCGAAATGACAGAGCCGAAAGCACTTTGTGGTGGAGTGGAAGGTCAGACACAGCTCTGTTTGAGTCACCTTTTGACGGGGAAGGCCCAGCAACTCAGAGACACCGGGAGCGGTCCTGGAGGCTTGTGGAGGGCAGGTCTGGGGACCTCAGGAGTGGGACATGAGTAGGGTAAAGAGTATCAATCTCAAAGCTATAAGGGACTGCACAGATTTTTTAAATCGCTTTTTACTTAGTACTGATATTTTTAATAATGAAAAGGTCACATATATTAAATCAAAGCTATTGGATATCCATTCATTTGCTTCAAAATCATATACTGAATGTCAGAAGCCTCCTGGGGAAATGTGAGGGGGATGAAAGGGGAGGGGAGGGAGAGGAAGGTTCACAAAATTAGTAAGTGCCTTAACCCCTGAGGAAAAGTCCAGAAGGTGAACTAAGTCTGATATGAATAATTAGGATGCTATGCAGAGTGAGAAAAACAGACCCATGGGAATACTTTCATCTTGGAGGTGGGAGGTAGGAGAAAGGAAGGACTTCCTGAAGGAGAGGTGCATTTGATTTGATGCTGGAAGACAGACAGGATTTTTAAAGTGGATTGAGACAAAGGTCTGGGCAGCAGGGAGAATCCTGTGTGTTACTCACTCGTCATGTCTGACTCTCTGCGACCCCACGGACTGTAGCCCGCCAGGCTCCTCTGTCCATGGGGTTCTCCAGGCAAGAATACTGGAGTGGGTTGCCAGGCCCTCCTCCAGGGCATCTTCCTGACCCAGGTCTCCCGCATTGCAGCAGATTCTTTGCCATCTGAGCCTATTCCCTTTGCCAGGGATGCCATCAGGATGGAAAAAAGGACATATTTCCTCAACCCAATCAGGAGCTCTGGTGGGGGGCAGTGGGCGAAGTGACTGCTTTGCCAACAGTTCTTTCTGCACCACAGCTAATCATGTGGAATAGTGTGGTGTTCCAGGAATATGACCTCTTCTCATTCCCAGCAAACTCTGGGAGAAGCATCACGTCTACCCATTTCCAAAATGAGTGTCTAAAAAGAAATTAAAAACTGGCCCAGGTTGTACACAGTGAAAGGTAGAATCAAACCTAGACAGTGCCACCCCAGAACCAGGACAGCACACTGCCTTGGTACTGAAAAGAAGCTGACCCGGGTGCTACAGGGACAGAATGGGTGAAATTAGGGCTGCCTTAGAAAATCTGGTACCTGTACTTCCTAGAACCTGGGGTAACATTCCCAGGGATGGGAACCTAGTAGGGTTTTTAAGTCAGGATATGGGGAAGTCTAGCTGGGGCATTACACTAGTTATTAGCCACTTAATGTTTTGGCTTATCCAAATGTTAATTGTAGTCTAGATGTGAAATACACTCTGGATTTCAAAGCTCTAGTATGAAAAAGAATGTAAACTGTCTCATTAATAATTTTATATTGAAAACACATTGAAATGAATCTAAAATTACATTTTAAGTAAAATGTTTTGTTGTTATTCAGTCATTAAGTCATGTCCAACTCTTTGCAACCCCATGGACTGCAGTATGCCAGGCTTTCCTGTCCTTTACTATCTATTGCAGTTTGCTCAAATTCAGGTCCACTGAATCAGTGATATTATACAACCATGTTGTTCTCTGCCACTCTCTTCTCCTTTTGCTTTCGATCTTTCCTAGCATCAGGGTCTTTTCCAATGAGTCAGCTCTTTGCATCAGGTAGCCAAAGTATTGGAGCTTCAGCATCAGTCCTTCCAATGAATATTCAGGATTGATTTCCTTTAGGATTGTCTGGTTTGATCTCCTTGCTGTCCAAGGGACTGTCAAGAGTTTTCTCCAGCACCACAGTTCAAAAACATCGGTTCTTCAGCACTCAGCCTACTTTATGGTCCAGCTCTCACATCAGTACATGACTACTGGAAAAACCATAGGTTTGACTATATGGACCTTTGTTAGCAAAGTGATGTTACTGCCTTTTATTTTTTTTCCCCAAACTTTAAAGTTTTTGTCTCTCCTCTTTAATATGTTGTCTGCTGCTGCTAAGTCGTTTCAGTAGTGTCCGATTCTATGCAACCCCATAGATGGCAGCCCACCAGGCTCCTCTGTCCATGGGATTCTCCAGGCAAGAGTACTGGAGTGGGTTGCCATTTCCTTCTCCAGTGCATGAAACTGAAAAGTGAAAGTGAAGTTGCTTAGTCGTGTCTGACTCTTAGCGACCCCATGGACTGCAGCCTACCAGGCTCCTCCATCCATGGGATTTTCCAGGCAAGAGTACTGGAGTGGGGTGCCATTGCCTTCTCCGAATATGTTGTCTAGGTTTATCATAGCTTTCCTTCCAAGGAGCAAGTGCCTTTTAATTTCATGGCTGCAGTCACCATCTGCAGTGATTTTGGAGCCCAAGTCAGATGTATAATAAAATTAAGTTCACCTGTTTCTTTTCTACTTTTAAAACTATGACTACTAGAAGACCATATATATATATTATATATATAGAGAGAGCTCACATTATATTTTTATTGGCCAACACCAGTTTGGAATGCTGTGTTAAGAAATTTGGAATTTATAGTAGAAAGTAAGCTTTCTTCCCCAATTTTGTTTAAGGCTAGTCCTTTTCTTTATGAGGCTTACAGGTTTCTGAAAGGTCCAATGGAAGTCTTCACTGCCTAACTGTGCACTGGCCTTTGCTATGGAGAACCGTCATATCTGCCATGTGAAGGTGATCTCAGAATGATCGCCTGGTATTGGCTTTATTGTACAGTTTGAAAGGACAGCACATTATGATCATGCCATATTCACCACGGAGGGTCTGCACATCTCAGGAGAGAATAAATCCTTTGATGTTTCTTCGGAATTAATGGTTGACGAAGTAAGTCTATGTCAAGACTTTTGAAATAATGAAGTGGCCTTATGATGGCCTCATATTCATGATTCATATCATGTCTCTGGCACCATAAAACCATAAGTTATCACATATTTGCCTGTGGGGGCCTGCTTTTAAGAATGGGCAAGAGAGTTAAAGGATCTTAAATTCGCTAGGTGCTGCAGATGTGCTTATAACATAGAAGAATCATACTGATGCTCTTTTTAATTTGTCACCCTTCAAGATGTACAGTTACTAATCTGTCAGTTCTGGATACTTCCTCCCTACAATCCCATGTTCTTTAATAACAATATTCTAGATTGCTTTTGTAGCTCAAAGTTCCTGATATTATTTACTTTTCCACTCCCAATGTTAGAGGCTCAACGCTGCTGGGCTCTGATAAAGCTTTTGTGGTGCGAATTCTTGGCTGGACTTTCATTCCTCAGATCTCTGGCTCCAGAAAGCATTTGTTTGGCATTTGGTGTGCACAGAATTCAGGACTTGGAAGAGAGTAAGAAGGAATGTTTCCGCAGCTATTGTGAAGGCAGCTTCCTTCAGCCGCAGTAATTCAGGCATAGTCACAAACAGCCAGAAATGGCCTGAAATGCAGAGTTGGTGAACACAAATGGCTGTATGGGAATCAGAGTTTCTCCTTCACCCTGTGCTATCGGAATGACAACTGTCCCATGAAACAGGGGACAGTTCCTGAAAACAGGCCCCTGCCTTGGGGGCCTTGTCCCTTGCCTTCATCTCCTTACTCAGCTCCTGAAGAAAATATACTATACACAAATCCTCCTATCCTGTTGGTAGAAATGTTAAGTTGGTGCAGCTACTATGGAAAACAGTATGGAGGTTCCTCAAAAAACTGAAAGTAGAATTACCGTATGATCCAGCAACCCCACTCCGGGGCATATACCCAGACAAAACTGTAATTCAAAGATATACATGCACCCCTATGTTCACGGCAGCACTATTCACAATAGCCAAGACGCGGAAGCCACCTAAATGTCCATCAGCATATGAATAGATAAAGGAGATGTGATACAAGTCTACAATGGAATACTACTCAGCCATAAAAAGAATGAAATAATGCCATTTGCAGCAATATGGATGGATGTAGAGATCATCATATTAAGCGAAGTAAGACACAGAAAAACACAGGTATCATATGATATTGCTTACATGTGGAATCTAAAACATGACACAAATGAGCTTATCTACAGAACAGAAACACTCTTGGATATAGAGAACAGGTTTGTGGTTGTCAAGGGATTGGGAGGTTGGGGTTAGCAGATACAAACTATTATATATAGAATGGATAAACAGCAAGGCTGTACTGTATAGCACAGGGAACCATATTCAATATCCTGTGATAAACTATAGTGGAAACGAATATTAAAAAAGAGTATATATGTATATGCCTGTGTGTGTGTGTGTGTGTGTGTGTGTGTATTCGAATCACTTTACTGTTCAGCAGAAATTAACACAACATTGTAAATCAACTATACTTCCAAAAAATAAATGTCAGTGAAGATAGGCGGAAAAAAGAAAGTAGGCCCATCTCCGGCACCAGTTTCTAAGCTGATATCGTTGTGAAGGAAATTTGTGAACCACTCTCTCTCTCAGAATAACTCTTAATGAGTGCCTTCTTTGAGATGGGAGATTTCTGCTCCAGCTTTGAGATTCCTTTGCTGGATACCTGACTGATGCCTTAAATTCCCGGAGGAGCTGGGCCCCAGAGGAAGTCCTAGTCCTCTGCAGTTCACCCCCTGCTGGCCTGACTCATGGGCTCCTATCATGCATCAGCTATGCACGTGTGTGGACCTAGGACCCAAGCCTCCTCCTCTGACTGATTCTTATCCCCTAGGCCTGAGGCTACTCAGAGTACCTGGTTCCTGTATATCTAGCCGGATCCTGGGTTTCCAGGTGTGGTGATCTTAGGAGGTTGGCGGGATCTGTGATTCCAGCCACCTCTGGAGTTAATACTAGAATGATGTATCGCTGGCCTCCGCCAGGTTGCCCCCAAAGTTCCTGTGTAGGTGGTCAGCCCCCGTATCTCTGACAGTTAGCCATAGTCAGCTCCCACCTTGCCCTGCTCAGCTTACCTTTTCCATCTTCCTGGCTAAGCGCCTCACACCCACCAGGGTCCATTCCCTGCACAGCCTGGGCTGATTTTGCCCCATTCCATGTCAGGTACGCACATGCCCGGAGCCGGGGCTTCCTCACTCCCCAACGTGGCCTAGTTGGAGGGACTTGGCTTTGTGTTGCCTCCCAGAGCCTACCTGCATGTTCCCCTGCTCCACTGCCCTCCTCCCCAGAGCTGGAGCCTGCCTGAGCGCTCCTGCCAGATCTCCTCCCGTGGCTGTGGGCTGTCTACCTCCCTGCGCTACATCTCTGAGTCCCATCTCTGCAGGTCCTGGGCTTTCCCTTCTTCTTCCTCTTCCTGACCCAGGGATCGAACCCAAGTCTTCTGAGTTGGCAGGTGGATTCTTTACCAGCTGAGTCACAAGGGAAGCCCATATCTGCCTGGTGGCTACTGCTAAGTCGCTTCAGTCATGTCCGACTCTGTGTGACCCGATAGACGGCAGCCCATCAGGCTCCCCCGTCCCTGGGATTCTCCAGGCAAGAACACTGGAGTGGGTTGCCATTTCCTTCTCCAATGCATGACAGTTAAGAGTGAAAGTGAAGTCGCTCAGTCATGTCTGACTCTTAGCGACCCCATGGACTGCAGCCTACCAGGCTCTTCCATCCATGGGATTTTCCAGGCAAGAGTACTGGAGTGGGGTGCCATTGCCTGGAATGTGGGGAGGTTAAATGAACTAGTAGATGGGAAGCCCCGTGGACAGCCCCGGGGACATGGTAAAGACTCATGAGAACTCAGGGTGAGGTCTGTTCGTGCCTTATTCTAGGCTGGTGTATCTGGTTCATCAACTAAATAAAGTTCTCTTTAAACATTCATATCTATTTAGTAAATTCAAATGGTTTTTATGGTTTAGCTTTTCCTAAAGCAAGATACTTTCCCCTTGTTTTGCTATTAGATGATTTTCTACAGGCAGAATAGAAATGCTTGTGTTTGCTTTGTAGCTGATGCTTAATTATTTAGAACTTTGACGTCTCTCTTCATTTGTACATTCACTTGTGTGTTGACCTGCTGTGCCAGAGAAGACTCGGCTGACAGGATGGTTTTGTTTTGTTTTTTCTTTAGACTCAGAAACTCTGATGCCTTTTATTTGGGATGGTGGTTCTGTGTATTTCTGTTTCCCTGCAGGCTTTCTGGTTTCTTTCTGATTATAGAAACAAAGCATTTCTGCATGAAGTAGAAAACGGGCCAGTGGGCAGATGAGTGAGTTTTGTGAAAATCACACTTTTCTGCTTTGACAGAATAAACACAAAGGGGACACTTTTAAATAGAGGTAGAAGTTCTGAACATACACAGCCACCCTAGCAGGACTAACTGGCCTTAGATGCAACCACTGAGAGTGTTTGCTTTCTCCTGGAGGCATGTTTCTGCCATGAAAGTGGTTTCCAAAGTCTTGCGTGCCACAGACCCATAGTATGGCGGGCCTCCCTCCTGGGGTGCTGCTTCGTGAATCACACAGGCCAGTCCCCACCCCTGAGCCCCTTCACTCTGCTCTAATCTGCCACGAAAGGCTGTAGTGTTGCGGATGTGCTCACAGTATCACCCGACACAGAGGAGATTCTGCTGAACTGCTGTTGTTATTGAGAATGGTGGAGGATGCCTCTGGTCAGAAAAACTTGATCTGTTCTTCATGTCTCCCCTTTAATTATGGGAACCCTGTCCTAGAACTGACAGTATCAAACTTTGAAGTTGAGAAAGAATATCCCAGGATAGATGATGGAATTTTAGAGCTAAAGTGAAACTTAAAAATCAGTCCTGAATTCAAGTATAACCTGCTTGTTTTATCAACAAAGCATTAAGTCTCCAGGAGTTAAGCATGTTATATAAAGCAACACAGCAAATGAACACTGGCAGTCTCATCCTGTTTCCTCAATCATGACAGTGTGTCTCTTGTTTAGGTTTTGTTTTCCAGTGTAGTTAAATATTCAGTTAAATGTCAGGAGATCTACACCTTCCCTCCCCTCCACAATTAGTTTCACAGGAATATTTAAACTCACTGCATTGCTTAGATGCAACTCATCATCATTTAAAATAATCCAGATGACATGATATTATACATTGAAAATCCAAAAGAGGCTACCAGAAAACTACTAGAGCTCATCAGTGAATTCAGTAAAGTTGCAGGATACAAAATTAATACACAAAAAGCTCTTGCATTTCTATACATAACAACAAAAGACCAGAAAGAGGAATTAAGGAAGCAATCACATTTATCATCACATAGAAAAAGAACACCTAGGAATACACCTACGTAAGGAGACAGTGGACTTGTCCTCTGAAAATTGTAAGACACAGATGAAAGAAATTGAAGATGACACAGAGGGAAAGATATACCACGTTCTTGGATTAGAAGAATCACGACTGTCAAAATGACTATACTACCCAAGGAAACCTACAGATTCTTTGTAATCCCTATTAAATTATCAATGGCATTTTTCACAGAACTAGTACAAAAAATTTTTTTAAATTTGTATGGAAACACAAAAGACCCTGAATAGCCAAAGCAATCCTGAGAAAGAATCAGGAATCAGTTGTAGGAATCAGGGCCCCTGACTTTAGAATATACTGCAAAACTCCAATCATCAAAACACTATGGTACTGGCACAAAAACAGAAATATACATCAGTGGAACAGGATACAAAGCCCAGAAATAAAACCAATGTACCTATGGTCAGTTAATCTACAACAAAGGAGGCAAGAATATACAGTGGAGAAAAGACACTCTCTTCAATAAGTGGTGCTGGGAAAACTGAACAGGTACATGTAAAAGAATGAAATTAGAATGTTCTCTAACACCATACACAGAAATAAACTCAAAATGGGCTAAAGATTTAAATGTAAGACTAGAATCTATAAAACTCTTAGAGGAAAAACATAGGCAGAACACTGACAAGCTGCAGCATCTGTTTGGACCTACCTCCCAGAGTAATGAATAAAAACAAGAATAAACAAACAGGACCTCATTAAACTTAAAAAACTTTTGCACAGCAAAGAAAATCGTAAACTGAAAAGACAACCCACAGAATGGGAGAAAATATTTGTAAGTGAAGGAACTGACAAGGGATTAATCTTCAAAATATATAAGCAGCTTATGCAGCTCAATATAAACAGAAAACCAGCCTAGCCAAAAATGGGCTAAAGATCTAAATAGGTTTTTCTCCAAAGATGACATACAGATGACCAAAAAAAAAAAAAAAAACACATGAAAAGATGCTCAATATCACTAATTATTAGAGAAATGCAAATCAAAATTACAGTGAGGTATCAATTCATACTAGTCAGAGTGGCCATCATCAAAAAGTCTGCAAACAATAAATGCTGGAGAGGGTGTGGAGAAAAGGTGGTGGGAATGTAAACTGTTATAGCCACAATGGAGAACACTATAGAGCTTCCTTAAAAAACTGAATCTAGAAATGCCACGTGATCCAACAATCCCACTCTTGGGCATACATCTAGAGGAAACCAAAATTCAAAAAGATTAAGACGTTAGCATTTTGCACAAGGCCAAAGAGTAAAATATAAAGGAGAAACTAGTCTTGCAGTTCCTTCTGTCAAATTTTCTTGACTTCCACCATGAAGAAGGAACAGTGTAGCTTAAGGGATCAACATATAATTTGAAAAGGTCATCACAGATCAGACTGTTCTTTGTTCTTGCCCTTTCCTTTGCCGGTCACTGCTTGGCACGACAACCATGGCTGGGTTCTGGTCCACTCATCCTGAAGCTTCCTTTTTCAGCCACAATTTAAATCCGATGCATGAACCTATCCACTTCCCTAATAACAACAGCCTGACTCTGGTGTGTTAGTCTTCCGCAGACAGAGCTGCCTTCAGCATTCTTGGGGCAAGATGCTTGTTTGCCAGGACAACAGAAAGGGTGTTCCTTATGACTAGAATATTATCCCTATTGAAAAACAATCTTGTTTTCTTACAAGTCAGGATCTTAGACATTCTCTCTTCATCAGGATTTCTAGGCAGGGATTCAATGCATTTTGCTCAAATCTTTGTCTCCAAACTTTCAAGAAGGAAGGGTGTGTGAACATCCAGAGTGCCTTTTCTGTGCCAGGCATCCCCTTGACAACATCTCAGGCCAGGGTGAAGCCCCTGGTTTGGGGTTCAGACACACTCCTACTCTTGCTCCTCAGAGACACACCTGTCTCTGTGATGTGGGCCACTTGGTGCTTCTGTGTTCCAGGCCTGCCAACAATCAGAGGAATCGGAGGTACACAAGAACCGGGGAGAGAAGGATGGGAAGCAAAACAAACAAGTACTCTGGCAGTTTAGTGTGAGAGGTGTTGTTACGAGGGAAATGCAGCCTTATAAAAACATGTGCATGTATATATCCAGTAGACAGATTTTTATAAAGCAAACTGGCATTCTGTGTACATAGTTCCCTCCTGCTTAATATTATATTAAGCAATGTCCTGTGTCATTATATAAGGCTATTTTATACCATGAAGAGAAAGTCACTTAGTCATGTCCGATTCTTTGCAACCTCATGGACTGTAGCCCACCAGGCTCCTCTGTCCATGGAATTCTCCAGGCAGGAATACTGGAGTGGGTAGCCATTCCCTTTTCCAGGGGATCTTCCTAACCCAGGGATCGAACCCAGGTCTGCCACACTGCAGGTGGATTCTTTGTCATCTGAGCCACCAGGGAAGCCCAACTATATTGTAATATCACATCATTTCATAGCACATCACGTAAAATCATATGAATGTGTCTTAATCTAGTTGACCATGCCTTGATTACTGGATATTTGGGTTGTTTATGATTTTTATAATATAAAGAATGGCACAGGGAACATCTCTGTATTTTGTGAAATTTTGTCACCTTCTCCAGTCTTTCGGAGAAGGCAATGGCACCCCACTCCAGTACTCTTGCCTGGAAAATCCCATGGACGGAGGAGCCTGGTAGGCTGCGGTCCATGGGGTTGCTAAGACTCGGATACGACTGAGCGACTTCACTTTCACTTTTCACTTTCATGCATCGGAGAAGGGAATGGCAACCCACTCCAGTGTTCTTGCCTGGAGAATCCCAGGGACGGGGGAGCCTGGTGGGCTGCCATCTATGGGGTCGCACAGAGTCAGATACGACTGAAGCGACTTAGCAGCAGCAACAGCATCCAGTCTTTTTATCCTTAAAACCTATCCCTAAAAATAGGATGGCCAACTTAAATATGTGAAATAAAACCTTCCCAGGCCACTGAGCCACACCACTGAGCTGGTTTCCAGAGGGTCATGCCAGTTTTGTTTGCTCACTGTGGTACGTTTCATGTTTGTTCCTGAAACTTGTGGACAGCATCCAAGTGAATGCGCCCCATGTTGAGTTCTTTATGGCAAGCACTGTTTGGCAAAGGATCTCTGTTTATAGTCAATTAAGCAAATAGACAGCTGAGTTCCACGTCAGACCTAACAATGTTAACAGCCCAATGGACTTAGTACCTCTCTGGTGCTTTCAGAACAGGAAACCTGTGTTAAGTACTGGTCAGAGTAACAGAAGAGAGCCACGTCACTCAAGTTTCCTTTGAATTCACTATGTGTCAGGACTGAAAGGCAGAAGTGACCACCACGGACCTTCTAAGAAACAATAAGCCCTTGAGACTTGGTGCCAGAATAAAAAGTGTGCTCTCTGAACCCTGCTGAAAGCCTCGCGTGTTACATATCTCCTAGGAATTAGTGTTGTTCATTTCAGGCCCGACATGCCAGATGTCTGGATTTTATAGAAACAGGAATTAGATAATTTGTTTTGTATCTTAGGTATATCAATTTAATCAACAAAGACAAATCATCTTTTGAAAATTAAATGAGGTGCTTGTTTGCTCTGGAGCAGGTTTCCTGCTGTGGATATGGTGATGGAGCTGCTGTGAACAGACTTTTTGTTCTAATGACCTTGACTCTTGCGTTCTAGGAGGTATCTAGGGCACCCTTGACTGAGAATGTGTTTAAAGATAATGCTTTAGGAATGTGGATGGGATTTATTCAGATTTGGATGACATAAACTTATTAAACTTGGGACATAATTGTTTGATGGCTGACCACAATATATGACATCCTCCTTTGGTCTACATTTTTTTTTTTTTTTAAGAAATCCTGTCCTTCTGTTTAATATTATAAAAGTTTTGTGGTGGCCCCATCCAGTGAGGAAAAACAAACGGAAATACCTCATCATGGTTTCGTGTCCCTTTCACCTGGGGGAGGTCCTGTTCTTGGAGCAGGTCTTTAGGGTTGGAGTGGAAGTGGGCATCCTTTCTGTGTGGGAGAAAGCCCTCGGCTAAGGATGGCTGCCCCGGGGGTGGGCTCTGGCCAGCATGACCCTGTGTGTTGCGGGGCTTCTGCCTGTTGCTCGAAGTCCAGTAGCTGGTCTCCTGGCTCCTTTCCTTAAGTTGCCCGGTAGAAGACCATTGCCCTCTGAGATCTGTGCATTCCCCTGGAATTACCTCTTAATTAACTTTTCTGGTGCTTAATCATCATAAGCCCTATTTAATATCTAGGCAGTGTAGGAAAGTGCCAGATGGGATTTCTTTTATTAGCAATAAGATAAGGTCCCCCGGAGCCTGTTAAATCAATTCTCATTAGACATTGATTCATAGGGTCAAGAGTTTACCTGTTGTCTCTTGCTGTGGCAATGAAGTTTAGTATTTAGATGGGCTTTGTAGAGACACTCAAATGTAATGGTTCTGGTCATCTCAGTATGTCTAAATTTGTGAATCTTTATAGCAACAGTGTGTGTGTGTGGTACTCATGTGCTTTGGGGAAAAGAAAGTGAAAGTTGCTCAGTCATGTCCGACTATTTGCAACCCCATGGACTATATAGTCCATGAAATTCTCCAGGGAAAGAGAACCAGTATCATTTGGCACAAAAACTAGAACTCATCTGACTCATACTCCTGTTCCAAATAATCCCACAAAACCAAATCAAAACAAATTGGGAATAGGAATTTGAAAGTCCCATGTAACATGCTTTGGAATTATTAAATATCTTGCTCTAATAGGCTCATATATTCCTGGGTTGGAGCATAAATTATTTCCTTTGGAGAGCAACATGGCTGTAACTCTCATAATTACAAATGGGTATAGTTTGTGACCTAGTGATTTAATTTCTAAGAATTATCCTAGAGATATACTTCATACACATTTGAAGTGACATATGTTTGGGGTTATAACTGTAACATTGCTTAAAATATACACCAATAAGTTACTGAGAAAATAAATCATGGTATATCCAGACAATTGAATACTAGTAGTTATTAAAAAAAAAAAAAGACTGAGGAAGCATTTATGCTGATGTACAAAGATCTCCAAGATACATTAAGTGAAAAATAAGCCTCAGGAAAATGGAATAATACAATTTCAATACAATAATACAATTTAAAATGGACAAAAAATTTTTAAAAATTAAAAAACAGAGAATAGAGACAGAGAGAAATAGGGAAAGAAGGGAAAGGGAGGGGAAGGGAAGGAGAGATACTCTGTATATGTATGAAATATCTTTGGAAGGATACAGAACTTTGAGAGGATGGAAATTGGGTAGCAAAAATCAGGATTAAGAGTAAACTTTTCTATATTTTCTAATTTTTGAACCATGTCAATGTAAAACCTAGTGAGACATTTTTAAGTGGATCCTAAAAACCATTCATAAGTATCATAATTGCTTGTTTGATGCTGCTGAATGAATACTGAGGGTTCATCAAAAGTATATTTGCTTTTCCCGACACTCAAAAATAATGTGGTTGTACATATATGTGAATGAAATATTCTTTATGAGTTTCTACTTTTTCTTCTAAACAGGGCACTGAGAGAAATATTTATTTTTGTATTTATTGTCTATCATTATGTAACCCTGCAACGTTAAACACGTAGTAGACTTCATTAATATTTTGCTGGAAATTAATTCTTCTGCTTTTATGGTATTCATTAAATACTGGCATTTCTATGAGCTCCATAAAATCTGGACTAGAACACCTGGAAGTGTCTGAGGGGGTCTGGACAAGCCTCCTTCCTACCCAGAAGGAGGAGCTCAGAGAAGTTAAAGGATGTGGGTAAGGTCTGCAGCTAGGCAGGGATCACTGGTGGTTTTATGTTTTCTTTGGCTATCTTAAGAATATGTCTTTGGCTCAAGAAATCACAAGTATCCATGTGTATTTAACCTCCTTCCAAATGCCTGTTGAAATAATAGCTATTCCATCAACAAACCTGAAACTCAGGGGTGCGGGGGGGCACATTCCACTCTCAAACCAAAGGACCAGCTGACATACAAGAACTCAAAATTACTTAAAATTGGTCAGACAATGAAGAAATTCATCAAACCTCAGATCAAGGGAAGATGAAATATAAAATAAATGGTGAGTAATTAAACCTTTAAAATTTGAGTTAATGTTAAAAAATTGTTCTTATGATCGTACAACTTAATGTGACATAAGAAATAATTCTTAAGCAAGAAAAAAGTATATAAAGCATTAATTCAGAATATAAAGGTTATGCTTCTTTTACTTGACAGGGTACAAAAAGAAGAGAGAAAGTCACATGGACATATCTTTAGATTCTGTTTTTTTCTTTATGGGGATAGGGAGAGGAATATTAGATGGTTTAAAAATATGCAAGTCATTGCTTAAAAGTTTTAAGAGACTACATATTACTTCTGGATGACCACAGAAGGAGAAAAATAAAATCAAAGGAAGTTTTGATCCCTAAAGAAAAAGATATTGGGGTGGAGGGGTAGGGGAGACAATGGAGCAGCAAGAAGCACAAGATAAAATGATACAAGAAGATCACATTTATTATCCCAGTCAATGTGAATTTGTTAAACTCACTTATTGAAACGTAAAGACCCTCAAATTTAATAAGAATAAAAAAGTTAAGTGCAATCACCTTGAGAATACAACTGACCAGCACTTTGCTTTCAGCCTTATGAGATCCTGAGCAGAGGCCTCAGCTAAAACACTCAGTTCCTGACCCACAGAAACTGAGATAATAAATTTAGCAGCAAAGCAGTGTTGTTACTAAGGTTAAAGAATAGGTTAGAGGCAACATTGGAAGAGATGAAAAGCTCCAATCAAGATTTTCATGAAGCCCAGCATTCCCAAGCAGGACACCAAAAATAAATCTATACCTCGGCTCATTTAGTGAAGCTGTAGACCAGCAAAAACGAACAGAAGATCTCAAAAGTAGCCAGAGATAAAAGGTATACTTCAGAAGACTAACAACCAAAAATGATACCTTACATGTGTAGAGAGCTATTTCAGTATAAAATTGGCAGGTTTTGGTGAGAGGTCATGGAGGAAACTTTTCAAGAGTAACTATCAAGTTCCCGGAATGCACATAATACCTTCACTGAGAAGGGGAATAAAGAAAGTCAGGTTTGTATGGAGACATTCATGAATTTGCTTTTGGATGAGTCTGAGATGCTTTGAGACATTCAAAAGAAGATACAGTTCCTTTCTGTCTGTCTATCTTGTCTAAAAACATATGGCTGGACTTCCCTGGTGGCTCAGTGGTTGAGACTCTGCCTGCCAATGCGGAGGATGTGGGTTTGATCCCTGGTCTAGGAAGACTCCCCATGCCATGGGGCAACTAGGCCCATGTACCACGACTGCTGAGCCTATCCTCCAGAGCCCATGAGCTGCAGCTCCTGAGCCTGTGCACCCGAGAGCCCACGCCCTGCAGCAAGAGAAGCCACCGTACTGAGAAGTCCTCATACCACAAATAGAGTAGCCCCGCTCACTGCAACCAGAGAAAGCCCGCATGCAGCAACGAAGACCCAGCGCAGCCAAAGATGAAACAAATAATAAATATGAAAATGCATTTAAAATAACAAATGAAGAAGGACTTAGTCGAATGTCTTTGACTTTTTCTCCCAGTGCTCTTTAGTCACCTATTTCATTAGCTGTCTTTCTAGAATGTTAGCAGGCATTGGTTTCAAGCTTTATATTTAAACAGAATCCACCTTCTCTCATTTGAAAAGGAGAGTCATATTAACCTGATTCACAGCTTTTGATGCCTGTCCTCAGAGACTATTGACAGTGGTTGATTTGCAAGTTCTTTCTGGATCCTGGGATGTGATTTGGCTCCTGAAGGTGGGCAACTTGAGGTCAGTGTAAATAAGGCACCTGTGTCATTTTTTTTTTTTCATTTTAACTAATTTTGTCTCTTGTCTGGGGTTCCAGTTTCTTATTTTAACTGGAAAATAGTATCTTCAGTGGAGAAGATGGAAGAAAAAAAGACATTGAAGAGTTCTGAATTTCCCACTAGCATCTGCTAAATAGCAATATACCATCTGCTCCAAGAAATACCACATTTTGTTTCTTATTTCTATTGCCCTGGAACATAATTTTAGACACCATTTCTTTTGAATGTCTTAGCTCATTCTGAACTTTTCTGTAAATATTCTTATAATCTTTGGCCATTAAAAAGCTTTTAGTATATACTTTTCAAAAATATGGGGTTTTTCACTTTTAGCTTGTACTTTTAAAAATATGACCTCATTAGCGTATAACACTTTGCCCGTGGCCGATTTTCCATGTTTGTTTGTTTGTGTGAATGAGTTCAGTTCAGTCACTTAGTCATGACCAACTCTTTGCAATCCCATCGACTGCAACACGCCAGGCTTCCCTGTCCATCACCAACGCTTGGAGCTTATTCAAACTCAGGTCCATCGAGTCAGTGATGCCATCCAACCATCTCATCCTCTGTCATCCCCTTCTCCTCCTGCCTTCAATCTTTTCCAGCATCAGGGTCTTTCCCAACAAGTCAGTTCTTCGCATCAGGTGGCCAAAGTATTGGAGCTTCAGCTTCAGCATCAGCATCAGTCCTTCTAATGAATATTCAGGACTGATTTCCTTTAGGATGGACTGGTTTGATCTCCTTGCAGTCCAAGGGACTCTCAAGAGTCTTCTCCAACACCACAGTTCAAAGGCATCAATTCTTCAGTGCTCAGCTTTCTTTATGACCCAACTCTTACATCCATACATGACTATTGGAAAAACCATAGCTTTAACTAGATGGACCTTTGTCGGCTGTGTGTGGGTGGGTGTGTGTGTGTGTGTGTAGAATTTTTCATATAGCCACATTGGTTAAGATTTCTTCCCTTTTCTTCCTTATAAAGGTTAATCACAATTATCAGTTTTCATTTCTATATTCTGTTCCCTTTTGAGTTGTATTCATTCCATCACGGGCTTGACCTTTTGATAATACCATTTTTTCACAGTGTTTTAGGAAAAACACTTTCATGAGGTCCTTTTATGCATTTAACTATTCCCAGATTTTCATTTCTTTGGGCTTCCTGGTGGCTCAGATGGTACAGAATCTGCATGCAGTGCAGGAGAGCTGGGTTCACTCCCTGGGTTGGGAAGATCCCCTGGAGAAGAGACCCGCTACCCACTCCAGTGTTCTTGCCTGGAGAATTCCATGGACAGAGGAGCTGGCAGGTTACAGTCCATGGAGTCTCAAAGAGTTGGACACGACTAAGCAGCTGTCACTTTCACTTTTCATTTCTTCACTGTTATGAATTCCAGGATGACACAATTATCTTATTTCACCTGTCACTTCAGTACCATGGCTGGTTTCAGCTGGGACACCTGGGCTTCTTATCCCTATTTGGTCTTTCATCCTGAGCTTCTTTACAGTGGGGGAGTCTCCGGATTTTAAGGAAAGCATGAGTAGAAGCTGCAAGAGCTCTTGAAATAAACAATCAGGGTTAGACTAATACACCCCCAACTCTTTTTTTAGTTTTTTAATTGAAGTACAGTTGATTTACAATGTTGTATTAGTTTCTGGTGTACAGCAAAGTGATTCAGTTATATACATATGTGTCTATATACATATTATTTTTCATATTCTTTTCCATTATGGTTTATTACAGGATACTGAATATAGTTCCCTGTGCTCTATAGTAGGTCCTTGTTGTTTATTTTATATATAGTAGTTTGTATCTGCTAATTCCAAGTTGCTAATTTATCCCTCTTCCACCCCCTTTTCCCTTTGGAAGCATAACTTTGTTTTTAGAGTCTGAGTCTGTTTCTGTTTTATAAATAAGCTCATTTATATCTTTTTTTTAGACTTCACTTATAAGTGATGTCATATGATATTTGTCTTTCTCTGATTTGCTTCACTTAGTATGATAATCTCTATGTCTATCTATGTTGTTGCAAAAGGTATTATTTCATTCTTTTTATGGCTGAGTAGTATTCCATTGTGTCTGTGGTGTGTATACACACACACACACACACTCACACACACACACACACACACACACACACACACACACACACCCCGTATCTTCTTTATCCAGTCATCTGTAGATGGACTCTTACGTTGCCTCCACGTTTTGGCCACTGTGCATAGTGCTGCTGTGAGCACGGGGGTGCATGCCTCTTTTCAAATTAGAGTTTTCTCCTGCTATGTGTCCAGGAGTGGAATTGCTGAATTACGTGCTAACTCCAGTAGACTCAACTCTTAATGAAAGTCCATGCAGAAGACTGGTGGCCGTATTTAACTTACCATGTATGCCATTTGTCACCCATTTTCACTTATTTTCTCAGTAGCTGTTGATTATATTGGGCTATATGACATAAATCTAAAATGAGTAAGAGCAGTGGAGTCATCAAAATCTTGCCATTCCATTAGACCATTTCCAATTATACCTTTAGTTTTCAGGTTTAGTGCTTTGAGCAGAAACCCTCCTTCTGGAAGTGCTTTGGCATAGAGAGACTGGTTATTAATGACAAACTTCTAATGTACTTTGGAAATATTGATTGAAGAACAGTGGCCATATGGGTCTCCTTTCTTCAGATGACAGAAGAACAAGGGATCGTCACAGATAGCCCCATTTAATCTGCCAGTGGTTTAGATTTATATCCCTGATCTAAAGCTCTTTTGTTTACTAACTTTAAAAACTTGATTTGATTTCCGTGTGCATGCGTGCTAAGTTGCTTCAGTCGTGTCTGACTCTGTGTGACCCCATAGACTGTAGCCCGCCAGGCTCCTCTGTCCATGGGATTCTCCAGGCAACAATACTGCAGTGGGTTGCCATTTCCTGCTCCAGGGGATCTTCCCGACCCAGGGATCGAACCCGGGTCTCTTATGTCTCCTGCATTGCCAGGCAGGTTCTTTACCACTAGCGCCACCCGGGAAGTCCAGTGTATTAAAACTCCAGCCCCCTCATCTTAGCGCTATGGATGACCTGGAACAGTAATCTTGAGTCCCAGTGGAACATAAAATCACCTAGAGAGCTTTGCAAAAACCACACTGTCCCCAGATTGTCATGTGATCGGTGGGGGGAAGGGAGGGAAGTTGGTGGATGGTCCATCTGTTCACAGTGTTCCTCTCCTGCCTCCACTCTTTCCTGCACCCCCCATCTTGCTACCAAAAGTCCATCATGTCAAAAGTGGGAATAGGTTCTCACTGAGCGCTTATTCCTGCGACCCTCTTGTTGCAGGCATGAACCCTGATAATAAAGCAATTATTTAATGTTACTTAGGGAGGCCAAGTTTAGTGATAGCCTTTCCTTTATTTCCCTAATCATATGTAGTTCATTAAGTGGTTGACTTGCTTTCCTTCCTTCGTCCACCAAACAGAATTTTTAAGAAATCCATCCAGCTTTGCAGAGGAGCAATAGCTTATGTCTCAGTGTATGTATTGGCACCACACACACTTGTGTTTCTTTTGGCAAAATTATCACTTAAAAAAATTGAGTATTCTGGGGTACCATGTGGTGGTTTAGCCATAACAGGTTGCTAGCGAGGGAATCAAGACAGAGGCTGACGTTGCCTTAAATGTGAGCTTACATAAGTCGCATTCGTCAGCACTGGTTTCAAACAATTGCACTTCTTAGGAAGCCAGTGGTGAATTGTATCTTCCTCCTGGAAAATGATGCCTTCCCCCTTGTGAGGGGTGGGCTGTGCAGGCAGGAACCTCCTGGGGAAGAGAGGTGTCACTGTGATTGTTGCTGTGCTTTTAATGTCATGCTGAGTGCAATCTCTCATCCACAGCAGTTTCCCCTTCTCATTCAAATCCAAGCATACAAACATTTCCCTAACTACTGTTTCAGACCATAATGTTTATCTGGCAGACCTGTGCAAGCTGAATTCTGGAAGGAAACCTAGCTTTAAGAAAAAAAAAAAAAAAACCTTAGAACATTGTGTTCAGGACTGAAATCAAGGATGTAGTTTCCCACATGTGTTGTTTTCCAGACAGTTTTCAAGGTTTTTTTTTTTTTCCCCTGAAGAACCTAGAATGATTCTTGTAGGTAGAGGGGAAATGACACCAGGAGACACAGAGAGTAAAGGAATCCACACACATCTCCCAGACAGTAACTATTCTATTCATTTACACTTCAGTCTCACTTCAGGAAGGATTTGAAGTGGCTTACTGATGTCACCACAGTCCCTCCAGAAGAGCTGGCAAAGGGAAATAACAGTGGAAACGCAAGAGGGGGTCAGCTGACATTCCTCTCAAGGGAGTGAGATTCCTGCCTCTCCAGCCCATTTTCCTCTGGGCTTCTGGGAGTCCAGGCAGGAAAGGAAAGTGTTGCATCTGGACAGTTGAGGGTCCAAGGGTCAGACACTGGCACAGGAGGACAAGACCAGCCACAACGCCCTCGTTTCCTGGCCTCACTCTCTGGAGGATTACAGAGGTGGGCTTTGAATGAATCCTTCCATTTCTAGCAGAGATGTGTAGTGTCAGAGGGTCACAAAGCTATATCTTTCAGTCCTATTGCATCATGCTTGGTTTTTGAATTAGCTCCTTCAGTCAGGCACACTTTCCTATTCTGCTGGGAGATACTTAATTCTCCTTATAGCAGTCAGCCACATGTCTTGTAGTAGGCCTGTTAGATCAGAAAGTGGGGCATTAAAAGGAACTAAAGGCAAACATTTCAGACAGGCCCAAGGCATAAGGGCATTTGGATGGAGTATCAGGGTTTAAATGATCATTGTGTGATTCTGTTGCATGAACGGAGAATGCACAGACTTTCTTGGAAGACTTCATGAGGCTAGTTATGAGCAGGGTAGTGGAGCATGACCATGATGTCTAAGCTCCTTATTCATCGGGGTTCAGACTCTCAACTCACCATTTTTTAGTTATATGGCCTTAAACATGGAGAAGGCAATGGCACCCCACTCCAGTCCTCTTGCCTGGAAAATCCCATGGACGGAGGAGCCTGGTGGGCTGCAGTCCATGGGGTCGCTAAGAGTCGGACACGACTGAGCGACTTCACTTTCACTTTTCACTTTCATGCATTGAAGAAGGAAATGGCAACCCACTCCAGTGTTCTTGCCTGGAGAACCCCAGGGACGGGGGAGCCTGGTGGGCTACCGTCTAAGCAGCAGCATGGCCTTAAACAAGTAACGTCATTTCTCAGAGCCTCAGTTTACCCATCTGTAAGATGGCTGTAATAATGCCAATCTCAGAGTGGTTATGAGACTCAAGCAGGACTATGCACGTGAAGCCTTTAGGAATCACTGACGTGTGGTCATCCCTGGCTAATGCCAGTGGTTACTGTGTATAAAGTCCGGAACCTCTGGTTGTTGTTGTCACTCTGTAACTCTTCATTTTCATTGTTTAAGGAACTGACTAGTAAAAGGAATAAAATTGCCTGTCAGTCTGCTGGAAAACAGAGGTGGGAAGAACCCAGAAACACTAATTGTGTTTGTGTTCTCTGAGTGAGAGCTTTTTCACTTGTTCAGTGAAGGGATGGGAATGGAGCACCTGCAAAGCCCTTTCTAACATGGGGAAGGGATGCTGTGTGCTTATCAGGAGACACATCTTCTCTAAGGGCCTCAACTGCCCTCCAAAAGGAGGGGTCAGGGGGTCAGATGCAGGTACCTCTGCAGGAGACAGTCCCAGAGCACTCCCCTGCCCAGGACATCCCTGTCCCGGGAGGAGGGACCAAAAGCATTCCTAAGTCTTGGATCAGGCCTCATGTTTTAAAACCCTAAAATTGTTGACTGTGGCCGTGACTTAGACTCACTGTGTAGGAAGATGGAAGAGTGCTGCCAGCCATTTCTGGCTAAGATGCTCAGTTATAGAAGCCAAAATCATTTGCCTTAGAAACAACTTCTGTGTTAGAATGGTAGAATTATGGAGGATTGATTTTTTTCAATTTAGTTTCATATTATAAAGTTATACTTAAGTCTTCTAAGAGGACATATGCATAAGATGAGCCAAGGTAAATTAATACACTTATGTGCAAATACTTACATAAACCCTTATAGAAAGAGACCTCATAGTACCTCAATGCCATACAAATGTGAACAGAAAAAGCACATACTTTGTGTCAGAAAAGGCCTGGATTTGAACTCAGTTGCAGCACATTCTGAGCACCCAGTGCCCGGGTATGTCACTCCTGAGAACCTCAGTCTCCTTGTCTGTTAAAGGCGTGGTATTTGCCTGATTCGCCCGATGCACAGACTAAATGAGACCACAATATGAACTGCCTGGCAATGTCAGTTTTCACCCCCTCTCTCCAGCCAGGGTTGGGAAAGGTGTAGGGGTTGCTTGATGGGAGGGGTGAGCTTTGGACAATTCATCAAGACTACTGAGGAAGTATGAGCGTGGAAAATGGGGGGAGAATTTTCACTTCATTTTCAGTTAGGCATGTCAGGTTTCTTTTTATCCATCCACCTTGTTTATTCATACATTTGTGCATTAATTCACTCATCCAGCCATTTTTCTATTGAGTATCTTGCACTGTGCAAGATACTGTTGAGACAGAGATGAATGAAAGAGCTGGGGGTTTGGGGGGAACTTTTTGGAATTAAATTGATTACATGAATGCAGAGATGGCACCTTGCTTCCTTAAGCACTATCTTGTGTGTTGGTGTTTAGGTATAAAAACATAACATTAAAAACCTAAAGCTTAGCTGTAGAATCAAAGATACGAGAAGTTTGGTGTTCTACATGTGTCCATAATTTAGTCTGTGTGTGTGTGTGTGTGTGCGCGCGCGTGCGTGCGTGCGTGTGTGTGTATAAAAGACCTTGATGCTGGGAAACAGAGGGCAGAAGGAGGAGGGGTTGACAGAGAATTAGATGGTTGGATAACATCACCGATGCAATGGACATGAGTTTGAGCAAACTCCAGGAGATAGTGAAGGATAGAGGAGCCTGACGCACTGCAGTGTATGGGATAGCAAAGAGTCAGACATGACTTAGTGACTGAACAACAAATATTAAAATTTAAAAGTACTGTTTTCCCACGTGATCTCATCTGTTCATCGTTAACTGCTTATTTTACCAATCAATCCTCCTGTTGTGTACTGGAAACCTACATCTTCATATTATGTACTAGAAATGTACATCTTCAAAGATCAGTTATTTTATGTTTAAGATTGAGACTAAGTCCAGAAAGACTGTATGTCTAGGCAATTACATGCTATTCCTAATTTTAAAATGTGTATTAAAATACTTTACTATCTTCCATCTGGAGCAGTATGTGGTGCTGAGCAGCTCTCATTGTTATAGATTTCTTCTTTAGCTGTACATTTAAATTCCTTTCTTGTGCCAGAGCCTGACATTTCACCTGAGTGTGCCACCTGGCATGTTCAAAATGACAAAATATTCATTTTCATCCTCCTATAGCTGGCTTCTCCCTGATGAATTTGTAGTTCTTAACTACCATTATGAACAACTTGGGTTCTGTTCTATTCATTTCACTTTAGAGAAAAAAACTTAAAAAAAAAAAAAACTGTTTCCAGAGTATTTTAAGTAGTATGAAGTTTTTCAGTGGTATACATAAGATGGGTGCAGGTGGTTTAGTTGCTAAGTTGTGTCCAATTCTTTGTGACCCCATGGACTATAGCCCAACAGGCTCCTCTGTCCATGGCATTTCCCAAGCAAAAATACTGGAGTGGCTTGCCATTTCCTTCTCCAGAGGATATTCCTGACCCAGGGATTGAACTTGCATCTCCTGCATTGGCAGGCAGATTTTTTTTTTTTTACCACTAAACCACCATAGCAGCTAAGAAATTGCTGGTGTGAATTCCAGATGAAACAATAAAAGATCTTATACAGTGGACCATTTAACAAAGACTGTGCAGCATGGGCTCCTCACAACTGCACTTGTTATTCTAGCTTGAAAGTGAGAGGAGACAACTTCTCTATTCTCTGAGTCTTTTCTGTTCTTAACAACTATTAAGTTGTAGATAATTCAAAGTCTTCGGCTCCCCACTTTAAAACTGGATGCAGGTTGAATTTTGCTCATGGCAAAGTGTTGTTTGGATGTTAAACTAATGACAGGATTACTCTGAGGCATGCCTGGGGTGCTGCTTATGAAACCCTTGCTTCAGGGTAAGGCTGCAGGTAAAAAACATCATCCAGAAGAGCTGTTTTTTCAAGAAATTGTCATGAAACTGGTCCAAGAATAACTTGGAATTGTGTACTGCTTTGGAGGACACTTTAGACTGCTGTAGATGTTCATCATAGTTTTTATGGGAGATGACAATGTGTGAATAAGCTTAAATTTTTCTTATAATCTTCATTTACTCTGTATATATCTGATCAGTGTAACTGCTTGGAGAATCATGCCAAGAATGAGTATTTTCAAGTCATTTTGATACAGAGATATTTTTAGTTTTGCAAAAAGAGGAGGACTGGTATACTTGCTAGAAGTGGTAATAAAAAGTCAGTTTGCAAACTCACAATGTTTTAATACCATATCCTTTGAGACACTCTAGCTTTATAATAAAACTCATATTTTCAGCTACTTTGAGGTACAGGGTAACAATTTGGTATTTTATATACGAGTTTAGTGGAAATCATTCTTCATAATATTTTCTTCATGTCTTCCCATAAGTCCCTCAAGTGAACACATTGCATATTAAATTTTGTTCTTTTGAATTGATTAGTATTATGACTCAATTGGATTTAGCCCTCTTTCTATACATAGTTTGGATCCCAGAACCCTCGCAGTTCAGTTCAGTTTAGTCGCTTAGTCATGTCCGACTCTTGGACCTCATGGACGGCAGCATGGCAGGCCACCCATGTACATCACCAACTCCCAGAGTTTACCCAAACGCATGTCCATTGAGTTGGTGATGCCATCCAACCATCTCATCCTCTGTCGTCCCCTTCTCCTCCTACCCCTAATCCCTCCTGGCATCAGGGTCTTTTTCAGTGAGTCAGCTCTTCACAGCAGGTGGCCAAACTATTGGAGTTTCAGCTTCAACATCAGTCCTTCCAATGAACACCCAGGACTGATCTCCTTTAGGATAGACTGGTTGGATCTCCTTGCAGTCCAAGGGACTCTCAAGAGTCTTCTCCAACACCACAGTTCAAAAGCATCAATTCTTCAGTGCTCAGCTTTCTTTATAGTCCAACTCTCACATCCATACATGACCACTGAAAACACCATAGCCTTGACTAGATGGACCTTTGTTGGCAAAGTAATGTCTCTGCTTTTTAATATGCTGTCTAGGTTGGTCATAACTTTCTTTCCAAAGAGTAAGCATCTTTTAATTTCATGGCTGCAATCACCATCTGCAGTGATTTTGGAGCCCCCCAAAATAAAGTCAGCCACTGTTTCCACTGTTTCCCCATCTATTTGCCATGAAGTAATGGGACCAGATGCCATGATCTTAGTTTTCTGAATGTTGAGCTTTAAGCCAACTTTTTCACTCTCCTCTTTCACTTTCATCAAGAGGCTCTTTAGTTGTTCTTTGCTTTCTGCCATAAAGATGGTAACATCTGCATATCTGAGGTTATTGCTATTTCTCCCGGCAATCTTGATTCCAGCTTGTGCTTCTTCCAGCCCAGCGTTGCTCATGATGTACTCTGCATAGAAGTTAAATAAGCAGGGTGACAATATACAGCCTTGACGTACTCCTTTTCCTATTTGGAACCAGACTGTTGTTCCATGTCCAGTTCTAACTGTTGCTTCCTGACCTGCATACAGGTTTCTCAAGAGGCAGGTCAGGTGGTCTGATATTCCCATCTCTTTCAGAATTTTCCACAATTTATTATGATCCACACAGTCAAAGGCTTGGCATAGTCAATAAAGCAGAAATAGGTGTTTTTCTGGAACTCTCTTGCTTTTTCCATGATCCAGCGGATGTTGGCAATTTGACTGATTTCTCTTCCTTTTCTAAAGCCAGCTTGAACATCTGGAAGTTCATGGTTCATGTACTGCTGAAGCCTGGCTTGGAGAATTTTGAGCATTACTTTGCTAGCATGTGAGATGAGGGCAATAGTGTCGTAGTTTGAGCATTCTTTGGCATTGCTTTTTTGGGGGGGATTGGAATGAACTTATTTTGAAAGAATTCTTATACATTTCTTAAGACCATTTTATAAATGCCACATAACTCTGAATTACATTAAAGTACATAAAGCATTTTATGAACTAAATGTGATTTCTGTTAATTTAAACTTTGCAACTTTCCCATTTGGAGCACTTAATGATTTGCTATTTTGTCCCCTCCTCCCTTTTCCCTGAATCAACTTTTTGTTTACTTTTTTTAAAATTATAGCAATTAAGAATAGTTTTAGAATCTCAACTCTTTACTCTTCTTAGTAGATATTTGTATCAGCCAGGGTCAAGTGGAGAAACAGTAACAATAGGCCATATATATTTATCGCAAAGACCTAGAACATGATTGCAAGAGCTGGATAGGCAAGTCCAAAACCCATATAGTGAATCATCATGAAGGGCAGGCTGAAACTCTCAGGCCTGAGCTGAACCTCCTGTCCACAGGCAAAATTTCTCCTTTCTCAGGGAAGCTTCAGTTCTGCTGCTAAGGCCTTTCAACTGGTTGAATTAAGTCCACCCCAGATTATCTAAGATAATCTCCCTTACTTAAAGTCAACTGATTACTGATACCTTCACAGTGATAGCTAGATTAATGTTTGGATAACTAGAGACTATTGCCTCACCAAGTTGACATGTAATTAACATGGACCATAACATGTAAAAACAAAACATTTCAAATTCAAGAAGACCGATACAGATTTATGTGCTATTGTATTTCTTTGATATCAGTCGAATCCAGTTTTGTTCCTTTAGTGTTGCAGTGAAATGCACACTTGTAAAAGTAAAAATTCAAGTCGCTTCTGTGTTGGCTGAGAGAATAGGGCAGTAGAGAGGTGACGTGGGTGGTTGTCACAGAGACAGTCTGCCCTGCAGACACAGCAGGCAGGCGGTTGGACAATTACAGGATTTCAAGGTAAGTTCACCCCAGTGTGTTCTGTCTTCTCTTTAGCTCCTGAGAACTAGCCTTTCTGAAGAACTCTATCTAATAAGAGAGCTTTCCTTGGCTGTTCAGAGTGTGTCTGTTGCTGACTGATTATCCAAAACAACCAGGCTTAAGCCTAGAAGCTTTGGAAACCAGGGGAAGAAACTCTGAGTTTTAGCAAGGATACCTGTGAAGTTGCCCAAAAAAGGCGGGATACAGGTACTGGGCTTTTGAAAACACTGAATGACTACTAAATTTGTTTTCTTCTGCTCTACCTCTCTCCCTGGAGAAGAAAATGGTGACCCACTCCAGTATTCTTGCCTGGGAAATCCCATGGACAGAGGAGCCCGGCGGGCTGCAGCCCACGGGGTTGCAAAGAGTCAGACACAACTGAGTGACTGAGCATGCTCTAACTCTCAGAAAAAAAGTTTCTTAAAGACACAGACTCTACATTCTTGGAGCATATGACTGGTATAGGCATCACTTTGGATCCCAGCAGGAAACAAACAGTGTGCTCAAATTAGGGCAGTTTGAGGAAGGGTTAACAAAATGGCCTATTTATAAAGGACTGAGCTCCAGGGAAACCCCAATGACATTATATAGTACCCAGTCACCACTGTGGGTGGGCCCCAGTCTGGGATTAAGGGAGGAGAGAGACCGGAAGTCTGAAGGCAAACCTGGGATGAGGGGATACCCTCATAGGTACTGTGACTCCAGGTTAGGTGATGAAACCAGTCCTCAGGAGAAGGAGCTGGGGGGACAGGAATGTCCTGACCCTGAAAATACACCTCCCTGTCTCCCTCTGTCACCTGCGCGGGTTCCCCAACCACTGAACCCATCAAAAGTCACAGGGCCACGGAGTCTTCTCATGTGGTCCCTCCACATTAGTTACCTGGTGGTTACAGTGAAGGGTAGGTCCGAAGGGGCAAGCCCTCTGTTAATGTTAGAAACAGCTTCAAGTGCATGATCTTGAACTAGAGGTATGATTTCTCTGAGGCTCAGTTTTCTCATTTTAAATAGAGTCATTATAATTAGCTGGCTAAGTTAGTTTAGGGACAGATAGCACATACAAATTTCCTTTAACAATAGGGGGCATTTAATGTAATAGCTGCTACTGTTTATTATAATTGACACCATTACTGTAATTGTTATAGGCAGGGGGTTCACAGGCCAGTAGGGAAAGAGATAAGATATTCAAGAAGCATTTTAAACTGTTTTAGAGTAACTATAGCATCTTACAAACAGTATATATTTATATATACTGTGTACCTTAACTTGGCCTTCCCTGGTGGCTCAGACAGCGAAGAATCTGCCTGCAATGCAGGACACCTGGGTCTGACCTAAACTCCGATAAGTCAAAACTCCCATCTCCTCTAGGTGCTCCTGATGACCGTACATTTTCACTTTTCCCTACCTATCTGCCTGACTAAAAAAGAACATTGGTGAACTACCCCGATTTGAATTCCTTTCCCCTCCTACCTACCTCATGGTGGAGAATTTAGAGACAAAGAAAATGGCTCCCAAATTTGGCATCAGTGGGGAGAAACTGAGACTAACGCACATGATCTGACTTCGCTGTTGCTGCCTTTGAAGTGATTTCATACAACTGTGAGTATTAGGCAAGTAATAATAGCACTGGGATATCATAAATGTGCCCACATATGTAGTTTCTCTTCTCTATGGCATTTAGGATTATAAAAGAGGATATACAGCTATAACAGTACAGATAGCAGTGCGTCTATAGATAGTATGGATCACTATGCTTTGTGTGTCAGGATGATTTAGATCATAAGTCAAATAGAAAGCCACATGGAAACATCTTAAAAATTCATCTCAGAGGAAGGTCAAAGGGAATCCATCGTCATTACAAGAAAGATCTGGACCGTCAAGGTTCTGGGGACACAAGCAATAGCATGCTGGTTTTGAAAAGAAATTCTTACTCATTCCTTATGGCAAGCATTCTGTGCTGTCTGCACGGATGAAGCTCCCAGCTGTGAATAAAACCAGGTCGGCGGCTCGGCAACAGTTTATCATATTACACCTATGAATAATTCACGAGTCATCTGTTGACCATAAAGCGCGCTAAGGAATTCTAATAAACGCATGATTTCTACTTCCTGGGGTAAAGCAGTATTGGCATTTACAACCTGTCTGAACAATAAAGTGCTGGTAAAAATATGACTGACAGTTATGAGTCTTTGCTATTCCTAAGCATTAATCACCTCGAAGGACAATATCAGCTATCTGCATTTCTCAGACTGTTAGTTACAAAATGCTAGCAACATGTTAAACTTCAGTTACTTCTTATAGTATCTCATGTTCACATGAGCAAGACTTAATGACTCACAAGACAGTTTGAAATAAATATGGATATGCACCCTGGAATTTTCTCTTTCAATGGCAATAATTATTAACAACACTAGTTTCGGAGGTAGTAATTTTTGGGAGTTTAGTTCTTATTCAGAGTGTACTGAAGATGTGATTATTATTAGTACCGCTGTCTTTCCCAGCATATAATTATTCCCATATTAATTTAACTTGTTATTGGGTGAAAATAGCACCATATTGGCAGAGGGATATGATGTTAAAGTATCAATGATACAAAATGATTTTAACATAGAGTTAAACTTTGTGATGATTCTGAGTTATCTCACGAAATCATGAGTATTGCCTTTTATGACATCCTGATCGTGCTGGGGGAAAAAAAATAAGAAAATAAATACATTTTTTAAAAGTATCAAACTTGAATCAGATTTTTGTTATTCTGATATTTTAGTTTTGAATATCCTGTCTACTTTTTGGACATAGGCATGTGTTCTGATTACCCTTTCACAGAAGAAATTGAAGCTCACCTGAATGGATTAGGAAACAGATGTGAGTTGTGCAGACCTCAGGTCTTGTCACTAGCCTTCCAGTCACTTCTCTTTCCTCCCATTTTTCCTTCAGAAATGGCAGAATGGTATATTTAAAATGGATAAGCAACAAGGACATATTGTATAGCACAGGGAACTCTGCTCAATGTTGTGTGGCAGCCTAGATGGGAGGGCAGTTTGCAGGAGAATGGATCCATGTCTATGCATATGACTGAGTTGCTCTGCTGTCCATCTGAAACTACGACAGCCCTGCTAATTGGCTATACTCCAATATGAAATAAAAGGTTAAAGAAAGAAAAAGAAGGAAAAGAAATGGAATAACGGACCCTTCCCTTCACAGCAGGACTAGAGCTCTATTCCACTGGTGAGACATCTCTTTTGAACCAGAAGAAAAAAGTTCATGCTCCACAAGTCTTGATTTTCTCTCTCATTTCAACTAAGGAGTAATGTGACTCTGTTGGACTGTCTTGAAATTTTGAAAGTAAAGATAATCAAATGCATATGTAGCAAGACTTTGGTTTTGTAAATAAAGAGAGAGAGAAAGAGTGTGTGTGTGTGATTTTTGTGTTGATTTTAGAAGTTCTGGAGGGAGTATTGCTAAATATTGAAAATGATTATCTCTAGGTTTGATTTTGCCTAGATAAGGGTGCTGGCATAAAGGGACTGAATAGGCAGCATTTCAATTTGATACAATGTCATAAGTGGATGATGTGCTCTGTGGCTTTGGGGGTGCCTGCCCTGTGAGGTTTGGCTGAAGTCTCGCACAGCAGTCTGTCTTATCTGCCTGCCATTAAGTGGCCTTGGGGCTTTGCAAATTGAGCTGCAGTCCTCTCTGACTAAATAGATCTTGTCTCTCTTAGGTTGTAAAAATTACTCTGGACTCTGTGTTCCACCTAGGATTTATGATTTCTCTATGCTATATGTTTGTGTTGACATAAATAGTCTTCCCAGAAATTTGGCACAAGCCTGGCCATGTGCTGATTCTTAGAGATCACCAAGAAATCAATTCCAGCTCCAACATCACATCACTGTGTTTAGCCTCTAATCTTTAAGTGGGTACTCCATAATTTTGTCAAAGGCATTAATTTGAAAGAAAAAAATGCTTTATAGCTTTGTGTTTTATTGAACTCTGATTGATTTTTTAAAAATGTTACCAGAATCCTCACGTATGTTACCTAAATCTCCAGCCTCTTTTATGTCCTAAGTTGTGGCATTTTGGGCTTCCCTTGTGGCTCAGCTGGTAAAGAATCCTCCTGCAATGCAGGAGACCTGGGTTCAGTCCCTGGGTTGGGAAGATCCCCTGGAGAAGGGAATGGCTACCCATTCCGGTATTCTGGCCTGGAGAATTCCATGGACTACATAGTCCATAGGGTGGCAAAGAGTCGGACGCAACTGAGCTACTTTCACTTTTACTTTGTAGAATTTCCCCACTTTTGACATGATGTTTGATGCAGGAGTTGCTTATTATCCCCATTTTTTTAAAAAAAGGTGTAAAATAGGAGGAAATTACACAGGAGGAGAGAAAGGCTCTTCATAGAAATGGCCTATGGGTTCATTTGACATTAGTGTTGACTGCTGTATGAAAACAAACTCAATAGCTATCCAATACTTAAAAGTCTAAATTTTTCATATACCGTTTGTGGGTGAACTCAACCCAGATTTTTAATGAGTTTGTCTCTTTTGGGATTTGCAGGATTTAGTAATTAATACTAAGTAACTAGCTTGCCCAATATGGTCAGATGAACAACCTTTTGCCACACATTCTACTGGAAGATGAAGGCAACATTTGATTTCATGGCATTTAATAGGTAATTTTTAAATGGCAAGTAAATGGGCAATTGATTATATTTTTTCCAGTGAACACAACCACCACTAAAATACTTTGTCTCCTCTAATTAGCATCAGTGCCATATTTTCATAATGAAAATCAATGTCAGTGGTGAAAAAGATTTTCACAAGATCTATAAAGCTTTTGGTGGATGAAGATCTCTGTGGCTGGTGCTGAGGAAATCAAAGTGAACAAAGATCCTCCGATTAAAAATAAAATTAAAATTAAAAAAAGATGTAGTCTTGATTTCCAGTATTTTGACTAAATCACGGATAAATTTTCTAGAAAAATAGAGACAAAAACATTTGACAGAAGAGACAAATAACTTCAAAGCTGTGAACAGTGTTCAACTCACCACACACAAAATAAATATAAGCTGTCTGTGAAGTCGCTCAGTCGTGTCCGGCTCTTTGTGACCCCATGGATTGCAGCCTACGAGGCTCCTCTGTCCATGGGAAATATAAGTCAAAACAGAAAAAAAAGAAGTGAACACAGGAGTTCACAGTCCAGTGGGAAGGCAAAAATCAGGCAAAGAAGCACAGAAGGAAGTGTAAAATTACAACTGTGGCACAGGTTATGGAGGAGAAAGGTCATTATGCTGCTTAAGACCAGTTCTCTAGAAGCAGAGCCTGAGGCAGGGATTTCAGTGCCCATGATTTGTTGGGGGGAAGGGGTGCTCTTGGAAGAAGCCGATGTCCAGCTCAGGCTGAGGCCTGGAAGAGTGAGGACTCAGCTGGACTGGGTGTCAGCCTGATCCCATGGGGGCTCTGGGGCATGAGTTGTACCAGAGTTGCCTCATTTTAAGGCACAAGGCTGGCATCTTGCAATCTCCTCGACCTCATGCTAGTCAGATATGAACCAGGGTCTGACCTGGGTTCAGTGAGTATGGCTCCTGGGCAAAGGGACTTCTGTAGGGCCAAGGGCAATGTTCCAGAGAAGAAAGGCAGTAACTAGGAGAATGAGTACATTGAGTCATGGGCGGGGGGCTGGGGGCACTACAGATTCTGAGAGAACATACATTCTTCTTTGTCCAGAACCCACTGGTGGCCTCCCATCGCAAGAAGAAAATCTCTTGACAAAGACTCTCGAGGCCCGTGGGCGCTGGTGCCCACTCTGACCTCACCTCATGAATGTCCTTGAGTCAATACTTGTTGTTCGACATGATAGTCACTGTTACCCTCGTTAACCTGGCTCTGGCTGGCTTTCTGGTTATCTTTTCTTAAAAAATTAATTTATTTATTTTAATTGGAAGCTAATTACAATATTGTGGTGATTTTTGCCATACATTGACATGAATCAGCCACAGGTGTTGAAACAGCAATGTATATTTTGGGCATTACTTTGCACTTCATTACTGTGTATTGAGGCTCCCAGGTGGGTGGTCATACATTTTTATTTCAAAGACTATAAGTGCCCTAGAATTTTAAGTTAAAACTTTTAATATACAGCAAGATTGCCGGGAGAAATATCAATAACCTCAGATATGCAGATGACACCACCCTTATGGCAGAAAGTGAAGAGGAACTAAAAAGCCTCTTGATGAAAGTGAAAGAGGAGAGTGAAAAAGTTGGCTTAAAGCTCAACATTCAGAAAATGAAGATCATAGCATCTGGTCCCATCACTTCATGGGAAATATATGGGGAAACAGTAGAAATAGTGTCAGACTTTATTTTTTTGGGCTCCAAAATCACTGCAGATGGTGACTGCAGCCATGAAATTAAAAGATGCTTACTCCTTGGAAGAAAAGTTATGACCAACCGAGATAGCATATTCAAAAGCAGAGACATTACTTTGCCAACAAAGGTCCGTCTAGTCAAGGCTACGGTTTTTCCAGTGGTCATGTACGGATGTGAGAGTTGGACTGTGAAGAAGGCTGAGAGCGGAAGAATTGGTGTTTTTGAACTGTGGTGTTGGAGAAGACTCTTGAGAGTCCCTTGGACTGCAAGGCGATCCAACCAGTCCATTCTGAAGGAGATCAACCC
The DNA here is from genome assembly GCF_014754425.2 of Oryx dammah. Lineage (NCBI taxonomy): Eukaryota > Metazoa > Chordata > Mammalia > Artiodactyla > Bovidae > Oryx > Oryx dammah. Next base: position 47,282,012 of record NW_024070193.1, on the reverse strand, counting down.
TGGGATTTCTTTGGAAGGAATGATGCTAAAGCTGAAACTCCAGTACTTTGGCCACCTCATGCGAAGAGTTGACTCATTGGAAAAGACTCTGATGCTGGGAGGGATTGGGGGCAGGAGGAGAAGGGGACGACCGAGGATGAGATGGCTGGATGGCATCATGGACTCGATGGATGTTAGTCTGAGTGAACTCCGGGAGTTGGTGATAGACAGGGAGGCCTGGCGTGCTGTGATTCATGGGGTCGCAAAGAGTCAGACACTACTGAGTGACTGAATTGAACTGAACTGATGGCTTTTCTGGCTCCAGAGAAATCTCTTCTCTAAACCAAACATGATCACATTACTATCTCTGTTTGAAATCGGCCCAGGATTGAGGATAGAAAAATAGAGAATCTTTAAGGTCAAATTCTGTGTATACACGTGGTGGGGGTCGGCGGGAAGGGGTGTCTTAGTTCCCCAACCAGGGAGTGAACCTGGGCCTCCCACAGTGAAAGTGTCAAGCCCTAACCACTGGACCTTCAGGAAGTTTCCTCAAAACTTGCTTTTGATTTCACACAAAACAATGACTGGATAACCGTGGGATTCCTATTCTGGGACCTAACTTCTGCCTTTGTTTGTCTCTAACATCTCTGCTGTCTTAGCTGTTTTCAGAACCTTTCCCAACATTCATACTTTATTATTTGGTATCAGGTTTTTTTCCTCCTTGCATTCTTCACTTTTCTGAGTTCTATTTTTAGTTTCCATAATCAAGGGAGGTTTGGGGAACCTGGTTCTTCGTCAAAATAAGATGCTGCCTCCTAGCTGTTTCTGTTGTTGGGGTCAGGGTGCAGAGATGCCTCACTTGATGACACTGTGATCTGATCCTGTCTTTGAGATGTTCTGAATCATTTTCAGGAACAGCCCAGAGGCTAGGTCTGAAACACTGCCAAGTTCCTGAAGAGACGATTTTATCTGACCATCTTTCCTCAATCACAGGAATGTATATTGCTTACAAGACATACATCTAATGACTGATTTGACACAGGAGGCCACCACGTATCAGCAAACGCATGTGTTCTACTTGGGGACCCAGTATCTGCCAGCCAGGGGCTGGGGTAGAAGACTTTGGCACATAGGAGGAGCTTGGGAAAATGTACCTAGATTGACTAAAAGTAGCTAGGGTGGAGAACACAAGGATTAAAAAAACACACGATTATAATTACATACTTTAGTTAACTCATCTATAAACTAGGGGCCAGACCTATCTTTGGGGAGTGTTAAATGAAAGGTTGCATATAAAATGCTTAACAGAACGACAGACTTAATGATATCAGAACACTACTTAGTAAAGTTACATACAGCACAGGGTGAAAGTAATCAGTTCCGTAGAGAGTAGTGTGGACAAGAGTATCTGAGAAACCTTAGTAGGTTGGTCTTGAGAATTCAACCAGATTTTGTGGGTCTGTCACATCCATCACAGTCTGTCTTGGCAGCAACACCCATGTCTGTTGGGGGCGTCATATACATTTGTGTAGGAAGAGAAACTGGACCCTGGACCCTATGGATAGGGTTGGGGCTTCCCAGGTGACTCAGTGGGTAAAGAATCTGCATGCAGTGCGGGAGATGCGAGTTTGATCCTTGGGTTGGGAAGGCCCCCCCTGGAAGAGAGCATGGCAGCCCGTTCTAGTTTTCTTGCCTGGAGAATCCCATGGACAGAGGAGCCTGGTGGGCTACAGTCCATGGGGTTGCCAAGAGCCAGACACAACTGAACGACTGAGCACACAGATAGGTTTGATCCCCTAATATTGCTTGACATTTCTGTGAATCGAATAGTCAGTTTTATTACCAAAGGAAATTATGAAAGGAACCACTTCCAGCTTCAGTTAAGTATTATTTACAAACACTCGATGGCCTCTATTGTGTTAAACAACAATAATTGCTAATGATTGCATTTCAGAAGTCCAGGGACTGCCAAGTCTCCTGGGAATGACATAAAATATTTTTATTAAAATTTAGTAATTTCAACATCATAAAATATCTACTGGTGACATATAATCAGTAAACATTAGTAATCTTTAAAAAATATATTTTAAAGAAAGAGAGGTGTCTTTTTAGGATCTTCTCTAGAGACTACATTTTTTCAGTTTTTCAGTAACTTCAGCTCCACTTTTTTGTTGTTTACATGATGATCCTAATTACTAGACCTTGTTTCCTCTGAAAATGGAATCTTAAAACCATTTCCTCTCTTTTGAAGGAAAAATATAAAGTGGTATTTTGGCAAAAACTCCTCAGGATTATTTACCCAGTAATGTCAGACTCATAGTTCCATTTTCCATAAGTTTGAGTCATCTAGAGTAGTATGGAAGAGCACTTTTTGTGATGATGAATGGGTAGCAAGTGTTTAACCAAAGATTAGAAATATTTAAAATCTAAAGCAATCATAGAAACTTATTTCTTCAGCAATCCTTTTGAAATTTTACTTCAGACAAGGCTTAATCCATAACCAAATAACATTGCTAAATATAAACCTGAAATACAGGTTTCTGATATTTGAAAAGGTGGGCCTGGATTACATTTCAGTCTTCACATGATCCAGTTTCTTTATCCCTCCCAGGGCCCATCCAGTATATGGTGCACTTAACTAAACATCGTCAGGAAAACGTGAAATAGTCCTGCAATAGAAGAAAATCTAAAACAAAAGGGAGTATTGGTTTCCTTGGTCAAAAATGTCTCCTTCGGCATATGTGTATAGACATACAGTCTTCTTTGCTGTATAACATGAATTTTAATCCTAAAGTTTAAGTAATATGAGTTACTGATTAGGAATATTTTCTGTCACAAATTATTCAGTTTATAATGCTTGACTATTTTGACTCTACTAATTTTAGTTCCTAAGGCCTCTCCTGCTATGATCACCATGACGCTTGATTCATTCCAATTATCTATTTATTCAACAAATAGCCAACAGCCTGCTCCTGGACTCTGTGGGAGGGCTGGGCCCTGCCCTTCTGGAGGTTATGTTCTAGTGGAGCAGACAATTAGCAAGTAAACACAGGAATAGATCCGTAAAGTTATTTGTTACAGATTGTGATAAAGGGTGGGAAAGAAAGAAATAGAGCTCCCTAATGGACATGAATGAGGACATGTTCTTTACAAAATGTTTGAGGACAGAACCTTTATGTCCCTTGATTCCCCAATAATAAACAACCCATGAGAAATTTAATTTAGAATTAGGTGCCAGGAAATGCTGCCTTCCGGTGTGTCTATGATGTAAGGCCACATTCTGTGACCAAAGAAACGTTGAAAAGCTGAAACATTGCTGAAAGCTTTCAGAGTGTCTTGTTATTCATTCTGATTGTTCTAGTCATCAGGGCCCAGTAGATGACACAGTCAGATTGCTAGGTGGTAGACCTGTTCCCAGTTCTAAGTGCAGGGCTGCCCTCTAGTGGACTCTGAATAAATGTTGTTGCTGCTACTGCTGCTGCTAAGTCGCTTCAGTCCTGTCCGACTCCGTGCGATCCCATAGATGGCAGCCCACCAGGCTCCCCCATCCCTGGGATTCTCCAGGCAAGAACACTGGAGTGGGTTACCATTTCCTTCTCCAATGCATGAGAGTGAAAAGTCAAAATGAAGTTGCTCAGTCGTGTCCGACTCTTTGCAACCCCATGGACTGCAGCCCACCAAGCTCCTCCATAATGTTACTTGAGGATAATAGGTTATAAAATACAAAACTTGCAGGCAAATGGCAAACTGTATGAAGACTGGTATGTCTAAGCTTCAGTCTCAGCAAGCTTCTAAAGACAAACTCCTATAACCAGTTGTCCTCAGGATATATGTCCCTATTAGCTTGAGGCTTGGGTTTTAGAACCAGATGGAAACTTAGTTCTCTGCTCCTACTTCTCATTTCTAGAGAAGAAACTCAGAATTCAGAAAGGTAACATGACTTGGCCACTGTCCCAAGGTGAATGAGAACTAAACTGTAAACGTGATTCTTTCTCTGTAAATATCTCTCGTTTATTTGATCAAATTTATTTAACTATTTTTACTATCTTCCTACCTCTCTCCCCTTCACTCACTTTTCCCGAGGCACCTTGTTCTCTTACTGTTCCTCCAGCACATTGGGCAAGGCTTCCCACACTCAGATCTTGGCACTGGGTGCTCCCTCTGCCTGCCATGTTCCTCCCTGTACTGCCTTCAAGCCGTTGCTCAGATGTCACCTTCTCACTCTGACCACCCTATTTAATACACAGGCTCCCACCAGCACTCCAGATCTATCTTTTCCCTGGTCTACTTTTGCCCATAGTAAGTATCACCATCTGTCTATAATTTAGGTATTCATCATGTAATATCAGGAATGTAAGTGCCTGACCGCGGAAATCTTTGTCTCTTTTGCGCTTTTGTCCCGTGGACATAGCCCATGTGCCTAGGATAATGTGTAGCACACAAAAGGGGCTTAGTAAACATGTGTCAGAGTAACCTTCCAAAATGAATACGTCACCTAGTGGAAGGGCCACTCGCTCCGGCAGGGAAGTTCAGCTCTACACGACGGCTGGGAGAAGCTGAGCAAATTTCCTATGCCTCATGGAAGACCAGGCCACGTTGCCTAACTGCACCGACCACCCACCATTGCCATCACGATTAGCCCAAGAGACCAGTTTAGACCTTCTGATTCTCTCTCCCCAAAGCGGTCTCCAGGACCCATCCCATCAAGCCTCTCATCACCCTATACCTGCCTCATGTCCATGTCCATGTGCAAAGCCTCCTCGGTCTGTGGAATCTCTCCCCATGCAGTGCACTTCAGTCTCTCTTCTGCCTCCATCTCTACCACCCCAGCTCTGCCCCCATCATCAGCAGAGCCAGCCTGTCCCTCAGCCTCTGAAAGCTGCCATGGCTCTTGCTCTGAAGTCTGCCCCTCCCCCAGAGACACCGCTACCCCAGAGCTCTTTTCAAATTGTGGCTGTTTCTTCCCTTCCCTGTTGTAATTCTGGGACTGCTCCAGACCAGAACCTTGGGTCCTCTGAAGCACTTTCATGTGAATGTAGTACCCACCACCCATCCTTGTGCCAGCCATCTGTCAGCATTATGCCAGTCCGCCTCATTCTCACAACCTTTTATTACCTGGACAGCCGTCTTAGTCTCACTCAGTATTCCCGTGACCCTTCTACTTCCCTTTGGTGATTTCAGCTCCCCTTCAGTGACCCAGACAGCGCCTCAGTCTCTCAGTTCTCTGCCTTCCATTCATCGTCCCGTCCCTGGCCCTTCCCTAGTCCTCATCATCCTCTTCATTGCCCAGACTTCGAATTCTTGACCTCAAGCATCCTAGTCTCCAACCACTGCTTTCTGTCTTGTCGTGACCCCTTGTCCATAATTCTTCATCCCTGGCATCTAGAGACTTCTACTTTTTCATTGTTGAGGCCCCCTCCTGTCCTGACTTCCCCTTTACTTAGCTCGGACTCCATGAGTTAATCTTTTTCTTTGCATTCACCTTCAGCTCTTTTGCTTTTGTTCCTTCACCTGTTCTCACCTGGGTAACTCCAGTCTCCCTCTGAACCTCCCCTTGCACCTGAGTAGCTGGGAGTGGGTAGAGGGAAAGGCACCACTATGCTGTCGTTCTTCCATCACTTTCCTAGCCAGTCTCCACTCTCCAAGATGCCAATTATTCCTGCCTCGTCCTCACTCTACAGCCCTCTTCACCCATCACCTCCTCACTCTCAGCTAATTAAACCTTTTCTTTTTTGGTCTAATGACAAACATTATGTATTTTGAACTAAGAAATAAAGTTGATGTTTTATTAATAGAGGAGCCCCATCCTCCCAGACATGGTTGCTTCTGCTGCTGCTGCTGCTAAGTCACTTCAGTTGTGTCTGACTCTGTGCGACCCCATAGATGGCAGCCCACCAGGCTCCCCCGTCCCTGGGGTTCTCCAGGCAAGAACACTGGAGTGGGTTGCCATTTCCTTCTCAAATGCATGAAAGTGAAAAGTGAAAGTGAAGACGCTCAGTCGTGTCTGACTCTTAGCAACCCCATGGACTGCAGCCCACCAGGCTCCTCCGTCCATGGGATTTTCCAGGCAAGAGTACTGGAGTGGGGTGCCATTGCCTTCTCCCCAGACATGGTTACTTATTAATAATGAATCAATAATTGAAATTTCAACTGGAAGTAAATTGGCCCTAAGAGAAAAGTCAGCCAGCCACCACTCAAAGTTTTCCTCCTTTACTGATTGTTTTAATACAGAAATTAAGGCTTAAGTCACATTAGTCTAATCTTTGCCCCTCTTGAGAGATGAGCAACTTCCACTTTAAAGAGAGTAAGGGCTACTTGCTAGCCAAAGAAAAACACTGTTAACATTTTGATCTGTATTATTCTGATGGCTTTTTAAAATTAAATCTTTTCTTAATCCAGTAAGAAAACAGAAACAATTGAGAGCAAACGACTTCCTCTTTCCACCAAATCTGCTCTATCTTCCCACTAAGAGCAGATGAGCAGACAGTAAGTGTGGGGCACAATAAAGCATCTGTAGGCAGATGCAGTTACCCCAGCATTTCAGGGCACGAGAGGGGTGGGTGCAACAGGCCTGGCCCTTTGGGTTATAAGACTTTTATTCCACTTAGTGCTAATTAACTTAGTCTTAAAAGACTGTCAGCCTTCCAGTTACTTCTTTTACCATGATTTCAGTTAAATTATTACATCATCTTGGGTACTGGGAAAACTGGACAGCTACATGTAAAAAAAGAATAAAATTAGAACATTCTTTAACATCATACACCAAAATAAACTCAAAATGGATTAAAGACCTAAATGTAAGATCTGATACTATAAAACTCTTAGAGTAAAACATAAGCAGAATACTCTGACATAAATTGCAGCAATATCTTTTTCAACCCATCTCCTAAAGTAATGGAACTAAAAACAAAAATAAACAAACAAGACCCAATTAAAATCAAAAGCCTTTGCACAGCAAAGGAAACCAGAGACAAAATGAAAAGACAAACGACAGAGTGAGAGAAAATATGTGCAAATGATGAGACTGACAAGGGATTAATTTTCAAAGTTTACAAACAGCTCATGCAACTCAATATGAAAAAAAAAACCCAATCAAAAAAAAAAAAGAAAACAAGCTGAAGAACTAAATAGACATTTCAACAAAGAAGACATACAGATGGTCAAGAGCACATGCAAAGATGCTCAACATTGCTATTAGAGAAATGCAAATGAAAACTTCCATGAGATATCACTTAACACCAGTCAGAATGGAGAGCATCAAAAGTATAATAAATGCTGGAGAGGATGTGGAGAAGAGGGAATCCGCCTACATTGCTGGTAGGGATGTAAATTGGTACAGCCACTATGAAGAATGGTATGGAGTTTCTTAAAAAGAATTGAACTGCCGTATGACTGAGCAATCTCACTTCTGTACATAAAATGATACATGCATCCTAATGTTCACTGCAATAGTTAAGACATGGAAGCAGTCTTAAATGTCCATCAACAGACTGAATAAAGATGTGGTGCATATCTACAATGGAATATTATTCAGCCATTAAAAAGAATGAAAGTGCCATGGATGGACCGAGAGATTTTCATACTAAGGGAAGTGAGTCAGAGAAAAATGAATGTCCGGTGACACAGGACATTCTGCTTATACGCAGAATCTAAAAAAAAAAAAAAAAGATACAAATGAGGTTATTTACAAAACAGAGACAGACTCAAAGACTTAGGAAACAAACTTATGGTTACCGAAGGGGAAAGGTGGAAGGGATAAATTGGGAATTTGGGGTTGACATATATACACTACTTTATTTAAAGTCGATAACCAACAAGGACATACTGTATAGCACAGGGAACTCTGCTCAATATTCTGTAACAATCTGAAAAACAGTAGATACGTGTATATGTACAACTGAAGCACTTTGCTGTACTCCTGAAACTAATGCAATATTGTTTATCAATTGTACTCCAATATAAAATAATAATAACATAATTTTGAATCCTGAATCTGCCTGCTTTTAACTTAATAATTGAAAAGATGATTTTGAGTATAACTTAAAGCATAAACACTTCTTTTAAAACAGTGTTTTTAACAAAGTATAAATTTAACTGACTTGACTTCAAGTATAAACAAAGTGGAATGTCAAAGACACAGAATTTTAAAAAGCAAAAAGAACTTACAGGTGTAAACTTATAAATGTTATAAATAACTGTGTACCACTTGCTTACTGCAATCTGAAATATTATCACCCATAAAGATGATTCTGAGTGTTTCCAAGTAAGTTGCTATTGACATTTCACTGTAGAAGCTATGCCACAAACAACATCTGCACATCCCAGAAAAGGCTCCTTCCTTCCCAGGGCATGGCTGATTTGTGTCTTAAGTTCCAAAGTCAGAGAGTCAAGTAGAAAACCCATGCAGATGGCCCCTGGATCTCTCCAGTCATGCATGAAACTGGTCCCCAGGCCATGTCACTGGTCCCCAGGGCAGTCTCAGTGTATCCTTACACACACACACACCCTGGAGATACCTGTGGGACTTGATTTGATGGTTTGTGTGTTGCTTTCTTTTCCTTCCTTAATTTTTTGTGAGTCTTCATTTTGTGAGGTGAAAACCAGATTCTAAACCAAGAAACCTGATAAGACCTTCAAATTGTCTCCCTCGTGTGGCCGGTCACCCCCACAGATGGCCGTGGGCAGGCCGCAGCCGTGATGAGAGGTATCCTGTGAGGTTTTCCAGGTAGACATAATATACGCTTGTTCATTTTTTCTAACAGTGCTCTGAGGTTAGAAACATGGAAGGTTACCTTCTGCTTCCTCCTACCCTGGTTCTGAACATCTGGGACACATGAGAAGCTTCTGCATTTCAGTCATGTTTTCCGTAAATTTCTTGTAGGAGCGTTTCCCAAAGTACATCTAGTGTGGACTGTGTCTGGTAGTCCAGATGAATGTGGGTGGTGCAGGACTAAACACTGTTTCTATTAATAGTTATGTTTTTGTTTTAATGTATATTATAAAAAAATTAAAATACATGTCTAGTCCAGTATTTCATGGATATAAATGCTAAGAATTAGTCAAAATGATGATAATTAAGATTTTGTAGGTGAGGTGCTTAAAAGAAAAATATTAAATAGATAGTAATAAAGTTGATACAGACTTTTGGCAAAATTGTGAAAGTGGTTGCCTGTAGACTCACAGTGAGAAAGTGATGTATGCTTAATGGACAGAGGCCTTCAGACACAGTTTCTTAAATGGTAAAGGATGTGGAAACTCTTCGAGACAGTTCCATAAAACAATAATAACTTGGCATAATCCCATATTGAGAGATTTTCTTCTCACTCAAGTTTCTCCCTCTGGAAAAGTGCAGCCGCCAGTGGTATTATCCACTTAGAATGGAGGTTACCTTGCTTTTCTTACTGGGTTCTTGTCTCATAAAGAAATGGTAGGAAACATTGAGTTCTTTCACATTTAGAGTGAGAGAATAACCTCATGATAACTACAGCTGAAGTCAGTCATTTAACAAACACTGCTCAACACCTTCTTGTGTCAGGCTCTGGGCCAGTGCTGGGTTTAGAGGAGTGAGAAGGCCAGACATCATAAGATTTTAAGACTGGGAGTGACTTATCATATCAGCATATCTGAAAGATCATCCTGGCTGTCCCCATGACAGGCAGCAGAGCTGGCGTAGACTGACAAGAGGTGACTGCAGTAGGTGACTTGGACCAGCATGGTGGCTGTGGCAATGGAGAGAAATGAGCAGATTCAAGAGGTATTCCAGGGCAGATCCCAAAGGCGATGGTGACTGACTGGACATCACGGATCAGAGAAAGAGGAGCTGGGGAGAACGCTAGGCTTTTGGCTTCGGGAGTCCCCTGGAAGGCGATCCCAGGTGCTCGGAGCTCACACAGCACACAGTGCTGGGGGGCAGTAACACACCACCTAGGAAACCCCGCAGTCTGTGGCTGCTGTGCGTGTTCCTCCTCACGGGGACAAATGGCGCCTCCTTCTTCCGGCATGAGGCCAAGCACGTCAAAGGCATTTGATCAGTGCTGGCAAAAAGACAAGTGGAGAATTTGCGGCACGAAAACACAAGGGTGGTTGACCTATGGTGGAGAGTGCTCCCCTCTGCCCATTTAAAATTTCATTTTAAGGAAATGATTTTGAAACTGGACTCCATTATTACCCTACCACTATAAGGAGGGGGAGAGAGAGAGAGAGAGAGTGTGAGTGTGTGTGTGTGTGTGTTAGTCACTCGGTCGTGTCCAACTCTGCGACCCCACGGACTGTAGCCTGCCAGGCTCCTCTGCCCATGGGATTCTCCAGGCAAGAATGCTGTAGTGAGTTGCCATTTCCTTCTCCAGATCATCCTTACCCAGCAGCTGAACCCCTGTCTCCTGAATTGCAGGCAGACTCAACCATCTGAGCCACCAGGGAAGCCCACAGAGGGAAATTAAAGCCACTTCAGGCCATATATTAAAGCCAATCAATAGCCATAAACTATTAAAAGAAATATCTATATTTACATGCATATATGTATTTATACCCATATATCAATGCAAGCTCAGTCAGTCGTGTCCAACTCTTTGCAACCCTATGGACAGTAGCCTGCCAGGCTCCTCTGTCCATGGGATTTTCCAGGCAATAAAACTGGAATGGGTTGCCATTCCCTTCTCCAAGAGATATTCCTGACCCAGGGATTGAACCCAGGTCTCCTGCACTGCAGGCAGATTTTTACCACCTGAGCCACCAGGGAAGCCCTTTAGATAGGTATTTCTTTCATTAACACCATGAAACTAAACTCTAGCAATTACTAGCTGATACAGTGTCACCTCGGTTTTTCAGTGAAGCCATGTAAGTCATCCAACTGACTTACTGACAAGAATCTTAACTGATACATAGTCAGGTCGGGCAGGTAAATGGCATTTGGAAGCTAAAGAAGGTGCAGCAAGAGTAGAATCAGAAAGAGGATGACAAACTGGAACAAGGCAGAGAAGGTGAGAAAGAAACAATGTTCAAAGTAACAGTTGAGAACAACCCATTAGGAAGAAATAAGGCAGCAACCTGTACCTGCATGTTTGTCTTGCTCTGCGTGGAAACTGGTGATCTCTCTCTTGAGTGGCAGCCCATGAGCCGTCTTCAAGAACTGTACGGAGTGTGGACGTCTCCCAGTGACAGTGGGACCAAAGGAAGAAAACAGGCTTATGAATGAGAACCTCCTGGGGCATCCCCAGAAATGACAGGGGCACTGAAGACCTGCTTGTGCACAGGTTCAAACTCTGGACTCAGGGTTTCACTGATTCAGAACAGCTTTAGAGCTGGAGACCAGACTTAAGAAACTGGTCTGCTTGAAGCATTGAGTATTTAACACACCGACTTACAATGATCGCTGTGAAGAAAGCATGGTGGCCTGGCTTCCCTAATGTACTTTTCTCCATTCCAACACTGTTTGGAGATTCTATACCTTTGTGGCTTGCTCTTACATGCTCTTTCTCCTCACATCTTTGGCATACCCTGATGTGAATGAAGATGCCTCCCCCACCAAGACAGTTCAGTTCAGTCGCTCAGTCGTGTCCGACTCTTGGCAACCCCATGAACTGCAGCACGTCAGGCCTCCCTGTCCATCACCAACTCCCGGAGTTTACTCAGACTCATGTCCATCGAGTCAGTGATGCCATCCAGCCATCTCATCCTCTGTCGTCCCTTTCTCCTCCTGCCCCCAATCCCTCCCAGCATCAGGGTCTTTTCCAATGAGTCAACTCTTTGCATGAGGTGGCTAAAATATTGGAGTTTCAGCTTCAGCATCAGTCCTTCCAATGAACACCTAGGACTGATCTCCTTTAGGATGGACTGGTTGGATCTCCTTGCAGTCCAAGAGACTCTCAAGAGTCTTCTCCAACACCACAGTTCAAAAGCATCAATTCTTTGGTGCTCAGCTTTCTTTATAGTCCAACTCTCACATCCATACATGACCACTGGAAAAACCACTGTCTTGACTAGATGCTCTTTAGTCGGCAAAGTAATGTCTCTGCTTTTGAATATGCTACCTAGGTTGGTCATAACTTTCCTTCCAAGGAGTAAGCATCTTTTAATTTCATGGCTGCAATCACCATCTGCTGTGATTTTGGAGCCCACCAAGGCAGGACCGCACTAATTTAGTACTGAGAATCTTGTATTCTTCTGTTTCTGAAAAGCTCACACCTCTGGCCACGTGGTATAATTCATACTGCTTTTCTGACCCTCCACCACAACTAAGGCTTGGAGGGTTTATACTTGAATAATTCCCCCAGGGCCAGGTAAGTGCGGCATAGCTGATGCAGCTGAAGTCTGACTGTGACGTCTATGAACTCCCTTCTCTTCCCATCTGCCATCTTTCCCTTTGGACATGTTTTATTATCATGCAAAAATTCCCAGACAATGTCAGAGAGCTTAGAGCTGTCCTAGAGCTCTGCCTCTTGGAACCCCTTAGGTGTCCATGAGCGTGATTCAGCCCAGTGGATTTCAGAGCAGGCATGTCTGGCTCTGAGTTCCTAAACTTTCTCTTCTCTTCTGAACTCTTAAAGTACTATCCTCTTTAACTTTTACCTGAGGGTCTGACACTAGTCAAAGGAACCAGCGAAATGTTAAAAAGTGTCTATTTGATAGAACTTTGAGCCACAAGGCAGGAGCCTTGCCAGAAAGAAATCTGCAATGCCCGGGAAAGGTTTCCACCCTCTGTCCACAATGCTGGGACAAGATGAAAGGGGGTCTGTGCTATAGGGCAATGGTCCCCAACCTTTTGTGGCACCAGGACCGATTTCATGAAAGACAATTTTTCTATGACCGGGGGTGGGGGAGATGGTTTCAGGCACAATAAATGTAATGTGCTTGAGTCATCCTGAAACCATCTCCCCCACTTTACTTCTAATCTAATGCCACCGCTGATCTGACGGCAGGTACCAGTTTGCAGCCTGGAGGTAGGGGACCCCTGCTAGAGGGTCAGAGCTCCACTGTGGGCTATCTGCCTTGTGCTGGGCTCAAGCCAGGTCATCCACATCCTGCGTCTTCCTACTCCCCCCCCTTGTTTTGGGTCTTCCCTGTTCATCTGCTCCTGTACGTCACAGGCTCCTGTCTTACTAAGGCACCTTTGTGACCCATAGTACCTGACACGGTGCTATGAGAAAGTCAGTATCATGTCAATACTTATTCAATGCATGAAATAACACTTGTTTATATCTGAGACCTCGTTTTATCATCAGGTGTTATTTCTATAATTAACTATGTTTATTCTCCGGCCTCATTGGCCAGTACACCCTCTCTTTGTTCATGGCTCCAATGTCAAAGCAGATGCATGAAATTAATAAGTCAGAACAATCATGGTTTTCAAAATGATACAGATGAGAGTATTAAAATGCAGAAAACAGGCTTCATAGGCAAGTGATTTGAAACAATATGATTTGACTTCATGGGCATCAAAATGAAATATTTTGTGATGGGAGCATAGCAGTGTAGCTCCTCATGCCTAATGGCCCAGGTTTGAGCATGCCGCTTGTGTTGGACACATGTCGTGCTCATCTGCTGAGTATCTCCACTATATTTTGCAACACAGTATGTGTAATATCATGCAACACTTTGCAAATCTCCTTTGCAATTGAGTCTATAGTCGTGAAACAAACCAAATACACTAAAATATAATGCACATACATATATTTATAATTAGAAATTGTGAAACATCTGTCAAGGAGAAAAGGGCTATGAGAGAGAATTCCAGTAAGACTTAGTTCACTCTGAAGGATAAGGGAAGACCTTCAGTGGGGAAATGGTGAAGAGTGAATGGACCTGGGCTGAGTGAACACTGGCGAGAGGAGCTTTCAGGATGAGAGATCATATGGAAAAGCCTCAGAAAAGGCAAGACCAAGGCATTTTCAAAGAACAGCCAGAAATTGAACAGGTGGTGTGTTTAGAGCATCAGGGGAGGGGGTGTGTTTGGAGGCACACAGGCCATGTGGGCTCCTAGTATATCTTGAGAAAAACTGAAATCTGTGAACATATGTTAAGCAGGTGGGTGACCCAATCAGATTTTCATTTTTAAAGGGTCCTCCTTTGCTGTAGTTTAGAGATGGAAATCAAGGGAAGATTAGGAAGTGTCTTCAGTTCAGAAAGAGGCTGTTGCCCTGGTCCCAGGGGAGATGAGACTGGATTGGACTGGGCGTGGGTGGTGACAGCAAAGATGGAGACAAGAAGATAGATGTCAGATTATTTTCTACTTAGGATCACGAATGTGTAGAACCTGGGCTGACTATGCTACGTAAGGAGGAGCCAGATCAAGAAGATCTCTGTGGCTTTAGCAGTTGGGGAAGATGGAGGAGACCTTCACGGAGCTCAGCAAGCCTGGCGTGAGAGCAGCTTTGCAGGGACAGAGCAACAATCTGAAATAGGTTAAATCTGAGGCCCCCGTGAGATGACATCCACGAATTCACCTGAGGGAGATGTGACTGAGCACCCACCCTTCCTAGGTTTCCTGTTAAACATGAATCACACTACCCCATCAGTTTCAAGACTAACAGGGTAACCCCAGAATGTCGTACATGTGCAGCAGGCACTGTCTAGCATCTGCAGGCACTGTGGGTTCTATCTGAGTCATGAGAACAGCTGTGTGGTTGAGTGGAAAATCACCACGGTGGTCTCCCTTACGTACGAGTGGAGTGGGGAATGTGTACATATGACAGCCAGTTTCTCCTCTGCGTGTGTGTACGGCCTCAGCACGTGTTTCAGGAAAATCTGTTTGCTTTGGAGAAACAACTCATATTGGTGTACCCTTCTGGGTCACTTGGAGACAGCGGCAGCCTCTATTTTTGGCAGAATTCTGTCTCAAGCTAATGCATCCAGCCATGGAGAAAGCAGTTTCAAAATAGACCTGATCAGCTGTCAGGGGACAATTCATCTTGAGATAATAGCCCTGAGGCCTTGGCCAGCCAGCGTTCCTCTATGAGCTACTGAGCAGGCTGTCCTCTGATTCTGCATTTGTTTAAATGTTTCAAAAACATGCAGAGAGAGCCATTTTTAAAACAGGGGATCCTCAAAGGAGGGAAGGGATAGAGAGGCAAAGGTACAGGAATTCTCCCAGCCTAGCCTAGGTGTCCTGTTCCCTTTAGTGCTCCTGACCTGGGTTCAAACCCTCTCTCAATCCCTCATTGACTCTGAGACGAGAGAAGGTTAAGTTCAACCTGCACGGACCTTGGTTTCTCCTTCTGCTCATGCTGATAAGGTGCATAGGAAACCTAACATGACTCCTTGCCATAGGAGGATAGGTTCTCCAGAGGAACGGGACCAGAATGATGTGTAGCGTGTGTTGCACGTGTGTGTGTAGAGAAAGAGAGATTTTAAGGAAGAGACTCACATAACTGTAGGGGCTTGGTAAATAGAAAATCTGCAAGGTGGGCTTCAGATTTGGACTGTGAAGTCAAGTGGGCCTTAGAAAGCATCACTACAAACAAAGCTAGTGGAGGTGATGGAATTCCAGTTGAGCTGTTTCAAATCCTGAAAGGATGATGCTGTGAAAGTGCTGCACTCAAAATGCCAGCAAATTTGGAAAACTCAGCAGTGGCCATAGGACTGGAAAAGGACAGTTTTCATTCCAATTCCAAAGAAAGGTAATGCCAAAGAATGCTCAAACTACTGCACAATTGCACTCATCTCACACGCTAGTAAAGTAATGCTCAAAATTCTCCAAGCCAGGCTTCAGCAATACGTGAACCTTGAACTCCCTGACGTTCAAGCTGGTTTTAGAAAAGGCAGAGGAACCAGAGATCAAATTGCCAACATCTGCTGGATCATGGAAAAAGCAAGAGAGTTCCAGAAAAACACCTATTTCTGCTTTATTGACTATGCCAAAGCCTTTGACTGTGTGGATCACAATAAACTGTGGAAAATTCTGAAAGAGATGGGAATACCAGACCTCCTAACCTGCCTCTTGAGAAATCTGTATGCAGGTCAGGAAGCAACAGTTAGAACTGGACATGGAACAACAGACTGGTTCCAAATAGGAAAAAGAGTCCGTCAAGGCTGTATATTGTCACCCTGCTTATTTAACTTATATGCAGAGTACATCATGAGCAACGCTGGGCTGGAAGAAACACAAGCTGGAATCAAGATTGCTAGGAGAAATATCAATAACCTCAGATATGCAGATGACACCACCCTTATGGCAGAAAGTGAAGAGGAACTAAAAAGCCTCTTGATGAAAGTGAAAGAGGAGAGTGAAAAAGTTGGCTTAAAGCTCAACATTCAGAAAACGAAGATCATGGCATCCGGTCCCATCACTTCATGGGAAATAGATGGGGAAACAGTGGAAACAGTGTCAGACTTTATTTTGGGGGGCTCCAAAATCAATGCAGATGGTGACTGCAGCCATGAAATTAAAAGATGCTTACTCCTTGGAAGAAAAGTTATGACCAACCTAGATAGTATATTCAAAAGCAGAGACATTACTTTGCCGACTAAGGTCCGTCTAGTCAAGGCTATGGTTTTTCCAGTGGTCATGTATGGATGTGAGAGTTGGACTGTGAAGAAGGCTGAGCGCCGAAGAATTGATGCTTTTGAACTGTGGTGTTGGAGAAGACTCTTGAAAGTCCCTTGGACTGCAAGGAGATCCAACCAGTCCATTCTGAAGGAGATCAACCCTGGGATTTCTTTGGAAGGACTGATGCTAAAGCTGAAACTCCAGTACTTTGGCCACCTCATGCTAAGAGTTGACTCATTGGAAAAGACTCTGATGCTGGGAGGGATTGGGGGCAGGAGGAGAAGGGGATGACCCAGGATGAGATGGCTGCATGGCATCACAGACTCTATGGATGTGAGTCTGAGTGAATTCCGGGAGATGGTGATGGACAGGGAGGCCTGGCATGCTGCGATTCATGGGGTCGCAAAGAGTTGGACATGACTGAGCGACTGAACTGAACTGAACTGCAGGGTGGGCTGGCAGGCTGGAGACCCAGGGAAGAGTTACAGCTCAACTCCAAAGGCAGTCTACTAGCAGAACTCCCCCTCCTTCATGGAAGGTCAGTCTTTTTGTTAAAAATCCAACTGATTAATGTATACACACTTATTATATATAAAACAGATAATCTACAAGGACCTACTGGTTGGCACAGGGAACTCTACTCAATACTCTGTAATACATAAGGGAATGAAATATAAGGGAAAAGAATCTGAAGAATAGATATATGTATATGAATAACTGAATCACTTTGCTGGACACCTGAAACTAACACAACATAGTAAATCAACTATACCCCAATGTAAAATAAAAATTAAAAATAAACCCAACTAATTGGATGAGGCCTACTCCCCTACACTATGGAATCTACATTACCTAAAGGCTACTGATTCAGATGTTCTAAAAAGTACTTTGATAGTGACATCAAGATGTGTTTTACCAAGTTTCTGGGTACTCTGTGACCCAGCAAGTTGCCATCTAAGATTAACCATCACACAGGTCCTCAAAAATGCCATTTTAGACTTTTCCAGCTCTCCTTGCTGTTTCACCCCCAGAAGGGCCTTCAAGTAGAGCTCTCTTGCTCCCTATTATCTACCTCATGATTCTCTCCTTTTATGTCTGAATCACCTTGCATTTAGGATATTATATGGCACCAGGTAGCATCTCCATGTAGGCTTAATAAAGGGCCACATAAATTATATAAGATTCATTTACAAAAGCAAAGGATAGAAATGTCAACAGGGAAGAGCTTATTCGGTAAAAATGTTAAAGTAATGGATAAATTTAGATGTAGGCTTCAGGACACACATTTTATCATATTATTGAAACAGAAATGTATACCTGAAGGCTCTGCAGGCCATGAAACTAATACTGTCCTTTCCCAAATGGTCTTTTGTGTATTCAATTTCAGACCCTGTTCTCTGGCTTAGCCAGGCTTTAAGTCCCCACTTTGGCCCCAGTTTTCCCTGTAGATAACAGGGGAGTGCAGTAGGAAGGCGGGGAGGGGGGTTAGGTAGGGAATGGACTGTCCCTGTGCCTCCAGAATGAAGAGGTGGCTCAGACACAAAGGCGCATGGCTTGGAAGCAGAGCTGGGAAGAGAGCTCTTGAGCGGTGTTGGTAATTACAGCCAGACCCTGCAGGACAGCTGACATCACAGCTCTCCACGCGAACACTCAACCTCAGGAGGTCTGACAGTTCCACAGCCAGAAAACACACTTATACCCATCAACACCCACCCCTCGCAGTAATTAAGGGAGTGAGCAGTGGACAGAATTTCGGATTCTCTGTGGTCGGTTTTGCCTCTCATCTTCTCATTTCCCTGTGCCCAGAGAGGAGCTGGCGGCCTTCGGGGATGCAGACGTGGGCAGATGTTTCCGGCGGAGACTCCGCCCAGTCAGTCTGCTTCCTGAGCCTTTTCTGCCTCCTTGCTGGAAGCTCCTGCTGTCCGCCCTGGTCTCAGGACTGGGAGTGGGGTGGCAGGACTCACTGTAGGGAAGCCAAGGGGATGGAAGGGTGGGATGGAAGGGGAAGAAGTAGCAGCACAGGGGCTCCTTGCTGGGGTGAGGCTTCCAGCAGGGTCACGAGCCGCGGTGTCACGCAGATGGGAGCTCAGAGCTGCACAGCCCCCGTGGGGAGCAAGGTCACCACGGTGGAGAATGGCCCAGGGCTTCCTGAGTAGCCCTGCTGAGACACAACCTGAGATGGGCTTCCAGGGGACATAGGTCTTCTGGATCGACAGGACTGTCTCCTGAGATCAGAAATCCCTCACATCACCGGAGATGCCATGTCCTAGAAAAACTCCCTTTCTCAGGAGTCCCATTAAGAGGTCATACTGATGCTACAACTATCATTACAGCGACTTTAAAAAATGGCAAGTGATTTTATCACATGCCCATGATGTACAGGGGCTATGAATGTGTGTTTCTAGTCCTTGCAACAATTTTGTGAGGTGGACATTATTGGCCCCACGTTACAGAGGAGTAAAACTGAGGTCAGAGAGCTGAAATACTGGCTCAGGATTCTCTCCTGGGCTTCCCGATGCCAGGCCTGTGCTCGTCACATGGCACTTTCTCAATAAAGGTGATTTTCCTTTCTTCATCCAAGGGAGGATGAATATAGGAAAGGGAACATTATCCTGGCAACTAGGAAGGAAAGATAGCAAAGGAGAAGAGTCCTGGGAAGATTGCCAGCCATTTAAGGGCAAACCAGTCAAGGAAGCTGTATGTCTAGGCAGGGAGACACTAGTGGGCATGGGACAGTGTTGGTTGTTTTGAAGAACAGAGATGGGGGCAGTTTCTGGGAATTCTGCTGGACAGCGAGGCCAAGGAGAAAAAGAAGTGCCAAGACGTGAGGAGTTTGGCCACCAGGGACTCATGGGAAGCTGGCCTCAGGAAGTGGCTGCCAAGGTGATGTTGGAAATGCCTCTGGCACCCAGTGCCTGGAGGGGAGGAGAATCAGGGCAGAGGAACCCTGGCCACCCTGCACATTCTAGAAGGAGTCAGAGAGGTGACAAGTAGCAGTGACCAGTGACAGACCCCAGAGGCCCATGAAGTGATGGTCCTGATGGACAGGCCGCCATGCTTCCCTCTGGTTCCAGAAGGAGGACAGAGCAGCCCCTTGTGAACGGTGAGCTAGGAGGTACCAGAGGCTCTTGCAAACAAAGCTGCCCATCTGTCCGGGTCACTTTTAGACCATCCTCACACCCAGCCCCACGCGGTGGTGGGTTTGGCCTGTTTCTATATACAACACTGTGCTTTGTCTTGGGTCCCCAGCCCAGTGGGGTGACTTCAAGCTGACATCCTTCCCCTGGGCCTGTCACCACCTTGGCGATGCGTGGTCTTTGCTATGGACTTGCATCATCCTGCTTTCCTTTTCCTCCTGACCCGCCCAGAGTCCTGCCACTCTCAGCCTCATCACTCAGCCTCCCCTCCCTGTTCTTACTTGGCCCTCACTCTGCTTGACACCTGGCCCTGCCCTCCTTTCTCAGAGTCAGGTCAATGTGTCTATAAGGGAAAAACCCAAAAGACCAATAGATACACAGTGCTGAAACACGGTGTTTCTTTCTCACATAGAAGAAATGCAGGGGTGGGATCAGAACTAGTGTGGTGGCTCCCCCCACATCATGAGGACCCAAGAGCCTTTGTTTTTGATCCACACAGGTTCCCACGGTCAAATCACAGATGGAGTTGGCGGCTAGAGCTTGTGCCGTCATGAACACAGAGTGAGATAGGGAGGAATCGCGGAAAACCACAGAGACCCCTCCGGGCTGAGTGAGCTCCTCTAAGCACCCTGTGTACCACACGTCCTTCCACTTTTATCTCATGGGCCAGAACTTAGTCACACAGCCCCATGTAGCTGCCAGGGGTGCTGGGAAGCCCGGCCTTGATTCTAGGAGGCAGTGGCTCAGCTCAAAGTCGGTGTTCGGTCAGTGAGGATGGACAGAAGAGTGGTTATCTTCCCTTACCTCCTTCTGTCCCTCCTTCTCTGCAATTTCACGCTTGCTATCAATCATGGTTTGGGTTTGTTTGTTTTTTTCTGGGTTTAGTGTCTTAGACTTCTGAGAATGGGAGAAAATTAACACATGTCTGAACTTAATGTAGCCCCAAGAGCATAGCCAGGCCGTGAGCTTACCCCACTCCCCTGCTCCTTACAGAGACTGTGTCACCCCACCGTGTGTGCCCAGGCCTCCTGTGATTACGCTCAGGGGAGGCAAAGCATTGCAGCAGCTGAAGGCTGCTGTTTCTGGTTGCAGTTTCTGTCCGGAGTATTCTCCCTTTTTTTGTTTAATGAACCAGCCTTTACTGACAGAACTAAAAGCAAGAAAGTAGAAATTCTGGGGCACGGGGAAGATAAACAATCCTCACTCCAATGTTAGAATCGCTTTTAGGAAAAAAAAAATTAAATACATAAAATGAGAAATCTCAAAAGCTACGGCCTTAAGGCATCCTCATGCAGCGACTTAAAATCTAAGGGAACCATCTGAAAAATAAAACCTCAGGCTAGTTCCTAATATGCAAAGATATAAAAGTGGTTTTTTATTTCCATAAACTTACTTCACATTCAGATGTATAAATATTTACTTATGAAGCCCATGAGTTAATGAAATGAAGCCATATTAATGAGTGAAACTATCTGAAATCCGGACTTATAGATGTGGTCTAGTAATGATGTTAACAGCCTATTTACTTTGTATGTATTTTCTCATACATATGTCATGATATGAGATCTGGAGGTACCTGGATTAGCACTTCTACATGGTCACCCTGTTTCCGGTCTGTCTCACTTCAGTTATGCTCCTCTGTCCAGTGTACACAGCAGGCGCAGCTATCTTGTGAATCTGTCTAGCACACAATGGTCAGTGAGCCTGGATAGGTCAGGTTTACCTACCAATGGCTTCAAAAATATTAAAATATAGTACATACTACTGCTAAGTCGTTCCAGTCGTGTCTGACTCTGTGTGACCCCATAGACGGCAGCCCACCAGGCTCCCCCGTCCCTGGGATTCTCCAGGCAAGTACACTGGAGTGGGTTGCCATTTCCTTCTGCAAAAGTGGAATTCAACAACTTACCACTCAAAAGCCAGTAGAGGCAAAGTTGTTGGAAAGGGAAGTTTACTTTCTTTTGGAGGCCAGTGAACGGGCTGGTGGGGGGTGGGGCCAGGGTGCAGACTCAAGTGGCAGCTTATGCCATGGCTACAGGCTGGTCATCATGTACTTAATGTCTTCCACCTGGTGGGGGTTTCAGTATCCACAGTACAGCTCAAAGGATATGACTATTATCTATAGCCCTTGAGAAGGAACTAAAGGTTCCTAACTTTGCTTAATGACTAAACTATTATTATTGAATCTTGAATGCTTTGCTTTGGTTTTGCATTTTCTCACTTCTGATTAAACTTATTCTTGGGCTTAAGTTTTTCCATAGACAAAAAGCAAATGGAGAACATGGAGGGGAAGGACCATAGGGTCCCGTTCCATTTCAAACCCACCTTTTCTTTGATACTCCTCAGTCTTGAGGAGGGACAGATGCAGAACCAGAAAGGGAATAAGAGAGGTTAATCATAAACTTTGCAGAGGAACTTGGTGTTAGTTCCATGACTGTTCCAAGTTTTCCCCAAATCTTTGAGGGAACAGGGCAACAACTGCTATTGATCCTTCCTGCCAAAGTGGGGCATAGTCCTGCCTAATTTGGGGAATGGACACAGAGTTGGAAATAATCTTGAGTTTCAAGCTTAGCATCAGTATTTTGTATTATGAAAACACCTCTCTCTGATTACTTTGTCATAGTACCTGGATAAACATGTGAAAATTAGTAGACATATTACAATGAGGATAATAATCAAGATGCAATTTTGGATTATTCTCTGAATGTGTTATTTCCCCCAGAATGGTTAAAGCAGGTAAACAATTTATGTTTCAGTTCAGTTCAGTTGCTCAGTCATGTCCGACTCTTTGCAACCCCATGAATCGCAGCACACCAGGCCTCCCTGTCCATCACCAATTCCCCGAGTTCACCCAAACTCATGTCCATCGAGTCAGTGATGCCATCCAGCCCTCTCATCCTCTGTCGTCCCCTTCTCCTCCTGCCCCCAATTCCTCCCAGCATCAGGGTCTTTTCCAATGAGTCAACTCTTCACTTAAGGTGGCCAAAGTATTGGAGTTTCAGCTTTAGCATCAATCCTTCCAATGAGCAACCAGAACTGATCTCCTTTAGAATGGACTGGTTGGATCGCCTTGCAGTCCAGGGGACTCTCAAGAGTCTTCTCCAACACCACAGTTCAAAAGCATCAATTCTTCGGCGCTCAGCTTTCTTCACAGTCCAACTCTCACATCCATACATGACCACTGGAAAAACCATAGCCTTGACTAGACGGACCTTTGTCGGCAAAGTAATGTCTCTGCTTTTGAATATGCTATCTAGGTTGGTCATAACTTTTCTTCCAAGGAGTAAGCGTCTTTTAATTTCATGGCTGCAGTCACCATCTGTAGTGATTTTGGAGCCCCCAGAAATAAAGTCTGACACTGTTTCCACTGTTTCCCCATCTATTTCCCATGAAGTGATGGGACCGGATGCCATGATCTTAGTTTTCTGAATGTTGAGCTTTAAGCCAGCTTTTTCACTCCTCTTTCACTTTCATCAAGAGGCTTTTTAGTTCCTCTTCACTTTCTGCCATAAGGGTGGTGTCATCTGCATATCTGAGGTTATTGATATTTCTCCCAGCAATCTTGATTCCAGCTTGTGTTTCTTCCAGCCCAGCGTTTCTCATGATGTAGTCTGCATAGAAGTTAAATAAGCAGGGTGACAATATACAGCCTTGACGTACTCCTTTTCCTATTTGGAACCAGTCTGCTGTTCCATGTCCAATTCTAACTGTTGCTTCCTGACCTGCATACAGATTTCTCAAGAGGCAGCTCAGGTGGTCTGGTATTCCCATCTCTTTCAGAATTTTCCACAGTTTATTGTGACCCACACAGTCAAAGGCTTTGGCATTGTCAATAAAGCAGAAATAGATGTTTTTCTAATAGGCCACATACAGCCTGTTTTGGTTAGCCTAAATGTCACATTAAATCATACATAAGCCAGGATGATTTCCCCATGCTTCAATATGTGAAAATTTCTTTCATCATTTTCCCCTTTTAATAGCACATCTTTCCATAGAAAGCATTGATAATCAATATTTTTTTCAACATTGCCAGAGTGGTTCAGTTGCCTGCTCTGGGTCTTTCATGTCCCTCGGTGCTAGGCTTACTGTTTGTTTATATTATGTATTGACTTAGTTATTCACATTGGGAGAAAACTGATCAGATGTAACAAACCAGTACAGAGGTATGCTGATGGGGAAACATTTGATAGCCTATACATTTTATCAAGTATACCCCATTGCCACACACACGTTGTACATGTGTTTCAAGCAGCAGACTTAAAGCCAACAGTGCCGCACATCATAAGTGGCTAAATTATACTCTATGACAGCTTCACAATTTGTAACTAGAAATATGACTGACAACATCATACCAGAACATATTCATTTTTTTTTTTTTACATTGTGAATTCTTTTTTTTCTTAATTTATATTTTATTTTATTTTTTACAAGTAATTTATTTCAACATTTATTAAAGAAACAATGCCAGCATTATACAAAATAATTCAGATAACATAAAAGAAGTAACACTTTCCATTGGTTTAGGGGCCAGCAGAAAATTGACAGCCATGGCTTAAACTAAGATGATGGGGAAAACTGAATAGATATATGATGCTAATGGATGGGAAGGTTCATTTTTTTTTCTTAATTTTCATTTTTACTTTATTTTACTTTACAATTCTGTATTGGTTTTGCCATACATTGACATGAATCCACCATGGGTGTACATGCGTTCCCAAACATGAACCCCCCTCCCACCCCCCTCGCCACAACATTTCTCTGGGTCATCCCCGTGTACCAGCCCCAAGCATGCCGTATCCTGCATCGGACATAGACTGGCGATTCGATTCTTACATGATATTATACATGTTTCAATGCCATTCTCCCAAATCATCTCACCCTCTCCCTCTCCCTCTGAGTCCAAAAGTCCGCTATACACATCTGTGTCTTTTTTGCTGTCCTGCATACAGGGTCATCATTGCCATCTTCCTAAATTCCATATATATGTGTTAGTATACTGTATTGGTGTTTTTCTTTCTGGCTCACTTCACTCTGTATAATCGGCTCCAGTTTCATCCATCTCATCAGAACTGATTCAAATGTATTCTTTTTAATGGCTGAGTAATACTCCATTGTGTATATGTACCACAGCTTTCTTATCCATTCATCTACTGATGGACATCTAGGTTGTTTCCATGTCCTGGCTATTATAAACAGTGCTGCGATGAACATTGGGGTACACGTGTCTCTTTCAATTCTGGTTTCTTCGGTGTGTATGCCCAGCAGTGGGATTGCTGGGTCATAAGGCAGTTCTATTTGCAATTTTTTAAGGAATCTCCACACTGTTCTCCATAGTGGCTGTACTAGTTTGCATTCCCACCAACAGTGTAGGAGGGTTCCCTTCTCTCCACATCCTCTCCAGCATTTATTGCTTGCAGACTTTTGGATCGCAGACATTCTGACTGGTTTGAAGTGGTACCTCATTGTGGTTTTGATTTGCATTTCTCTGATATTGAGTGATGTTGAGCATCTTTTCATGTGTTTGTTAGCCATCTGTATGTCTTCTTTGGAGAAATGTCTATTTAGTTCTTTGGCCCATTTTTTGATTGGGTCATTTATTTTTCTGGAATTGAGCTGCATAAGTTGCTTGTATATTTTTGAGATTAGTTGTTTGTCAGTTGCTTCATTTGTTATTATTTTCTCCCATTTAGAAGGCTGTCTTTTCACCTTGCTTATAGTTTCCTTTGTTGTGCAGAAGCTTTTAATTTTAATTAGATCCCATTTTTTAATTTTTGCTTTTATTACCAGCATTCTGGGGGGTGGATCATAGAGGATCCTGTTGTGATATATGTTGGAGAGTGTTTTGCCTATGTTCTCCTCTAGGAGTTTTATAGTTTCTGGTCTTACATTTAGATCTTTAATCCATTTTGAGTTTATTTGTGTGTGTGGTGTTAGAAAGTGATCTAGTTTCATTCTTTTACAAGTGATTGACCAGTTTTCCCAACACCACTTGATAAAGAGATTGTCTTTACTCCATTGTATATTCTTGCCTCCTTTTTCAAAGATAAGGTGTCCATAGGTGTGTGGATTTATCTCTGGGCTTTCTATTTTGTTCCATTGATCTATATTTCAAACTTTAGAAACACCGTAGAACTTCTAGAACACTTATATTAATGATATTTACCCATACAATATAACCTAAGAATGTTTATCATTTGACCATGTTTTCCATATAATTTAATATACCAAATAATCCTCATTCATTTAGAAAACCTTTGTTCTCTTAACAGAGAGAAACCAAAACTCAGTCTTATATCAATTTAATAATAGCAAAATTAGTTTATCTGATTAAATTCAATCTATCTTTATCGTAAAGTGCAAAGATCTTTTCTCAGTTTTTTTAAATATATAAATCTTTTATCGCTTTCTCCATATTAATTTGTCCCTTTTTTCTCATCCAGAACAACCAGCTAAAGCTAAAATTATTGTTTTATTCCTCAGCAAAAATACTTTAGTTTTTTTATACCTTCTCTCACCAACACATAGCCTACACCTTCTTTCACCAACACATAGCCTACTTGCTTTACACACTGAAATGCTTCCCTTATCATTTTTACATATTACAATTTTTAATCTTTAAAATATCTTAACAAAACCAAGAAACAAGTCATTGAACTATGTGTTATATTGGGATTCTCTGATTGGCAAACTTAAGAACATATTCCATAACCTATAACATACATTTTTCTCATAACACAATTTCTCAATGTGGTATAAAATGTGAGTATATGAGGTATACTCATATACCTCATGTATATCTTTCAAAGACATCTTTCAAACTTCTACTAATTAACCCAAGACTGAAGTCTTGGGCAGAGTGGGCTGTGTCTGTTATCTCAAGCACATGTTAAGAGTTAACGTCAAGCTTTCTCCTATCCATATTTTTTTTCTCTTGGGTCAGAATTCTGAAAACAGTATTTTATCAAACTAGCTGTCTCTAACTACATATGCATAAAGAACCAGTTTCGGAGTTTCAAAAGAGTTTTATCTTAACCAATTTTCTCTGGAGTCTGAAGAATACTGCTGGCCACACAATGTTTTTTTGTTTGCTTGTTTTAAATCTTTCTTTTTCTTAGTCATAGTTGTGTAGGTAAACTTTTTCTTAATGAATTGAACCTGAATTTCCCAGTTTACAAAAAGCAATGAGAATACCAATCACACAAATGGAATACACACACACACCAGAAGCCAGGACTGTCATAAATCCCCCCAAACAATGACCAATATGGAGTCCCAAATAAACACTTCCCCAACACAAAGGGTCCTCTAGGTAGACATGTCAGAACCGACTCACAAAAACACCCAGATAGCATCTCATAGTCACAAACCAGGGGTAGACACAAGTCAGAACCAATGGGCAAAAGGCCCAAATAGCAACCCGTCCTCACAAATGGCCCTCAACATCAAAAGCATGTCAGAACCAACGGCAGAAATGCCCAAAGGACACTCAGTGCTCACAAACAGGCTTCAACATCAGACGCACGTCGGAACCAGTTGGCAGAAAGCCCAAATAGCACTTCATGCTCAAAAAAGAAGTTAGCCAGGAGCACACCGGTGGACTTACTTGGTCTTGGAGCTCGTCAGCTCGTCCAGAGGCGTCTTTCCGTACCACCAAGGATAAGCTCACGTGCCGTTGGCAGTCAGTGCCCAGCATAGAAGAAACAGGAAGAATCCCTGAATTGGTTTCGGCTGCTGCTAGGAATGTCCCCCTAAATCCCTCTCCTGGGGTCAGCGAACCACGAGCAGGGGCTTCTCACGGCCGCCCCAGGGCATCGTGATGGCAGCAGCTCTACTAAGGAAAACTCCCAGGAGCCAGATACCACGAGAGCGTAGCCTCCCGTTGGGAGCCAAACTCTGTTAGTGAAAGCGGGCCCAGGTGGCCCTAAAGCCAATAAAGAGGCAAGTCTGGTGGAAAGGAGAGCTTGCCTCATTTTCTATTATTTATTTTGTATTAGTACCTAGAACACTGTCTCTCAGCCTCCCTGATTCTCAGCCCCTGCACCTCCATTCTTCCTGGGCTACAGCTTGAGAGAAGCCATTCATAGCTATTAAGGAGGAGGTGGAAAGTATAACTGCCCTCCCTACTTTCCTGAGTTGTGAAGATAATGAGTGAAAAACTGGCTCTGTGAAGACCAAGGAGGGTCCTGCCCCAAGCCATCACAAGGTTTAGGAGGGCAGACACAGCTGGGGCTGTTTGGAGGTGAGGGGACGATCCTGGAATGTAAGTGAGCTGGGTCAGTAAGCAGCTTCAGGTGGGCATGTTTCTCCCAGACATTTCCCATCTGATCTGACAAGCCTACCACCATGGAGGGGAGACCCCTCTTGCAAGCTAGATGCCCTTTGGTTTTCCTTTTTCACATGCTCCCAGCCAGCCTGGGTTTGTAATGAAACTCTAATATGCGGTGATATTGACGTGAGTCCAGAGCGTGAAGTTCTCAGCTTCTCTGGTGACCTGGCTATTCTTCTTTTCGAGAAAAGAATTATAATACCCCCAGGGTGCCTTTGTTTGTTTTTCAATAACTCTATCTGCTCAAGGTCAGGACGAATGTGTCTGATTTCACCATCTTCCCTCCAGATTGCAAATGAAAGTCAGTAAGCGTCTTCCATAGTCTATTTTGAAACGGGGGATGTGGGAATTCACTCATTTTATGAAACATAGAGCTTACTGTCTGTTTCCATTCTTTTAACTTACGTTAGTGGATTCCACAGAGATGGTTTATATAAATGTGCATTCATTTTACAACATTTTTTTCTGAATTGTGATGGTAAATTCCTTCATAGATTATAGGCTAAAGACGTTAAATATAAACTATGACTCTTTTCAGTAACTCCACATTTTTCAATATCATTATTTTTTTTAAATGGTGATGGTAACCAGCAAAAATGTGTCAAGATACAGGAAGGTTTTAACCATCCCAACCATCACCTCCTTGGGAAACAAAAAATAATTTAAAATCATTAGTTCTTTTTAAAAGTGACTGGAGACATTAATTTTTGTCTAAACCATACTTTCAATCAAATTATCTAGTTTCCTGACCTGGTATGAGCTAGCTGATTCCTGACAAATGACCTTTATTCCAATATTCCAGAAGATGGGACTTCCCTGTGGTCCAGTGGCTAAGACTCTGCCCTCCCAAATGCAGGAGGCTGGGTTTGATCCCTGGTCAGGGAACTAGATCCTACATGCCACAACTAAAGATACTGAATGCTGCAATTAAAAAAAAGAAAGAAAGAACGAACCTGAGTGCTGCAACTAAAACCAGGTGCAACCAAATACATAAATATTTTTTTAAAAAAACAACAAATATTCTGGAAGATCCAGTGGAGAAGTGGGAGCCTTTCCTAAGCACCTGCTGTGGGGCAGAAGCTTAGCTGGTTTGAACTGAAATAATACCAGACTTCTGTGGAGTCACATTTACTTTTTAGGCACCTACTGGTCAACTCGGTTACATTTTTCTCATTAACTTCTGCAACAGACATTTCAGGATACTGCTGCTATCCTTCTTTGACAAAGAAGAAAGAAAGAAAGAAACAGGTTTAGAAGAGCTGAGTAACTTGTAGCCATGAGGAAAAGAGCCAACACACCTCAGCACCCCCAACAGCCACCGTTGCCTGCAGAAATTCAGGTTGATGGGGCTCCTACAACTGCTTACAGACAATGCTTATATGAAACCTGATGCTCTGGTTTATGGGGCTGAAGGGACCATTGAAAGTTCTGGTTTAAAATGGTCTGCTTCCTTGCAGAGCTGGTAATCACCATGTACCTGGTGTGTGTCTATTAACTCTACCATCCAGAGGGAATCTTTAAGTGTTTATTTTCTGTACTGCGATATGCTGAACTCTATTAACCTTGAATGAATTTTGATAACACCATCAGGGGGCAGCAGAATGATTCTGCCTGAAATTACACAGTGAGAGGGAGATTACCCATGACATATTAAAAGCAAAACATACTTTTAAATGACCATGACTGTTATTATTCTATCAGTTGGGTTCACCCTCTGGAGCCTGGCTCTTGAAAGCACTTATGACATTACTGGCCGAGGTACTCAGTGATTGACTCGCTGCTTCACCTCCTGTTCACTCTGCAGCCCATGACAGAGACTCCTGCGCTAGCCCCACACACCCGCCCCCCCCGCAGTGGAATTGCTTTTGTCGGGGCCACCCTTGACCTCCATGTTCCCAGATCCAGGGGACCCTCCTCTACCCTCATGGCAGACACAGCCAGCCATTCCCTCTCTGAAACATCTTCCTTTGGTGTCTTTCTCGGTCTCTTTGTCTGGCTTCACCTTGTCAATGTTTCAGCCTGAATTTAAACATTTGGGGTATCCCTGGCTTGTTTCTAGGCCCTCTTGTTTTCCGCTTGATGCCCTGTCTCCCCTAGGGTGGCTCAGCCATTCCCGTATTTATGGAGATGTGTGTGAAGATGATTCCCAAACTTACACAGCTGGCCCAGATCCATCCTCTGAGATGCACAAATACCTATCAGTTGTCCACGTGGCAAATCCCCTTAAATGCCTCACAGTTTTCACTAAAACATGCTTCCATTCACCGTCATCTCCCCTTGATCCATAACTGGCTTCACTTGCTACAACAGCTGGAAACCTGAGACTGGTTCTTGGTTCATCCTTTCCTTCCACCTCTGTATCAGATCCTTCAGCAGGTGTGCCGTGCCTCTGCCCAACACTCTCTGTCTCCTATCCTGGCCCAGACCTCACCCATCTACCTAGACACTGCACTGCCCTCCAGGCTTCCTCGCATGGCTGTCGAGACGTCCACCTTAAGGTAACAGCAGCTGCTGTTACAATGAAGAGCGGATCCTGCTCTGTTCCTGCTCACCACCCTCATTAACCTCCCACTGCACGTAGGATAAAATCCAGACACTCTTCGAGGGGCTGTGTCTTATCTTCCCTCCCCTTTCTCCAACATTAAGCTCTTTCCTCTGCTGTTTTTTTCTCTTGGATTAGCCCCTTCTCAACTAAAATGTCACCTCCGCAGAGAGGACGTCTGTCAGCACTCAGTCCAAAGTAGGTTGCCATGTCGTCCTCAGTCCTGCCTATTCTGTTATTGAACGTCTTACAACTTATAATTGTTTTATATTTTCTTTAGTTTTTAATCATTTGAATCCCTACTTTAATACATGTTTCATGAAAGGGAGGGACCCATGCCTTTTTATCCCTAGTGCCTAGAACAGTACTATGGGCTTCCCTGGTGGCTGCACCATAAAGAATCTGCTTGCAATGCGGGAGTCACAGGAGATGCAGGTCCAGTCCCTGGGTCGGGAAGATCCCCTGGGATAAGGGCACGGCAACCCACTCCAGGATTCTCACCTGGAGGATCCCATGGACAGAGGAGCCTGGCGGGCTAGAGTCCACAGGGTCACAAAGAGTCGGAAACAGCTGAAGCAACTTGGCATGCAGACATGCTAGAATAGTATTATAGCTACTCAGTGAGTGTGAATTGAGTGAATAGCTGGCAGTCTAGATAATAGTGCCTGTAACGTGGAGACTTGGAGCTGTGGGCTAGAATTACTGCCTTTTGATAGCAAACTAGTGGCACATATGCCATCACTTCTCCCTGCTATGCCCACGGTGGATGCTGCTAAGTTTTGACACTCTAGCCCCACTGAGCCTGCATGCAGTCTCAGCATGTGGTGAGAGTCAGAAATGGCATGGCAGTGGATCCAGAAACCGTGAAATGTTGATAGCTTTTCATATATCCATCCCAGAGTGATGTATTAAGAAGAGGCTAGGGTCTTCCCTGGCAGTCCTGTGGTTAAGACTCCATGTTTTCACTGCAGGGGGTGCGGGTTTGATTCCTAGATATCAGGTGCTAAAAAGTAAAACAAACAAAAAAACCCCAAACCACAGTTAAGATACTACTTCACACCCACACTCAGTGCTCAAGCAACAAACACACATTGAGCCTTCCTGCCCAGATACTATCACAAAGCCTTCACACAGAAGCAAGTGTGAGCAAATGTTATGTGCACTGAGACTACTGGATTTCTTACTGATCCAAATGAATAACCACTATTTGCTTATCGCCGCTTTGCTCATTTAAAATATCTGGTAACTCCATGAAGTAGGAATTACTATTGCCACTCAGAAGGTAGAGGCTCAGAAAGGTTGGAAGGGTCTTAGGTAGTAACTGAGCTCAGCTCTGCACCCTCGCCTGTGACGAAACCCATCACTCTTTCCCACGTGGCTGACCATTTGGGGGCCTGCTCCCTCCCAGGATATTTCGGTGCAGGTACCTGGTCTTGTGATTCTTGGTTGATCCTACAGTCAGTCACTATAGGTTATCCTATACAATTCTCTTTAAGGACTTCTGCCAGGAGGTCCTATAGGGTAGTAGAATCTGAGAAGGGAGAGATGATCCAAAAGAAGGGCATTCTTATTTCCTCCTCCAAGTCTGTGATTAAAAATCCTCGATTTGCTTAGGGACAAACTTTGGAGGAGTTGGTAAATTTTATTATTAGACTCTCAGTGATTTTCTTAAAATGCCATTTGTGTTTTGTATATCAGGAATCAAAACTCATAAAGCTCAAGTGATCTTGTACATTGAGTTCACAGAGTTTTTTTTCCTTTTTTTTTTTTTGATCCCCAAAGACTTTCTTTCCTGGATGTTTTATCGCATTTAATTTAGTGTCTTTGAAATGTCAATAGAAGAAAGTCAGTTGCTGAGGCTGTTCTTATATTGTTTACAGAAGTCAGAGTGTTGATAACTTAGCTCATCTTCTGTTTTAAATCAGAGGGGCTGGATAACAACAGCCTAAGGAAAAACCTTCTGTCCTGTTTCCCTGTAAATATTGTATTCAGCCAACTATGCATGCTGAGTCGTTTCAGCCGCTCTTTTATGACCCCATGGACTGTAGCCCACCAGGCTCCTCTGTCCCTGGGATTGCCCAGGCAAGACTGTTGCACTGGGTTGCCGTGCCCTCCTCCAGGGGATCTTTCCAACTCGGGCTTGAACCGCCGTCTCCTGTGTCTCCTGCCCTGCCGGGAGAACGCTTTACCGCTGAGCCACCTGGGAAGCCCCCATTCAGCCAAGTATACCTATATAATATCTTACCCTGTAGAATCGTCAGCAGGCCTTATACAGTCTCTCTCCCCTTCCAGCGCTCACGCTACAAATGGGTATTGGGCACCGCAATGCAGAGTAGTAAGCCTGTGCAGGTACTGGCAGCTGGGTAAGCCAGCTCAGGGCACCTGAAAGCTAAAGCTGTAAATACTCTTTGAATTTTCATGGAAAGATGTTTACAGTGTTTTGTTGTTAAGTGAAAAATTAGATTATAAAACCATACGTAGATTTCCAATTCTAGTAGCAGGCTGCGATGAGCTAGCACAGCCCTTCTTTGTACTAAAAACACCTGAAAATCCTAATATAATAAAGGGAAAAATACTTGCAAATCATATATCTGATAAGGGACTTGTATCCAGGATATATAAAGAGCTCTTATAACACAATAATGAAAAAGACAAATATTCTAATTTTAAAATGGTTGAAAGATTTGAATAGACTTTTCTCCAAAGAATATGTGCAAGTGGCCAGTAAGTACATGAAAAGATGCTTAATATTATTCCTCATTGGGGAAATACAAATCAGAAGCACAGATACCACTTCAAACCTCCTAGGATGGCTGTCATAAAAAAGGCTGTTGCTGCTGCTGCTAAGTCGCTTCAGTCGTGTCCGACTCTGTGCGACCCCATAGATGGCAGCCCATCAGGCTCCCCCGTCCCTGGGCTTCTCCAGGCAAGAACACTGGAGTGGGTTGCCATTTCCTTCTCCAATGCATGGAAGTGAAAAGTGAAAGTGAAGTCGCTCCGACTCTTAGCGACCCCATGGACTGCAGCCCACCAAGCTCCTCCGTCCATGGGATTTTCCAGGCAAGAGTACTGGAGTAGGGTGCCATTGCCTTCTCCACATAAAAAAGGCAGACAGTAACAAGTGTTGATGAGGATGCAGAAAAATCAGAACCCTCATGGGTTGCCAGTAGGATGTAAGGAGGAGTAGCCAAACGACCAAACTCCCTGGTGGTTTCTTGAAAGTTTAATCATTTAACATTACCATTTGACCCAGCAATTCTACTCCTGGGGTTGAAAATATATGTCCACACAAAAACTTGCCCATGAATGTTGATAGCAGCATTATTCAAAATAGGCAAAAAAGTAGAAACAACCCCAATGTCTATTAGTCGATGAACAGATAAGTAAAATATGGTATATCTGTAAATAGAATATTCCTTGACAGTAAAAAAAGGAATGAAATTCTGATACACACTATAACATGGATGAACTTTGAACACATATGGTATGATTCCATTTATATGAAATAGCCAGAATAGGCAAATCTGTAGAAATAGAAAGTAGATAAGTGGTTGGTAAAGGGTGGGAGAAGTAATAAGCAAGATGTAAAATTTAGAAGCCATAGAAGAAAAGACTGACAGATTTAACTACAGAAAAAGTAAACACTTCTAAATGATGAGACACACCATATGAAAAGTTGAAAAAACAATTGCAAAATGAAGGAAAATATTTGCTACATACATCGTATTTCAGGAGGCGCTAGTAATAGCGAACCTGCCTGCCAATGCAGGAGATGGAAGAGACATGGGTTTGATCCCTGGGTCAGGAATGTCCCCTGGGCGAGGAAATGGCAATCCACTCCAGTATTCTTGCGTGGAGAATCCCATAGACAGAGGAGCTTGAAGGGCCATAGTCTGTGCAGTTGCAAAAGAGTTAGACATGACTGAAGCAACTTAGCATGATGCACTTACATCATAGATTCATCTGGGATGAACTGTGTAATCACAAAATGGGTATGGAAAAATATAATTATTTTCTGTTCCTGCCTGTGAGTGTCCATCTTTGAACAGAAAAAAAACAAATTCAAAACCTTTCAAGTCAGAATAACTTGGTTACTTCCGGTCAGTTTTATCCTGGGTATCTCAGTGTGTTTGGGGGATTCCTATTCTCTCAGGGTTCTCCTTTGCTTCTCAGAGTATAGAGAAAACAGTGTGTGCAGCTTTGCATTGCTGCATGCACTGACCAGTTGTGTACCGAGAATACCCATGAGCTCTTTGGAAAAAGGGAGTTAACGTTTATCCAGCTCTCAAGTCACCAGTGTTTAGGATTAGCCCATCACCCAGAGAATCTTTATTGACTTATATTGATTTGAAAGCTTTTAAAATCCTCGGTGCTTGTTTTCCAGGGATATTGAGGGCCAGGATTGCATTTATCATATTCCCAGCAGGGCTGTTGTGAGGATTAATGTTTTAACATAAATGATCTTCTGCTCCTTTAAAAAGGCATTAATTAAGCTAACGGGTTCTTTTTTAATGTGCTTAGTTTTATAATAACATATTTCAATCTGGTGTCTGAAATATAAGTAGTAAGGTTTTGTGCTTTCTTATAGAAAATATGACACATAGAAGAACACATAATTAATCCACCATTAGGGTTCCTCTCTGGACAGTATGTCAAGCCATTGGACTTCTTGAGTTGTACTGTTTTACAGGAAGATCCTACGTGGTTGCTTGACAGACAGGGGGCCAGGGTGGGGCACTTTGGGGAGGGAGCCCCTGAGCTGATGTGCTGTCTCTCTTCTCCTCTGCCCCCCGCCCCCGCCGCCCTCCGGGCCCCAGTGAGATGAAGCAGAGGCTGGATGAGGAAGGCAGCAAGTGCAGCATCCTCTCCAGGCACCAGAAGTTCCTAGAGCACTGCTGCATACGCTGCTGCTCGCCCTTCACCTTCCTCGTCAACACCAAGCGTCGGTGCGGGGACTGCAAGTTCAACGTCTGCAAGAGTTGCTGCTCCTACCAGAAGCACGAGAAGGTGTGGGTCTGCTGTGTCTGCCAGCAGGCGAGGTGAGTGGCCGAGTGCACCCTCAGGGTCTCAGCTCACGATGGCACCATCTTCCTTCAGCCAAGCGGGGCCACCCGTGGTTGAGTGGTCGGCATTATTTTTTTTAAGAAAAGGGAGGGTTACTGAGGAGTTTTCTACATTTGGGGTGTCTGATGCAGATAGAACACACCCAAACTTGTTTAATCAGAGCATGAAGGAAGATGATGTTAGGGAGAAGTTGGGAGTTTTGCTGGGTTAATCTTGTGATGATGTCTTGTGGGGATATCTCCAGAAGTCTTGGGATGAATATTGTCCCAAATCAAAAAAGATGGAAAAGTTGAGCTCATTTCCTATTTTTCTATATTATTCAAGTCCATCACTGGAACCAGTCCAGGAAAGAAGTCCAAGATCCATGGGACAGGTTTTGCTTCTTGTAATTTTTCTAAGGCTCAATTTGATAGAGAAGTCAGAGTACCTCAGGGGTATATGGCCTGTGGGCTGACAGTCTTTGAAGGTTTCCCTAGAAGAGTTTATTTACGTATCAGCCACTCCAGTACTCTTGCCCGGAAAATCCCATGGACGGAGGAGCCTGGTGGGCTGCAGTCCATGGGGTCACTAAGAGTCAGACACGACTGAGCGACTTCACTTTCACTTTTCACTTTCATGCACTGGAGAAGGAAATGGCAACCCACTCCAGTGTTCTTGCCTGGAGAATCCCAGGGACGGGGGAGCCTGGTGGGCTGCCGTCTATGGGGTTGCACAGAGTTGGACACGACTGAAGTGACTTAAGAGTAACAGTAGTAGTAACAAGCTGTATAACCCCTCAGCCTGATACAGGATGCTCTGCCAAATTCATCATGGGAAACACTTAGGAATATTTTGACTTGAATCAAATGTGAAAATTTTCAGGTAAATGACAGTTTTTAAAACCTGCCCAGTTTCTTGAAACAAAAGCAGTTAGTTTACAATGGACTGTTTAGACTTTAAATGCCTGGCAAAAGCCGGCATCTTGCCGGGAGATGGTGTCTGGGGTCACTTTGTGCTCCATCCGCTTTGACCATCAGCTTCTCTGCCTCTCGTGCAATCTGAAATTCACGTCTTGGTGTAGAAATGATTTACTTAGGGTATTACTGGGATATTCTTTCAGCATATTCATAATCGAGCAATTGGATTTTAAAACACTGTATATGTCAAATTACATGATGAACACCTGTATGTATATTGTGTGAAATCCCAATAAAACAGTGGATAGCAGCTCTGTGAAGCTGTGGCGACGACCACTTTTTAGACCCACAGTTTATTCCCCACTGCCCATAACATACTTTTTCTTTCCTGTGTAAATTAAGCCCATTTGGGGTGCACTGGTTTAATTTCTAGCTGTTTATCCAGTAGCTACCATAGGCATATGGTTCTTGAGATACTACGGAACCATGAATAATTGTAATAGTAAAAAGTCCTGCGCTCAGAAAATTAAGGCACGAGGAGTGGAGAGTAGACCTTTGTGTGGTGATATTAACTGACTGCATGAGAAGCGAATGGCTGTATCAAGCACTCCGGGCCTGTCTATGGTGTGGTTCTACAGGTGTGACTCAAATTAAAATGTACATTAGTTTAAAATGTTTAGCTTTGGGAAATTAATAACAATGAATGATGGATTACTTATTTTAGAAGTTATGTAGCTAGTCGTGTCAGGCGAGTGTATGCTCCTCGGTTCTGTCTCGTCACAACAAAGATTTGGAGTAATGGACATTAAAGCCCCCTCGGCGTGTCACAGCTCTCGGGTCTTGGACAGACCACGTTATAGCTCTCAGGTCTCCAACGGACCGTGTTATAGCTCTTAGACAAATCAGTGTTGCAGCTCCATGTTACAGCTCTATTTTATTTAGATAATAACAGGAAAATCCATCCTCATCCTCGAGGCGCGAGGGCATGTCGACCCAAAGACGCGAAGAGCAGAGCGCCACAGCGTGCGGGCATGGAGGTGGGGTATTGGGTCGGGGGTACAGGGAGAGGGAGAGAGAGCCCTTTGACTCCTCTTTTTATATGTCCCCCCCAACCGTCCCCGCCCGCGGGCCTGCCCTATGTAAATTGGGTTAGCCAGGAGTGTTGTTTGTCTTTTCCCTATTCTACCTACCTAACAATAGGATACTATGGAATCATTCTGTTTGTCATTTTCTAATTATATATAAATTTCTCTTCTTGACTATTTACTGCAGAGATGCAGTCAAACCTTATAAATAAGGACATATAGTGGTTGCATTTAAGATCCTCTGCAGGGAAACCAAACTTTCTGAATGAGCCTAGAAGCATAGGACTGCCGGTATCATTGATTCAGGAACCTCATTCCTACTTTCCTTGGAAACAAGTTGGCCTCTTAGTTCTTTGCTTCATTATAAAAAATGCTCTCTCTGATTTTTGTTGTTTTGTGCTATTGCCTTTAATGCAGACCAACTGGGGAGATTGTTTTCAGGGAATGAGAGAGAAAAATTACCGTTGGAACTGAAATCAAAACATATGTCCTTATTACCCATGTGGCATTGGCTTCGGTTTTTCTGAGACAATTTAAGCCTTCATTTCTTTTCACCTTCTGTCAAATATCCTTTACTTCTATCTGATCACTTAGTGTTTGATGTTCACACAATCCACATGATTCATAAATTAGCATGCTGCCCTTTTAGTATAAACTCCACAGTATGTTTTAGAGATATCCCAATGGGTTTGCAATATCCCTACAGGAGATAAGATATTAAAAAATTACCACTATGAGATGAGGACATTCGCAGGTTAACGATTATATGGAGAAATGTTGAACCTCACTAGAAAGCAAGGGAATAGACATTTACACTTCAAGTACTTTTTTTCTTATTAAATTAATGTTTGTTTTTCTGCATTCTCCTCCGTGGTGACAAGGGTAGATTGAAAAAGGCACTCTCATCCACTGCTGGTGAAGTCAAAACGGGCATAACCTTTTACCAACATATATCAATAGCCATTAGCATGTTCAAGTCCTTTTACCCTGTAATTTCTAAAACC
Source organism: Oryx dammah (assembly GCF_014754425.2). NCBI lineage: Eukaryota > Metazoa > Chordata > Mammalia > Artiodactyla > Bovidae > Oryx > Oryx dammah. The sequence goes on along the minus strand of NW_024070193.1, from coordinate 47,243,496 downwards.
TTTACCTAAAGAGGCATTGGAATATTTTTAATACAAAAAATTTTTCAGTGAAAAATGAGACATCCTGGATTACTAATAATCTACATGTCCAACAATAGAACAGAAGAAGTAAATTAGGACACATTCTACTTGACAGAATATGATGAGACATTTAAAATCACGTGCACTAGCATGGGTAAATTCTTATATTAAAAATTACATATGCGGTGGTTTCTTAGTGAAAGAAGTATTTCACTTTTTTGAATGGAGAGCATTTATCCTGTGTGTACACTTTGTGGAGTGTTTGTGACATAGGAACCTGAGTGCCATGGAATAATTATTTTTTGTTGGCAGCACCGTGTGCCAATGTCCGTGCCAATTCATTTTGAATAAGGAGCTCTTGCAATGTCATCACACGCTATGATGCAGCAAGTCAAAGAAAGTTACTGTGTACTTGGAAAACCCCATCTTAGCCAGGGCTGTTCAGTGAAAAAGTTTTACAATTGACACAGCTCTTGACTAGACTGAAAAATTAAAGGAAAAAAAAATTGAGGAGTGTTGGTGATTAAGTTCCATTCATGTACTGTGAGAGTCTACCCTTCCAGATTTCAGAATAAATCTCATCTTGAGGAAACGCAAAAGTACACTGAGCGGTATTATGCAAAATAACTGGCCTGAAGTCTTCAAAATGTTGATGTCATGAAAGAAAAAAGAAACTGAGGAAATGTTTAAAGACTAACAAGAAATGATAACCAAGTGGCATGCCTAACGCTTGATCAACTTTTGAGATGAGGAACGTGGCTGTAGAGGACACTGGGACAGTTGACGCCATTTGGATGATGGTAGAATAGTATTGAGTTCATTTTAAACTTCCTGAAATTGATCAGTTTACCTGGTTATGTAAGACAGCGTCTCCTTGTTCCTGGAAATGTACACAGACACATCTCACGGTGAATGGAGTATTTTTCATTTATTTCTTCCATAAATGATTACTGGGTTCAGCCCACACAGGAGGCCTGTGCTAAAGCAATCAGCTCTTTACCATCCGTCACTGATTTTCTGGAGCACTGTTTGTTCACATGTCCACTTTCGATGTTTGTCGTACAATTTTTTGGTACAAGTTCCTGGTATGCCTTCTGTTTGTAGCGTCCCTTTTTTCTTTACTTCCTCAAGCCTCCTTGCATAAGTTGCAGGACAGTTATTATGGGGAAGAGGCCAGCCTGAAATTTTGATCTTCTGGCATTTTTTTTTCTTTGTTTGTTTGTTTTTCACTGCAGCTTGCAGGATTTCAAGTTTCTTGACCAGGGATTGAACCCGGGACATGATAGGGTAATGAAAGTGCTGAATCTTAGCCAGAAATCTTTATCTTTCTGAAATTTCTCTGATAAGCAAGCAGAGGCACTGGTTCTTTCCATCAGCAAGCTCCCAGGCCTGTGTTAATGGCCAAGGTTAAAGAGTCACGCAGATCTCAGTACTACATGAGCAGCCGTGAGTGGACAGTGCTCTGCTGGAGGCCATGAGGTCCTCGGGGGGGACTGTGGTTAGAGCAACAGCAGGACGGGTGTCCCAAAGGAAGGGTTGCCTGAGCTGGGTTTTCATGGGGTGAAGGACCTTAGCTACTCCATTCTGTTAACAGAAAAACTCCATTTTGTAAGGTTCCGGGAAAAGAGCCTTTGAAAATCCAAGAGCCTTTGGAAATCCCCTGACCTCACCCCACCACCCTCGAGCCAATGGGACCCCAGACCAAAATCTCCTGACTTAACGTTCAGGAACTCGTGGTCTACCTAGGTAATGGGAACCAATCAGAACCCGTGGCCAGCCTGGGAAATGGGAACCAATCAAAACCCGGGGCCAGCCCGGGGGAAAATAAAAACCAATCAGAAACCAACACCTAACCCTTCCACAGAAGGTAACCAATTAGACGTCTCCCAACCCGGAAACTCCCGTTTTTCAAATTTCTCGCGGGAGAATACCCTATATAAGCAATGTAACCCAAAACTCGGGGCTCCTCCCTATAGCCATGTTATGCCCAAGTCGCGAAATCTCCCAATGACCACCAGGGAGCCGTTATCCGATGCAAAAGCAAGAGAGTTTTTATTACCAAGCTCGAGCTGGGGCTCCCACGGATACCCACGCAGCAGCTATAGGGAGGAGCCCTGAGCTCTGGGTTACATTGCTTATATAGGGTATTATCGCGGGAAAAATTCGAAAAACGGGAGTCTCCGGGTCTGATTGGTCACCTTCTGGTGAAGGGTTAGGTGTTGAGTTCTGATTGGTTCTCCTTTCCTGGGCTTGATTCGAATTTCCCGGGCTGGCCAAGGGTTCTGATTGGTTCGCAGGTGGTGGGGTGAGGTCAGGGGATTTCCAAAGGCTCTTGGATTTCCAAAGGCTCTTTTCCCGGAACTTTACAAAATGGAGTAGCTTAGATTCTTCAGCCGCTGCGTCAGTATCAGTGGGAGCCCCAGCTAGAGCTTGGTAATAAAAATTCTCTTGCTTTTGCATCGGACTCTTTACAACCCCATGGACTGTGGCCCATCCTCTGCTCCTAGGATTTTTCAGACAAGAATACTGGAGCGGGTCGCTATTTCCTCTTTCAGGGGATCTTCCCCACCCAGGGATCTATCTTCCCACCTACTCCTACATCTACTGCATTGGCAGATGGATTCTTTAACACTGAGCTACCTGGAAAGCCCAGGATAAGCCTCGTGGTTAAAAATTTGAAGTTCCCTCAGAACAGTCCACAGAAAATCAATTTAAGAAATGAAGGATTTGATACTGCAGCATAAGAGAGGGATAGACAGTGAAGAATATCTGTTTCACTTTACAAAAACCTTACAAAATGTAAATTCTTCAAAAGATCCTAGAAAATTAAGCCCTAAAATTTGGACAAAGCAGTATTCAGTATGAAGACAGTTAAGTTTAGCAGGAACCAATATAGCAGATGATGCTGTATTCATTTCTGAAGACTACGAACAGCTCTTAAAATCAAGACCAAAAGCGACTGCTGCTAAATTTCTTGAGTTCTCATTTGAGAGCAGGAACAAGTGGCCTAAGGAAGGCAAACTAATTCAGCATCGCCTGATGGGAGGGCCAACGCATTTACCATATAAATGGGCTGCTTCAACCCTGGAATGTATAAGCTGCACTGTCATAAGGATTCTTAGGAATCCTGCCTGAGGTGTGAATTGCTCTCGGAATCACTGTAAAAGCATCAGAGAATATTATGGTCTCTGTAATTCAAAGGCAGCCCTGTCAGGGGAGTATTTAGGAATTCATTGGAAAGGAAAGAACTGGAGAGGCTTACAGTTTACACCCATAGAAGTAGGATATGAGACAATTAAGAAAAGAGGATTTCTTTTTTTTTCCTAAAGAATTGTTCTGGGGGCAGCATCCCCCAATTCCCCAATCAAGTAGCTTCCAAAGCCTCATCAGAATTAAACCCCATAAAGACACCTGCATTTTCTGGGACTCTGTGTCCTTCAGGTGATTTGCTTAACCTCTAAATTGAGATTCTTCAAGAGACATCTAGGAATGAATGGCCTTGTACACTGAGGAAGTGTAACGAATTCTAAATAAACTGAATACCTTTAAGAAATCTTTGTCAGCTATGCCTTTTAGTTACAATCATAAAGCGCTAACATTTTTGCAGTGCTTCTAATCAATTTAGCTTTTATTTCTTAACTTTTGGGAAAAGACTATACCATTCAGTAGGTAGCCTATGTCACGGTCATTAGGTCATTATCAAATGGAAGTAATTTGCTTCTCACCTTTTAAAAATGCCCTGTGTATTAAATTGTGTCCTGTATGTTTAAAAATTGCCTTCAGCACAAAACAAAATTTGTTGTATATTCTCATATAAATACAGTGTGTGTATAGTAGGTTTATTTATTTAGAATTTATGTCCCCATCAATTTACAATTCTGTTAGCTTGCCAGAAAGAAAAAAGGAAGGCTTCATTTAAGCAGGGATTTGAAAGAAGGATGGAATCTGGCAGAGAGGAAGGGTAAAGCACTGAAGGGTTGTGAAACAGCATGTCTTTGGGGACAGCAGAACGGGTATGGCTGAGGCAGAAAGGGCATTATTTTGGTCAAGTAGGGCAGTCGGTGGTTGATGCTGGGAATTTGAATGTGTAAAGCAACAGAGTGTGAAATGATAAAAAGTGTGCGGAGGTATGAGGGTGTATGTGTCTCCTGAAGAGGTAAAACTGATCCCCTCTCACCTCACTTCCAAGGTTTCAGCGGGAAGGAATTGTCAGGCGAGTGTACGCTCCTCGGTTCTTTGTCTCGTCACAATGAAGATTTGGAGTGACGGCCCTTAAAGCCCTCGGCGTGTCCGTGTCACAGCTCTCGGGTCTTGGACAGACCGTGTTATAGCTCTCAGGTCTCGAACGGACCATGTTATAGCTCTTAGACAAATCAGTGTTACAGCTGTATTTTATTTAGAAGATAGCCGGAAAATCCACCTTCGAGGCGTGAGGACATGTCGATCCAAAGACACGAAGAGAAGAGCGCCTCAGTGAGCGGGGCGGGGAGGGGTGGGGAGAGAGAGAGAGAGCCCTTTGGCTCCTCTTTTTATATTTTGTCTTCTCCCAGGCCTGCCCTATGCAAATTGTCCTTAGTCTGGAGTGCTGTTCTACCTGAAGTCCTCACTCCGGTCCTCGGACCTTCCTTTGACCTTCCTCTGTTCTATTTTCGCGGGCTTTTCCCTTCCTTGTCTTTCAGCCACCGCCATTTTGGACTCCTTTTCCCTTTTCTACCTACCTAACAGAATTAAAAACTGCTTGGAGAGAACTTTACAAATTTACTCAGAGAAGTCAGTAAGATTCTTCCTTCCTAAATCACCTATGGCTAAAAATAAGGGAAGCATAATTTCTATAGTGAAAGCGAACAAACAAAATAGAACAAAACTGCAGCTTCCTGCCACATGATGGAATTGGGGCAAGGGGTGTCTCCGTTGACTTTGTGAGAGTGCGTATGTCCAGAAAACAGGTGCACAAAGATACAGCAGCTTTCTTTGTAATGCCTCCAAACTAGAAACCACCCCAAAGTCTATCAGCAGAGAATGAATATAAAAATTGTGATGTAGTCATATAATAAAATACTATACAGCAATGAAAAAGAAGAACCTATTGATACCTGCAGCACCATGGATGAACACCATGTGATGTTCAGCCAAGGAAGACAGATACAGGTGGCACGTACTGGATGATTCCATTCATGTAGAGTTCTGAAATGGTCAGACTGATCTATGATGGTGATGGCCCCTGGGGGCAGGAGGGGTTACTGAATGGGAGCCATCTGGAGTGATTATTAATCACCCAGCAAGCCATCTGGAGTGATTACTAATACAATGCTCTGTGTGTTGACTAAGTGGTCTTATGTGTGTACACACATGTAAACATTCTCTGTGACACTTAAGATCAGTGTACTTTACTACGGGTAAGCCATGCTGCCTAAAATAATTTTAAAAATTTATTGGCACATTTACACTGGCTCTGGCACTTAACAGCTGTGTGGCTATCAGCCAGGTGCTATTAGCATCTTTGAGCATCATTTTCCTCATCTGAAAAATGGGAATTTATGACACTGGGCAGGTTGCTAAAGGATTAGAGAGAAGAATATTTGTGCCCACCATGGTGTCTGTCCCATGGTTAGGAAACATTTAATGTTTCTTCCTATAACCATCTGCGGTCCACAGCCCCTAGCTCTAATGGCTCCTGCTCTAATGGTTCAGCTGGGAAGCCACGCTGAGCCCCAGCGGGTGTGCCAGAGAACGGCGCCTCCTGTGACGAGCCCATCACTTCTCATCACACTCATAAAAGTATTCCAGCTACACATTTAATTGCAGTAGAGGATTTTTGTAAGCATGAGTGGAGAAAATTAGAAGCTGCTGGATAAGGCTTGTGGGTAGTACTCAAGGGAAATAAAAACCAAATAAATTCACTGGCTGATTTTGAGGAGAAAAGGTTGTTCTCTGAGAATATTGCCAGACGATGTCCTTGAAGCCCCGAAAAATAAACACACGACTTGGAAACCCAAATACATTCAGATCCACACCAGGACACATAAAAATCAAACTTTTCAAAACTAAAGAAAAAATTTAAGATATTGAAACCAGCCAGACATAATATTTTATAAGGGAAGATCAATTCAGGTGACAACAGATTTCTCAACGGAAACCATGGAGGTCAGAAAATTTTTAAATAAAAATTGAAAAGGTCCAATCAAACCAGGGTGTCCACCACAACTAGGAAGGGGTGAATGTGTTTCCCCAGTTACCTGAACTGGGCTTCCCAGGTGGTGCTAGTGGTAAAGAGCCTGCCTGCCAATGTATGAGACTTAAGAGACACAGGTTCCATCATCCTTGGGTCGGGAAGATCCCCTGAGGTCACAGCAACCCACTCCAGTATTCTTGCCTGGAGAGTCCCATGGACAGAGGAGCCTGGAGAGCTATAGTCCATGGGGCTGCAAAGAGTTGGACATCTTAGCACACACACACACAGTCACCTGAACTGCCCTTAACTTAGTGACCACCTTTAAGCAGAGTTAACCACTTGCTTTTCACTGAGTGGAGGCCACCTTTCGAGGGATGAGAACTACGTGGCCAGGGGGATTTCATGCCCTGGGCAGGCCCTCCCCAGCCCCGGAGGGGATATAGCTCAACCCACAGTATGGTCCCACTCACCAGGCCCTGGGACAGGAGAAGAAGCTGCAGAGCCCGCCTAGAGGGTTACCAGGCCAGGGCTGCTGCTATGTGGGCCAGGGGCTGGGAGATGGCAGTGGAAATTGAATCCCTGGCCACCCAGAAGCCTGTCACCTGCCTTACGCTCAGGATCTCTGGTGTTATGGAAAGAATGCCAGCCCTCGGGCTTCCCTGTTGGTCTTCCCAGTGGCTAAGACCCCTCGCTCCCAATGCAGGGGCCTAGGTTTGATCCCTGGCCTGGGAACTCCATCCCCGTGCCACAACGAAGAGTTTGCATGTCACAACACAACTAAAGATCTCACATGCCACCATGGAGGCTCATGTGCCACAACTAAGGCCTGACACAGCCAAATAAATAAATAAAACATATATTTTTAAATGCCATCATGCATGCCTGACTGAAACTCTGGCTTGGCCCCTTAGCTCTCCGTTCCCTGGTCTGCTACCCACCAAATCAAGCTTTTGCTGGTGTAGGGAAGTGCTGGGAGTGATAGACAAGGCAGCCCTATGCCCACTGCAGTGGAGCCCCAGTGACTGTTCCCAAGGCCAGGTTCAGAGAAGCGATGCGGACAGCGGTGGCCCCTGGGAGCCTCAATCCAAAAGGAAGAATGTAGCAGGGTGGGCTCTGAGGCTGGTTGACACTCAGAGGCCCCCCTACGGTGGGGACCAGGGAGCCAGCCCCACTCCCCCAGCCGGGGATAAAACTGGGGGCTATTAGGAAAATCATAAGGGGCCACAGAGCATAATCAACAAGATCTCTTCATATCATTGCCACGTGGGTGAAAATAGAACCACAGTGACTAGTGCTGGACATGCACGGAGACGTGACCGTGCGGAGAGGGGGCACAGGAAGGTAGCAGGGCGAGTGACCCAGCGTGGCTGTGATCGGGGCAGGGGACATGGCCAAGTTGGCTTGGGATCTGATGCTGGCCCCACCTGCCCATGGACAAGGCTCCAAAGCCTCGCTTTCCTCCTGGGTCAGATGAGAGTAACACAGTGGCCAGCCTCACAGCCCCGTGGACACGACTCACTGAGAGGTATCTGCCAGCAGCCAGCCTAGAGTAAGTCCCAGTGGATGTTAGCTCTGATTACAGTGGTTATTGCTGCCACCACTGGGGAACAAGCCAGGCAAGTAGATCATAGAACTGAGAGTACATAGGTTTCAAGAAGGGAGGGTGTATAGAATCTGTGTCTCCAATGCAGGGGGCCCAGGTTCAATCCCTGGTCAGGGAACTAGATCCCACATGCTGCAACTAAGACCTGACTCAGCCAAATAAATAAATACTTTTTTTTTTTTAAACGGAGGGTGTCATGACACACTAGAATTTGGTTCTGTTGTAGTGAGTGTTTGTCCAGCATGAATGTGTCAGGTTAAAAGGATGAGGTGAGAGCACTGGCTAGGGGTCAGTAGTATCCTGGTAAGTTTTTGACAGGTGGCTCTCCAGGGATAAAAAGAAAAAGAGCTTGATTTGTAGTATTTGTCAATTTCCATAGTGTAAATATCCCCATATGTGTTGTTGAGCTACCAACAGATTATCACTGAATGCTGAGTGAGGGAGAGGTGCCCACAGTCAGCTGCCCACAGCTGGAACAAGACTGCCCAGGATAGCACTGGCTGGAGTGTAGAAGGGTGTCTCCAAGAACAACAAGAAGAGGCCCCTGCCCTGCAGGAGCTCAGAGTCTAACAGAAGACAGGAAGGTCCCAACCATAACCATACAGAGTTGGGGCTGGTGCTGAGAGAGCACCCAGAGGCAGTGCAAAGGCCCTGAGGTGTGAGCCAGGGGACCAGAGAGCATCCTGTGGCTCATCCTCTGGCTGAGAGCATCTTGATGCCTGAACCCAAACTAGAGTCTAGGTCATCAAGAAGGATGCAGCCAGACTTATTAAATTTAAGAAACATTTTTTGCTTGCATTATGTTGTTTTAACCTCTCAGCCACCCATGAGGTATGTGGAGCCAATATTCCAATTTCGTAGCTAAAGAAACTAATGTTTACAGAAGTTGTTACAACATCGTCCTTTTTCTTTGGAAGCTCACTGAAAGCCATCTTTGAGCTTAGTAGCTTTCCGTGCAGGTTCTTAAGACTCAGAGATGCTCCTGGGCCTGAGACTGGGTGTATTCACACAGCAGGAAAATTTTGGTCCTCGTTATCCTAGTACATATATGCTTAGTTGCTCAGTTGTGTCTGACTCTTTGCGACCTCATGGACTGTAGCCCACTAGGCTCCTCTGCCCTGGAGACTCTCTGGCAAGAATACTAGAGTGGGTAACCATTCCCTTCTCCAGGGGATCTTCCTGACCCAGGGATCATACCTAGGTCTCCTGCATTGCAGGCCAATTCTTTACCATCTGAACCACCAGGGAAGCTGTTTGATATACTAGGAGTATGCCAAAATACTAGATGTGGTTATTAGACTTGTTTGTGGCTAAAAAAAAAAAAGTCAACTCTAACAAGAGCTAAAGACAAACAAACTAAAAGGAGTTGTGAGACAGAATTTTTATTAGAGTCTCAGGAATGTACGTAATCATAAACCTTTTATACCTTAGTTCCAAAGGAAATGCTTCTCTCTTTGTTGGATGTTTCTGGGCTTATTGTATTATAGAGGCCTTGGCAGCATTTATGCAGACTTGCACTTGCTTTGCTAAAAACCACTTTCTCTCAATTTCTATTTTCCTCTCTAAAATTACATTCAGGATCTTCAGTCCAAGGAGTGTGTAAGAGCCTGTGAATCTGTTTCCACGGGACAAGGTCAAGGAAAGTCACTTCCGACACCGTATACACCTCTGATGATAATATTAAAGTGCTCTCTCCACGCTTTTATTTTTGACCTTGGGACAATCTCTCTCTCTCTCTCTCTCAGCTTTATTAATAACTACCTCATATGGTGTTACTGGATGCTGAAAAATGTGCCCTGAATGCTTGTTGCATTCAAAACTTCATCAAGAAAAATCAAACACTCAGCTTTATTTCTAATCAGACTGTTTTCTTGCTTGGCAAGCTTTGAAACCTTGTGCAAAATCCCTGACCTTTTCTGGGCCCCTCCTGAGAGGTTGACAGGGATTCAGGACCTCTGCAACACTTCCTCAGAGTGCCCAGGGATGGGCCAGTGAGGAGCTGGCCAGATGCTCAGTGCTGAAGTTTGCTAGTGTAGTGAAGGACGGTCATTCAGGCAGCATCTTGAGCCTGGACTCAGACAGCAGTATAACTCCCCAAGATGGTTGGGGAAAAGAGGAATCTGCCTTTGCATATAACAAGTCCATACCTGGGTGGGGCATGAGGCTGAAGGTGGTGGAGCGAGCCCATTCTTCTTACAGACCAGCCAGACTTGTCCTGTCACCATATCTGCTGAAGGGGGGTTTCTAGTCTCCAAGAGCAAGCCATCTATAAGTATTACACTGTAGGCTTTCAAGTTTAAGAGATGAAAATCTAACTCAGCTGACCAGCTTCATTCATTTTTAACTCATCATCTACCAAACTTGCCAGCGTACACACTTCTCTGCCCAGAGCCATTTCAGAAATGAAAGGCCACAGGGTGACATCTATGTGGCACCTACACCATCCATTGCCTCGTGGCAGCATCCCACCTCCCTTATGTAGGCTTCCTGCCTGATGTCTGTGGAAGACGTGCAGTGTTGAGTTGTATTCTAGCATGGTGGGTCTCTGGAGGTTTACACAGGTGCCATGTCAATGCTCAGACACTCAGGTGGAGAAGAGACAAGCCTTCTGGAAGCACTAAAGAGGGCTCCTCTTTTTCCTTTCAGTCATGGCTTCCCAGGTGTGAAGTTCAGGTAAGCCAGTGGGCTCCCAGGTAAGCTAGTACATGAGGCACCTGCCCTGCGGAGTCGGGTGGACCTTCACTGGAGCTGATCCAGTCGAAGGTCCCCTCTGTGTTCACCTCCCCTTTGCAGCTCTGGAGCCTTCATCCAGGTCTTCGTGAGGCCCTCCGGCCAGGTCTCCAGGGGCTCTCCCCAGCTGGGCCAACGAAGGGGACAGCCACCAACAGACAGGCCAGGTTAGAGGAGGGTCTGTCTATTAAGGTGAGACCCCAGAGTTCAGGCTTCCTAGTCCAGAGGCTTCATTGTGGTAAAACCTTTCCTTCTGGTGCAAGCCACTTTTTTTTTTTTTTTTTTTTACTGTGCTGGGTCTTCATTGAGCACGTGGGTTTTCTCTAGTTGTGGTGTATGCGGTTCTCACTGTGGTACATGGGCTTCTCTGCTTACAATGTACAGGCTTAGTTACCCTGCAGCATGTGGGATCTTAGTTCCCCCACCAGGGATTGAACTCATGTCTCCTGTGTTGGAAAACAGATTCTTAATCACTGGACCACCACAGAAGCCCCCCCAACCCATTTTAGAGTGAAAGAATATAGTATTTCTCTGCAACTGTGGTTTTCATAGCCATGTGACAATTCAAGGACAACCTAGGCCTCCCCATGTTTGATTTAAGTCACTAGGAGTGTATTTTCGCAGACAGTCGCTAAGTATGTTCTTAGTGAGCATGTATTTTCTCTGAAATAATAGACAGGGATGATTTAATGAGTATTAGCATCATGGCGCGGGGCATTTCGGTTGTCACTTCTAATTCTCACATCCAATAACACGCTTGATCTACAAATTAGACTGCAGGATTCTGAGCGGCATCAAGGGCTGAGTAGAGGACAGGGAGTTCAGACAAGATAAAGGCTCTGCTTGATTGTTTCTCCTCTTCCCAGAAGCTCCCAGAAGGAAGATTGCATGCTGACATTGCCCAGGGAACGCTGTACCTTCCAGTCTCACCCTGGTAACAGGCCAAGGATTGCATTTGCCTGGAAAGAGATGGTGTTGCACAGAGACACAGTCAAATGCATTTGCTAAGCTATCAGTGGCTCATCTGAGACTCTGTAGGCCTTGGCGTGGACTCTGTTCTTGCCGTGTCTCTTGTGCCTGTTCACGTTGCTTCCCCCACCTGCTAGTCTCTGCTGTTCTCAGGACACGGCGCGGCCACGGATGACCGCACAGAGGGACCAGGGGCGCCAGGTCTCCTTTTCTTGAAGTTTTGAAACTACCGCTAACTCTTCTGCTGTTGCAGTTGTTGCTTTTATTGATTGATTCACTTATTTTTATTGAACCCCTGATAACTGATTTACAATACTGTGTTAGTTTCAGATGTACCACAAAGTGATGCAGTTATACATATACGTATGCACTGTTCAGATTCTCTTCCATTATACATCATTACAAGATGCTGAATAAAGTTCCCTGTGCTATACAGTAGGTCCTTGTTGTTTATCTATTTTACAGATGGTAACGTGTATCTTTTTACCACATGAGCCACCAGGGAAGCCCCTATATGTATATATACACACATGTATTTGTTGTTGCTTAGTCACTCAGTCATGTTCAACTTTTATGCGACCCAATGGACTGTAGCCCACCGGGCTCCTCCGTCCATAGGATTGTCCAGGCAAGAAAACTGGAGTGGGTAGCCATTTCCTTCTCCAGGGGATTTTCCTGACCCAGGGATTCAACAGCGTCTCCTGCGTTGGCAGGCAGATTCTTTATCACTGAGCCACCAGGGAAGCCCACATACCTGGGTGTGTGTGTGTGTATTCAAAGTAAAAAATCACACACACACACACACAACGTTTAGGGGCTTCCTAGGTGGTGCAGTAGTCAAGAATCCACTTGCCAGTGCAGAAGATACAGGAGATGTGGGTTCAGTCCCGGAGTCAGGAAGACCCCCTGGAGCAGGAAATGGCAGCCCACTCCAGTATTCTTGCCTGGAGAATCCCATGGACAGAGGAGCCTGGTGGGCTACAGTCCATGGGGTCACAAAGAGTCGGACACGGCTGAGCAAGCATGCACGGTGTTATCTTGTAATCTCCCAATCCTAAATCATCTCTCCCCCACCTCCCCTTTGGTAACCAGAGGTTTGTTTTCTAAGTCTGTTTCTGTTTTACAAATAAGTTCATAGTGTCGTTCCTTAGATTCCACATGTGAGTGGCAGCATATGATGTTTGTCTGTCTCTGTCTGACTCACCCCTAGGTCCCTCCTTGTTGCTGCAAATGCTCACGGCCACTAACTGTTGATTCAGAGACCCCGAATGGGGCCTTTGCTGCCCGGCCATGTTCAGCACCCTCAAAGCCTCCAGAGGTATCCTTCCCACCTAGAGGCTTTGCACCCCTCCTGGGCTCTCCTTTGTCTCCCCCTTGATCACAGCCAGCTGCCAGGAAAGACTGTGAAAGGAGTTCACCACGTGCCATCTGGGGTGGGCATAGCTCCCGATCCCTCTCCCAGGGGAGTTTTATTTACGTAGGTAAGTCCTTACAGCAGCTCAGAGGTTCTACGCTGGGATGCTTCCAGCAGCGCCTGGGGCAGTCCTGGATCTGTCTTGTCACATGTGGCTCAGGCTGGTCACCCAGAACCCCAAGAAGGACTGGAGAAAAGAAGTGAAAGTCATGGCCCACTTCCTGAGCAGGAGGCATGTTGTCTGCCTTAAATTCACAAATCCCCAGAAAGCCTCCAAGGCAAGCCTTAGCCTCGGTTTCCAGGGTAGGAGGGACTTCCCTGGTGGCTAAGACTCCACGCTCCCAACACAGGGGGCTCAGGTTCAATCCCTGGTCAGGGAGATATATCTTACATGCTAACTAAGAGTGTGTATGCTGCAACTAAAGATCTCTCATGTCAAAATGAAGATAGAAGGTCCCAGGCGCTGCAGCTGACACTTGGCATAGCCAAGAAAATAATGAAAATAAAGATTCTTTTTTAAAGAAGTCTACACAGGGTAGGAGATGGGCTGAGAGACCTGCTCAAAGTTATGTGATTGACAAGGCGCTGAGCCTGGATTGGGAACCCAGTTTATTTTATTTTGAAGCCCAGCGTCTTTCCACTGTCCCACTCTGCTTACCTGGGAGCAGAGGACACCACCTCCAGCTCCCAGAGGCAAGTCTGGACATCTAAGGATGCCCCGGCAGGAAGCTTAGTCTGCTTAACGGGCTTCGTGTCCCAGGAGGTCCGGGCCCCTTGATGCATCGGCTTTGTAGTTAGTGATGACTCCCCACCATGGAATGGAGTCCTGAGCCTGGGCCCTCTGGCCCTCTTGGGGGACAGTGGAAGCGAGTCTGCGGTTCCTCACTGGCAGCTCCTGCCCAGGCTGGGGATAACACTGCTGTTGCTCCCTCCCTTGCCATCACAACACTGCTTTAATGCAGGCAGGATGCCCTGAGCTTAGCACAGGTTGCTTCTTTCCTGATCGGTCTTCTCAGCTGGGCCATAACAGCATTGCGTGCGTGTGAGCTCAGTCATTTCAGTTGTGCCCTATGGACTGTAGCCTGCCAGGCTCCTCTGTCCATGGGATTCTCCAGGCAAGAATACTGGAGTGGGTTGCTGTGCTCTCTCCCATCCCTTCTTGACCCAGGGATCGAACCCACGCCTCTTATGTCTCTTGCATTGGCAGGAGGGTTCTTTACCACTAGCGCCACCTGGGAAGCCCAACGACATTGCAGTTGAACCCAAAACCAGTGCAGTAATTTGCTTTGAACTCCTAATTATCCAGAAGCAACCCATCCACGTTTTCTTTTGCTCTTAAGATAAAGATAAAACCAAGCATCCTACAGAGGCCCACAGGGTTGGTGCCACCTGCCCTCCCACCTCCCACCTCCTTCCCTCCCTCTCTCTTCGTAATGGGGGTCTCGCTCCACCTGGAATGCTGCCCTCCTATCCTGCTTCCAGACCTCCCCTCACAGTCCACAGATGGTCGTCAAGAAACGTTTGTGTTTGTTGATATTCCTGTCCCATCCATGCCCTTCCCTGTCCTGCTCACGCGTTCTAGGCTCTATTGTTTGTTTGTTTTGACCATGCTGGGTCTTCACTGCTGCCTGAACACTTTTGTCTCAAGCTGTAGTAAGCGGGGGCCACTCTTCTGTGTGGCGCGTGGGCCTCTCATTGCGGTGGCTCCTCTTGCTGCGGAGCACGGGCTCTAGGCTCACAGGCTCAGCAGTTGGCGGCTGCCAGGCTTCATTGCTCTGCTGCATGTGAGATCTTCCTGGACTAGGGATCGAACTCATGTTCTCTGCATTGGCAGGTGGGTTTTTCACTATACTGGACCACCAGGGAAATCTGTAGGCTCTTGTTTGGATGCTTTCCCCACTGGAATATAAGCTCCCTCTCTGTTTGGCACACCATATTGTCCACAGTTTCTGGCACATAATAGGTGCTCAACAAATATGTCTTGAGTGGCTGATTAAATGTTTTAATTCTTACAACAAAACTAGGAGATAAGACTCCCCCTTTTGCAGGTGCATAAATGGAGACTTGGAGAGGTGGTGTTGGAACTCAGGTCTCAGTCCTTCCATCTCTAAAGCTGGTGTTTGTTAGCCAGTGACAACCCCATGTCCCGACTCCTCTGTCCCCACTGGCCTTCCCATCTCGGCTCTGGATTAAGACTGTCAGTGCCTCTCCTTGGAGGCACGTGGATATGTGTCGCTGGGGTGCTGGCTTGTCCAGATGTCTGCCTTCTCAAGTGACTGAGTGCCCCCAGGGACAGGAGCCTCGTGCTGCATCACTTCCTCCCCCAGCACCGGTCACTGTTCCTGCCCAGTACATTGTGGATTCTCAGTAGGGGCCTGGGAACCCCATTCCCCTCTGTGTCAGCCATGGGTCACCAGTGATAGAAAACCCAACCCAACTCGGCTTCAAGAAAAGGGACTGCATCTGCTATGTAATCAGAGATGTTCAAGGGTAATGTGGCTTCAGGTACTGCTGGATCCAGAGTCTAAACTGTACCTCAGGACTGTCTCGTTCCTTCCCATTGCTTTCTGCTGGTGGGCTGCAGATTCGCATCTGTCACAATCGCAAGATGACAGCCGGAACTCTAACCCTTCT
This sequence comes from Oryx dammah, assembly GCF_014754425.2. Taxonomy (NCBI): domain Eukaryota; kingdom Metazoa; phylum Chordata; class Mammalia; order Artiodactyla; family Bovidae; genus Oryx; species Oryx dammah. The sequence goes on along the minus strand of NW_024070193.1, from coordinate 47,227,953 downwards.
CGTCTCTCAGTCACACATCCTTAGAAATCACCTGTCTTGCAAGTGTTGAACAAAGTCCTAGGCATGGCTCGCACTGGCCTGAGGTGTGTTCACCTGTCCCTCCCCGATCTAATCACTGTGGCTGAGGCAGGGGAAGACGCCTGATTCAAGCCAGACCGACTCCTGGGGCCAAGGTCAACTCCGTGAAAAGGAGTGGGGAGAGGCAGCTCCCCAAATATTTGGGGTACTGTTTTATCAGGAAGAGGATGAATGGATGCCAGACTCTGAAAGGAAGCTTTCCACTACGGGCTCTTTTCACGATTTCCCAAACTGACCTCGCACCTCCTCCAAACTGGAGTAGTCCTCACAGGGACAGAGCCTGACTCCTCCTTCCTCACATCCCTTCTGGGATGACGTTGCCAGGCTTGGAGCTGTAAACAGAGCCTGGCATCCTCATTCTCTGTGCAGAGAGGGTGAGCCAGCTTCTAGCTGCTGCCTACACAGGCTGTGCGGCTCTGAGGCACCCCGGCACCCAGTGGGTATTGTTTTCCCCAGCGCAGAGCCAGACTTTCAGGTACCCAGATCCAGAAATCAGGCCGTGATGAGAGGAGCGGGACCCTGGGGGACCTGCTGATCCTCTGCCCTCAAACTGAGAGAATCCAGCCTTGCTCTGGAGCCAGCTGGAGAAGAGAATTCCCCAAAGACCCTGATAGAGTTTCTCTGGGGAGCGTAGGGAGGTTTTCGAGAACTGTGTAGGCAGGAGCTGTGTGTACAGTCCAGCCACTGATCAAGTTGCCCCCCCAAACACACACATCTCCTCTCTTCCTTGTTCTCTGTCTCTCCCCATTCCCTTTTCCTCACATGCACTTGCAATACACTCTTGAATTCTTCACAGGCCCTCCTCCTCTTTCCCTGCCCTCTTCTCTCCCCACCTTCCTTCTCTCACACACAGAAGTGACATCCACAGTGTCTCTCCCTGGGTCTTTGACATGTACGCTTTCCCCCTTTTCTCTCACACATAGGGGCTGTACAACACAGCACCCCACCCCTCTCCGCCTTCCTCAGTCCCCCAACACACACACACACAGACTGCAACCCTTGGACATCTGTGATCACTGACCCTTCAAAGGTTGGCCTCCACATGTTGTATCCATGTATCCTTTGGATACACCCCACATGGCAGTCAAACCCTAAATGCATGTCCCAACTTGAAGGTTGGGCTCATGTTCCCATGGAGCGCCTCAGGTAAGAAAACTAATATCAGAGAAGGGACATGATCTGAGTCTGGTCACACGGCTACTGCGTGACAGAGGGGAACAGGGAACCCGGCTCTCTGGACCTCAAGGCTGGTGTCTTTCCCATGTCTCTCTTCTGACTTAAGATGTGCCTCTTAGGCCTGAATCCTCCCAGGAACAAGGGGGACTCTGCTAGTGGTAAAGAACTCACCTCTCAATGCAGGAGACGTAAGCGATGTGGGTTTGATCCCTGGGTTGGGAAGATCCCCTGGAGGAGGGCATGCTAACCCTCGCCAGTATTTTTGCCTGGAGAATCCCGTGGACAGAGGAGCCTGGAGGGTGACTGTCCAAGAGGTCACAGAGTCCCACACAACTGAAGCGTCTTAGCGAGCAGGCAATGTGAGGATGGAGTCACGTTGAGCTCATGACAAAGATAGCGTGACAAGCCAGTGGGAAGGTCTCTGTAAGTGCCTCTGACTCTGTAAGTTCCGCTCCCCTCCAACAAAATCCTCAAATGAGTGCCCAACAGAACCAAAGAGTGTACCGAGTCTGCGTGACCTCTGGCCACAGGGGTGGCCAGCCCAGGCCAGAATTTCGGTGTGATTTCATGGCAAGAACTGAATAGAGGGCTGTCCGGACCAGCCTGAGGTGAGCTGCTGGGTATAGGGAGCCTGGGAAGTGGGATGCAGCCCAGCAGATTCTCCCAGAGCCCCCACCTCAGAGCAGTGGGGCTGAGAGAACAGGGCAGAAGACATCAATATCTTTGAAAGATAAAAGCTCTCTTTGCCAGGCAAAGCGACAACTGTGAGAAAAACCCGGGCGCTCTGAGAGGTGGCATCTGTGCTGCTTGGCAAGGCCCCCTGTGTACTGTTTGGGTAGAGCAAGGCACTCCAGCCATCCTCCTGACTCCTTGTTTTCTGCATGACTGTGACTTGAAATCAGTGGCCCTGCCAGAACTCAGAGAAAAGGCTCATCTGTTGCCATGGAGGCTCTCAGCTTCTCCAGAGGCTGGGCCTTGAGTCACTGCCTCTGCAAACAGATCCCACAAGCACCACCAAAATAAGCCTGTGGAAAAGGGAAATTATTTTTCTGTATAAGAGCTAGCATTGAAAGTGAAAGGGAAGTCGCTCAGTCATGGCTGATTCTTTGTGACCCCCATGCACTACAGCCTACCACGCTCCTCCGTCCATGGGATTTTCCAGGCAAGAGTACTGGAGTGGGGTGCCATTGCTTTCTCCAGAGGATCTTCCCAACCCAGGATCAAACCCGGGTCTCCCGCATGATAGGTAGATGCTTTACCATCTGAACCACTAGGGAAGCATTATTGAGAGATTATTCTTTATTTGAAGATTTTTTTTAACTTTTTTTTTTTTTTGGTGTATAGCCAGTTAACAATATTATAGTTTCAGGTGAACAGTGAAGAGACTCAGCCATACATACACATGTGTTCATTCTCCCCGAAACTCCCCTCACATCCAGGTGCCACATAACATTGAGCAGATCCATGTGCTATACAGTAGGTCATTGTTGGTTATCCATTTTAAACAAAGCAGTGTGTACATGCAAGCATAAGTTCCTTCTCTAAGTCTGTGAGTCTCTTTCTGTTATATTCGTTTATTTGTATCTTTTTTTAAGATTTTTTTAATGTGGACCATTTTTTAAAGTGTTTATTGAATTTGTTACAGTATTGCCTCTCTTCCACATCCTGACTTTTTTGGCCACGAGACATGTGGCATCCAAGCCCCCAACCAGGGATCAAACCTGCACCCTCTGCACTGGAAGGCAAAGTCCCAACCACTGGACCGCCAGGGAAGTCTCTAGAGAGCTTATTTTGTACTGAATTACTGTGCTGAGCACTCAGTTCTCCTTATAACTCTATAAGGCAGATATAGTGCACCCATCTTACAGATGTAGGAACTAGGGAAAGAAAGGGCAGGGAGCTTAGCCAGCACTTGCTAGGAAGTGGAGGAGTCAGGAGTTAAACCAGGCAGGCTGGCTCCACAGGCTGCCTCTGTACTATGGTGCTCTCAAGGAACTCAAAAATCCCCTGCATTCTGGGGTGCTTAGTTGAATCCTGGTCAGTGGTTTCAGCTTTGAGGAGAATTTTGTTGAAAGCCCCCTCGAAAGGCAATTTAGGAAATGTATTCACAGCATCTCTGGAGAGATATTTTTGGCTCTTTGCAGATGGAGGAGCTCTGAAGTCCACCATGGTGGATAATGCTAAAATAAAATATCCCCCTCCCCACACCTACACATGCAAGATCTTTGGCCAGGCTCCCACCCTGGAGATGGGGATTGGTAGCAACTGCGCATAATTTCCACGTCCTGCAGCGTGGCACCCGGAGCCTCCTGAGTGTCCCTGTCAAGAGAAATCTGCAGAGGCCTGGGCACACCACAACTGGCCTTCCTGGCCATGTGGAGGTCCCTTCTGCTCACACTGGGACACCGGAAAGGGGATCAGGGATGCTATCAACAGCATCAACAGTGCGGGTGAGGCGGACCTTGTCCAAGAGGAGCTTGACAGCTCGAGGAGAAGGGAAATGTGGCTGGAGGAACTCAGTCGCGATTGTGAGAGAACCCTGCGGTTCCTATCTGCTCTCATCTCTTCCAGCAGCCCTGCCAACTCTGATCTGAGCTCATGATGGCACTCCCTTCAAGTCGGAGTTCCTCGCACTTTCACCCCCCAACTGACCAGTCTCAACAACTGGGTGGGTCAGATGGTTTGCATCTGGCCCCGTGGGAAACCACTGTATGATTTCAACTTACTTTTCAAGTCAAAGGACAACAGCAGCCTTTTTTTTTTTTAGATTTACATTTGAATTAACTTGAAGTACATTAACTTCTTTGATTTGCTGAATATAAATGTGTTTCCATTTTTGTAAGAGGTGGCCATTGATTTTTGCATGAAAAAGAGTGGGTGAGGCTTGTGCCTTTTCAAAGTTTGCATTTATGCCCCACGTATATGGAGAGAACCCATTTCTGATGCAGTTCATTCCAGGAGAGTGTAAACAGAATTTTGTGCACCTGCATTTGTCTGGAAGAAAGACACACTTCCAGAGGCTGTAGTTATTTGGCAGTGGGCAAAACAGAACCAGTTTCTTCCCTTCCTCAGCACCCTTGGTTTATCTGTAGATCTTTTTCTAAGTAAGTGCTTTATCAACAGTCGTGCGCTGTAAGCAGAGTGCCCTGCGTCCTCATGAGTATTCTGAAGCATGCACTCACACACGCAGATGGGAGCTGGTATGATGATTTGCCCAATAGTCTGCCTACCGCTTCACGGTAAGGGGGTAGCACATCCTTCAAAATCCTGCCTAGACCCATTAGAAGGAAGATTCCCCAGTTTTCTCTTAACAAATGTTCTGCTCCCTTCGTGTGTGTGTGTGTGTGTGAAAGCCATTCTCTGTCACACTGATGTAAAAGCAAATTAGGAAATATTTTAAATGCCAATCAATTAGGCACAGGTAAAATATGCCTGCCAAGTTGCTTCAGTCGTATCCAACTCTGTGCGACGCTATGGACAGTAGCCCAGCAGGCTTCTCTGTCCATGGGGATTTCCAGGCAAGAATACTGAAGTGGGTTGCCATGCCCTCCTCCAGAGGATCTTCCTGACCCAGGGATCAAACCCAGGTCTCACACGTCTCCTGCACTGGCAAGCAGATTTCTTTACCACTAGCGCCACCTCCCCCCCCTCCAGTACTCCTGCCTGGAAAATCCCATGGACGGAGAAACCTGGAAGGCTGCAGTCCATGGGGTCGCTGAGGGTCAGACACAACTGAGCGACTTCACTTTCACTTTTCACTTCCACGCATTGAAGAAGAAAATGGCAACCCACTCCAGTGTTCTTGCCTGGAGAATCCCAGGGACGGGGGAGCCTGGTGGGCTGCCATCTATGGCATCACACAGAGTCGGACACGACTGAAGTGACTTAGCAGTAGCAGTGCCACCTGGAAAGCCCCAAATAAAATATAGCGAAAGTGAAAGTGGACTCTTTGCAACCCCATGGATATACAGTCCATGGAATTCTCCAGGCCAGAATACTGGAGTGGGTAGCCTTTCCCTTCTCCAGGGGATCTTCCCAGCCCAGGGATCAAACCCAGGTCTCCCACATTGCAGGTGGATTCTTTACCACCTGAGCCACAAGGGCAGCCCAAGAATACTGGAGTGGGTAACCTATCCCTTCTCCAGTGGATCTTCCCAACCCAGGAATCGAACCAGGGTCTCCTGTATTGCAGGCGGTTTCTTTACCAACTGAGCTATCGGTGAAGTTGCTCAGTCGTGTCCGACTCTTTGCGAGCCCATGGACTGTAACCTACTAGGCTTCTCCGTCCATGGGGTTCTCCAGGCAAGAATACTGGAGTGGATTGCCATTTCCTTCTCCAAGGGATCTTCCCGACCCAGGGATCGAACCTGGGTCTCCCGAATTGGAGGCAAATGCTTTAACCTCTGAGCCACAGGAAAGCCCAAATAAAATATAGTACACCCCGAAACAGGAATAAGGAGGCTTTATGTTTATGATATGGGATGATCACCAGATGGGTTCCTCTGGAACAGTGTAAAGAGGTACTATACTACCATTTGTACAGAAAAAAAGCAGAGGTGAATATTTTAGGGAGTTTTGTCTTATGTGTGCCTAGGTGACAAGAAACCGATAGCATTGTCTGCCTCTGAACTGATGGATGGTGATCATGGGTGAGCAGGAGATACATTTTAAACTCTGTGAGACATCTATTAAATTCTTTTACTTCAGGAAAATTAACAAGCAAAAAACAAGAGAGCATACTGGCTTCACGGTTGACCAGCTATCTAGCCTTTGTTTTCGCAAAAGAATACTTGTCTCATCATTTAATTTTGAGGACTAAAGAGACCTGGCCCCATGCCAAGTGTGTGGTAGGCTCTCAACAAGTGATGGATCCTGGCAAGTGCATGGCAGCCCCAGCAACTACAATCTACTATCAACAAACAGTGACATTTTACATTATCTTTTACCAGCCACGTAATATAACAAAGTCCTTGCCTCTTCATTTTCATAGTAGTACATTGTGTGTTCGTTATAGCTAAGTCCAGAATTGGTTAATACAAACAGTAAGCAGATCATCTTCTTGTCCCAACAACCAGCTTGGAACTTAAAGACACCTCACTATATGACATAATGTTACATATATGGTAAGTCACTCAGTCGTGTCCGACTCTTTGCGACCCCATGGACTATAGCCCGCCAAGCTCCTCTGCCCATGGGGATTCTCCAGGCAAGAATACTGGAGTGGGTTGCCACGCCCTCCTCCAGGGGATCTTCCTGACCCAGGAATTGAACCCAAGTGTCCTGCATCTCCTGCGTTGACAGGCAGATTATCTACCACTAGCATCACCTGCGAAGCCCAAAATAAGTGTGTCATTTCCTTTTTTGGCTGATTCATCAGTTTGAGTAATGGCAACATTCATGTTAACAATAAGCCAAAAAGGAAATTACGCCCTTTTTTTTAATACAAATCTGAAGATGTTATCAGAGCAAAGCTGGCATACTTCAGTGTGTCAGGATGTGGGAGGTGAAGCGAGACCCAGTGCAACTGTGCGTCCCTGAAAGTTTGGCTGAAGGAAGCTGTGATCATTTGCATTCTGAGGGTGCGGGAGGTGAGATGCAGAAAGATAAACATGTCTTCCAGACCACACATAGAGTGATGTGACTGGGGCAAGAATCCACGTGTGCTGACTGCCTTTTCTCTGCTGTCTTGGTTCCTAGTTCACGCAAAGTAGCATGGGACGGATGTGAAATTTCCCTTCTGGGCCCGCATGGTTCAGAGTGCAGATTTCTGTAGCTGGAGCCAGAGCAGTGGCTCTTCAAATAAATGCAGTTAAATTCTCTTACTTCAGGTTGATTCTGACAAGTGAAAGATGTTTAAGTCCCAATCAGCTTTACAATTAAGAAAGCAAAAGAAAAGCCGTATTCCAATGACATTTATTCCTGCCTCCAAACAGCCAACGCTAAAAGAAACCATTTCGTTCCCCATCCCCCAGGCTTAATAACTGCCTGGTTGAGTATCATTCCGACTCGCTGAACCAGAGAGGAATGAATCAAGCGTAAGGGTGGAGCCTAGAGTCATGGAGATGCCAGAGAGATTGAAGAGAGCAGGGCCAGGTCAGTGCCAGGGGCATCGAGTCTGGGGAGGACCTCCTGAGGGACAGGTAGGGACAGACAGTTGGGAGGCCAGAGTGGCTGCAAAGAAGAGCTGCTGTGCCCAAGACCTATGAACGACAGCTAGAAAGTTCTGGAGGGGCTGAGCCTGCCCTGACACATCTGCCTCCAGACCATCTCAGAAATGTCTTCTTATTTAGACCTTCCTGGGCTTCCCTGGTTCAGATGGTACAGAATCCACCTGCAATGCGGGAGACCCCAGTTGGATCCCTGGGTCAGGAAGATCCCCTGGAGAAGGGAATGAGTCCAGTATTCTTGCCTGGAGAATTCCATGGACAGAGGAGCCTGGTGGGCTACATTCCATGGGGTTCCAAAGAGTTGGACACGACTCAGCAACTAACCCTGACTTTCTTGGGTGATGGGGCTTCATTGGTTTTTATCCCTAATTACTAATGCAGGATCCCAGCCTCCTCCAAAACTCCTCCCCCCACCCCACACCTATGGATTCATGGGAATCTCTTAAGGACACAAGTCTCAACAACTAGCTCGTGACATCCATGGATGCTTTTCCACTTTCTGCCCAGCGGTTCCTCATCCTTAGTGTATTCTGGGTGCTGTATTCATCACCACGCTCCCCTGGGTACCACCACTGTACTCTTCAGGCACCACCCTCTCCTCCTGGGCTCATCTGTATGGGGGGAGTCCCCCCCGGCACTCATCTGCCACCACAGAACCTACTGTCAAAGTGCCAACATGGGGCTGCCCTCTCAGGGCCGAGTTAGGGTGCAGCAAGCAAGGCATTCACCTTGGGTGCAAAATTTAAGGGCATGATCAAAGCCAAGTAATTAAGGTAAATATTTAAATGACAGTACGTTTAAAAAGCAAAATTAATGCAAAAGTTCATAAAGACTAAAATATAAGTGTTTCTACTGAAGTATAGTTAATATACAATATGATATAAGTTACAGGTGTACCATACAGTCATTCACAGTTTTTAAAGGTTATATACCATTTATAGTTGCTATAAAATATTTGCTTTCAAAATGCAAAAATTTTGACTAAAGACAGGGTCTATTAATAGTGAATGCCTCTGACTGGAGACTGAGGCAAAAGGAAATAATTCTCCCCCTATGTAATATTCTTATGTATTTTAATGATAATTTTTTCTGGCATATTAAAATATTTGAAAAAATAGTGAAAAGTTGAAAAGCATGTATATTAAACTCAGTGTTATTTTAAGTTTAAATATTTTATTTAAATAACAAGCACAACTATTTATAATCTTACTTTCCTGGCCTTAATGGAAGAAGCACTCTCACTAATAATATTTTCAAGGTACCTCCTCACAGCAGTTGAATGGCCATTATTTAAAAGTCTAGAGGACTTGTCTGGTGGTACAGTGGACTGGAATCTGCCTGTTCAGGCAGGGGCGTATGGGTTCAATCCCTGGCTCAGGAAGTTTCCTCATGCCATGGGGCAACTACGCCTGTATACCACTTACTGAGCCTGAGTGCCACAGCTACTAAAGCTTGTAGGCCTAGAGCCATGCTCCAAAATGAGAGAAGCCACTGCATCAAGAAGCCCATGCGTTACAGCAAAGAGTCGCCCCTGCTCGCCACAACTAGACGAAGCCGGCAAGCAGCAACAGAGACCCAGTGTACAAAAAGACAAACACGTAAACAATTTAAAAAAAAAAAAGGCTGCAATTAACAAATGCTGGAGAGGGTGTGGAGAAAAGGGAACCCTCCTACACTGTTGCTGGGGATGTGAGTTGGTGCAGCCAATGAAGAAAACGGTATGGAAGCGCCTCAGAAATTGAAAAATAGAATTACCATATGATCCAGCAGTCCCACTCCTGGGCACATATTTAGACAAAACTATCAATCGAAACAATACACGCACCCCTGCGTTCACAGCAGCACTGTTCACAATAGCCAAGACATGAAACCAACCTAAATGTCCATCGACTGATGCGTGGATGAGGAAGATGTGCTACAAATGCACAGTGGAACACTCTTCTGCCTTAAAAAAGAATGAGTTAATGCCATTTGCAGCGACATGGACGCAACTATAGGTTATGATACTAAATGAGGCGAGTCAGAAAGAGAAAGACAGCGCTTCCTCGGTGGCTCGTTGGTAAAGAATACTTATCTGCCGATGCAGGAGACACAGGTTTGATCCCTGATCCGGGAAGATCCCACATGCCGAGGAGCAACCAAGCCCGTGCACCGTAACTATTGAGCCTCTGCTCTAGAGCCCGGGAGCTGCAGCTACTGAAACCTGAGTGTCCTAGAGCCTGTGCTCCACAACAAGGGAAGCCACTGCAATGAGAAGCCCGTGAACTGCAACTAGAGAGTAGCCCCCGATCACCACAACTAGACTCAGCACAGCCAAAAATAAACAAATACAATAAAAAAAAATAAAGACAAATGCCATGTGATATCACCTACACATGGGATCTAAAATATGACACAAGTGAATGTATTTACAAAACAGAAACAGACTCACAGAGAATTGTGGTCGCTAAAGGGGAGGGGTGGAGTGGGATATTGGGGTTATCAGATGTAAGCTTTTGTGTATAGAATGGATAAAGAGCAAGGCCCTGCTTCAAAGCACAGAGAACTATATTCAATATCTTATGATAAGCCATAATGGAAAATCATATTTTAAAAAAGAATGTATATAAATGGATCACTGAATTACTTTGCAGAAATTAACACAACATTGTAACTCAACTATACTTCAACAAAAACTATTAAAACTGAAAAAAAATCAAAATCCACCCCTTTATTCTCTCCTTCAGCCCATTTCCTCTTCCATCTCCCGTTAGCCACTGTGTGACCTGGAGTTGCGGTGCAGAGAGGGCCCAGGAGCAGGTGTGGGGGCGTCACACACAGACACGCTTCCCCACTGCTCTCCCAGGCTTTCCCTGCTGCTGTTTGTCGCCTCCAGCTCCCCACCCTTAGCAGGACACTTCACGTTAATGGCAATTGTCACGTATCAACTGAGCATGATACTTCCAGCCTCCTGGCCATGACTGCAGATTCCCAGTGACACGCTCAGGGTTCCCAGTGTGAGGGCTGTTCTCCATCTAGTCTCTCAGCGTCTCTTGACTTCTTGAAACTGACTGCTCTGACTCCGTGCTCAAGGGCCTTCGTGCTGTCAGGGCTGAAGGAGTCTTATTTTCCAAACACCTGCCTGTCATTCTGTTGTTTTCCCCATGGCTCGGAATCAGTAATATCGTCCTGTGTTCTTTACAGCAGGCCAGATCTATCCTCAGGCTCAGTGACTCTCAACGTGTGGACCTTGGAACAGCAGCCTCGCATCACCTGCATGTCGTCAGGGACGCTCATAGTGGGGGCCCACCCAGACCAGACAAATCAGAACCTCTGAAGTCAGGCCCAGCAAGCTGGGTTTTAAGTTTAAGAACTGCTAAAGGTTAAGAACCACCCTAACCCTAAAGTCTAACCTTTTGCTTAAGATGAAATGTAAAAATTGAACACATTTGCTAACAAATTTACTTTTACTCTTTATCTATTGATTATACTCAGATCCTGCCCCCCCCAAAAAAAGATGCAGAGGGCTTAAAAGAAAATAATAATATTGATGATAATAATAATAAAAAAAATAGCACATCCTGAAGATTTACACTGGGCAGGATACTGTGCTGGGTGCCTCCCATGTATTATATCATTTAATCTTTAGAAAAATCTGATGAAATATTTATTATCTCCTCTGCATCTGGGAGGGAAAAAAAATCCTCTGTTAGGTAAAATAGCCAAGGATCAGATTTGGGGGAGAAAAAAGGTTTGTTTGTTCACTGGGGGGTTTTGTTTGGCTTTTCTAGTAAGTTGAGTGATCATACTTTGAATTTATTTCAGGGACATTGTATCCCAGGAGTTTACTTAGAAATCATGATTCCTAAGAGTTGAGTCTCACTCAGCAGAGGAGAGGGGCTTCCCCACAGGAGACCCGGGTTTGATCCCTGGGTTGAGAATATCGCCCGGAGAAGGGGAATGGCCGCCCTCTCCAGTATTCTTGCCTGGAGAATCCTACGGACAAAGGAGCCTGGCGGTCTACAGTTCATGGGGGCGCAAAGAGTTGGACATGACTGAGCGACACACATGCTGCAGAGGAGGTCTGAGTGATTCTGGCGGCAAGACTTTCTCTTGTCCTTTCCTCAAGTGCTCCCTGGGCGGAGGGAGCTGCCATCAGCAGGGTGGCAGACCTGGCCGCAAAGTTCTGGGCTCCCCGGGCCTCCACGGGCAGGAATAAGAGTGCACACTGTCATGCAGGGACGTCTGTCCCTGGACAGCTGCAGTCTTAGAAGACATGTGACAAGCAGCCGAGGTCCACATCGATGTCAGTTACTGGTCTTGATCCTATATTGTGGTCTACATAGGAGGAGGGCTGGCTCTTCGATTTTTACTTCCTTTGAGTTTTCTCTAATGGTCTTTTTATAATAGAACTTAGTTTAATGACTATTTCTTCACTCCCTGAAAGGGTGGGAGGAAGAAGGAAGATAGTGCATCAGGGTCTCTGCCTTGGGCAGCATCTCTGCAGCAGCCGCATCTCCTTTGTGGCCCCACCTCCTGGCTCCAGAATGCTCCTCCCAGCAATCCCACCTCTTCCCTCGCCCTTCTGGCCCTGGGGTGGTGGCAGCTTCCCCGCTGCTAGCCTCTGGTATGCCTCACCATCCTCTCTTGGGAGTCTCAGTGGTTTCGTCATTTATGTAACAAATTGCCTGTATTAGAGTCTGTGTTTGAAAGGCCTAGAGTTTTCTCTCTTTTATGTCCATTCACTGTGTTGTTGGTGCTGAATCTTCTCAGTCTGTATTCTGTGAGGCAGAGCTCACAGATCATGGTTGTGCCTACAGTTTTTAGGAGAGATGCTTTGTTATCTACATATCATCAGGGTCTTCTTGAGCTGGTCATGGATTTTAATTGCTGTGCTTCTTAATTCTTACCCACGAAGTAATGTTAGTTCATCATTATCAATTTAGACTGTTATAGTTTGCTTTATATAATGACTTGAACTTGGCCCATCAGTATATTTGGCGTTTTATTTATTTCTGTAGTGAAAGCACCTGAAATTGGGAGTACCATTGTAATTATTCTATTCCTCTTCCAAACTTTTTATCACCCAGTTCAGTTCTTTTTCCTTGGAAAGCAGGAAAAGCAAGTGAAAGCGGTAGTCACTCAGTCATGTCTGACTCTTTGAGATCCCATGGACTGTAACCCACCAGGTTCCTCTGTCCATGGAATTCGCCAGGCAAGAATACTGGGGTGGGTTGCCTTGCCTTCCTCCAGAGGATCTTCCCAACTCCGGGATCAAACCTGGGTCTCCTGCATTGCAGGTGGATTCTTTACTGTCTGAACCACCAGGGAAGCTCAGGAAAATAGGAAGGAGGGAGGCAAGCCAGCTGTTGAGAGAGACAACTTGTCCTACCTAAGTGGATTGTGGTCAAGAGTAACAACAATACAAAACCATATGTGGACTCAGAAAACACCCAGCTAATTTCACTGGGCCAGTGCTTATTAAGCTTTGGTGGACCTAGTAACCACCTGGGAATCTTGCTAAAGTGCCGTTTGATTCCAGAGGGCCGGGATTGTCATTTTTATCAAGGCTCCGTATGGTGCCCACACAGCTGGTCTGAGGACTGCGCAGGAGGTAGGGGGATCCATAGACCCTCCTCCATCGGTGTGCACAGCACCTGCCGAGCCGGACCTGAGGGCCAAGGCGGCCTTGCTTCATCACCCGCAGCAGGATCCCAGCAGTTCTGGCGTAGGCAGTTCCTTCCTCTTCACAATCCTGTTATTTTGTCTAATGAGCTGAAATCAGTCTGGCATTCCTGGGGTTGTAATTTCAGTGCTGCTCTTGTGATGTAATTTCCAGTCTGTCTTCTGATGAGAATGCACCATGTTTATAAGTTTATTCATGTCATAGAAAAAAATTAGCAAACTGCTTATACAAACAAGTGACTTGAAGTGTTTAGTATCCACAGAATGATAAGTAGGTTGTTTGAGGGGGAAATGACACAATGATTTTACATTTCCTTCTGAATTCTTGATCCCTGGGCTTCCTATTTGCTTAAACTTTGAAGCAAAAGCCATCATTTGCAGTAAGAGTGCTAACTAGAGGTTCTGGAAGGAAAATAAGCCAAGCAGATGTCAAGGCTCTGACCCAATAATGAGGTCTACAGTCTGTTCCCTGATTTGCTCTTGGTTCAGTCAGTGACTAGCAAGTTACTTCTTTCAATTTTCTCTGTAAAACAGAGATAGTGATTATTTATACCTCCCTTAACCCCAAGTTTTCGTTTCAGTGCTACCTGTGGAACAAAGACCACCGAATCCATTGTTCTAGTCCAGATTTCCATCTGCAGACTAGCACATCCAGTGAGCGCCAGGCACCTGGGGATGGGGCACCCCACATATAGGTGTCCCGACTGAACTCACCACCTTCCCCCAAACCTGATCCTCTTCCTGTATCCCCTAGTTGGGTGACCATCATTTTACAGACAAACCAACTGTAGTTCCAAGGACTAAATGTCATCAATTCCCACTATGTTGTGATTGGTGAATTTTGAAGGCTTGGCTGTTGACATTTTAAAAGCTTTAGTGTTGAGAGGGGAGAAGGCAATGGCAATCCACTCCAGTACTCTTGCCTGGAAAATCACCTGGACGAAGGAGCCGGGTAGGCTGCAGTCCATGGGGTCGGTAAGAGTCGGGCACGACTGAGCGACTTCACTTTCACTCTTCACTTTCATGCATTGGAGAAAGAAATGGCAACCCCCTCCAGTATTCTTGCCTGGAGAATCCCTGGGACAGAGGAGCCTAGTGGGCTGCCGTCTATGGGGTCGCACAGAGTCGGACACGACTGAAGTAACTTAGCAGCAGCAGCAGTGTTGAGAGAAATTATCAGGGTTAGATGGTGAAACTTCCCAGGACTAAGAACTTTTGTCTGGTCATCCTTAGGGACAAATTGGGTTCATTTAAAAAAATAAGCCAGGGAAATAAAGCAGGGTCCCTCTGTACAGTTCCAGCTTGGAAAGGTTTTCACCCTAAGTCTCATCATCAGCACCACAGCTCCCCGTCTTTCCTAAGGCACCTCTCCTGCGTTTACTGCAGCGAGAAGGGGCAGTTCAGGTGTCATTAAAGGAAATGCCTGGTATATCTGGAAAAGATGAAAACTCCAATTCAAAAAGATACATGCACTCCGGCGTTCACAGCAGCCCTATCCACAGTAGGCAAGACATGGAAGCAACCTAAATGCCCATCAACAGATGTACGGATAAAAAAGTTGTGGTCTGTGTCGGAAGGTGTGGAACAATGGAATACTGCTTAGTCATAAAAGAGAACAAAGCAAGGCCATCAGGAGCAACATGCATGGACCTAGAGATTATCATACGAGCTGAAGGAAGTCAGACAGAGCAAGACAGCTATCACATGATACAGCTTACGTGTGGAATCCAAAATGTGATACGAATGAACTTACTTACAAAACAGAAACAGACTCATAGAAAACAAACTTACGGCTACCAAAGGGGAAAGGAGAGGGAGCGGACTATATTAGGAATTTGGGATTAACAGATACTAATACATATAAAATAGATAAACAAGGATCTACTGTATAGCACAGGGAATTGTTCTGAATATTTTGTAATAAATCATAGTGAACAAGAATCTTAAAAAATAATATACATATATATTTATATGTGTGCGTGTGTTTACCACTGCAACACTTTGCTGTATATCTGAAACTAACACACTGTTATTCATCAACTATACTTCAATGTTTTAAGTCTGGAAAATAATGCCTGAGCCATAAAGCAGGACGGACTCTGTTCTCACACCTCTGCGGGAATGACACAGAACCCAGTGCCTGTCAGCTATTCTGGAGATGCCTGTGGCTTGACTCTTGGTTCCATGGCATGATGCCTCTGGCACTCACTGAAGAGTCTAGTCTGACAGCACTGTTGGGTGCGAGCTTTATCGGTTTTGTCGCTTCCCATACCTGGCAGCATATGGCAGCCTCGTGCCTGCTCGCAGAGCACTCAATAAGCAGTGAGGAATGAAAGAACGTGGGAGTGGACCCATGAAGGAACTCATGCACAGACACGTCTTGTCCCAGTGGGACCCTGACACCGGGCTCTTCCCTTCTCATCTACGCTTGCCCAAAGCTGCCTCTATTCAGGAGGCAGCTGGAGATGTGAGAGTGGGCTGGGACCCTGCAGCACTCAGCCGGTCCATCCTGGGTGCGGGTGTCCCCACAGCCTTCCCTCCACGCCTCTGCCCTATGAACCTTGCATATCCTGTGAGTTTCCTCTGAGCCGTGAATTTTAAAATAACTGAAATAAAAGCAGTAATAGCAAATGAAGGTAATCATGACTGAGCATTCCCTGGGGCTTCCAGAGAAGCTCTCCACATTAACTCGAAGTCAAAACATAATCTAAAATGCATTGGTTCTATGGAAAAGCTTTCTCGTCTCCAAATGAGGCTGTAGGTTTGCTGGTCATTCTCTAAGGATTCAGTACCTCTCATCCTCCCACCTGCCAGCAGCCCTGGCAGTGCCCCGATTGCCCTCTCTGACTTGAGCAAGCAGAGGCATTCCAGTTTCCGTCTCATCAAGTGTTTTAAATGCTATAGAGTTTTGGTATAACCAGGGAACGGAGAGCTCATCCTATGATGCACTTGAAGTACAGTAAATCCCCTACGTAAGAACAAGTTCCATTCTGAGAGTCCAGTTTGTTCCAACAAAGTTAGCCTAGGTACAGCTAACACAATTGGCTATAATAGTACTGTACTGTAATAGGTTTATAATACTTTTCACACAAGGGACTTCCCTGCTGGGCCAAGGGTTAAGAATCTGCCTTGCAATGCAGGGGACTCAGGTTTGATCCCTGGCCTGGGAACTAAGATCCCATGTGCCATGAAGCAACAAAGCCTGCGTGCCACAACCACTGAGCCTGCGTGCCACAACCACTGAGCCTGTGCACCACAACTAGAGAGTCTATGCACCGCAATGAGAGATCTTCCAGGATACAATGAAGACCTCACATGCTGCAACTGAGACCCAGTGCAGCCAAATACATTTTTAATCAAAAAAGAAAAAAAGTACTTTTAATACAAATAATGCATTTAAAAAAATAAGCACAGAAAATAAAGAAAATATTGTTAGTATTACCAGATAGGGCATCGCCAACTCAATGGACATGAGTTTGTGCAAACTCCGGGAGATAGTGAAGGACAGGGAAGCCTGGTGCGCTGCAGTCCATGGGGTCACAAAGAGTCGAACACAACTGAATGACAACAACCTTGAAAATACAGCAGTACAGTACAACAGCTGGCAGACAGGGGCTGGCATCCAGCAAACAGGCAAGAAGTTACTGACTGGAGGAGGGAGAGGTGGGAGATGGATCCCATGAGGCTTAGGGGATTAAGTAATTTGCTTATAACCAATGGGCAATAAATGTTGGGGTCTGGGCCAGTCCAACCTGCTCCAGCGCCCATGAGGATTTCATAGTGATTCAAGGGAAGCTTTTGGCACGGTGCCCAACATAGAGCAAGCTCTCACATAAGGGTGTTCATTTGTTAATAGTAATGATACTGATGATATAGTGCAGTTTTATGTAAATGGATGACACCTTTGGTACATTCTGCCATTTACAGCTGCCTCCCTCCCTCAGGGAAGACGAGCCTGCTTGCTGTCTTGTCTACCAAGCCAGAGTGGAGGTGATGATGCTTGTTCTCTGCCCTTTGGTCTTGCTTCCTGTGCTTTACTTGGGGTTCAGACATGGGCTTTTCCATGGAAAAACTGGTCACTCCATCAGGGGTTTCTTGGGGTTCACGCCTCACCCCAATTTGAGGACTTCAAAATCTCACACTGCGGATGAAGAGTGACATTGGTACAAGCTTTCTGAAAGACTGACATGTTTGAACTCAGCAATTCTACTTCAAGACCCCACAACTGTAGATATGTTGATCATTTAGCTGCCAACATATGCATCACAGAATTGCTTTTGATAGGAAATGAAATGGGCAAATTCAGTGTCCAGAGACAAGAGACTAGTGACTTAAAACCTGCTATGTTCATACTATGGTGAATTCTGGGGCTACTAAAAATGCTGTGGGGAAGACTCTTCAACAACGTTAAAGTCCATCAGGAATATTAAGTGAAAAAAATAGATTTAAAACTGTCCCTCCATCACAAGATTTTACTGAGTGTCTATTATGTATACTGCAGTGGGAAAAAAAGCCCATTTTCCATGAGTGTATGTTCCGCTGGAAATAGAAAATAGATAATAAACAATTTAATAATTATTAATTAGCATATTAATGTACTGATTGTCTTATAAATAATAATTATATAAAATTAAACATCAGGTACAGAGAAGCACCCTAGAAATTTGGGGAGAGAAAATGGGAGAAAGAGGATAGACGTGTTGACACGGTGGTGGTGGTTTTTAGGGGGGTCAGGGAGGGCCTCGCAAGGAGGGGAGCTGGCAGGCTTGGCTCTGGGGTACATGGACGGTGTCTGGTAGGCCAGCAGGTGGGGCTCCCCCAGTGCTGAACAAGGAGGGCTTTACCGCCAGGTGGTAACCCCCTCAAGCAGATTGTTCAATTTTATTAGAGAACTGCTTTCCATTTTTAACTAGAGCCAAGCGTCTTTGGACCAACTGTCAGTCTGGGAACAAGGATGGGGGCCGAGAGCCCTCACCGTCATCAACACAGCGACTAAACTAGCTTTGTGAGTACCATCTCATCATCCAGTCCTGCTCTCTGCACCAACCAACTTTGTTTTTTCTCTGAGTCAGCTAGCTTCTTTTTAGTTTTATTCACTAGTTTATTGTCTTTTTTTTTTTTTGCTTCCACATATAAGTGATACCATACAGCATTTGTCTTTCTCTGTCTGACTCGTTTCCCTCAGCATGGAGCCCTCCCAGGCCACCCATATTGCTGTGTGCGTGTGGGTTCAGTCGCTGAGTC
Source organism: Oryx dammah (assembly GCF_014754425.2). Taxonomy (NCBI): domain Eukaryota; kingdom Metazoa; phylum Chordata; class Mammalia; order Artiodactyla; family Bovidae; genus Oryx; species Oryx dammah. The sequence continues at coordinate 47,209,624 of NW_024070193.1, read as the reverse complement.
TTGTCTGATGCTTTGTGACCATATAAACTGTAGTCTGCCGGGCTCCTCTGTCCATGGGATTCCCCAGGCAAGAATACTGGAGTGGGTCACCATGCCCTCCTCCAGGGGATCTTCCTGACTCAGGGATCGAACTCGCGTCTCTTATGTCTCCTGTATTGCAGGCCGTATTGTGCAGATTTCATTCTTTTTTACCAATGAGTATTCACCAATCAACATTAAATTTGACCTCCCGGTCTGTGAGTCCCAGTCCTTCTGACTGTTTTGCAGGATAACATTCTCTGTTCCCTTTATGCTATCGCTCACTTAGAACTTTCCAGAAATCTGTGAGAATCTCTGATTCTCCTCCATGCTCCACTCTTCATTTCTACAAATCTCTTTCCCTTTGGACATCTTCTCACATTTCACTGGCATCTGGGGAAGAAGGGCAGCTAAACAGTGCTTGTTCCTCCACTGAATTAGAAGCATTTATATTCATCTTGCTTCTCTGAGCTTTTAAAATGAGTTTATACATTATTTCCATTCATAATAAGAAAAATAACAAAAGCTATTCTTAAAATGGGAGGGGTTTAGCAACTTGTTCTCATCAGGCAATAAAGAGAAGAATCGCGTCAGCGTTTCATACCAAGTGTGATAGCTCTGACCAGGAAACCTCTTTCCCACAGTGCTTCAGGCTGAATGAGTAAGAGGCTGCAGAATTTTGCCATAGAGCCCAGGGTCTCACTTGTGCTCTTTTATCTTCCCAAGCTGAACTAGAAATGTTGTTAACGCAGTAAGAATACCAAACATAAAGCCTGCTAGCTACTAAACAGATGTGTCAGCCAGTGGCTTCAAATAGCAGGTATTTATCAGCTTGCTGTTCGGATGGACTCAGACGCACGGTTCTCCTGCTTGCCTTACTTAGGCTCACTCATGCATCTCCAGTCAGCCGGTAGTCGGTGGCCTTGCTCTCCTGTCCAGGCTATTGGCTGGGGCAAGAAGGGTGATCAGGCCAAGTGTCTCTCGTCATCCCAAGGGCTATTTTGGGCTTGTTCACATGGCAGTGAGTTGCAGGGCGGTCCAGGAGCAGCAAGAGAGGAAGCTGGCAGGCTCTGGACTTGCACAGCATCGCTTCCACCGGTCTCTGTGGTCAGAGCAAGTCACTGGGCCAGCCCAGATCCATGGAGCAGAGAAAAAAGCTCTATGTCTTGACGGAAGGAGCCTGCAAAGTATTGTGGCAGCTTTTGCAATTCCTTGTTTCCTAATTCTCTCCTTTAATTCTGATTTTCTGTGCTGTCCTCAGGGTTCTCAGGACCCAGTCTCTGGAATGGTTCTACAATAACGTGAAGAGTCGCTTCAAACGCTTTGGCAGTGCCAAGGTCTTGAAGAACTTGTACAGGAAACACCGGCTGGAGAGCGGAGTCTGCTTTGACATCGTGGGTACGCTGGCTGCCTGCCATCCTAGGGGTCCTTGGGGGGCTGGTGGGACAGAAGGAGGCCTGGCTTGGAAGCCCCATACACTATGACCTACTCACTTGGGACACAGAAAGTGGCTTAAATACCTGACTCTAATTTAAAGGAGCGGAAATACAAGGGCATATACCAAAGATTCTAAGCTTTTAAAAAATACGTATTTACTAAAAAAAAAAAAAAAAAGTATTTGTTTGACTGTGTCGGTCTTGGTTGTGGCATGCTCTCAGCCGTCATGCTCCAGAGCACATGGATGCCTAGTTCAGGCACATGGTGTTCATTCCCCAACCAGGTATTGAACCCATGTACCCTGCATTGGAAGGTGGATTCTTTTTTTAATTAATTGATTAATTTTAATTGGAGGCTACTTTACAGTATTGTGATGGTTTGGAAGGCTGATTCTTAATCACTGGACCACCAGGGAGGTCCCATAATTTCTAAGTTTTAAGTCCTGTGATTCTGGCATCTCCACTGGGCTGGCTATGTGAGCAGTTGGGAGGACCGAAGTGTTTCTGCATGCTGTGGACATTTTCATTGCGAATGCCTAGAAATGAAAGATCCCTGACCGTTCTCCTCTAAAGAGTAAAACACTGGAAAGTCATCTTTGTTTGGTCATGTAGACTGGGTCTGCTTCCTAGCAGAGGATATGCACCCCGCCCGCTTCCATCCTACCCCCAAATTTTGTACCAACCAGACCCAGAATTTGATGTCATGGGACAGTCAGAAAAGTCTCAGCTTCCTCCCAGGAAGGAGGGACACCTTGGAAGGAAGGGTAAATAGGATAAACAGACAGATAGGATTTATTTACTCCTAATAGACCAGCCAGTGGAAAGAAATGGTTGTCAGAATATGAACAGCATGGCTTCCCCATAGGCTGTTTTTTCTGTCTTGAAGCAGATTTTTCCATAACTTTGCTGACACAGGTAAACGCTTTTTATCCGTGAGAAAGAGGGAAGAAAAATACCATCTCATTTGGAGCTTTTTCATCATCGTTATTTTACATTGCTGTGCTGTCAATAAAGACTTTGGTCGTGTCTTATCTAAAAATATGCCAGCCACTGAGATGAGCGGGAAATAGAGTGGAAGCATTAAACACGGAGAATCATTAGGGCCTTTGTGGTAGCTGTTACTGTGTCTTTCAAACCGCTCAGGAAGCCTGTAGCTAAGAGAGCAGGGCTGAAGACTTCCACATATTATTTTTAATCTTCTCTTTGCTGATTTTTCTAAAAACATTTATCAAGGAACAAAGACCAAAAGAAAAGAAAAAAGAAACGAAGCTTAAAAGTAATCATGTTAACAGTAGGGTTTGAGCCCAAAGAGATATGTCAAGAAAGTTCCAGAGTTGCATTGGCTCATCATTTGCATCCCATTTTTCTCTCTTGTTCATCCTCAGTTCTGCTTCGTGTTCTGTCTTACATGTCACCACATTCAAATCTCAAGGGTGTTCTCTACTGCTTCATGCAAAATGAGCAGGAGGGGTGGAGCCAACACATTTGGAGAATCCTATAAACAGAGCACAGTTGCGATCTCGTCCTGTTTCTCCCTTGGACCCCACAGATGGAGCCGGGGGACGTGAATTCCAAGTGGGCCAGCCAGAGGCTTTGAAATGTTCAAGTGTTATTTTCAAAGGCGAATCATTTGCTGGGAATAACTCTGACACTATTGAAGCACATTTAGGTCCTGGAGCCTCTGTGATTCGCCACTTCTTTCATCTGGGCCTTAATCACCCCACTGACCACACTGCATTCAGGGGATGGTTTACAAAGCTGCTCTCCTGCTGGACCTGGCAGAGGCTATAGCTTCCTTTATCTCTGTGTTTCAAAAGTGTGGTCCAGTCGCTGATACCTTTTAGGTCCTCAATATTGCACAATTCAGGCTTAAAAGCACTTTGTAGGTACCAGGACATTTCATAGAAGTACTGGAATCAGTTACTTTGATTTGATCTGTATCTCCATTTAAACTAAGATTTCCTTTTGATCAATACGAAGACAAGCAGGCAGGAGATAGTTTACGAGATGGTACTCAAATCTGTAAAGTGATCATAAAACAGTCAGGTTGGTTCTACCTACCACCTAGAAAATTGAGTTACATATACCTCAAGTTTGGAGAAATCTCCCAGTGTGTGAGTGGCTTCCTGGTTATATTAGATGACTGTGGAGTCATCAGCATTAGCTTCGACCTACCACCCAACACCTTAATGCGCTTGTCATCTGCCATCCTCAAGCCTGACAACACTTTAGAATCACCTCGGGAACTGAAAAAAAAACTCGCAGCGCCAGAGTCATTTTCCACCCCCAGCCAATTACTTCCAAATCTCTGGAGGTGCGCCCAGTACAGATACTTTTAAAAAAGCTCTCCAGGTTATTTTAAGATGCAGCTAAGCCTTGAGAACCTCAGCTGGAGGTTCTGAATAAGATGGTTCCATCTTCAACTCCACCTGAGGGTATCTAGCATATCGACTGTCAGAACATAATCTACAGGGTTTAAGAGGTGCTCTGTTCCAGGACTCTCAGCAGAAAATTCCTTTTATCTAGGGAATAGCTCCACTGCATGGACCAGTATAGTTTGCCATAAAAGCCATCAGTCCATTGAAAATTCATTGAGTTCACAGAATCTTACAGATCCCCCATCACATGCACCCTTGCATGACCATCTGTCCCAAGCCCTGGTGACCAGGTTAGGCCTAAATGACGACCCATTTGTTTTATCAGATAAATCCTAGATGTATTCATACCTTCAGTAAACATTTTTAGAAGGTTGCAAGGCATGTGGGACCTTAATTCTCTGACCAGGGATGAAACCTGTGTCTTCTACATTGAAAGCGTGGAGTCTTAATCATCGGACCTAAAGGGAAGTCCAGTAAACATTTAGTGAGTGCCTGGTTAAAAACCTGGGGGTGACAAGATGGGCAAAACCTGGCCGTCTCAGAGCCAACTTTGCAGTGGAGAAGTCAGAGAAATAAGTAAATAGATTTATAAAAAATATAATGTCCAATGGGAATGCATGCTCAATGTGATTTACCTGATAGATTAATCATGACTTTTTCTAAAGTTTTTTTTAATGTGAACCATTTTTTGTTTCTGTTGTATGTTTTGGTTTTTCGGCCATGAGGCATGTGAGGTCTTAGCTCCCCAACCAGGGATCAAACCCGCACCCCCTGCACTGGAAGACAGTCTAACCCACTGGGCCGCCAGGGAGGTCCCTTAGCATGATATCTTTAAGGTTTATTCTTGAGAGTTCCCCAGTGGTCGACTGCATACTCTCACTGCCAAGGAGATCATGCATGCCTAAGCTCCTGCATGCTGTGCAACCAAAAGCGGAAAAAAAACAAACACAGCTATTCTAAGATGAAAGTAGCCCTTATGAATATACTCCATCCCTAGACAATTTGATAAATATATATGTTTATTTAGTTGTTGTTGTTTAGTTGCTAAGTCATGTCTGACTCTTTTGCATCCCCATGGACTATAGCTCACCACGCTCTTCTGTCCGTGGAATTTCCCAGGCAAGAATACTGGAGTGGGTTGCTGTTTCCTCCTCCAGGGGATCCTCTTGATCCAGGAATCGAACCCATGTCTCCCGCGTCTCCTGCACGGGCAGGCGGATTCTTTACCAATGAGCCACCAGGGAAGCTCATTTATTTAGTTTTAGATAAAATGGGGAAAACAAATCCTACTTCTATTTATTAGTATGATATATCTATTTTTGATATGATTCTGGGAAGGATCTATGACATCCTTCACCTGGGATTTGACGGACAAACACTGACTCTTAAAAACACTGCGCTGTGTGAAGTCGGAGGTTCCTCCAGCTCATGAAAGCTCTGACTTGGTGCCTGGCTGCTGCGTTCAGGTTCCAGAACAGTTCAGTCACTTTCTGCCCTTGGAAAAATCTCATCATCCTAAACGACACACAGAAGCTCCCACCTATGAATGTAAAGGGACCCAGGGAGAGTCGTTGTGCGAGAAAGTTTATAATAATGCAAACCCAGAGCCTGTCCTGGTCGGCGCAGTTTCCCAAGGATGTTTTCAGATCGCCCCCTTCCTCACACTCCCCACCGCCCTCCGTGTTGTCTCAGGACACAGCCTCGCCGCCTCCTTCACGGGGCAGACCGTGTACCAGTACACCTCCACATCTAGTCTCTGTCACTTTCCACGAAGGGCTCAAGGTCACTCAGCCCTTCCATCTTGCCTTTCAGCCTCTCCCTTAACTGGTTCCTCCCTGCTGATCTGAGATCACGCCAGTCTCTCCTGTCTCCTAAGCCCTTCCTGGACTGCACATTCTCCTCTGCTTCTGCCCTGCCACCCTCTTTCCCATCACAGGGACACTCCATAAGGTGGGCTGCACTCCCCACTTCCTCTCTAGACACTCACCCTCTCCCTCTTCCAAGCAGGCCTCACACAGCAGCTGGCGTGCACCTTTAGAAGCATACACCTGACAAGATCATCCCTCTGCAGCCTTTAGTGGCTTCAGGTGGCTTCAAGTTGGGACAAAGATCAGAACACTGATGTTGGCACCATGACCTGCATGGTCTGCCCCCAGCCCGTCTCACCCAGCCTGCCACACAGCCTCTGCTTCAGGTCTTCAGGTGCACCCTGCTGTCCCCACCGCCTGTCCCCATGCGAGCTGTTTGCTCTGCCCTGGAACTCCCCCGCCCTCACACCCCTTTGATTGGTCACTCACCATCTAGGTCAATCTTCCCTGCTGAACACTTGCCTTATTGTGTGAACCACCCAGTCATAACATTCAACATATCTATAGCTTTATATCTATATAAATCTGGTTATTGAATTCTCATCCACTACTCGTCAGGGCAGCGAAGTTTTCTGGCTTTGCTCACCAATCGCTCTAACATCCAGCCCAGGGCCAAACATCTGCTAGGTCCCCATGGAATATTTGCTTGATGAATGAATGAATGCTGGATGCAGCCAAGCCAAAGTGAAATATTTGCACTTAGCTGTGTAGTCTAAGAACTGAGGTGATGACTTATCCTAAAGGCTTATTTTATAAATGAGATAGAGACACAGGAAGATAAAGTCACTTCCTATGGTCACAGAGCTAGAATAAGTGACTTCAGCTCTTTTGAAAGGCTCGTCAAAAAACACAAACACAGACAATGGTACGTGGTTGGACAGAGTCACTGGCAGGCCACACACTAATGCCCTGTCTCACAAAGGTCACATCCCACTGACCCCGCGGCAGGAACCTATGGCAGTCACCCTCAGAGTTTCCACACCAGAGCCCCATGCAGCCCATCCAGGGAAGCACAGGCTGTATTATTTGTATCAAAGATCCTCTGCTTAGTCTGACTTGGAATCAATAGCATGTCCCCCTTTTGAGCTAAGACATGTAGACCCACGTTTATCTCTTCCTTCTATCAGTGTTTTCCACCAGCGTCCAATTCAATAATTTTTTTGAGCTCCTGCTATCTGCATGCTGTCGTGGGCACTGGGGATACAATATAGTAATTTTAAAAGGAAAGAGCCATGACACACACCTCACACCTTCAAAGATCTCATTTGATGAGTTAATATGTGAAAACAGATGGTAAATCCCCAACTGAAGAAGGGCTTAGCCAACTGCACTTTCCAGCCTGGAACTAAGACACTAGAGTGTGCGTTCAACAGACAGAAGACCAGAGAAGAGGCAGTGGTCCTTAAAAGAGCAAATGCTGAGGCTTACTTTGTTTTGCGCTGGGTTTCTTTCCCCTAACTGCTAATGACAGTTAGCTCACTGGCTAAAGGAAACCGTGTGGACTGATGCCATGGACAGAGCTAAAGACCAGGCATTCAGTGTCTTCTCACTCATCACGAGGAGAATTCTGTCATTATCACAGCTTTTCTAGTAAGGAGACCAAGTGTTTGAGTGGTTAAGTAACTTGATCAAGGTTACACAACTAGTCCCTTGCAGATTCAGGAAATGACCTCATATCTCTCAGACTTCAATCTTTTGTTCCATGTTTGATTCCACACTGCCTCCAAAGAAGGCTCTGGAAGAAAATTGGGGGTGGAAGTGATGCTACATGAGGAATTAATATGGGAAAGAAAAAAATGTGACTGGTCAAAATCTGTATCTTATTGTGGAACCCAGTAATTTCCTAAATTTATTGCCTAAAAACCCAGGGATTCCCTAAACCTATTTGCAAGGCAAACAATCACAGTGGGTAATGATGGTCTGCCAATGCACCAGGCCCACTGAACACCTTGGGTAATCTTATATCCTCTCTCTTTCTCTCTCAGGAGGAAACTTTTTTGAGGCAAACCTGGAGAATGAAGGAAGTGTTTCAGGCAGTGACTCAACATTTTATAGGCAGTCAGAAGGTAAGGCTGCTTATGGGTTTACACCTAATGGGAGGCTGGAGGACTGGAAACGCCTTCAGATCGTCAGGTCCCTCATTGCATTGGGACCACTGATGGAACCCTGTTATTCTGTGTGAGCATCTCCCTGGGTCTTCTTTTATTGCCATTTGTGTGAATCCATCATCAAAATAGTTGAATATATCTAAGGTGTAACCTAGAGAAGTGCATTCCCTACCAACCACAAGATACTTAATGATCAACTAGTGTGTGTTTCGGGCTTCCCCGGTGGCCCAGACAGTAAAGAATCTGCCTGCAATGCAAGAGACCTGAGTTCAGGCCCTGGGTTGGGAAGATCCCATTGAGAAGGGAGTGACAACCCACCCCAATATTCTTGCCTGGAGAATTCCATGAACAGAGGAGGCTGGCTGGCTATAGTCTATGGGGAGTGAAAAGAGCTGGACATGACTGAGCAAATTTCACTTACTTTTAGACTGTGTGTTTTTCTGGAGTTAGAATATAACAATCAACAAACTCACTTGTGCAATTCATATTGAAATAGTCTTAGAAAGAATGTACCATTTATGGATTGACTTTGACTTTTTATACCTAAATAATTATTCCCTTAGAACAGAGATTAAAAGCAAAACAAACTTCTAATTACAAATAAAACCTCCTCCAACACTGCAGCTCCTTCCCTGAAGTGCCAGGTGTTGGGAACAGGTGCCTCCTAGTCCCCCTGGTTCTGTGGTGTGCCCCCCACAGCTTCTGCACTCACCCTGCTCTCTCCTTGAGCACCTTCTCATCAAAGTCTGGTCCTCTCTCATCCTTCCTGCTTGAATCTTCTCCCTGGGTTGACACGTGACCGTGGCGCACCTCCGTCTGAATGCCTAGCTCTCACTTCAGCCCCAGAGTTCTAGACTCAGAGTTCTGATGCTTGACCATCAGGAGCTGTACCTCCTCCAGGGATCCTGAGTAGCTGTAGCCCCTCAGCGTATCCTAATCCAGCTCCTCAGACAATTAAGTCCACCGTCAAGATTTAACCTTTCCCTCAATCCCTGTCCCCACTTCTACCCAGTCACCCAAGTTCCTAACGGTTCTGTTTGCAGTCCTGTTTTTTTCTTTCTATTCCAAGGTCTATGGCCTGAGCACCTTCCTGCCCTCAACACTCCTATATAAATATTAATTTCAGTGACCATTTAAATCAGCCAGGGTTCTCCAGAGTGACAGAACCAATAGGATATGGACACGTGACACACACGCACACATACAAAGACGCTCATTTCAAGGACTTGGGTCACACAGTTGTGGGGCCTGGCAAGCCCCAGATCTATAGAAGAGGTCAGCAGCCCAGAAGTTCTATTAGGAGTTGATCCTCAAGTCTTAAGGCAGGATTTCTTCTCTGGGAAGCCTCTGTGTTTGCTCTTACGGCCTTCCAAGTGATGGGACGGGACCTACTGATATTTTCAAGGGTGATATCCTTTACCTAAAGTCAACTACTGTGACCACAATGTGAACCACACCTACAGAAACCGTCATAGCAACACCTGGGTTAGTGTTTGATTAAACAGCTGGTGCAAATGGCAGCCCACTCCAGTGTTCTTGCCTGGAGAATCCCAGGGACGGGGGAGCCTGGTGGGCTGCTGTCTATGGGGTCGCACAGAGTCGGACACGACTGAAGCGACTTAGCAGCAGCAGCAGCTATAGCTTTACCAAGTTGACACACAGAAGTAACCATCCCTCTGCCTAACTGGTCCTCTAAACTTCGGCCACTCTGCCTCTGACCTCTTATCCTCCCTCCACACCCCACCAGTTATCTCTGAAACTGACACGAGCCTTCGCTTTCGGACCAAACATCTTCAGCGCTCCACTCCATCTTGTGCCAAAATCTTAAATGTGGCTTCCAGAGCCTTTCTAACATCTCCACGCTCCTTCCTTCCAGTGCTCTATGGAAGCTGGGGACTGTCCCCATCACGGGATCTCCACACGCTTCTTAGCTGTTACATATGTGTCTGATCAGAGAGTGTGGACTCAGCTGGTGTTTACTGGGGCATCACTGGGGCCCTCGGAGCCTAGCGCTGGGGAGGTCATGGTGCACTTTGAATCAACAAGAATTTGTAGGGCACCACTTCTGTGAAAAATACATTCCTGGTATCTTAAAGAAGAGAGATGGCAGATACGGTGTCTGTCTCCAGGGGGCACTGAGTGTGGTGACAATCACAATACTCTTCTGATAGAAACGCTGGGGAAACCGTGTCCTCACTCAGCCACACTTGAGGGGTGCTGAACCCTAGGCGTGTCTCTGTCAGGACTCACAGCCAGCTTGCAACGTCCTCATCAGCTGCCTGGCTAGACAGCTTTGACTTTAACTGGGTTGGTTTGGGCTTCCCAGGCGGTGCTAGCAGTTAAGAACCTGCCTGCTAACCCAGGAGACATAAGAGATGCTGGTTCGATCCCTGGGTCAGGAAGGTGACCAGGACTTTAAGGGAATGGCAACCCACTCCAGTACTCTTGCCTGGAGAATCCCATGGACAGAGGAGCCTGGTGGGCTATAGTCTATGGGGTCGCAAAGAATTGGACACGACTGAAGTGACTTAGTATGCATAGCATATATGTTCGGGTTGGTTTGGGAGATTTTTTATGTTTGCCAAATGCCACTTTCTGTCCACATGTGTGTCTTCAGGAGCCTAAGAAGCTTGAATTAAGTATTTTAATTTCAGTTCAGTTCAGTTCATTCGCTCAGTCGTGTCTGACTCTTTGCGACCCCATGAATCGCAGCACCCCAGGCCTCCCTGTCCATCACCAACTCCCGGAGTTCACTCAGACTCACGTCCATCGAGTCAGTGATGCCATCCAGCCATCTCATCCTCTGTCGTCCTCTTCTCCTCCTGCCCCCAATCCCTCCCAGCATCAGAGTCTTTTCCAATGAGTCAACTCTTCACATGAGGTGGCTAAAGTACTGGAGTTTCAGCTTTAGCATCATTCCTTCCAAAGAAATCCCAGGGTTGATCTCCTTCAGAATGGACTGGTTGGATCTCCTTGCAGTCCAAGGGACTCTCAAGAGTCTTCTCCAACACCACAGCTCAAAAGCATCAATTCTTCAGCGCTCAGCCTTCTTCACAGTCCAACTCTCACATCCATACATGACCACTGGAAAAACCATAGCCTTGACTAGACAGACCTTAGTCAGCAAAGTAATGTCTCTGCTTCTGAATATGCTGTCTAGGTTGGTCATAACTTTCCTTCCAAGGAGTAAGCATCTTTTAATTTCATAGCTGCAGTCACCATCTGCAGTGATTTTGGAGCCCCAAAAAATAAAGTCTGACACTGTTTCCACTGTTTCCCCATCTATTTCCCATGAAGTGATGGGACCGGATGCCATGATCTTCGTTTTCTGCATGTGGAACTTTAAGCCAACTTCTTCGTTCTCCTCTTTCACTTTCATCAAGAGGCTTTTTAGCTCCTCTTCACTTTCTGCCATAAGGGTGGTGTCATCTGCATATCTGAGGTGATTGATATTTCTCCCGGCAATCTTGATTCCAGCTTGTGTTTCTCCCAGTCCAGCATTTCTCATGATGTACTCTGCATAGAAGTTAAATAAGCAGGGTGACAATATACAGCCTTGACGTACTCCTTTTCCTATTTGGAACCAGTCTGTTGTTCCATGTCCAGTTCTAACTGTTGCTTCCTGACCTGCATACAGATTTCTCAAGAGGCAGGTCAGGTGGTCTGGTATTCCCATCTCTTTCAGAATTTTCCACAGTTTATTGTGATCCACACAGTCAAAGGCTTGGCATAGTCAATAAAGCAGAAATAGATGTTTTTCTGGAACTCTCTTGCTTTTTCCATGATCCAGCTTAGGGATTGATTAATTAATGAATTGATATATTTACACCTTATCTCATTCTACAAAGCATCCGAGGCGGCTTTCAGGGGATTTGCATGTGTTCAGTAATGCCTGACTAGAAGATTATAGATGGAAACAGGAGGTTGAGAAGGGGAAGAGGAGACGTAGGCAACCAGCCCCTGCAGACTTCTGATCTTATGCCCGATGTGCGTTGGGCTTCTGGGGTGAACTAAGAGGAATAATAGAAATTCTCACTTTCAAGTAAGAGGTAAAAATCTAGTACCTCCAGGAAGCAGAACTCTTCCGAGTACTTGAATCCAAAGAGAATTCTGTCACCTGTGGAAATCCTTTGGTTTAAGGACACTTCCTCCTGTTTGTTGCCATATGCAAAAAATACATTCACTAGATATATGATAGCTTTATTTTAAAAAATCATGTTAGTTTGTATTTATCTCACTTTTGTGGTTAAAAATCACAGGATTTGGAGACAGAGAGTCCTGAATTCGAATCTCAGCTCTAACAATGTTATGTGGCAGCCTGGATAGTATACGTATGGCTGAGTCCCTTCGCTGTTCATCTGCAACACAATGTTGTTAAACAGAGATACTTGGTCTGCGGCCCAGCAGGTGGTTGAGCTGGGCAAAATCGGCCAATGCTATTGATGGTATGGGCTTAGAATCTAAAAAATTCTTTTGTGGATTTTGTATTTGCATTAAACCACGAGCACAGCCCTTAGAAGATTTCAGTTTTCCTGCCTATCATTACAAATGATACAGTGCTTGCACAGAACAAAGCATAATCTTTATCCGAGAAGGTGGATGAAGAACTGCTGTGTTAATCCCTTTGTCTGTTGTCTTTAAGCCACTTTGTATGTTTGGAGCTGTCCTTAGTGCCAGGACACAAGAGGACTATGGCCTAGCCTCGTCCTAGTCAGCTCATGACTTTGACACAAGGACCTTTCACTTGTCCTTGCCTTTTAGAAGTGGTCTCTGTTCTGTTTCTGTCCAGGACACAGCATGATGGACACATTGGCTGTCGCCCTACGGGTGGCTGAAGAGGCCATTGAGGAAGCCATCTCCAAAGCAGAAGCCTATGGGGACAGCCTGGTATGCCCCCCATCCCCCACAACGTCTGTCTGGAAGGTGGTGTGGGTGGTGTCCTGGCTGCCAAGAGAAAGCGCAGCTTGTGGAGACGCCATCATCATGTAACCATCCTGGAACTGAGCCCATCCTCCCCCTGCATTTGTGGTCAGGACTCCCAAGAAATTGATTGCCAAGTCCCCCAAACACATACACAGCTCACAACCTTCTCTTCTTCCCTCTACAGGACAAGCAGAATGAGGCCAGTTACCTGCGGGACCACAAGGAGGAGCTGACCGAGGAGCTGGCCACAACCATCCTGCAGAAGGTAGGTGCACCCTGGCAACCACACAGCTGCAATGGGCTACCCTGGTCCAGACCAGGGCCTTCGGTGAGTGGAAGAGCCGCCGAGCGTACCACTGTTGTCTTGGGCACCATTTGTCTTGTTCCTTCTCACTTTTGCCATTGTACTCTGGGGCTAAGGCAGAGGGGTTGCATTGCACTGTGACAAATAAACAGTGTGAACTTGCTTGCCCTTAGGAATTGAGCTAGTGGGTGAGGAGCCAGGAGCTTGGCCCAGAGACCTCTGTACAAATAGACTTATTAAACCCAAGTGGCCGTGCCCAGCATAGCAACTGGTGCAGACAAGCTGAAGCCTTCCTTCATGACACTTGGTATCTGCCCCCTCCTTAGAGCTTTCAGACCCTTCCTAAAGTCAGGGTGTACAGCCAGAGACTCTGGGTTTGAGATCCAGCTCCACTGTTGATGAGCTGTGTGTCCTTAACTGATGATCTCTGAGATAAACTCTACATCTGTAAAATAGAGGGAGCTATAGTAGGTTCGGAGAAGGTAATGGCACCCCACTCCAGTACTCTTGCCTGGAAAATCCCATGATGGAGGAGCCTGGTAGGCTGCAGTCCATGGGGTCGCTAAGAGTCAGACACGACTGAGCGACTTCACTTTCACTCTTCACTGTCATGCATTGGAGAAGGAAATGGCAACCCACTCCAGTGTTCTTGCCTGGAGAATCCCAGGGATGGGGGAGCCTGGTGGGCTGCCGTCTATGGGGTCGCACAGAGTTGGACACGACTGAAGCGACTTAGCAGCAGCAGCAGCATAGTAGGTAGCTCTTAGAGTTATTCTGACAATTAAATGACGTAAAGCATATATGGTGTCAAGCACAGAGCATATATGATGTCAAGCGACCCCATGGACTACAGCCCACCAGTCTCCTCTGTCCATGGAACTCTCTAGGCAAGAACATTGGAGTGGGTTTCTGTTTCCCTCTCCAGCGGATCTTCCTGACCCAGGGATTGAACCTGCCCTCCTGTACTTCAGGCAAATTCTTTACCATCTGAGCCACCAGGGAAGGCCTTGTACTATATGGTGTCGAGCACAGAGACTGGCACACAGTAGGCCCTTAACAGAAAAGGTTGCCAGCATCATCAGAGGACTACTTTCAAACTGCAAAGTGCTGTAGAATGTTCACAGCTTTGGTTGTGCTGTTTTATCACAAGGCGGGTCTGAAACTGGCTGGTATTCCGTTGAAGCTAAACTCTTCCATGGCTAAAAATTTCCCAAAGATGATCCTCGTTACACCACATAGCACTGGAAGTCTCCCCAATAACATGTCCCCTTTGTCACCTGCCTCCTCCCCAGATCATAAGGAAACAGAAGAGCAAAAGTGAGCAGCGTGTGGAAGACGAGCCGGAGTGGCCGCAGCCCCAGAGCTGCGGTGCAGAGGCAGCTGACGCGGGGACCACAGCCGCCCCGGGGGGGCCCCAAGCTTCCGCCACCTTCTGGGTGAGCCCCTATGCCGCCCCGGCCCACCCCTACAGGGACCCTGCTGTGTGCAGCTCAGAACCATTCTCCCCGTAGAAACGGGGCCGCCACGCCTAACACCTGTAGTCAGCACATGTGCCCGCCAGGCAGCGAGGAGTGGGGGCCGGGAGGCCTGTTCTCTTACACGCGGAGGTGGGTTTTTACACAGAGACCAGTTTAGGAAAAATAACACTGTCAACAAGCTTTTTACAATTCATTCTGAAAAGAGCTGCACTGAGTCCCGTGGGGAGAATGGCTTTCCTAGGGCCGCGTGTGTTCTCACAACCTGAGCACTTGCTGTAGGGAAATCGAGGACTGTGAGAGAGTGGCCGCTGCCTTCTGAGGCCACAGCAGCCCATGGACAGGGCATCGGGATGTGGGCAGACCTTTTTGTTCCTTCTCCCCAGTCACGAAGCACAGTGTCCGTCCAGTGACCCAAGGGTCCGGGCCTGTCGCGGCTGGGGAGGGTCACCAAGCCCGTAAAGTCCTTCGGTGTGTGTTCCTCCTTCCCCAGCGAGGGCGCATGTGGGGCAGAGGATAGAGGCTGGGTCCTGGGTGTGGAGATTCAGCAAGAAAAGGAGCAGGGCTGGCCGGCAGGACTTGTGTTCCGTCAGCTGCAGGGGCCCAAGGCATAGCATGGGAGAGAGGACGGGGCAACACACAGGGGCAACTTAAAACTGGAAAGGCAGGACAAAGGAGAATGAAATCATGCCATCTGCGGCAGTGGGGATGGTGGGGGGTGGGCAGAGGCTGGGGGCTGAAGGATGACCCTTTTGTGGCATCTTGAGGAGGGACCCTGAGCTGCAGACCCTGGAGGGCCCTGAGCCACTGGCCTCCTGGCAGTACTCCCACCTGAGCCACTGGCCTCCTGGCAGTACTCCCGCCTGAGCCACTGGCCTCCTGGCAGTGCTCCCGCCTGAGCCACTGGCCTCCTGGCAGTGCTCCCACCTGAACCACTGGCCTCCTGGCAGTGCTCCCTCCTGTGTCCTCAGGCCTCCTGAGCCACTGGCCTTCTGGCAGTGCTCCCACATGAGCCACTGGCCTCCTGGCAGTACTCCCTCCTGTGTCCTCAGTCCTCCATGGATGTGGATACTCTGGCTCCGGGGGTAACTGTGCAGAACCCCGTAACACTGTAGGACTCCGTCCTTGAGCTTAACTGCAAAACCCAAACTTAATCCATCTCCAGTCAGACAGGATTTCTCATCTGTTCTCTTGAAAGAAAATTTAGTGTGATCATCCCTCTTTTTAATTTCCTCTCTGATTGTGTGGCTCTCTGCCGGGAAGGGGGTCAGTGCAGTCTTGATTTTCAAAGCCTTAAGATGCAATATCCTAACAGGCACCAGGGTGGGGGTTATCATTCACGTAGCGCCTGTCTCCTTGGGCGCGCGTATGTAAAAAGTCATCTCTGTATTCATATGGTGACCCTAACGATAACAATGATGAGGGCAGAGGCTGGGCATGCAGTGTGCCCAGCAACTGAGCTGTGTCTCTGTCTAACTTTCTCTGTCTCTTCTCTGTCCTTTTCTATTTTCTTCAGCCATTTCTCTTTGTGTTTTTGTCATTTTCCTCCCTCACATTTTGCTCTGTCCTGTATGACTGTAGTACAGACCTGAAGTATTTTTCATTACTGTTATAATTATTGGATTGAATTTAATGGATGTGCCTGACCCCAGAAATACAAAGCAAAGCTATGTCTCAGCTGTTATTCATTCGAACACTGTCGTTCACCCCTTCGCCCACAAACCCTTGATACTAAAAACTTTCACTCTCTGTTCATCCCTGATATGGGCTCCTTGAGAGCAGAGACTATTTTGAAGCCCCAGGGAGTCTGCCTGTTGGTGATGATGATAATCATCGCAGTCATAGCAACCATATACCATCGCAAGAGATATAAGGAGGGCAGGATGCTGCTGCCCACACAGGGGACCCGTGCCTGCAGAGGAAGCTTTAACAAAAGCAACTGGTGACCACCCTGCGAGTTTTGTCTAAAGCTTCAGAACCAGCTGGATTGGATGGCTCGTCCTGCTGGGTTGAGGCTTGTTAGCTAGGAGTGCGTAGTCCCCAGGCTTTCAGGAGAGGGTGTCAGGCGCAGCACCAAGAGGGCACAGCAGAGCACACCCTGGAGCCAGACAGACCCAAGGTCAAGCCCTGCCTCGGCCCCTCACCGACCGTGTGCGTGGGCAAGTGGGTCCAAGCTGGCGCAGGTCACTCATGTGTCCCGTCAGACAGAGTGAGGGAATGGAGGTGTTGCCCTGGCTCTGTGGCGGAGCTTAATAAATGCGGCTATTGTGACTGATACTTACTGAGTGCACTCTGTGTGCTTGGCATCGCACTGATCCCTGAGGCTTAGAATGAAAGTGAAAGTGTTGTCGCTCAGTCGTGTCCAACTCTGTGTGACCCCATGGACTGTAGCCCACCGGGCTCCTCTGTCCATGGAATTCTCCGGGTAAGAATACAGGAGTGGCTTGCCATTTCCTCCTCCAGGGGATCTTCCCGATCCAGGGATCAAACCCGAGTCTCCAGCACTGCAGGCGAGTTATTTACCTTCTGAGCCACCAGGGACGCCCAGGAGGAGGAGCTGGCATGGACCCCTTACCCAGCATACTACACTTTCATGCCCCAAGAGTTAAGAGGTGGGGCCGATTTGAAATTCTCAGTCCATCTTTGCAAGCGCTTGCTGTCATGATAACACTCCTGGACCTGTGGACTCCACCCACCGTGCAGACACTATAACTCAGGCCGGCCCTTGCTGACATCACCAGCCTTGTTTCTTCCATGGACCCTAGGGTGGGTAAGAGGAAGGAAAACAGACGCCGTGAGTGGGAGTGAAAGGATGGGCACAAAGTGCCCAGCCAGGATAATAAAGCAAATAAACTAACTGAGTGATCCCATCACTTTCCTCTAAGAGCAAGGAGGTTGAACCAACTGGCAAGTAAAAGTGTCGTGGTGGCGCCATCTTCTGGGCCATATGTTTATTGCAATGAACTTGTGGCAAAACTGGGTCTAGGTCTCAAAACTGGGGCTTTTCCACCCAGGTTGGAGACAGCAGACCAGCAGTGTCCTGAGATGCGCTGGAGGCAGCTCTCTAGGGATTTTCGTGACTGTCAGGGTGTAGTTTTTTTCCCCTAGTGTGAAACAGTGGCTTGCCTGAAATAGATTATGAAAGCCTGGCATCCTTAACTCATGAAAAACATAGATCTCATCTTCCCTGTTGGGACCAGAGAAGGACTTTTCCTGTTTTGATCTTGGCTTTTATAAGTAAGGGAGCATTTTTGTCCTATAGAAGTGGAACCCAGCCACCTCTTACAGACACACACATACAGAAATAAAATATTGTTTGAGCCACTGCAAAATGAAATGCTATCATTTCCTCTCTCTTTTAAACATGTGTGATGTATAATGTGAAGTTTGAAGATAGGAAAATAGAGGCCACGGTATAGAAAACAGCTCAGGGGAGGCTGCAGGAATACTGCGCCTGGCAACAGGCCATCAGCTCCTTAGAGTCAGACCGTGTTCAGTTCAGTTCAGTTTGGTCGCTCAGTTGTGTCTGACTCTGCAACCCCATGAACTGCAGCACGTCAGACCTCCCTGTCCATCACAAACTCCCGGGGTTCACTCAAATTTGCTTCCTGACCTGCATACAGGTTTCTCAAGAGGCAGGTCAGGTGGTCTGGTATTCCCATCTCTTTCAGAATTTTCCACAGTTTATTGTGACCCACACAGTCAAAGGCTTTGGCATAGTTAATAAAGCAGAAATAGATGTTTTTCTGGAACTCTCTTGCTTTTTCCATGATCCAGTGGATGTTGGCAATTTGATCTCTGGTTCCTCTGCCTTTTCTGAAACCAGCTTGAACATCTGGAAATTCACGGTTCACATACTGCTGAAGCCTGGCTTGGAGAATTTTGAGCATTACTTTACTACCGTGTGAGATGAGTGCAATTGTGCGGTAGTTTGAGCATTCTTTGGCATTGCCTTTCTTGGGGATTGGAATGAAAACTAACCTTTTCCAGTCCTGTGGCCACTGCTGAGTTTTCCAAATTTGCTGGCATATTGAGTGCAGCACTTTCACAGCATCATCTTTCAGGATCTGAAATAGCTCAACTGGAATTCCATCACCTCTACTCGCTTTGTTCATAGTGATGCTTTCTAACGCCCACTTGACTTCACATTCCAGGATGTCTGGCTCTAGGTGAGTGATCACACCACCGTGATTATCTTGGTCATGAAGATCTTTTTTGTACAGTTCTTCTGTGTATTCTTGCCACTTCTTAATATCTTCTGCTTCTGTTAGGTCCATACCATTTCTGTCCTTTATCGAGCCCATCTTTGCATGACATGTTCCCTTGGTATCTCTACTTTCCTTGAAGAGATCTCTAGTCTTTCCCATTCTGTTGTTTTCCTCTATTTCTTTGCATTGATCGCTGAGGAAGGCTTTCTTATCTCTTCTTGCTATTTTTCAAACCGTGTTATAATCCTACAAATTCGGTCACAAACGTGGGACTGAGGGTCACACCCAGAAGACCATCTTCAAGGCGCTCACAGTCCATGGCAAAGACGACAAGTTGGAATATGACTGGAGCAGAGACAGGAAGATCTGTGTGATCACACGGAAGAGGGGTGGGGGGTCTTGCCAATCCAAGATGGGAGGCATATCAAAGGTATGTCCCTCTGGGACTTCCCTGGTCGTCCAGTGGCTAAGACTCCAGTGCAGTGTACATGGGTTCCATCGCTGGCCAGGGATTTAGATCCTACATGCCCCAGCTAAGACGTGGCACAGCCAGATTCTAAAAAGAAGGGCGTATCCCCCTGAATAGATGGCAGTTTGACACGGAAGGATTTTTTTGCTTCATTTTTAATAACTTCCCCTGTCAACAGACTGTCAGCCTTGATCTCTCCTCTATGATCGCCCCTCATCATCTGTCAGGGATTTCCCAAAATTATAGATGGCTCCCTGAATACCCAACCCCAAGAAAACCTTTGTTGTTGTCAAGTATCAGAGCTGTTCAGGGCACTAGAGACAGGATCAGTGCTTGCCATGCCCTCGGAATGACGGAACTGATGCTGGGCCAAAAAACCACTTGATGAGTGTTAGCCTGGCTCTCCTCCAAGACCTCGCCCTCCCTGATATAAGTGAGGATGACAGTGGGCTTCTTCTTTGTTTCCCTTGCTCCCCGGTGTCATCCAAGAAGTTAGTAAGATCATCACCATCAGCAGGCGCTTCTAAAAACGCACCCCGTAGCCTACCTCAAGTCATTCGCTTCACAGTAAACATTCACTGATTCCCAGTTCTGTACCAGTTACTGTGCCAGGAGCTGTCACCATTAACTGTCCTTTAACTACCCTCAGTTGCTTGCAGTCTAGTGGGGACACCAGCAGAAGATCAGATGTTGCAATAGAGTGTCATATAACACAGTATTAAAGCAGCAGGAATCTCAGCCCAGCTTGAGGAACGGGGTTTGAAACCACAGGCCATGGCCTGTTTGAACTGAATGCACACAGAATCTTATCCGATCAATAAGAGGGGGAGAGCTCCTCCACGCCTGGCCTGCATTAACCTGTGACTGCTGCATAGAACAGCAGGCCTGAAGGCCCTTCCTACTCTCTTCTGTAATCAAAGAGGAGTCAGGTCGTGACCCTTGGCACACAGCTTAAAAGGCTCTGTATTTGTTCTGCAAATGCCTCTTCCTCCTGGATCAGCCTCAGGGTCTTGTGAGGAGAAGTAGAAGAGGCTTCCTACGACTCTTTCTGGGCCAGAACTGGCTGTAACACTCTCTCCAGCAGAGTGCAGATGTGCAGTATCTGAGGGCTGTGGGCCCCGGGCTGGCCTGTGATTATGGGGATACTGGGCCCGTCCTCAGCCCTCTTTTCTCAGACTGGTAGCCATCCTTCTGGGTGAGGCTACAGAGTGCACTGTCCTTTCCCCAAACCCTAGTCATGATGCGGTTTTTTCACCCAGATATCCTGCAGCCGGTGTTTGCTATTCTCCTCTGTTACTCTCAAACGGCTTTTTAAAGCTCCCACTTAGTATACGTTTACTGTGCGCAGAGCAAAATTGTGTGTGTGTGTGTGTGCGCGCGCGCGCGCACTTACTTGCTCACTTAGTTGTGTTCAACTCTTTGCAACCCCATGGACTGCAGCCCACCAGGCTCCTCTGTCCATGGGATTTCCCAGGCAAGAATACTGGAGTGGGTTGCCATTCCCTTATCCAGGGGATTCTCCCAACCCAAAGTTCAAATCCACGTCTCCTACATTGGCAGGTGGATTCTTGACCACTGCACCACCTGGGGAGCTAGAGCAAAGATTAGATTTCTGCTTCTCAAGAAATTAAGTCACTCAGTCAAGGTGTTGCACCAGAAGTAATCTTGGATCCCAGGTACAGATGAGTCCCGAGTCCAGCCTCAGCTGCCCGGGGGCCCTGCCCACAACTCTCCAAACACGCTCCCCGTTTGTCCCCTCCTCTCAGGATCTGCGGTGGAAGAGGAGGAAAGCCCATTCGTTTCTCCCGAGGGGAGGAGGCAGTAGGCATGTTAGTGTTGATGTTGGCCAGCAGGTGGCGCCAAACTGCCTAAGGCCGGAGTCAGAGATAATACTTTGCTTCATACCACAGAGATGCTTTCTGCGGCTTGGCCCTTTCCTTCCTCCATTTCACCCATATAAAAAGAGCAAAGTAAATCCCAAAGAGAAGAGAATTCTCTCATTAAATGACAATGGAAAAGACTGGTCTCTTTCTGTTTGATGAAATTCCCTGTATAGAACATCTGAGCTACAAATTCTCAAAGTTACGTTTGTAACATACAGAAATGATACAGTTCTAACATGTTTCTTGTCAGTCATTTGTACCACTTGTCCTTAGGTTAGAGTTTAACTAAATGGGAATGCGTTGCAAAGTCTCTGGGATTGTGGACTGACCCTCTTGGCTCGCTTACCTATCACAGCACTTACACTGCACTACAATTTTCTACTCACACTGCTTCAACGCTCAGGTTAGGAGGTCTCTGAAGGGAATATGCTCTTATTTTCATCACACACAATTGGCCCTGAGAAATCTCAGCTGGAAGAATGACTGGGTAAGTAGGAGCCTTGTAAGAACCAGCTCTGTTGGATTCCGCTGCATCTCTGATGCTTTCTGGGAGGCCTGGCCACTTGCAGTGGAATAAACGGGGAAACATTTGTGCCATATATGGCATGATGTAGCATCCCTGGTGGCCGAGACGGTAAAGAATCTGCCTGCAATGCAGGAGACCTGGGTTCAATCCCTGGGTCAGAAAGATCCCCTTGCGAAGGACCTGGCTACTCACTCGAGTATTCTTGCCTGGAGAATTCCATGGACAGAGAAGCCTGGCAGGCTACAGTCCATGGGATTGTAGACAGACACAACTGAGCAGCTGATACTTTCACAGCAGGATGTACTGATTTGAAGCTTCTGAACCTCAAGGTGAGAAAAGCCATTACCATCAGCTGTGTCATCTCCATGCAGTGGGGTGCCTACAGATCGGAAGGCAGTCCCCCTGGGAACTGTGCCTGATGAGGTCACCTCTTCCCCTCTTTTCTTTGCACAGCGGTCGCAGTCTGCATTCTCACTCAGCAGAGAAGATGCCCTGAGGACCCCTTCGCTGGAGGCTGCATCAAAGCAGCCAAGGGAGCAGCAGCCGAGGGAGGAGGAGGCGTTGCCCAGCTGGAAGAGCGTGGACAGGCTGGACCAGACAAGTAACAGTTCTGCGGGGTTCAGAAAGGCTGCTGGGAGGCTGCTTGGCTGTCGTGAGGTTGCTCAGCCCCTCCTACCATCAATCTGAGTGGGGGTGTGCCCATCTGGGACGGCCGGGCCACCAAGTCACGGGGTCTCCCACACAGCACACTGTATATAAGGCGGGCATACTTCCCATGTGGGCAGTTTGCCTGCTGAGACCTGTGAGGCAGTGGGCAGGTGGGTTCAGAGCCCACCTGGCTGCACAGCCCCACTTCAGCTGCCTGTTCTGTGTGGACTAGGAGCAGGTGTCTTATGATATGTAGGCCAGGAGCACCAGGGCTTCCCAGACAGCTCAGGTGGTAAAGAATCCACCTGCAAGGCAGGAGACCCCAATTCAATTCCTGGGTCGGGAAGATCCCCTGGAGTTGGGATAGGCTACCCACTCCAGTATTCTTGGATTTCCCTGGTGGCTCAGCTGGAAAAGAATCCACTTGCAATGCGGGAAACCTAGGTTGAATCCCTGGGTTGGGAAGATCCCCTGGAGAAGGGAAAGGCTACCCACTCCAGTATTCTGGCCTGGAGAGTTCCATGGACTGTATAGTCCATGGGGTCACAATGAGTCAGATGTGACTGAGACACTTTCACTTTCACAGGGACACCAATCCAACCTAGCAGGCATTCATTTCAGCGTCCAAGATACCACAGTTAATGTGGCCCCCAGACCCAAGCGTCAAGACTCTTCAACTTCTCATGTGTACAAGTGTCTCCACAGTAAACAAACAACAAAGAAAGAGCGTTTCAAAATTTAGACTAAGAAACTGACAAACTTAGGAGGTTTTATAAGCACTCTAGCAGACAGTCCCTTTCACAGAACAGTTCCTGCTGGGTTATGAGCATTCCAAATAAATTTGTAAACTAAGGCACCTATGTGTAATTTTATCATTGCATAGAAACAAAAAATTTAGCTCAACAACACCACACACGAAAAAAGATTTTACATGCAGCTCAAAACTCCATGCACCTCTCAGGACGAAGACTTAAAGAACAGAAAGCACTTGCGTAGAAAACAGCTGGTTTTTCTGAGGACCACTCGGCCCTTGACATGCCAAGCTGTCCAGACTAACCCCAGAGGTCTTGAAAGATGTCTGATCTGTTTCGCAGGAAGCAGATTACTCCTTGGGGGCACTGCTCCATCTCAGCAGAGCAGAAATGTACAACAGAGGAGGTACAGAGGTCATCCCAGAAGGTTAATGTCCATGGACTATTTTCAGAGGTTCTGTTTATGCCTCAGGGAAAGGGCCTGTTGGAGGCCCTGGAGCCTGTTGGTCCACGGCTGAGGTCAACTGTAGGGACGCTGAGTAAACCCACCTTCAGTCTTCAGACTTGACAGTGCCTTCGACAAATTCATATCCCCCCAGACACATTCTCACTTCCCAGACCTTGACTGAACATCTGCCGTATATACACCACGTGTGCTCAGTGTGGGGAAATAAAGATCCGAGGACAGTCCCTGCTCCTGAGTTTCTCAGTGTGAGTTGGAGATGGGTTTACTCAGCCCACAGCGTCCCTACAGCCTTCCCAGCCTCTACTCTTTCCTCCGCACGAGCTGGCTTTGGGACAGTGCAGGATGACTGAGACCCAGCCCCTGCTGCAGGGCCCCTGTCACCAGGGAGGAGGGCCCAGCCCTGTGCGTGGTCAGCCAGAAGCCAGGATGGATACTGGAGTGAACCAGAAAGGCTGTCACAGCAACTCAGGGAAGGAGGAGCCCACTCTGGGCGGGGAGACCAGAAAGAGCTCTGGGAAGAGGGGCGCAGAGGAGGAGGGCTGTCTGAGGGGGCCCTCGCTCTGAGGTGCTGACAGTCCTTCTCTGGCTTTCCTCTCCCTCCTGCCCGCAGCTGTGGCCCCGGTTCTGCAGAGCCCCGATGGGAACTGGATGGCCCTGAAGGACGGGGCCCTGCCCCCAACCCGCCTGCTGGCCAAGCCCAAGAGCGGCACGTTTCAGGCCCTGGAGGCGGCCTCCAGCGTGGCATCTGCCTATGATGATCTGGGCTCCGACAGCGAGGAGGACTTTGACTGGAGGGAGGCCTTGAGCACGCTGTGCCTGCAGCCCCGGGCTCTGCCCGGGGAACCCCAGACTCAGCCCGCACAGGCTCCGGGCTCAGACCAAGGCCCCTCTGCCTCCTCTGGGCCCTCGCCCAACCCCGAGGCCATGTGGTCTGACTCGGAGACCTCGTCGGTGGGCTCATCCCGGGAAGCTGGGCACCGGGCCAGGCTGTCCTGGTTGCAGAGGAAGGCCCCCCGGAACCCCGCAACAGAGAAGATGCGCCTCCAGGGAGAGCTGGATGTGAACTTCAACCTTCAGGCAGCTGGCAGGGAGACCTCAGACAGCAGCGAGCCTGAGGAGGCCCCCCATGCTGCAGATCGGAGGGCCAGAAGGTGGAGGAGGGCCCGGGGAGGCTCCGAGGAGCTAAGCAAGGAATTGCCTTCCCCTAGTGGCCATCCTCTGGAGCTGGACACACATCAGGTAAGAGCAGGGTGCACATAAGCACCCCTCATTTTTAAATAAGCTGTGCCCCTCTCCAAGCAAGAGTGGCATGGAGAGTCCTGGATTCTGAATCCACAGACCCAGGTTCTTATCTTGGTTTTGCCGCTGACACAGGTCACAACTCTTGGAGGCATACCCTCCTCTCTGGAGATGAGAGCTTAGAGTTCAAAGTGGGCTTGCAAAGTGTGGCCCCCAGACCAGCCTCAACCATAGTACCTAGGAACTTATTAGAAATGCACATCCTTGGGCCCTGCCCCAGAGCTGCTGAATCCAATATTCTGGGGATGGAGCCCAAGCTGTCTTGGTGATTCTGCTGTGTGTTAAAGTCTGAGGGCCCCTGGCATGGAGTTAAGGGGATGGGGTCTAGAATCAGCCTGCCTGTGTTCAAATCCAGCCGTGTGACTTTGAACAAGGCATCTTCTTCGGTCTCAGTTTCCTCATCTGTCAAATTGGGAAAATATTAGAATCCACTTCAGAGAATGGTTGTGATGAGTGGATAAGATAACTTTGTAAAGAGCTGAGCTCTCTCCTAGAACACAAACAAGGGCACAGTCAGTTTGTTTTGATCTCATAACTGAGGGTGCAGTTTACTAACATTCTGTGATTCTTGGTTCCCATCACAAGCCATCTCAAGAGTCCTCAGTGCCTCCTCCCTCATGGTTTAGCTCATGAACCCCCTTAGAGAATCTGATTAAAGCTACAGAATCTGTCCCTAGAAAAACTCTCCTCTATGCACACACACACTCTCTCTCTCTCTTTACTTACAGTATCAGACAGTTCGTGGACCCGCATCCAAATTAACTTGCTATTCTCTGGAAACACCCCGCTCATCCCCAGCTCTGGGTCTAAGATCATGCTGTGACCTTGCCCTCACCTCTCCCTGGCCATCCATGGTGATCTCTTCCACAGTGATCACCGTGGACTGAGTATTAAACTCTGTGATGCCAACGGAGGCCTTCCCATAGCAACGTTTTCTATAGTGACACAGGTGAAGCCTGGAAAGTTCAAATGCCTTTTTGAACCGTTTGGAACTGCGAGCCTATGGAAGATCTAGTCAGGCTGCCTCTGTCTTCTGTAGGCACAGCGTCACTGCCACTCACATTACTACCAACGTGGCGTTTTAGGCCCCTAGGGAAACCACACCCACTTTCTGAACATCGTTGCGTCTCCCATAGTACCCAGCTACCGTGTCTTGCATTCTCAGTTGGGGTTCCACAAAAAGCAGGTCTAGAATTAAAAATTTGGTTGTAGATTTTGAGAGAAGCAATCCCAGGACACCCAAGAGTGAAACCAAGAAATGAGAAAGGCCGGTGAAGATACAACATAGGCCACCGGCGCTCCATCCCACCAGGGACCTGCTGAGAAGCCACGTGGGTCACAGCTCAGAATTCTGCCCCTAGAAGACGGGCAGCAGTTGCCCAGTCTCCTATCTCCCACCGGTAGAGAGAGGCCCCACCCAGGGTGGGCCTAAACTTTATACACAGGTTTGCATGAATGGTGCCTGAGAAATCCCTCAGATGGAGAGAGAGATTGGATCTGAGGTGGAAAACCATCAGTGGGTCAGAAATTGTCCCCCATAGCTGTGGGCAACTCATGTAGGTCCAGGGGGGGGTACAGCCCGGGACATCACCAGCATCTGCTACAGTAAATGTATCTGCTTCTATGAATGTGTCAGCCAGGTCCCTGATCCCGGGGCCCCCTTTAAGGTAGTCGTGACCTCAGAGGTCTTCAGGTCACAGAATTTAGCATCAGAGCTGCCTGATCTGCTAATGTATTACTTAGAAATTTGGTCCAGGCTCTAACTTTCTCCTCTGTAAAATAAGATCATTACAAATCTGCCATGTGAGTTTGTCATGATCATAAATGAAAAATTTATAAAATTCTGTTCAACTATGATTCAGTATCATCTAGCTCAAGTCGAGACAGTTTTCCAGGGACTCTGGGTGACTTGCCTCAAGGGATATTCTTGGAGGTTGTCTGCGTGATTGAAATGCAGGTATAAAACGCCACCTATCTATCACCACTAGGTGCCTGAAGTTCCCTATTTATTCTAAGGTGACTTGTAAGTTGTCTTCTGCTGATAAGTCTTAGGAGGCATCAACAGGGAAAAGGCGAGGGCCAGCTGAAAGGACCCAGGACCGACGCTCTCTGCCTCCCTGGCAGTGTCCTCTCCTCCCCACTAGGTGGCGATGGCATTGAACTTCTGGGGACTTCAAAACCCTGGCCCTCCTCTACGTCCTCCCTTCTGTTTAATTTACTAGGGCAGTTCTCCCCTCAAAAAAGAAAAGGTATATAAATGTATATTTTTAACTATTTGTGTACTTATAAGGGCTTCCCAGATGGCATAGTGATAAAGAACCCTCCTGCTGATGCCGGAGACACACGAGACGCAGGTTCGATCCCTGAGTTGGGGAGGTCCCCGGAGGAGGGCGTGGCAACCCACTCCAGTATTCTTGCCTGGAGAATCTCCACGGACAGAGGAGCCTGGCGGGCTACAGTCCATGGGGTCTCAGAGTCAGACACGACTGAAGTGACTTAGTATGCACGCACGCATACTTATATGTATATATGCAAATATATAAATAACATAGACGTTATTAAAACATACAGATATAGGCGGGCTTCCCTGGCAGCTCGGTCAGGAAAGAATCTACCTGCAGTGCAGGAGACCCGGGTTCGATCCCTGGGTTGGGAGGATCCCTTGGAGAAGGAAGTGGCAACCCACTCCAGTATTCTTGCCTGGAAGATACCATGGACAGAGGAGTGTGGCGGGCTATAGTACATGGGGTTCCAAGAGTCGGACACAACTTAGTGACTAAACCACCACCACAGATATAGTCTGCCTTGACCACAACCTTATATCCCTGCTCTCTCCCGCCAAATGACTACAGTTGTATTTGTGCATCATATATGTATAGTACATTTAGAAATATTATTCTGTAAATGTATCTGTGTTTCGGCAAAACTGGCATCCTACTCCCCCTATTCTTCCACCCCTTCTTCCTAACAGTAAGCGAAGGAGAGGTCAGAGCACACAGATCTCTGCATCCCAGTGGTCCCCAGCGGGGAGTGCGGGAGTGGGAGCAATTTGTCCAGGATGCAAGCAATATGGAGGCATTGCCTGATGAGAATTTTAAAACAATAATAAATCAAATCCAAGTCAGTCGTTTTGTTATCACCTTGCACTGCTGCTGCTGCTGCTGCCACTAAGTCGCTTCAGTCGTGTCCGACTCTGTGCGACCCCAGAGACGGCAGCCCACCAGGCTCCCCCGTCCCTGGGATTCTCCAGGCAAGAACACTGGAGTGCGTTGCCATTTCCTTCTCCAATGCATGAAAGTGAAAAGTGAAAGTGAAGTCGCTCAGTCATCTCTGACTCTTAGCGACCCCATGGACTGCAGCCCACCAGGCTCCTCTGTCCATGGGATTTTCCAGGCAAGAGTACTGGAGTGGGGTGCCATTGCCTTCTCTGATCACCTTGCACCAGGCATGGACAATTGTAAGTCATGCTGATGACAAAAGAACTTTACCAGTGTTGCTCCAAACATCCCACCCAACCCCCCCCCAGTTCCCCAGTGTTCCAAGGCAGGGAGGAATCCACAATCAATAGTTCCTATAATGATGGACATTCAAGACTGTTTCAGTGTTTGGTGTTTTAAACACTACCGCAGAAAGCACCAGTGTGCAAACCTCTTTATACAAGTACAGGAGTAGACTTGCCGACTTGAGGGATAAATGGATCTTTAATTTTAATGAGTACTCCCCAAATTAAACTCTCCAAACTTCCCAGCAGTCTGCAGAGCCACACACTGTGGCGCACATTTTTCTCATACTGTCAACAATACTTGGTGTTGTCAGTCTGTTACATTGTTGCCAACTTTATGTGAGGAAAAAAATATATTTCTTTTTAGTTGACATAGTTACTACTGAAATTGAATATTTTTTCCTATATTTACAGCTATTTGCATTTTTTCTTCTGTGAAAGACACATTTATATGTTTCTTCTATTACTTTGTCAGACTTTTTCTTCTTGATTTTTAGAAATTAGTTTTATTTTGTAATACACTGTAGATCTTAGTTCTTTGATGGTTACACACTGAAAATACTCTCCCCTTGTCTATCACTTTTACCTTAACTTTAAGTATATTTTACATGCAAAACATTTGGTTACTAATAACTTATCAGTTATTTTCATTTCCTTTAAATTTTGTGTCTTGTTTGAGAAAGTTTTAAATCACCAAGGTTTTAAGAATGTTTTGTTTTTTTTTTCTAATACTTCATAGGTTTGAATTTTACATTTAGCTCTTTAGTCCATCTGTACTTTACTTTGGGGGATAATGGGAGGTAAGAAGTGCTTCTCTGGTGGCTCAGTGGTAAAGAGTCTGCCTGCAATGCAGGAGACTCAAGAAACGCGGATTTGATCCCTTGGTTGGGAAGATTCCAACATGGAAGTGTCATGTTAGAATGTCACAACATGTCAACCCACTCCAGTGTTTTTGCCTGAAAAATCCCAGAGGAGCCTGGCAGGCTATAGTCCAAAGGGTCGCAAAAGAGTCGGACACGACTTAGCAACTAAGCACAGCGTGCACACAGCATGAGGTAAGATCTAACGTTGCTGTCATCAAATCATTATTGGATAATTAAGCTTATATCTGCAGGAAACTATGAGCAGTTTTCTGAGTCATGGAAGTCATATTAGAATCATAAATCCATTCCTTAAAAGATGCTGCTCCTGGAGCTGAGATCCCAGAGAAATTTATCCCATGGGTCCTTATGGAGAGAACACAGAATAAACACAGCACCCTCCCCATAAACTGCTTCAAATGAACACACACTTTGGAGGCTGCTTCTCATGGTGTCACTCAGTGTGGGCCAGTACATCACTCTAGGGACAGCTCAGTCAGCTCAGGTCTATGAGGGGCCAAAATAACCTGACTTCTACTGGCCCCGGCTGCTCCTGGATCGGGTTGTGGGATCTGTAAAGGAGTGAATGGCTGCCTCCCCCAAGCCCTGGTTCATGAGTGCTGTACAGCTCTGAATTCAAAGAGAGGCACTCTGAGACATCTTGCAAGACCACGCATGTTGGTTGTGGAGTGACAGCACCCCCCACACCTGTGAACAATGAGCCACCTGTCAGATCCACCTACCTCTGAGGTGTGTTAAGAGAACACTCCCAAGCAAGCCCTTCAGTCTAATTCAAACTGTATCTGAATTTCCTCCAATACACAGACTAAAGGACGAGAGTCCCCACTTCTCCACCCCAATTCTTCACCGTTGATTTTCATAGCTTGTTAGCATGGAACCTTCCTTTACATGAAAAACTTAAAGAGCTGCTCTGAGACAGGGCTGCCGGCTCCTCATGCCTCTCACTCCCACCTCCACAGGAGCCTCCGCAAGTACAGATCGTAACTTGGAAACAGTTCAGAGCACTGTATGATCAAATACCCCCTGCACAGAAGAAAAATCTTAGACAAAGATCCGTCAAGTGATTCCCCTTGTTAGTGAGAATTTCTGGGTGCCTCCATGACTAGGTGGTTGCAGAGAACAAGTCTAGAAAGCAATGAGATATTTAACAGCTTTTCTTTAACATTCTTGTGTCACAGGCCCTGATGAATTATTAAGTTTTCTCCTCAGTGGGAAAGAGAAATGTGCATGAACACACATGCTCAAGGCTTTACATTTTTAACCAGGACTCTGTTGGATATTAAGGAAATGACAACCCACTGCAGTATTCTTGCCTGGAGAGTCCCACGGACAGAGGAGCCTGGTGGGCTACAGTCCATGGGGTCGCAAAGAGTTGGACACAGCTGAAGGGACTTAGGATGGACGGACCAAAAATGATGACTTTTGTTTTGCTGTAGTTAAATTGTGGCCTTACTTTGGGTGGATATTAAATAGTGGGGCTACCTGTCAGTTAAAGCCTTTACTTCCTTGTGGCAGTAAAGGCGTGCTCACCCCATGAGAGAAATGTTGAGCTCTCTCGAGAGTGGGGACTGCTTCCCAGGTGGCTCAGTGGTAAAGAATCTGCCTGCCAGTGGAGGAGATACAAGTTCTATCCCTGGGTGGGGAAGATCCCCTGGAGGAGGGCATGGCAACCCACTCCAGTGTTCTTGCCTGGAAAATCCCATGGACAGAGGAGCCTGGAGGGCTACAGTCTATGGGGTCACAAAGAGTCGGATGTGATGAGTGACGAAGCAACAACAATACAGCGGGGACTGGAGCCCAGGCCACTCACAGCAGGCGGCAGGTCCTTGGCAATGAAAAGAAGGGGATCGGGAACAGCCCTCAGCCCCACTATCCCCGCCCCTGGCCGGAAGTTCAGCTCATGATTCTTCAGGAGCCTCTTTGTGCCCCTTCTAAGATTCTGACCCTCGTGCTGGCACTACTACCCAGGTACTGAATCACTATCAAAATCCAAGGATCATGTGACTGAATCTACACCCAGTTCCAATGCTGAGTCAGAGAGAGAAAAAAAGATGAAGTTCACGGTTAATGCTGCTTCCGTCCTAAAAGATGTTTCCACAAAGTGACAGGCCAATGTAGTCAGTATGAAAATAACTGTGACTTAAATGCCTATTCCTCATATAAACACTGACCTGAGAAGTCCGGGCTAATGGTTTTCTGGGTATTTTGTACGGATTGCCGTAATTCCAGGAAGCAAATGGCTGCTATTTCAACAAATGGCGTAGTTAATTCTGCCAGACAGGAGATTCCAGAGGGAAAACAGACCACGGGCACGGCCCACCCGTCAGAGGGATTTGGGCTCTGGAAGAGGGATCCGGATCCCAGATTTTATTGAGGTTTCCTGGTGCCTCAGACGGTAAAGAATCCGCCTGTAATGCAGGAGACCCGGGTTCAATCCCTGCATCTGAAAACTCTCCTGGAGGAGGAAATGATGACTCACTCCAGTATTCTTCCCTGGAGAATCCCATGGACAGAGGAGCCTGATGGGCTACAGTCCATGGGGTCACAGAGACAGACACGACTGGATGACTAATACTTTCATTTTTCTTGTTTGTTTTTAAGTCAATTTTATAATAAGGAGGACTCAGCTTGGGAATCACACCAGGACAACCGACCTGTAACTATAAAAGTTAAAATTGAGCCTTCCAGCTGACATCCAGGTGCTAAGCTCACATAACCCCCTTTACCAGACTGGTCCCCAAGGCCCGGGCCGCCCTGTGCGGCTCCACTGGCCCAACTCAGACCCTCGCACGGGGAGGAGTGCTCCTCAAGGCAGGCAGATGTATTTCAGTATTAAGTCTAAAATTCCAGGTTCCACCTTCCCATTTCCACCCTCTTAAGCTGACCAAGGATTTGACATATATTTTTGTAGGTATGACTGTTCTTATCACACCAGTTATTTTTTAAAATGCCTTATTCACCAGAGTACAGCATGTGAATAAATCTAGTTTGGGGTTAACATCAATACATCGGGAGAGGATAAACCTCCACCTTAAGGCACCAGAGACAGAGCTTTCCCAGGCCCGCAGAAGAAACGGGACATAGGTGGAGTCGGCCAGCCCCAGGCTCTTTCTGCTGTTCTCGAATTCGGGATCACTGTGTATGCCAAGGAATTTGCAAGTAGAACCACAGCCATTTGCTGTGTAAAGAGTCTCTAGGGTTAGTTAGCCGGTTGGGGCTTTCCTCTGTAGTTGACTGAAATAATATCTAAAAGCAAGCTGCCGAAATTCTGATTTTTAGGTCAGGTTCAGCATCTTTCATCACTGGGGCTGACGAGGGCCACTGGGACACCCGGGTCTATTCAGTGAAGGCTGACGTGTGACATCTGAGAGTAATCCTTTAGCGAGGCTCCTTTGAAGAAGAGGGAGGAGACTCAGAGGTTCCCACCGCCCCACCTCGAGTGACTGACAGTTGAAAGGCAAGCTCTGGAAAAGTGATGCTAGGACCGGGGTTGTCCAGCCTGGAAGACATTGACTTTCCTCCCTTAAAACGTGCGGAGAATCTGGATGATGATGGTGATGAGGCTGAGGTGGAGAAAAACTGCTTTGAACTAAGGCAGGCAGGATTCCAAGGTCTATAAAGACAGACCACTAGGCTGACTGAAGGAAAGGGGGCCTGAGAAAATCTGAGAGTACCCATCGCCAGAGTGCCGCTAGAAAAAGGATCTCCTCGGTTCAGTTCAGTTCAGTCGCTCAGTCGTGTCTGACTCTTTGTGACCCCATGAATCGCAGCACGCCAGGCCTCCCTGTCCATCACCAACTCCCGGAGTTCACTCAGACTCACGTCCATCGAGTCAGTGATGCCATCCAGCCATCTCATCCTCTGTCGTCCTCGTCTCCTCCTGCCCCCAACCCCTCCCAGCATCAGAGTCTTTTCCAATGAGTCAACTCTTCGCATGAGGTGGCCAAAGTACTGGAGTTTCAGCTTTAGCATCATTCCTTCCAAAGAAATCCCAGGGCTGATCTCCTTTAGGATGGACTGGTTGGATCTCCTTGCAGTCCAAGGGACTCTCAAGAGTCTTCTCCAACACCACAGTTCAAAAGCATCAATTCTTCAGCGCTCAGCCTTCTTCACAGTCCAACTCTCACATCCATACATGACCACAGGAAAAACCATAGCCTTGACTAGACGGACCTTAGTCGGCAAAGTAATGTCTCTGTTTTTGATATGCTATCTAGGTTGGTCATAACTTTTCTTCCCCCTATGAAACAAGAGGTTAAATCATTTGCATCTCGGGTTCTTCCCCTGCTTTGTGGTTCTGCAATCTGGTCTCCCTCCAAGGAGTGTGGGTTAGTGTGGAGCTTCTAGCTTTATCTTGGAAGAATGCAAAGAGCTTGGCCTTTAGGGTCAGGCCGTCTTCAGCTCAGCCACGCTCTAGCCACATGACCTTGGACAGGCTACTCATGTTAGTGTCCTCAGGGATACAGAGGGAACGACTGGGCCTCTGGAATGAGCTTCTGTGTGTGCAGCACCCGGAGCAGTGTTCAACCATGCCACATGGCCGTGCTCAGCCACAGGAACCCTCCAGTTCCTTCCTCCACCCCTCACGTCCCCATTGCCTCCATTTATGTCCACCTCTGTGGTTCTCGATCTTGGGAATTCATGGATTACCCAAGAATTGTCAGAGGGTATCCGGTTTGAGGATGGCTGCATTAAAACTTAAATACTGTCAATGTAAGAGACCTGTTAGCACCACCAGAAGCATAAATCAAACAAAGAAATGGCAATCCCCTGGCAGCACTCGGTGGCAAGGTGGTTGCTCCGGTAACCCACAATGTGCTTTTTTTAGGGTATCAATGAAACAAAAACAAAAATTTAAAGATTAGTATAAAGAATTTGCAGACCACAGAGAACCTCTTGGAAAAGAAGATATGCTAGTTTATCTTAATGAGTATTCTGTCATAAGGTATTTTAAATTTTACCATACAATTGTACTCATTCCACATGCTAGCAAGGTAATGCTCAAAATCTTTCAAGCTAGGCTTAGTACAGGAACCGAGAACTTCTAGACGAACAAGCTGGGTTTGGAAGAGACAGAGGAACCAGAGATCAAATTGCAAACATTCATTGGATAATAGAAAAAGCAAGACAGTTCCAGAGAAACATCTACTTCTGCTTCATTGACTACACTTTGACTGTGTGGATCACAACAAGCTGTGGAGAACTCTTAAAGAGATGAGAGTACCAGCCCACCTTACCTGTCTCCTGAGAAACCTGTATGCAGGTCAAGAACCAAGAGTTAGAACCAGACATAGAACAACTGACTCATTCAAAATTGGGAAAGGAGTACAACAAGGCTGTAAATTGTCACCCTGCTTATTTAACTTGTATGCAGAGAACATTATGAGAAATGCCAGGCTGGATGAATCACAAGCTGGAATCAAGATTTCCAGGAGAAATATCAATAATCTCAGATATGAAGATGATACCATCTAATGGCAGAAAGTGAAGGGGAACTAAAGAGCCTCTTGATGAGGGTGAAAGAGGAGAGTGAAAAGATGGCTTGAAACTCAACATTCAAAACACTAAGATCATGGCATCTGGTCCCATCACTTCACGGCAAATAGAAGGGGAAAATATGGAAGCAATGACAGATTTTATTTTCTTGGGCTCCAAAATCACTGGGGACAGTGACTGTAGCCACGAAATTAAAAGACGCTTGCTCCTTGGAAGAAAAGCTATGACCAACCTAGACAGCATATTAAAAAGCAGAGACATCGCTTTGCCAACAAAGTTCCATACAGTCAAAGCTATGGTTTTCCCAGTAGTCATGTACGAAGGTGAGAGTTGGACCAAAAAGACGGCTGAGCGCTGAAGAATTGATGCTTTTGAATTGTGGTGCTGAACAAGACTCTCGAGACTCCCTTGGACTGCAAGGAGATCAAACCAGTGATCAAATATTAAAGGAAATCAACCCCAAATATTTATTGGAAGGACTGATGCTTCAGCTGAAGCTCTGGTACTTTGGCCATTTAATATGAAGAGCCAACTCACTGGAAAAGACCCTGATGCAGGGGAAGACTGATGGCAAAAGGAGAAGGGGGTGGCCGAGGATTAGATAATATCACCAACTCAATGGACATAAATTTGAGCCAACTCCGGGAGATAGTGGAGGACAAAGGAACCTGGCTATAGTCCATGAGGTCGCAAAGAGTCAGACACGACTTAGCAACTGAACAACAATAACATCACCGTTATTTAGCCAGAATCTCCACAGTAGGCGGAGAAGGCAACGGCACCCCACTCCAGTACTCTTGCCTGGAAATCCCATGGATGGAGGAGCCTGGTGGGCTGCAGTCCATGGGGTCGCTAAGAGTCGGACATGACTGAGTGACTTTACTTTCACTTTTCACTTTCATGCATTGGAGAAGGAAATGGCAACCCACTCCAGTGTTCTTGCCTGGAGAATCCCAGGGACGGGGGAGCCTGGTGGGCTGCCGTCTCTGGGGTCGCAAGAGTCGGACACGACTGAAGCAACTTAGCAGCAGCAGCAGCAGCATTAGGGGCTTCTCAGGTGGTTCAGTGGTAAAGAATCCACCCGCCAATGCAGGATTCTAGGGTTTGATCCCGGGTCGGGAAGATCTCCTGGAGAAGAGAATGGCTACTCACTCCAGTATTCTTGCCTGGAGAATCCCATGGACGGAGGAGCCTGGTGGGCTACAGATCATGAGGTCAGAAAGAGTCAGACACAACTGAGCATGTACACACGCACTCCACACACTAAATATAAATGTGCAAAGAAAAGGCAACTTTTTTCCTTAAATTTCCTCATCAGTCTCCCCACTCTGAAGAGCCAGGAATGTAAAACCAGCCAATCCAACAGACGCTTAGCTGCTTGCAACTGTCTGTTTAAAGCTGTATTTTTAAAGTAAATAACCAGTCATCCAACCCCTCCACTTTCTCCACCTTCACCATCTTGGGTTGTGAGGGGCCTTCTGGTGTCCTCCGAGAGCCGAGCAGTGTTCCTGGTCCCTGCAGATCTCTCAGTGATGGGGCCCCTGTTCATCAAGTTATCTCCACTGCCCCCCAGCCTGGGCATCCTGCCAGTGTCTAAGGCTCCGCCCCTTGTGTGCTCAATTAGAACCCTGGATCTCTCCCTCAGGCCCCACCTCGGCTCTCACTTTCATCCACTTCCAACCCTGTCGTGCAGCTCCTGGTCAGCTACCCTCATTTCTACTCTAGGGAGCTCCTGGGTGCTCACTTTCCAGGAACACCCAAGATCTTCCATGAGCCAGCTTCTGAGTGCCCTTGGTGCCACCCAGCAGCCTGGGGAGACCCAAGAGCCCGGAGGTACTTGACAGGTAAATCTCACTGCTTAGACAGACGCCTGCTGTGCTGTGCTAGGTCGCTTCATTTGTGTCCAACTCTGTGAGCCCATGGAGTGTAGCCTGCCAGGCTCCTCTGTCCATGGGATTCTTCAGGCAAGAATACTGGAGTGAGTTTCCATGCCCTCCTCCAGGGGATCTTCCCAACCCAGGGATCAAACCCTCATCTCTTACGTCTCCTGCTTTGGCAGGTGGGTTCTTTACCACTAGCTCCACCTGGCAGACGCTTACTCCTCTGCAGTCTGACCCAGGCCTGTTTTCTCCACACCCCAAAGCTCCCCATGCTCTCCACCTCTGAGCCTTATTCCTCTAACTGTGCCGAGCAGCTTCATGCACCCTGGGTCTTAACTGTCCTGCTGCTTCCTCACCAACAATGCCTATCTCAACATATTAAAATGCTCCTCATCTCTCAAGAACCTGCTCAGAGACCATTCTTCTCGTGGAGCTCCCACCAAGTCCTAAGACCATAGGATTCCTCCTTCTCAAGCATCCTGGGGTCCTCACCATTGATTCTTACTCAGGGCCAGAAAAAAAAAATTATCATCCAAGGGACCCTGTTTATCAGCCCAGTGATTTTTTTTTTTCACTTCTATCATCTGTCTCCTTTTAATTGCCTTTATATAAACAGCTCCCTTAAGCATTTGTCCAATTATAAACTGAATCAAGCAAATTTGATACATGAACTTCATAAAGAATCTGCCACACCTTTTTAACAGAACAGGATGGTCTAGATTCTTGTTGCGAAATGTTGTGTGATGAAGCCATTCCTATCAAATGATGAACTGAATGAAAATACCATCTTTTCTCTTATCCTGATAGATACATTGTTTACTCATTGATTCTTTGTTTACTCATCGATTCTTTGTTTACTTATTGATTCTTGGGTCTGAGAAAATTCACTTAGGACACTGTCATCTGAAGACTCTTAGTCTGAGATTTTACTTAGACAACCCATTTCGTCCATCATCGTTAGAGTCTGTGGAGCTGCTCTCCAAATTCATCTTCTGAGTCATCTAATAATTGTGAAATGTTGTTCTCTCAGTTTTTTTCTTTTGCCATTATGAAAAATTTTGAATTCCCAACTGTATACAGTGAGCTAAAAGCAGACTCAAAATGGTGATGATTTATTTCCATGTTGAATCATCCTTCTAAGTAATTCCATTTTTCTCTTTTGTTATTCTAGTCTCTTTTTAAGCAAAATTGATGAGTAATGATGAAAGATAAGTCCCAGGATGATAAAACAGCAAAATATTTCCAAAGATAAGGAAAATGAGATCATAAAAATCTCATGTGTCTTAGATTTATAAAAGGGTCCAATGAACCCAGATAATAATTGCAAGATGGAAGGAGTTTTGTTTACAGAATTAGTACATTTTCTCTTTGTTCTTGGGGAGTTCTTCAATAAAGAATAAAAGTCATGAAAGACCAAGCCTTTTAAACAGATAGAACAACTCAAAGAGGAAATTCAAAAGCTAATATTGTGTGCAGTGGGCCCTGATGGTACGCTGGGGGTTATCTTGTTAAAATTCCATACACGTCTGTCCAACATGAGGTGGAGAACAGAGTGAGACTTAACGATTTCCATGTCTTCCTGGAGTTTCCCAGGCCCAGTCAGGGCTCTGCTCATGGAGGGAGCTCTAGGAGATGGTAGGAGCCAGAGATATAATTGTGTGACTATCAAGGGAAGGTGGCATAGTATTCCTTACGTGTGCACAAGAGCCTCACACCATCTCAAAATCTTTGTGATCTGTCCTGAATACAGTTCTTTCCTCTCTCCCTTTTAGCTGGGTAACTGCTGCACTTTGAATCTCAACTCAAACACCACTTCCACAAGCCAGCTTTCCCTAACTCCCAGCTGCTCTGCACTTAGCAGGGTTTTAGTGTCTCTTCCACTGGGAGCTGGTGGAGGTTTGCTCAGATTTGCATCCTCAGTACCAGCACAGTGTTGCCCTTATTAGCCACTGGATAAGTATTCTGCAAATGAAAAACAGTGAATTCACTTTTTTGACTACAGATGCTCACCTGCCTAGAGTTGTTTTTTTTTTTTAATTGAAGGATAATTGCTTTACAGTATTGCATTGGTTCTGCCTAAAGTTTTAACAAAGTGTTAAAATGCATATGTTTGAGAAAGTAAGAATAAAAAGTGAGAGCTCATCGATAGGGAAAGCAGATCAAGCAAGAGCCTCATTTTCCTGGTTTAGTTTACCTTCATTTTCATTGACCTTTGGTGGTTTAGTTGCTAAATCATGTCTGACTCTTGCAACCCCATGGACTGGAGCCCACAAGGCTCCTCTGTTCATGGGATTTCCCAGGCAAGAATACTGGAGTGGGTTGTCATTTCTTTCTCCTGGGGATCTTCCCAACTCAGGGACTGAACCCACGTTTCCTATGTCTCCTGCCTTGCAGGCAGATTCTTTATCCGCTGAGCCATCAGGGAAGCCTGATGTAAAGGACTGACCTTTACCCGGAGATTATCGGGAACAACATGGCTATAGATAAAGGGTCTTCAGCTCGTGATTCTGGCTTTCCTTCAGGTGCCAGGTGATTTACCAGAGATTGACATCAGCAGTGAGGCTCGGCATCCCCGGGCCGGCACAGACACCACAGAAGAGAAACGGAGGAACAGGCTGTACGAGCTAGCAAGGAAAATGAGTGAGAGGGAGACTTCTTCTGGGGAGGATCAGGAATCCGAGCCCAAGACCGAGTCTGAGAACCAGAAGGAAAGTCTGTCCTCTGAAGACAACAGCCAGAGTGTCCAGGAAGAGCTGAAGAAGGTAAGGGCTGTGCAGTCACAGCACACGGCCCAGTCTCTGCCTGGTCTCTTGCCGCTGGGGTGAGGCTCTGTATTTGTGCTGAGATGTGCTGAGACCCCAAAGAGCACTCTCTAAAATGCCCATCCCTGTGCACTTGGGAGAGCCCAGGAAAACTTGACTTGATTAATGCAGAGTTATTCAATCAGGAAAACAGCCCCGTGTGTCCTTGGATATCTCCCAAGACCTCTCATATCCCATCTTTCATCAAGACAGCCCTTGCTGTCTTTCGAGTCTGTAATGTAGCACCCACAGTCTCTCTTACTGGTAAGAGCTGTGTTATTTCGCACCACCCTCCCCCTGAGGAATGTTTCCTGTGGATTGAGGGCTTCTAGCCAGCCCTCTTTTAGCCAGCGCTAAAGCTTCATGTCATAGTATAAAGTCTTTGCACTGAAAGTTGCCTTCTAGGTCACTATCTCTGCAGTTTTCAGCTTTGGGCTTGACTTACTTAGAACCTTTCCCAAACAAACCTTATATGGAATCCCAGGGTTCTAATCAGATACAAACACAAACCTTATATGGAATCCCAGGGTTCTAATCAGATACAAACACAAACCTTATATGGAATCCCAGGGTTCTAATCAGATACAAACACTGCTGCTCCGAGGGGTCCCCAAAACCCCAATCACTTGATCTTCAGTCCCACCGTCCTCTCTTCCTTCCAAGCCCAAGTAGGCCACCGAGTTCCAAGGGACATGGTGTGAAAACCACAGAAAATAGACCCTACCTCTGGCAGAAGGGGATCCCAGCCTCTCTCCCACCACCCTCCATGACATGCCTGGGTTCCCCCCACAGCTCCTCCCTAAGTACGTCCACCCTAGACTTGACCCCTGCTGCCTCCGGTGGCAGGGGAGAAGCCAGCATTTGTTCAGCGTCTCCTATGTGTCTGGTGCTTTGCATGTGTTAGTTCATTTAATGTAAAACCTTTGTGGCAGACACAGCCCGGTGCTGCAGAGGGAGAAATTGAGACTAGCGAAGGTCCTCACTCGAGGCCCACAGCTAGTGAGTTTCGGAGCCTCAAGTCACAGGCTCCTTCCTTCATACGCTGCTGCTTCTGAAACTCAGATTAGATCTTGTCTGGTACTATCTCGAATTCTTTGTACTTAGGATCCATTTTTTCCCTATTCTGAGAGTAGGCTCTCTAAGCTAATGACTGCTGGTAACCCATATATATATATATAGTCCATGAGCCCCCTTCATCTGCTCAGCGGCCAAGCCGGGGTGCTAAGCAGGGGGCTGGCCAGCCCAGGAGGGACCACCATAGCGCAGTCTGCACCGTCCTTCGTGGCTGAGCCCCTGAACCTTCCAGCACCTCACACTCTGCCTTTCACTCATTCCCAGCCCATCCTCCATAACCACTGAATCCTGCCTCATAAACCAGCCAGTTCATGTGCCTGGGGATGGCGTATCCCTCTTTCCCCTGGCACGTCTGTGGGCGGAGAGCGGATTCTGGCCTTCACAAGCAGCCCTTCCCTGGGATGTGGGCTCCAATCCCTTGCCTCCTCTACGGTTATGAGCTTTGATCCTCTCTGTTGCTTGAACCGATGGCCCGTGACAGTCACATTTTGTCTGCTAGGGCTGAGAGCCTGATGGCGACTGAAGCATAGTGTGTTATTTCTTACGATGACTCCACATCCCACTGACTTTGCTGCCTCGTGGTCCCAACTCACGCTGTACCAGTGGGGTGCCGGGCTGGGATGAGTCCGGAACATTCTACCCCCATTCAACTGCGAGCTTCACCTTCTGGAGGCACAGCCACCCATCTGTACTGGGCTCTCCTGGGCGGACTGTGAACAGGAAACGGAGGAAAGTCCTGGGCACTTTGACCCTTCCTGCCTCCACCCTGCCCTGTGCCCTCACTGAGTAGGAAATTAGGGGTGTCGCTTTTATCCAAACTCCCAAATGTGCCAGTTTCCCAAAGTTAAAGTCTTTCCCACCACCAACCACAAATCAGTGTATATAAAAACGCAGATAGCAAACCAAAAGAGAAAATTAATATATCTTTCTCCATCAAGAATGGGTTACTCTGATTAAAGGAAAACAGAAATAGAGGTTCATCTATGGAAGGTTGTTTAGAATCAGAAGGGTGTAGAGAGAGGCTTCAGGGTTAGACAGCATGTGAAACGCAACCATGCAGCTTGCAAACCCTGGACTTTGGTTCTAAGTCTAGGCCTTTTCTTGTCTGCTCACTATACCTGCCTCCTAGCTGCCCTCTGTGGCCCCTCCAGTCCTTTCTCCACTCAGTGGCTGGAGCTGCCCTGTGGCCCTTGAACTTGCTCCCAGCATGTCAACAAGCCCATGTGTTTTTTTTTTTTTTTTCCCATGTGTTTTTATATCTATCCCTAGGACCCTGTCTGGGTCTTCATGGTTGATTGGACAAATGCACGTTGGCCTCATCTGTACAATGGGTATAACCATGCCCCTTTATAGAGTTGAGACAACTGAATTTTACAGCATAGGGGTAACACAAAGCCAGAGCCCAGCAAACAGTAATAACCTCAGAGCCCCTTTAACAACCTCAAGGAAAAGAAACTTCACTGTTGTGAAATGACACCCCCGTGCTAGCACTGAAGGAAGAGCTTAGTGCCTATTTCCCATCCACGCGTGCTGTGTCAAGCCAGAGGTCTCTAGCCACATGTGGTGCTTTGTCATGCTCTGAAGAATGGGATGGGGAAATACTGCATCAGAACCTCCCAGGTTCCCACCTTCAGGATCAGAGTAATTATGACTTCTCTTGTAATATGACCACAACTAGTCTGTGCAGCACACACATGCAGACACACACACAGCTCGGTTGGGGAGTGGATCTGAGCTAAAGAAACTGTTCCAGAAGCTGTTAGTGCTCACCTCATCTCTTTCCCGTGCTGCTGCACATTGGCCCACGGTCCACCTGCGTGGGGTTCCCTGACACAGCAGGAGCACCCCTTCCTGTGCAGAAGGCAGGCTGGGAGTGTCTAGACTCTAGACACTGGTCTAGAAGCGCAGTCTAGGCCATGCTCCCCTCCCCGAAAAGAGCCCTATCCAGTGACTGATAGAGTATAAATCCTCCAGCTCCTTCGCCTCCGCTGGGGCAATGACTCTGGGATGTATGCTGCCCACTGATGCCTGACTTCCCCAATAGATCTTGCTCTGGGCACCCGCAGTGAGGACCAGCTCAAGCGGGCTGTCTTCCCTTCCCTGCCTCTCTTCTCCACTCCTTCACTGGTCCCTGGGACCACTTCTCAAATAAACTCCAAGCACTTGAAGCCATGTCTTGGGGTCTGCTTCTGGGGAAACCAGACTGAGACAGTAACCAAAGCAGAGAACACATGGAGCCCCAGGTCACAAACACTTCCTGCAGTGCGTGTGACTGAGCAGTGGGGAAATCCAAAAGCCTAGCTGACGGCTAGCAGCCTCTGCCTGACCCGGAGGAT
Source organism: Oryx dammah (assembly GCF_014754425.2). NCBI lineage: Eukaryota > Metazoa > Chordata > Mammalia > Artiodactyla > Bovidae > Oryx > Oryx dammah. Next base: position 47,166,893 of record NW_024070193.1, on the reverse strand, counting down.
CCCTCCTACAGACAGAGCCTCATCCAGACTTCACGTCCCTCCTGCCTCTACTGCGGATTCTGCAATCTGGGGTCCAAAGCAGAATAATCTGCATATTCCCATCAACACAGGGACATCAGCGGCAGGTCAGTGTCCTTAGTATGACAACCCATGTAGAAATTAGGGCTTCATAGTCTTGTCCAGCAGCAGAGGAACCATTTTAGAAATAGGCTTTTTCTGGACAGGAGTCAGCCCTTGGCTGTAGACAGAACTGGTCCCTACAGCTGATTCAGTTTGGCTGGGGGTTCCACGCCTGAGGATGAGTTAAGGATGATCACTGCCATCTGTGTTTTAACTACCTGAAGAACCAGCTTGTAAAGCTTGGCGCTAGTCCAGAAACCTGGACTCCTAGAGGGTTATATCTTTAACTGAAGCCATCTTGGTTCCATTGAACCTCAGTGGTCAACCTTCCATACCTTGGGATCCTTCAAGCCCAGGAATGAGCATATGCTTCTCCTCCACCACTAGGCAGGTAACCGTGCCAATGGTTATAGGAGAAAGGGCTGGCTAAAGTGCTTCTTAGAACCATCTGCCTCTAGATATGTAGGTGCTGCGTTCCTGAGGGCAGGATGCAAAGAAGGGCCAGGAACTCCTGGCCGGAGTTTGAAGGCTCCCTGCAGGGGCTAGATCTCCCACAAACCCCTTATCTCCCAGGCTTACAGCAGAGACCCCCAAGGTCCCTTCTGGCTCCAAAGAGTCATGGCTCTAGACATGTCATGAGTTAAACACATTTTTGTTTCCTGAAATAAGCATCATTTATGACACTATTTATATGACAGAAGATGTCCTGTGTGTCAAACTTTTGGAAAATGAGTGTTTGTTGAAGACCCAGATTAGTAACTTCTTGCATTATAGTCAAATCCGTACACGCAATGTCTTAAAGGCATTATTTAAATGTCTTTGTTTATTAATTATCACAGGTAACTGAATCATTGTGTTTTATTTTCACAAGGGAGTCACAGACCAGCAGGTATCTCCCCTATCCACAGTTTCATGAAATAGTTCTCATCAAAGTACTGAGCAAAAAGTAATAAGTGCCTTTCTCTGCAAATCAGAGATAAATCTGTACATCTTCTCACAGCCACTCCTCCTTGATTAGTATCAAGTCACATAGAAACACAGTCGTGGTCAGTGGTCAAGCAGACAGACTGACTGTTGTCTGAGAAAGCCTAGAGCTGAAGGTCTCTGCAGCTTAACGTGTTGTGAAACACTTGTTGCTACCACAGTGTTGACATAAAGTCAAGAACTGTCCATACGTGTCTCACCCTTAAAAATGGCTCACCATCCCCATGAGGGTTCAGTGTCTCTCACTCGAGGCAGCATTATTTGAGAAGCGTGTCTCTGTCTTCAGTTGGTGCTAATTTGAATGTAAGGTTCAATCCTAACTTGTATCTTACAAGCTGTACTGATCTCAGTAGGCCTTATGCCTGTTGAGGAATCAACACCTCTTTCCTAAGATTCTATTAAACAACTGACTGTAGGGAAAAGTAGAAGCTTTACCACTTAGAGCTACAGCTTTTATCCACAGTGCTTGAACAGATGAGGTTTCATCTCACCGGGTTGTCACTGGCATCTTTCATCCCCACACTCTTGTCCTCCGTGTATGGGGTAGGAGCCTTTGAGGTTGGGAAGAGAGTTATGGGTTCTCTCCTGGATCATGAGGACTTCAGCAGAACATCTTCCTCTCTAGGCAAAAGATGAGCTAAGCCCTTGAGAATTAATATTCTCATAATGCTAGTAGATAAAAGGGCAGTCTACATAAGCAGACAATTGACCAAAAACAAAAAAGAATAAGGTAAATGACCAATAAGCATATGAAAAAATATTCAATTTTCATTATATCTCAACTGTATTCAATGCAACACCCAGCCCAGAACTTGGCATATGTTCTGTACATTCATTCATTTTTTCCATTCAGCAGAAGCACACTGAGGCAATGGGAAGACAGCCATGAACAGGGCAAAGTTTAGCTTTTGTTCAGACAAGCAATAAAAATGCAAATTGAAATAATGAAATGCCACTTGCCTAACAAATTAATGATTAAAAAGGACGATAAATTATGTTGGTAAGAGTTCAGAGGACCTGGCAGTCTAGTGCACACAAAGCAGCACATATTAGCACAGGTGACTTGGTAACTCAAAGCAATCAAAGTGTGCATACCCTTTGATCCAGCAAATATACTTTCGATCATTTATCCTAAGGAATAGCTAGACAAGCAGCCAAGGGTATATCACAATGCAGCTCATTGAGCGTTATACTTTTATATTAGGAAAACTCTGGAGCAACCTAAGTGTCCAACAATAGGGAGTTTTGGGAAAATGGAGGGGATGAGGTCCAGAACACAGGTTGGGTGTCAGCATTGGAACAGCAAAATCAGAATGGTCCAGATATAAGTAAGTGGGTAAATTTGATGTTTAGGAAGATGAACAAAATTTGTTTTATGTTCTAAGCCTCCCCAAACCCCTTGCCCCACTTATTGAAGCAACATGCATAGTAATGCCAACCCACTGACACCGGCTTGTGAAAGAAAGTTAGGGTTTATTGCAGAGCTCTAAGCAAGAGTGGGGATTGCTAATGCCCACAAGGCGGGAACTCCCCGCTGGCTTTCAGGGAAAGGTTTTCAAAGACAAGGTGAGGGAGAGGGTTGCAGGGTGCATGATCGGCTCGTATACGTTCTTCTGATCGGTTGGTGGTGAGGTAACCGGGGATCAACATCATCGACCCTCTGACTCCATCCCGTCTGGGGCCTTCATGATGGTGGTCAGCACGCAGTAAACACGGCCCACCTGACGGGGGTTTCAGTGTCTGCAAAACAGCTCAAAGGACATGGCTCAAAACATTATCTATAGCCCTTGAGAGGAACTAAAGGTCTTTGACTTTGTTTAATGGCTAAACTATTATTTTGTCTTGCTTGACTGTTTTCCTTTGTTTCTGCATTTTCTCACTTCTAAATGTATTAAATTTAATCTTTAGAACTCCGGTTTGGCTTAGGAAGGTAAAGTCTTTCTATAAACGAGAGGCAGGCAGAGGACATGGGAGAGTCTGTCCTGGGAATTCCCTATAGGGTCCTGCTTGGTTACATCTCTAGCTCCCCGAACTAGAAGGCAAGTTTGCCTTCTGAAAGTGAGGTGATGGTGAAATTGGATTGTCAGGATTGTGGAGAGGGTTTGAAATAGCTATTGCATAGAATGGGAGAAAACTGTGTGGAGAAATAGAAAGGATCCCCGGGGTAAAATCAGAGATCAAAATCATTTACCGGAGTTACAAAGAACCTGTAAAAGAAAACAGCAACTCTGTGCTCTAAATATAAAATAGATAAACAAGTCAGACCTATGGTATAGCACAAGGAACTATATTCAGTATCTTGTAATAACCTATAATGAAAAAGAACCCGAGAAAGGATAGATAGATATGTTTAACTGAAGCACTGTGCTGTATACCTGAAACGCATACAACATTGTAAATCAACTTCAATTTTAAAAAATAGAATATAGCAAATTTGATGCAAATGAATGCAAAATAAAAATTCATCTTATTCAAAGAAAAGGTCTAGTAGGAGCAGGTCTATTCACAAATCCAGATCATTCAGCACAATACACAGTACAGCTCAAGGGGTTCTAGGGTTTCCATGAGAACTCCCCATTTCATAACTAAGATTTACAGATATGAATCTCAAACTAGATTGGAGGGGTGGGGAGATAAAACAGAAATGCCCTGGTGGCTCAAGGGTAAAGAATCCGCCTGCCAATGCAGGAGACATGGGTTTGATCCCTGGGTTAGGAAGATCCCCTAGAGAAGGAAATGGCAACCCACTCCAGTATTCTTGCTTGGAAATTTTCCTGAACAGAGGAGCCTGGGAGGCTACAGCCTATGGGGTCACAAAAGAGTTGGACATGACTTAGCAACTAAACAACAATCCATCCATGCTGCTGCTGCTGCTAAGTTGCTTCAGTCGTGTCCGACTATGTGCAACCCCATAGACAGTAGCCCACCAGGCTCCCCCATCCCTGGGATTCTCCAGGCAAGAACACTGGAGTGGGTTGCCATTTCCTTCTCCAATGCATGAAAGTGAAAAGTGAAAGTGAAGTTGCTCAGTCTTGTCCGACCCTCAGTGACCCCATGGACTGCAGCCTTCCAGGCTCCTCCATCCATGGGATTTTCCAGGCAAGAGTACTGGAGTGGGGTGCCATTGCCTTCTCCGAATCCATCCATAATAGGAAAAAAAAATGTGAAGTTAAAACTTAACAAGAAAACTGCAGATCTCTAAGAAACCTACCAGTTTGCTGGTAGGAAAGACCATGCAAAGAATTCTTCCAAAATGAGGATAGACATTTAGTGTAATTCAAATAAAAATCTGAACCAGAAGTTTTTTAACTTTTCAAAAGGATTCAAAAAATCATCTGATAAAGAATAATTTAGAAATTTTTAGAAAAATAAAGAGAACCTATTAAGAGCACATTTTGTTTTAAAGGTAGAGTAATTAAACTTATGAGATATTAGTAAAGGATGCAATGAAATAGTTCAGAAGTATGGTCTAGAATATTCTTAATTTAACTCATGATTTATCTCCTACTTACCACCCACCCACCTCTTACCCCTGGTCAGGCAGAGATCAATTTTTAATAAATGTGTTGAGACATATGTGCACTTGTTCTTCGGGAGGACGTGATGTGGCAGGAGATGAAGGTCCTTAGTGTTCACCCAAATGAAGAAATGAACGGCCATCCCTGGTTGGCAGGCCCAGCATTGTGTCCAGGAGACACTGACAGAAAAGATGCCAACTTCCCGTGAGAAGTGGTAGCACAAGTTCTTGAGTTTGAATCTCTATTCATTTACCATTTGTTCAACAAATAACTGTGGAACTATTCTAAGAGCTAGAATAATACAGTAGGGACTGGCGAGGAAAGGTCCCTGCTCTGGTGGAATTTCCCTGCTGTTGGGTGACAGCTGAGAAGTATGTAAACACACACAGTGGAAGGTGTGCACAGTTACCAGTGCCCAAGAGAAGATTCAGCAGGACAGTCATGAATAGTGCTGGGAGGAGGATGTGTCCTGGATGGTCCTGACTTTTCTGACCGACTGTGCTTTCCACTGAAACCCAAAGGACAAGAAGAAAAACGTCAGGCAAAGATCTAAAGGAAGGGCTTTCCAGGCAAATACATGCAAGGCCTTAAGGTGGAAATGACCTTGACAAGTTCAAGGAACCGCCTAAAGATGAAGAGTAGCTGGGGCAACGTAGCCGAGGAAAGAGATGAGGAGAAGGTAGGGGCCAGAGCAAGCCAGCCACGTGGGCCGTGCAGAGGACATCGGCTTCTGTTCTGCGTGAGACAGGAAGAACCTGGAAAGATTTCAGCAGGAGGATCCTATTATTTATGAAGATCGCCTTGGTTGCCAGGTGCCACCTCCTTTCCAAGTGAACGTGGAAGGTGGTTTCCTGTGTCACCAGGCTACTTCAGAGCCAAGCACGCGGCCTGGCAGAACCCTGTTTACCAACAGCCATGGGGAAGTGTTTCCAGTGAGTATCAGGAACTGATTTTCTGAAGAACAGACAGAGTGCAAAAAAGCAAAAGAGATCGACAACCATGAGTACCATGGTCAGGGAGGGAATCCTGCTGCTGAAGACTTGCCCGGGCAGGTTTGGTCAAAGGCAGTGGCCCCAGCGTTCCCTTCCTCTCATCATCACCAGATCCTGGAGCAGCCATGCTCAGGTGCCCACATCAGACTACAAGGACTCCACTCAGGAAGGGAGAGAAAATGACCTCAGAGAGACATCCAGACCAGTGGGTTTAACTCCGTAACTAAACTAAATGTGCAAATAGCAGACTTTTAAAAATTCATTTCAATCATCACCATCAAAAATAATCTTACTTTTTTCACAGATATCTTTGACCATCAAAATCTAGATGATTTCAGAACCCAAACATCCCTAGCGGTCCATTCTCTAATCTCTGTTACATTTCATGTCGCAGTTGATTACACATGCTAATTTATTAGGTCCGTGCTCCAATTTCTTTCCACAATTCTGTGCCACCTTCTTTCATCAAGTCACTCTCTGGGGACGTGAGTCTGTTCATGGAGAATATATTTTGACGGGTGGTAGAGGCATCGCTGGAGCGCCTTATGTTTCATGAGAACTGAAGCATATTTGCACTGAATTTTTCTAACAGATTTCTGTCATCTATTTAGGATGGCATATGGAGTTTCTTTTCTTACCTTTGAGGAAGAAAAAAATACATGAAATCAGGGCATTTGGACAAATTTCCTTGCTTGCTCTGGTGGTTTGATAGGAGCATTTCAGAGAGCCAAGGCAGCACCTGCAATGTGGGACAGAACAGTAATGAGCAGGTTGGGAAGTCTGGATCACATTTGGAGCAGGTTTCCTCAGACACCACATTCTCGTTCACTCTGGTTGCCCCAGAGGCTCCACCTCAGGTAGGCTCAGCAAGGCTCAGAGCAGGAGCTGGTCCCTTGGGAGATCTCAGGTTTGGGTGTGTGGCTTGCTCATTGGTGTTCAAATCAACATGGGCTTCCCTGTGGCTCAGCTGGTAAAGAATCTGCCTGCAGTGTGGGAGACCTGGGTCTGATCCCTGGATTGGGAAGATCCCTGGAGAAGAGAAAGGCTACCCCCTCCAGTATTCTGGCCTGGAGAAATTCCATGGACTGTATTATAGTCCATGGGGTCGCAAAGAGTCAGACACCACTGAGCAACTTTCACGTTCACTTTTTTCCTGATGGCGCTAGTGGTAAAGAACCTGTCTGCCAGTGCAGGAGACGTAAGAGACTCAGGTTCGATTCCTGGGTCAGGAAGATCCCCTGGAGGAAGGCATGACAACCCACTTCAGTATTCTTGCCTGGAGAATCCCATGGATAGAGGAGCCTGGTGGGCTACAATAGGGTGGCAAAGAGTCGGACACGACTGAAGCAACTTAGCACATAGCACATACAAATCAACAAGCTCATTCTGATTGGTGTCACTTGGTGGAGGCTGCAGGCCCTTCTCTCTGTTGTTCATGGATTTGATTATTCAGTTAGATTCTGTTCTTCCGTCACTTTCTGCAGTCTGTTACGTCCCGGGAATTATGCTGGTGGAAGAGGTGGTGTGGCTGGTGGGAAGGAGCGTGGGCTTCAGAGACCAGAGCCTCTGGGCTCCAGTCCCAGCCATGCGTCTTCTTCCCTGAGCCACGGTTTCCTCCTCTCTCGAGATGGGATGAAAACAGCCTCCACGTAAGGTTGTTGTGAGGGTTACATGAAACCTTGAACAATCTGGGGTCAGACCCGGCACAGGGGGGCATACGTTAACGCTGAGCTGGCATCCCTCCTTCCTTCTCGCTTCCCCTCAAAGGGCCTTCTCAGGAGCAAGATATCCCAGGAGAGAAGGTGAGGTCCTGTATGCATTTTACGCAACTTGAACACTGAAGACTTTTCTCCTCTGCCTATAATTCCTTCATGGGAGCCAGCATGTCTTTAGAAGGTTCTGTTAAAGCTTTTTTCTGTTACTTGGGATGTCCACAGTCCCCTGCTCGCCCCTTAAAGAACATCCGTTTGTCACAGGGCTGAAAGGAAAACTGGAGAGCCCCACCTGTGTACCCTGTTCTTGTTTTTACTAAAGCCAACTACGAAGACTGTTCCCCTACCCCTAAAACCTGCACAGAAGCCTTGACATCAGAATTACTGGATTCAGGGACTTCCCTCTGGTGGTCCAGTGGTTAAGACTCTACACTTCCAATGTAGGGGCTGTGGGTTTGATCCCTGGCCAGGGAACTAGGATCCCGCATGCCTTACAGGCAGAGAGAAAAATAGCTAGATTCAAAATATAGACTGAACCAGTGATTTGGGGGTTATTCCAGTTTGACATCTGGCAATCACTCTGTCTCCTGGGCTGTGAGAAAGGAGCTTTGGAATCTTATGTTTTTTTCCTTATTTCAAAAGTCTAATGAGATTTTCTCTCTCTCAATGTTTAAATCTTGAATGGCATGAGTTTCTTCCAGACCCCTCAGCTGGAAAGCACAGCAGCATCTTGCCCTGTCCCTGTTCGCTTCACGACCACAGCATTCTTCCTGTTCTCCTGCCAGAACAGTGTACCTTTCATCCATTTTTTCCCACGGCAGCTGCCCCACCTCAACCCTTGCAACCTGGGAGTCAACCTGCAGCAATCATGTCCTACACTCATCTCTGCCTCTGATTCTCCCAGGCCCTAAGTCTGTCCTTCCTTTAGCAATCAGAATTACCTTCCTAAAGCCTCATCCTCTCAAGCTGGCATGTTAAGAACCTAGGCTTTGAAATGGGGCAGACCTGGGTGTGGGTCTTGGCTCCTTCAGGGCAAACCACAGTTCCTCATCTATAAGATAGAGTAGTCATAGTTCCTACATCATAGGGAGGATCCTAGATTAAATGAGGCTCTCAGAGCCTGGCATGCAGCAAGCACTCAGTAAATGACAGCTCTTCATTCTTCAGTTCTGATGCAAAGAGCTGACTCATTGGAAAAGGCCCTGATGCTGGGAAAGATAGAAGGCAGGAGGAGAAGGGGATGACAGAGGATGAGATGGTTAGATGGCATCACCACCTCAATGGATGAGTTTGAGTAAACTCCAGGAGATGGTGAAGGACAGGGAAGCCTGGCGTGCTGCAGTCCATGGGGTCGCAGAGTCGGACACGACTGAGAGACTAAACAACAAAAATGACAGCTCTGGATAACAGCAGCGGAAACCTGCGATGGCGCCGAATCAGCAGCTGTTCAAGATGCAGACCCCTGAGCCTGGCCCTCAGGGTGCTGTGGGACCCAGGCCCCCCTCTCTTCTCCCGTCTGTCACCCTCTGCACACCCTGGACTGCAGTGCCATTCCCTGTGCGCGTCATGCTGCCTCATCTCCAAGGTCTTTACTCCCTTCAGCCGGAAGTATCCTGCTCATCTCTCGAGTGCTTCCAGACACACCCCAAAGTCACATGCTAACGGAACCTGCTTGTCTCTCTACAGGTCTCAGCCTGTGGCTCCCAGGGTAGAGTAGGACTTATCTCCTGCTGTCTGCTGGGGGTCTTCCTACCCATCTCCTGTCTCTGCCCCCTGAGGACAGGGGCCATGCTTACTCAGCTCTGCATCCCCGGCAGGGCCCAGGGCAGTGCCTGGCAGAGAGCAGATGCCTCCTGAAGGCCTGAATTAAATTAGTGATGCTAGGAAACAGCAGATGATGTCTGAGTGCCTGGCTTGTTCAGTTGCCCAGCTAGGCAATGGCGTACCTGGTTTTTCTTGCCTGTCAGCATACATGGTTCAGTGTGCTCACTACCAGGAAACAGAGGGTCTGTGCACGTGTGTGTGTCAGTGGCAGTTGCCTCCTGTTGCTTCTTAGGACAGACTGTTCTGTATTCTGACACTACATCTTCCACTTCCGGGTGTTAAGGTATCCCTTTTTTATGAAATTATACTGAGGGCAGATAATACTACAGCATGGCAACTTTTTAAAGAAATATTCTTACTTAGCAAGAGAAAAAAATTGGGAAACAGCAGCAAAGTGTAACTTTTTTTGGTTAAAAAAGTTTTAAAAAGCATTTTTTCAAAACACCAAGTAAAGGTTTCTGTGGTGGTCCGGTGGTTAAGAATCTGCACGCTAATGCGGGAGGCACCGGTTTGATGCCTGGTTGGGAAGATCCCACGTGCTACGGGGCACCTAAGCCCGTGGGCCACAACCACTGAGCCTGTGCTCTAGAGCCTGGGAGCCACAACAAGAGAAGCCAGCACAATGGGAAGCTAATACTCTACAACTAGAGAGTAGCCCCCACTCGCCGCAACTAGAGAAAGCCCACGCATCAACGAAGACCCAGCACAGCTAAAATAAACAAATAAATAATGTTTCAAAGTATTGAAAAAAAGAAAACAAGTAATCAAGGAAAGTTGTTTCAAGAACACAGTACATAATAAAAAGTGTCTAAGCCACTAGCCCTCACCAATAATGTGCCCACCTTGAGCCAGCAGGGCACGGGGGAGAGGTTTGAGTAGACATGGACAGCTCTGTGTTCTGACTGATGGCATCTTCTGGAAAACCCCTTGAGCTGGATGGTGTTATCTCCATTTCACAGCTGAGGCTCAGAGAGATTATATCCCCGAAGTCATACAGTGTAACCTGAATTTCCTAAGCCTCATGGCCTGGTGTGTACACAGTGAGGAGGTCACCTTAGGATCCATCTCCACTAGGAAACCACAAGACCAGCGCACCCACTCATTCCCACTATCTCTCTCCATTATGTGGGGGAATCTAGGGCAAGGGTCTCCCACGTGTTTATGACCCTCATCTAGGGGCCCGCCTGCTCAGGCCCTTCACCAGGCTGTTGCTGCCCACATCTACCCCAGGAACTGGCCCTGCTAGACACCTCCACAGAGGCTCCAGATCAGCAGGACCAGAGCCAGCTAATGACTTCTGTGGGCCTGAGCACTTCTGCCTTTGTGAACACTTTCCTCCACAAAAAACATTGAAAACCATATTTTACAACTACGTTGGTATAAAGATCAATGCTATGTATTATGTATGCTGGGCTGGATGAATCACAAACTGGAATCAATATTGCCAGGAGAAATATTAATAACCTCAGATATGTAGATGATACCACCATTATGGCAGAAAGCTAAGAGGAATTAAAGAGCCTCTTGATGAAGGTGAAAGAAGAGAGTGAAAAAGCTGACTTAAAACTCAACATTCAAAAACCGAAGATTATGGCATCCAGTCCCATCACTTCATGGCAAATAGATGGGGAAACAATGGAAACAGTGACAGACTTTATTTTCTGGGGCCCCAAAATCACTGCAGATGGTGATTTCAGCTCCTCAGAAGAAAAGAGTGGTCATGTACAGATGTGAGAGCTGGACAATAAAAAACACTTAGCACTGAAGAGTTGATGCCTTTGAACTGTGGTGTTGGAGAAAACGCTTGAGAGTCCCTTGGGCAGCAAGGAGATCAAACCAGTCAATCCTAAAAGAAATCAACCCTGAATATTCACTGGAAGGGAAGCACTGATGCTGAAGCTGAAGCTCCAATACTTTGGCCACCTAATGCAAAGAACTGACTTCACTGGAAAAGACCCTGATGCTGGGCAAGATTGAAGACAGGAAGAGAAGGGGACTACAGAGCATGAGATGGTTGGATGGCATCACCGACTCGATGGATATGAGTTTGAGCAAAGTCCAGGAGATGTGAAGGACAGGGAAGCCTGGCATGCTGTAGTCAACATGGGATCGCAAGGAATCAGACACGACTGAGCAACTGAACAACAACAAAATGTATTTAAGACACGTGCCGAGACCTAAGAATTCATTTTTCCTTCCGATTTTCAAAGAAGGTAAAACATTTTCATGGGCCTCCTAAAAGAATGATGGGCCCTAAGTGCCATACCTGCTGAGTATGGATAAAGGAGGCCTGTTGCAAGACCCTGCTGACGTGTCATGGATCCATGGACCTCAAAGCATTTTGCCCACTTCTAAATCTCACAAAAACCCTAATATCAATGCCCCTTCAGCTTCTATGTGTTTAGGGCTTATTATAGGTATCAGAACCATCCCTGAGGTGGAACTAGGAAATTCCCTCTTCTGCCCCAGAAATCTGAACACATCATTTAATCCTCAAAGCCTTTTTTTCCCCACATTGTATTAAGCGCTGTCATATCAAGGCTTACATGTGTATCAAGGCTTACACATGAATAGATGCCCCAGGCCTTTGTCACTATCCCAGTTCACCACACAGCCAGACACTGGATCTGATTTGGTGCAGCTGAGACTGGCAGACACACGTGCACTCACACAGCCAAGGGTGGAGCTGGACCTGGGATCAGCCCTCCGACATTCCACCCTTTTCTCTTTCTATTAAGCCAGGCACCTAAGGAGCCCCTGCTGCCCACACGTTCACAAGCTGGAGCCACTCTGGCAAGGAGCATGAACACGTATTCCAGCTTGGAATGAGTTTGTAGTTCTTTGTCCAACACAAAGCTTTGAAATGAATGACGATACTGGAACATTCTTAGGAGAATTTGCAAGGGTTGCAAATAAGCAGGGATATCTAGGGTTTAGGATGGAGATATTTTCTTCTTTTGAATTCTAAAGACTCAGAATCTCCGCCTGGTGACACTTTACATGCTGCGAGTCTTTGGAAAACAGTTTATAAGGAAGAGTAAAAGGAGGGAGAATTTGTTCCAGAAACATGTTTTTATAGGAAGAAAAAGGGCATGAGCTTCAGTCCTTCCACTGAATATTCAGGGTTGATTTCCTTTAGGATTGAGTGTTTTGCTCCCCTCGCACTCCAGGAGTCTTCTCTGACAAAACAAGGTCCACTGGAGAAGTGGAATGGCAAACTATTTCAGCATTCTTGCCTTGAGAACCCCATGAACAGTATGAAAAGGCAAAAATAAGTTGGTGGGAAGTGAGACAAAAGTAAAGGCAGAGTCTGCCCTGCCCCGCGGTCCTCAGAGAGAAGAGAAAAGATCCAGCTGGGATTTATGACTGGGTCCTGACATGGTCTTCTTCCTCCAGTCCATTGACATGGCCACTGGGGCAGGCTCCCGCCTCAGAGTGGTACATCGCCTCCTTAAAGATCTGAACTGGTCCTGTTGTTGGTTACCGTCAAGCAGGAAGCTGAGTCTTTGTTGAGATGGACACTTGTTTCATTGCCTCACTAGTGAGTGATGGAGGAAACACTGGAGGTTTCTCATCACCTTCTGTACCCCAAGCATGGACTACTGGTTATACGCTGGTGATTGTGAAATTGATATTATGGATTCAGTGTTCCACAAAGGGCTGTGACACAAACCAGACCCTAGAGGTGGACACCCAGGCTCTCAGTGGTGACCACAGTGGAGACTGGGGAGTGTCGGTGCCTCACAAGAAATACATATCTGCCAGGTCAACACCTGAAAGCCCCTGTTCCACCCTGGAAAAGCAGTATTGGCTACTAAGCATTTTGAAAAGGAATCGTGCATCTGCCTGGCACTTAGTAAATTTGTTGTTTGTGTTTCTTTGATCGTCAGAAGGTTGAATTTGGTTACTACTTACCCACACTGGCCGTCTTCATTCTGTCATCTGTGGGGCCCTTGGCCATGAGTGTCTTTGAGTCCAGCCTTCCTGTTCTGCAGCGGCCCCTATTCTGTCAGCTGATTTTCTCCACACTTTCGCCTCTCCCTTATCTGATACCATGGACCTGTCACATTGGATCCATCTTACAATGAAAGTGCAGAGTAATGTCAGCTGCCATCATAGAAAGCCCTCTCTGGCTCTGGGATCATGCTTTGTTTGTGCCATTCAGCTCGTGTCTCTGGGGCTGTAAGCAATAAAGCAGGAAGGCTGCTTTAGATTTTCGTTTCTCCCCCATACAGGGCTCCCTGCCAGCACCTCTGAATCTTCACCAGCTTTTTCATCTGAACAAAACCCTGTCCGGCGCTAAATATAGCTTTATTTCACACAATTGTAGACGGTGCTTTTCGACTTTTAAATCTAGACTGAGCAGGGAACAGGACATTTACATAACAAGACAGTGTGAGCCTTGTGACAAATCTCTTCTTGGGCTAGTGAGCTAACTAAGCAATGAGGAGGTTGGGTGCCCTTCTCCCATCACACAGCTAATTAAATCCCACTTATCTTCACTCCCAGTAGTTGCCCTGTGCTCACGTCTAAGCAAGTCAGGAACACGCCTGTAGAACAGGCAAGAAACATCCGATTTCCTAGAGATGGGATCAATTCCCCCCAAGTGCTCATGGGTTCCACTTTGTGCTTCCCAGTAGATAGCTGAACTGGGACACCAACCAACCAGAGTGATCTTGTCCAGTTTCCATGTAATTTTTTTCTTTCAGTCCTTTCCTGAGCTGGAGGCTAATTGCCTTCTGAATGGGACCACAGACCTTGTGAGCGAAACTCTGGTGCTCTCCACAGACCAACTGCCAGTGACTGCTCACTCTCAATTAATGACAAACGCAAATACTTTCAGGGGGTCAGGAAAGTATGTGACCGTGTCAAGTCACCTGGGTGGAGCTGAAGGCACACCATGGGGGCAGGGACTTCACCGACTTCTTCCCAGCACCTGGGGTAAAGTCAGCACATCGCCAACCCCCAATAAAAGATGTAGACGAATTAGTGGCAGGGACTGCGGAGAACTGAGAGGTGCTTATCTCACAGAAAGCATTCTTGTCAGGGAGAAAAAAAAACCCACATGCCTCTAGGCACTATTTGGCTTCCAGCTGGCAACTCCTATGATTGAATAAACAAGGCTATTTATGGATGGAAAGGAAAAATGCCTACCAAGCAACACTGATGTCCAGCTCATCACTTTGATATTGTGTATTCTGTGGGTGTCAAGACACAGATAACTCTTTCTGTTTAAGCACCTCTTATGTCCTTCTCATTTAGGTCCTTGACCCTTTAATGACCCTGGACCAATGGGAGGTGTGTGTTAATGTTCATACTTGCCCTTCCGTTATGCTACCATCTAACCTTTTTTCCTGAATCCCTTAATTACACATCTTTCTTCTCAAAAGATGTACAGAGGCACCTCTTCTACCAAATAAAGGGCAAACTTTCTAAATACAAGCTTTATCTATTAAGAGAAGGGTAACAAGTCTGTTTTCATATGTACAGTGTTGCCTATTCTAAAATGGACTTCAGCAAACAATGGTGGTTACTTCTTGCCAAAACAGTTTGAGTCCAGGTCATCTCTAAAACATTGAGTTACAGGATTCTGGATAATGGAGTACAGCCTTTGCAAGTTTTTCCTAAGGTGAAAAGTTGGCTTGGTTCTCCCTCAGACACTACCCTTCGTCTGGCGGATCTGCATTGCCTTCCCTCCCTCTCATTTTCCTGATAACTCAGACTGATTGTTTGGTATGTAATGAAGTCCCTTGAACCAAAAGAAGCATAACTCTTGGATGAGTCAAGCAGCTATTATAGAACAGACTGACTGGAGAGCTGCCCCCTGAGTACATGTGCCTTAACCCTAGGGTGACTGATAGATGCCAGGGTGAGACTCTAGTATGAGACCATGTGCCAGAGCCCAGAGCCAGCTTCTAGACTGTGAACTCAGCCACAGACTTGTCACTTAGACACTTTGATTTCCTAGCAAAGTTGCAGGGCCACTGAAAACCTCCTTTAGTGAGATAAAAGCTGTAGTAGAATTTACTTGGAGAAACAAACTTTGCAAGATCTAGCCAGAGCTATCATTAATATTTGGTCCAGATTATATGAATCAGATAGATACCTTGCGAGGTGCCAAAGGCATTAAAATTCCAGGCTTTCCTGGAAATGGGCAGTATTTGAATTTCCAGTTTGCAAACCCTGTGATGGGCTAAGTAAAATTGATTATAAATGGACACCATTACTGCCAAGCAACACTGATCTCCTTCTTATTTCTTGGTGCTATATGTTCAGATGAACTCAAAGATGCAGATAATTCTTTGTGGCTGAAGCACCTCCACTCCATCAAAGACCTTGGCCTAGATCTGGACTGATTATAACTGAGTCATGAATACAAAAACTAGAAGTGAATTGTGTCAGTCAGAAATGTGTTCAACCATAAATAATGGAAAATCTGGCCCACAAGGGTTCCAACAGGCAGGGAATTATTTTTCTCAAGCATTTTCAGAGGCAGTACAGCTGATCCAGGGTCTATGTGGGCCAGGCTCTTTCAGTCTTTCTGATCCACCTGACTCAGCATTTTCATATCATCCTCACTCATGTTGACTTCCTAACTGCACACCTATGATCAAGGCAGGGGCAGAAAAGCATCTGCATCTGTTCACCTGATTAGGAAAACAAAAGCTTTGCTAAAAACCCCAAGGGGCTTTCCCTGCAGGCTCACTGGGCAGAACCATGTCACATGACTGCCCCTGGCTGCAGGGGAGGCTGGGAAATGGAGTGTATTTCTTGTGCAGCCTCAGTGGTGAAGGAAGGCAAGGAAGAATGGGCTTGAGAATAGATGTGAGTGAGCTAACAACACAGTGGCTACCAAGCGGCTGCAGAGAAACTCTTTCCGATCCTCTCAATGAAAAGATGACACAACTGAGTTCCAGAAATGGGAAGTAGCCTGACCAAGGTCCCATGTCTGGATGAAATTACAGCCAGATCTAGAGCTCAGGCCTCCTCACTCCCTGTCCAGAAAGTGACCCATTGGACTACATCATGAATGTAGTTTGACAGAGTCTGTGACTGAAGGTCTGCTGAGGAGAGAAAATATTATCCAGAAAACGAGGTGATGAATATGAAACTATCAGCAGTGGGCAAAGGACCTAGTAACTTCCACTTGGGCTCCCCTTCCGCTCTCCCTAAGAATCTGAAATAACTCACTGTGAGCCACAGAAGCTCAGCCAAGTCACATCAGGCCTCCTCTCAGTCCCCTCAGACTGGACAGATATTTTAGAGATTCTCGTTCCTTCGGCGCATTGATGTTGGTGTGTGTTATGACAGAATCAGTCTCATGATGAGCACCATGACGATGCAGAATTTCCATGTCATTGTTAATGTTGTTCTTGTCTTCTGTCCCCTTCTGTTATTGGACCAAACAGAAGTATTCTGCTGTTTCTCTCTGCAACATCTCCACAGAAGTCCTGAAAGTCATCAACGCCACGGAGGAGTTGATCGCTGAGTCTGCAGGGCCCTGGGAGTTCCCGCCTGTCCCTCCTGATGGAGAGAAGGGGACATTTCCTCTTGGGACAGACCAAGCGAGACTGGATGA
Organism: Oryx dammah; assembly: GCF_014754425.2. Classification (NCBI taxonomy): domain Eukaryota; kingdom Metazoa; phylum Chordata; class Mammalia; order Artiodactyla; family Bovidae; genus Oryx; species Oryx dammah. Next base: position 47,150,164 of record NW_024070193.1, on the reverse strand, counting down.
GCAGCTGACTTCCCTGGAGGAAAATGTAAGGCAATGTGGATGTGCTCTGCTTAGGGCACACATGTGTGAAGGAGGAGCTGATGACGTAACTCACTGCAGAGGCCGAGGACACAGACACACCACTGCTGTAGCATATATATTCTCAGAAGGGTCTTAGACTGGGTTCCTCGCAAGCAGACCCCGAGATGAGGATTCCTATGCAACTGATTTAGTAGGGAAGTGCTCTCAGGGAAGACTTACTTATAAGGGAGTAGGGAGAGGGAAGAAATCAAGCAAAGCTATGACTTTAGCGAGTAAGCCCAAACCTGCAGGCAACTCCCGGGAGTGTGAGTTGCATCTCAGAGTTGTCCTGACCTAAGGCAAAGAAACCCGTCCTTCCTACCGCCAGCAGGCACCTCAGTCTCTCTGCATGCAGGCAAAGTGTCTGCTTCCCTGGTGACTCAGACAGTAGAGAATCTTCCTGCAATGCGGGAGACCCAGGTTCGATCCCTGGTCAAGAAGATCCCCTGGAGAAGGGCATGGCAACTCACTCCAGTATTGTTGCCTGGAGAATCCCATGGACAGCAGAGCCTGGCCGGCTACCGTCCAAAGGGCCCCAAAGAGTAGGAAACGACTGAGTGACGAACACTTTCACATTCAAAGTGTCTACAGTAGCTCAAAGGTAGTCTTCTGCAGAGGTTTGAGTTATTAGAACCAAAAGCACACGCCAGCTTGAGAGTAGGGAGGGCAGTGAGCAGAAATTATATAAGGGATCTGTGGGGATCCATGTGGAATGTTGCCAGTGCCACTGCAGAGAGTAAGAGTGGTTGCCAACAGGGCTTAGGTTACTGCAACTGGTCTGCCGTGCTTCACAGACGGGTCTGCTTGTAATGGATTTTTCTGTCCTACCATTACCATCACAGTTGGCATAGTCCCAGTATCAAAGCCAGTCAGGTTATTCTATCTTTCCACCCGCAGAATCAACCCTAATTTGGAGATGCTCTAATGAGTGGCATTCTCAGAAACCAGGAAATGTTATTAGAAAGATTTTTTTTTTTTTGCTAGAAGTTGAAACAACAAATCTAAATGACTCAAAGTTAAAAAAAAAAAAAAAAAGCCAGATTAGTTTTACTTGAAAAGTGGAAGACTCTCTCCCTTTGGATTCCCATAGAACCTACGCATGTGTCTGCCTCACTTCATGGCCCTTTCAGTTCACTCATATAGCTCCCATTAGATCAGCACCAATGACATTCTGAGTCAGATAATTCTTTGTTGTGGGGGCTGTCCTGTACATTGTAGGATAGGATGTTTGGCAGCATCCAATGGTCTCTGCCCATTCAATGCTGGAAGCTGCACCCTCCGAGATTTGACAGTCGAAAGTGTCTCCAGACATTGCCAAATCTTAGCGGGGGCATGAGAGAAGACTATGGCACAGTCATGCCTAAGTTGGAAACCAGATATATAAATTCCCACAGAACTGGACCTGCTGCCTTACCTATCGATAGCCCTCACCCTTGGTCCTGCGCCTGACACAGAGGAGGTGCCTGAGAAATGCTTATCTGATGCATGATTGCATGCGTGCCTGTGAGCTCAGTCGCTTCAGTCGTGTCCAACTCTTGGCAACCCTATGGACTATAGCCTGCCAGGCTCCTCTGTCCATGGGATTCTCCAGGCAAGAATACTGGAGAGGGTTGCCAAGCCCTTCTCCAGGGGATCTTCCCGACCCAGGGATCAAACCTGAGGCTCTTGTTTCCTGCATTGGCCCCTCCCATGGTCTCTTTACCACCAGCGCCACCTGGGAAGCCCAATACATGACTACATCGGATGGATATGGTACATTTTTAAAAGCACTGTTTTACTTCTAATGTGCAGGTCTCTGTTCTTTAAACATGCCTGTAACAATGTTTTCAGGTGCTGTTCGTCCTCAAGTAGCCCTAATCCTGCACACACAGAGTTGAAAAGATTAAAGATGTGGTTAGCCAGGAAGGGATGAATTTTCTTTTTACAAAGTATGGTATCAAAAAACTTACAATGCATGAAATAATCCAGATTTAAATGACAACGGCCAGTCCCCATGGCACACTGAAAGCAAAGACAGCATGCCTTGTTCTTTTCCTCTAAGGAGTGTATTGAAAAATACAATGGCCTTGGCAGAGTTTTCATATGTAAGATCCTTTTATTGTACATCGTGTTTCTTTTCGTGGGTGCATTAACACTTTGAGTCCGAAACTCATCCCCTTAGCCACTGATTCAGGATGTCAGAAAGGCCAACAGTGGAAGGCTGGGGGTTACAGCTCCCTGCTCCCTGTACGGACCCTCTAAGATGCCTCTCTGTTCACAAAGAGTTAACTGCCTACTTCTACCTCCTTCCCTACCCCGTCCAGCTTTTCAAATTTCACCTCTAAAGAGATTATTACATCTGTGTTCCTTTGAATTCTGTGGGTCTTTGAGTCATGGAAGGGATGATTTTTTTCTTTATCTCTTCAGTTCCCCAGATCACAGAGCCGTGGGCAGGTCGCTTGCTCTACTGTTTCCAGGATGGAATTCAGTCGAGCAGCAGGAGAAGGGCAGAGCTGATTCTTAAACTGGCCTCTGGGTGCAGCTGATTTAATTAAACCAGGGCTTCTGTCTGTCTGTGTTCTAAAGAGTGCTCCTGCTCTCATCCCTCTGCTGCCTTTCTCCTTTGTGCCAAGGAGCCCAGGGACCAGCAGAAATAGAAATGGCAACACTTAGTCTGCTTTCTGAACACTGGCCTCTGCAGACCAAGACTCTGAGATAAAAGAGAAGATTTGCAAGAGAATGTCCACCTTTATGTAGACTTATGAAGATTTCAGAGCTACATAAAATGAAATATGTCACATCCACATGTCAAATCTGTTTCATGAACTGCCTTGTTAATCCACTTAGTTGGGGGAAGTAGGGCATGGGCTCATTGGAAAAGACTCTGATGCTGGGAAAGATTAAAGGCAAAAGGAGACGGAGGTGGCAAAGTATGAGATGGTTAGCTGGCATCGCCAACTCAATGGACATGAGACTGAGCAAACTCCAGGAGGTAGTGAAAGACAGGGGAGCCTGGCGTGCTTCAGTCTATGAAGCTGCAAAGAGCTGGACAAGACTGAACAACAACAAATACGGGATTTTAGAATTTCCTTTGTCTCTTAACTTTGACACTTCTAACCTGCTGCCTGGTTGTAAAGTCAGCTCTGTCTCACCTAAAGGTGGGAGGAACCTCAGACCAGTGCCAGCCTTCCCTGCACACACACAGTGGAGACTCAGTTTCTCAGACTGAATGCCTGGGGACTACTGTACCTGTAGGGGTCTGGCTGGGAGAGGAGAGTTTCAGGAAGAGAGTATTGACTCAGGTCTGGGTAAGGTTAAGGGATGCTACAGTGCCCAGAGAGTAGCCGTAGGAGGAAGGAGCCACCACTCCCAGGCCATTATAGCCCAGGGAGAGCTGGAGCCTGGAAAAGCATCCCCTAGTGGGAGCTATTTCCATGGAATCCAGAAAGGAAAGGGGATGGGGAGGCTACAACTTCCTTCTCCTCCTGCCTTTGATCTTCTCATTGGCGAACCCCATCCCTGCCAGCAAGGGATCCTTGATGGTAAAGTTTGTATCAGTCACCCTCACAGAGAACAGAACAGAGCAGAGAAGAATGGAAAATGGATCTAGGGGTCAACAGAGAATAACCAGCTTGACCATTCTCAACCTGTGGTGTGAATGGGGGAACCCACCATGGCCACCTTGTGGGATTATGCAGGGTTGTGAGGGGGCAGGATGAGTGGGCTCCCTCACCATTACACCCCCATCTAAAGATCTTCCTCTGACAGAGACCACCTGGGGTACCCCATAATTCCCAGCCACAGAGCCAGTGGAGGAACAGTCTCAACTTCCTTTTCAGTTCAGTTCAGTCACTCAGTCGTGTTGGGCTCTTTGTGACTCCATGGACTGCAGCATGCCAGACTTCCTTGTCCATCAGCAACTCCCGGAGCTTTCTCAAACTCATGTCCATGGAGTCGGTGATGCCATCCAACCATCTCATCTTCTGTTGTCCCCTTCTCCTCCTGCCTTCAATCTTTCCCAGAATCAGGGTATTTTCCAATGAAGTCAGTTCTTTGCATCAGATGGCCAAAGTATTGGAGCTTCAGCTTCAGCCTCAGACCTCCTAGTGACTATTCAGGGTTGATTTCCTTTAGGATTGACTGGCTTGATCTCCTGGCTGTCCAAAGGACTCTCAAGAGTTTTCTCCAACACCACAGTTCAAAAGCATCAATTCTTCTGTGCTCAGCTTTCTTTATAGTCCAACTCTCACATCCATACATGACTACTGGAAAAACCATAGCCTTGACTAGATGGACCTTTGTTGACAAAGTAATGTCTCTGCTTTTTAATATGCTGTCTAGGTTGGCCATAGCTTTTCTTCCAAGGAGCACCCATCTTTTAATTTCATGGCTGCAGTCACCATCTGCAATGATTTTGGAGCCCAAGAAAATAGTCTGTCGTTGTTTCCATTGTTTCCCCATCTATTTGGCATGAAGTGATGGGACTGGGTGCCATGATCTTAGTTTTTCACTTCTGCCCTAAGACTTTCAGCAATACCGAATACTCTGTAGTATGCAATTAGTGGTAGCAGGCACAGTGGGGCAGCCACAGGGGCACCCCCCTCTGCCCCACAATCTAAGACCAGGCAGAGGAGGTTGATCTTCCTTCTCAAAGCCCTTGAGCAGCCCCCACAGCACAGGTGAGGCAGAACTTCTGGAAGTGATCATAGCTCTCTGCTCTCAGAGAACAAGAAAAGAAATCCTATCTGCTACTGTTTAACCTTAGTCCCCTAACGTGTATTTCATGGAAGCCAAGTCCAGCAAGATGCTCTAAGGTCAAATAGCTTGAGAAACCCATAAACTCTTTCTAGGAAAATTGAGATACATGTTAGCACATTAAAGACTCTGAGAAGTTCTACAATAAGAAATCTGTTTAATGTTCTGTATCCTAGGGGCTTTGACCATAATGTCCTTCCTTAATGAAACACTTATTCTTGCCCATTGAATGGTTTAAGAAAGGCTTGTTGAACCAGGAGCCAGTCAGTGGGGTCACAGGCATCAGTGGCTAGAGTTTGGAGGGGACATAGAGTGCTCAGATGTGGTAACCATATTTCTTGCCAAAAGTGCACCGTAATTAAGCAAGCAATACCAAGTTAACAGGTTTCAAATGGGTTATTTTTAAGAGTAGAATAACATTTTCATTACATAGCATGTTAATTTTTGTTATCTCCGCCTGGCCACAGAGCCCGTATCATGTCCGTCTGTAACCACAGTGACTCTAGTGCCTTTATGCCAAAGTTTGAACTGTAAATCGTCATAACATTCCAATTGAGGTTAAGTATCATGGTAATCATAGATTGGGCTTCCCCAGTGGCACAGTAATAAAGAATCCACCTGCAGTGCAGGAGATGTGGGAGACGGGGGATCGATCCCTGGGTTGGGAAGATCCCCTAGAGGAGGAAATGGCAACCCACTCCAGTATCCTTGCCTGGGAAATCCCAAGGACAGCGGAGCCTGGTGGGTTCCAGTTCATGGGGTCCCAAAGAGCCGGACATGACTGAGCACAACCGTCGCAGGGCGGGGTGGATAAAGGCATGAAATCTGGCACCAGCCCTCTGGCTCAGTAAATACCCGTCATGATCATCATCACCGTCATGACCATCGTCTCCCTCCTCTAATCCTTCAGGTGCTTGTAAGTTCCTGTGGAACGGGCGTCAGTGCCAAACCGCGGAACCTCCCCACCCCACTAGTGCCGGGAAAGCAGGCTCTCAGGGAACACAGAGTAAAAGATGAACATCCTGGCCTTGCTGAGGACTTGGAGCGATTTCATACTGCTTTGTCTTGGCAGAGAAAATAAGGAATGTTGGTGGATGCCTATGTTGGCGAGAGAACAACAAGATGCTATTGAGTCTGATATGGCTATAGGGTATGACGACATTTAGTTTTCCGTGTTTCTGGAAATATCAAGGTTATGAGACCTTATGTCAAGTCACGTTTAACCACTGACACACTGAAATTCTTCATTTTATTTAAATCATGATTACAAATTTTGGTTCATTGTGAAAAGCTCTCAGTTTATGTTTTAAATGGTCATATCAAAATAAACTCACCGTTTGGGTGTGGGTACCAAAAATATGATATCCAAACTCAAACGGTCGTGGCCTTCTCTCTGCTCTTACTCCTCTCTCCCCCTCCCTCCTCCTTCTCTTCCTCTTCTCCTCCTTCTTCTTTCCTCTTTCTCTGTCTGTAATTTTTCAACCTCACAGCTTTTTCTCCCCTCAAATAGCTTTGAAATATTCATCATTTTCTTCTTCGGACAAAAATTAAGTTTTTCTCATTTTGAAGATGAAGAACATATGGCCGTATTAAACTGTGAAGATCTCTTAGAAACTGAAGTTCTCTAATACTCTCCTGTAATAAAGAAATATGACACTAAGGGCAAACTGCAATAGGGCGGTGGCCAGCAGACATTCGATGTATGAGCCCGGTGTGAGCGGTGAATCACCCGGAGTGACGCCAGACGCAGTCACCGCTGGAAGCTCCCACAGCCCAGCTAGTTGTGTCTGCTGGTTCACAGTCAAATTTGCTTTCATCACACTGCACTTGCATTCGTTCCACACTGAAAAGTTTTGTCAAATTGCCAGTTTTCACACAGATGTATGAATCATGCCAAGGAATTGACTGAGTTGGAGTATCTCAGGGGTCTTTGCCCTCCTCGTCAGCACTCAGCATCACTCAGTACAAGTGATCTACGTGCCGGCTCTTGGATTGCCTAATTCTGTTATATTTTTACCTCAAGTTAAACGAACCGTTAAAGAAGGGGCGGTGCATATCATTCAGATCAACTCAAAATGACTGTGATTACGTGTTTGAAGTGAAGTGAAGTGAAGTGAAGTTGCTCAGTCCTGTCTGACTCTTTGCGACCCCATGGACTGCAGCCTACCAGGCTCTGCCGTCCAAGGGATTTTCCAGGCAAGAATACTGGAGTGGGCTGCCATTTCCTTCTCCATGTTTAGAGCTTTATATACGTTGATTAAACCTCATGAATCTCTCTTTAATTAATTACCTTCTCTAGACACATCTGGTTCCTGCGTTGTCCGTTGTTTCATCACATTGTTGAGTAGGCTGAAGGGGCATTTGTTTCATTCACTTTGTCCGGCATCCCTCGGCCTGAATTATTCCAGCGATTTATTTTCTGTTTGCCTGTGTTTTTGTTTTTTGGCCTCGCCACATGGTATGCAGGATTCAGGATCTTAGATCCCTGGCCCAGAATCAATCCCGTGCCCCCTGCAGCGGAAGCTTGGAGTCTTTGCCCACTTTTATGAGAATCACGTTATAAACTCATAAGCCAAAGTAATCTTTCCTTTAATTTTCCCTCAAATTACTTTATCTTATTTTCTCTTTAATTTTCAGTGTAAGTGAAAGTGGAAATCACTCAGTCGTGTTCGACTCTTTGTGACCTCATGGACTATACAATCCATGGAATTCTCCAGGCCAGAATACTGGAGTGGGCAGCCTTTCCCTTCTCCAGGGGATCTTCCCAACCCACAGATCAAACCCAGGTCTCCGGCATTGCAGGCGGATTCACTACCAGCTGTCTTACACTAAACAGATTGTACATGCTTCTCAACATCATCCTATTTTCTCAGAAATAAAGTATTACAAATTTCAGATTCCTTTTCATTCCCTTTACCTGATTCAACCAGGCTAATAGTACCTGTTCAGAGAGGATTCACTCAAAATTTGTTATTGTTTTAAATTAATTTCACCTCTTTTGTGTTCTCTGAATTTTTCTCAATTACTAAATTGGGAAAACTAAATTACTAAAACCAACCAAAATTTTTATTGGAAAAACTGCATCATGAGTTTTTCTCCTTGTTCCCTCTGTCTTGATACTATGGTTGTTATAGTTGCTGGACAAACTCACCATTTATGTAGCTTATCTCATGTATTTTTATACAATTTTATCATATTTTTAGAATTTGCAAACTATTTTTTCTTGCAGGAAAGCTTGGGGGAAGAGGAGGTGTGGCTGACAGTGAGGGGGTGGCAAGACCTTATGTTACCACTTACGTGTAAAGAATGTTTATAAATGGGGGATTCCCTGTCTCTTTTTCCCAATGTTGAGTCTAATTCTTTCTCATTCCCCTGAATTGTGGCATTCCCTGAAAGAGCCCCACCAGTCCCGGGCCCACAGGCCTGAGCTCAAAGGCCATGCCTTCTCTGCAGGTGTACCTGGCTGCAGGCACTGTGTATGGACTTGAAGGCCAGCTGAGTGAGCTAGAGGATGCCGCCCGGTGCATCCACAGCGGCACGGATGAGACCGAGCTGGCAGACCTGGAGGACCAAGTGGCCACAGCAGCAGCCCAGGTCCATCACGCCGAGACCCAGGTAAGAGCTCTCCTCTACGCCCAGGTGGAGGCAAAAAGAGGGGCGCCTCATCTCCCACAAGAGTCGTCTCTAAGCCTTTGTATCTGTCCGTTCCTGCCATCTCCAGCAGACTTCGTGGACATGGTCCTCCCAAAGGGAAGTGAAAGTGAAGTCGCTCAGTCGTGTCCAACTCTTTGGGACCCCATGGCCTGTAGCCTACCAGGCTCCTCTGTCCATAGGATTTTCCAGGCAATAGTTTTGGAGTGGATTGCCATTTCCTTCTCCAGGGGATCTTCCCAACCCAGGGATCAAACCCAGGTCTCCTGCATTGTAGACAGATGCTTTACCATCTGAGCCACCAGGGAAGCCCTCCCAGGATGGTCCTCCCAGGATGGTCCTCCCAGGATGCCACCAAATCCTCCTTTTCAAAGTGCAGCCCTCCTCTCCCCGAATTATAGCCTTGATAATATATGTCTTCCAAACCTATGCCATCTTCCTCTTTGACAAATTCTCTGACCCTTGCTATAGAGGCTCCCACCCCACCCCAAGACCAGCCTCCCTAACCTTTACCACACTATTGATTACCTATTTGATGCCAGTGTTCCCCATGATAGACTGAAAGTTTCTTGAGAACAGGACTCTGGCTATCTAGCTTAACACCACAAGTCTAGTGCCTAACATAACACCAGACATGGGTTTGGGGCCCAATAACATTGAGAGGAATAAATGAATGAAAAATGAAGTGTAGAATTCTTAGACCAGTATTTTGCATGATGTTCAATGTGGCTGTTTTAGAACTAACTACTATATTATCTGTAACTTTCTGAAGATGCTCGTTTGCAGTTTTCATGGATAGCCTCTTGGCCTCTGATTCTGGATCAGAATCAACTGTCGACTAAGTAACTGATTCTCAGACTGGGGTCTGTGGACATATGCATATTCAAGGACCCATGAAAAATGCTGGTCTCCGCAGCATAAGCTCAGTGTAGATCCCTGGGTCACTGATATTTCTGTAGACCCTGCATCTCAAAACTTGCATCCTTTGGAGAATGGGCATCAGTAGAAACCATCTCTGGACAGAGACGATGACAGTCTTGGGTGATAATTATTTTTAAATAAATATTTCTATTTTAAAGAGTCAAAAATCACAACTGCTGATACCACTAAGCACTCTTGAGAATGGAAGGGCACCAGTTCTGTGCTAGGAATGGCCTGGGAATGAGCTCATCACATATGACCAGCACTGTTGACTGTCTATTACCAGCAAGAATGGCTGAAGAGCAACTCTCCTCAAATAAAAATCATTTCCCACAAATGCCCCTCAACATTTAATCAATTTATAGTCAGTGTGATATAAAATAGAATCAAATCATTTGTTTTCTGGGGGTGTATTTTGCAGCAAATATTTCTCAAATGGCTTGGCAGGAAGTAATATTGTTTATGGATGACTGGGAGGGTTTTATTGGATAATTAGTTATTTGTGCTTCCAAATTTTTCTAGGCTGGAATTACTGGAGCCATGTTTTATGGCAGAAAATCCTGGCATCCAAAATATCTATTTTCCATGTGTTTGAATGTGCCTTGTTGTTGTTGTCTAGCAGCTCAGTTGTGTCCGACTCTGCGACCCCGTGGATTATAGCCTGCCAGGCTCCTCTGTCCATGGGGCTTTCCAGGCAAGAATACTGGAGTGAGTAGCCATTTCCTTCTCCAGGGGATCTTCCCAAACTGAGGAATCGAACCCAGGTCTCCGACATTGCAGGCAGACGCTTTAACCTCTGAGCCACCAGGGAAGCCAGCCTGGAGGGTAGATGTGCTGAATTATGTTCTTAGATTAGGTCAGATTCTGGGGACACTTTCACCTTGGAGTTTACCTTTGGGACAGGCTTGCCCGGTGCTCAAGGAGACTGCAGGACCATCCACGGGGCAGGGTGCTAAGAACAGCTGGCCACTGTGTCCTGCAGGGTCACCTCTGTGAGCATTCCTGGGAAAAGTCTCTCTTAACTCTTAATACCAGGAAAAGCTGTTCTCCTGAATACTTGGTCTTTATCTGTGAACACAGAGTCCTACACTGATCTTTTTGCTCTGGCTCCCAGAAAACTCAGAACTGAAATGGTCATCCCCTTCTGTTAAGAGTGAGGTTAAGGGTCCCTGGATATTCAGTCTTAGGAATTAATGGAACACAATTAGACAGAAAATGATAGATAGATAGGCAGATAGATAGATAGATAGATAAAATGCAGGCAAAACCACCCTCAGCAATCTCCTTTCCTCTTTCTTCATCCTTTGCCCATGGACTAAAGCAGGAAAAATTAACCCTTCTTGTTCCAGAGCCTGGCAGTCGGCAAATCAGGAGATCAGCAACTTGCTGTCTTCAAGGGGAGGATCTCTCTGAGCAGAGCCCTCTGAGCAAATCCCTCCATCAAAACCGCTTCCAGGAGAGAGTGTGGGTGTCTCACTCACACCAGTTGCTAATGACTGACAACAGTTTATCAGCAATCTATTTATCTCTAAACCAAGGGAATGCCCTCCTCAGTGTGAAATTTGAGGAATCAGAATAGGAAGGCATCTGGGGGGCAAGGAGGGACAAGGGCTGCACAGTGGCCCCTGATGGGGACTGGCTGCTGGACAGCTTCACTAGTGCTCTTTGACCAGCTGCCACCGTCCTGGCCTTTAGCTGCCTCCTCCTCCTTCTCTGAGTAAGACTGCTGGGATAGGGGAAGCATCTCCCATATCTGCCGCCCTTTCAGACCTTCTCTCTGCATTTCCTAGAGCAGCTTTCCCCATAGGCTTCATCCAAAGAAGCCCTCAGTAAATGACAGCGGAATTAGAATTTGTCTTATGCAGCACAAAATAGCTTAGGGACAGGGGAGGCAATGGACTTTCCAGGTGGCTCAGATAGTAGAATCTGCTTGCAATGCAAGAGTCCCAGGTTCAGCCCCTGGGTTAGGAAGATCCCCTGGAGAAGGAAATGGCAACCCACTCCAGTATTCTTTTTTTTTCTTAATTAATTTATTTTAATTGGAGGATAATTACTTTACAGTACTGTGGTGGTTTTTGCCATATAGTGACATGAATCAGCCATGGGTGCACATGTGTCCCCCCATCCTGAACCCCCCTCTCACCTTCCTCCTCAGCCCCTCCCTCAGGGTTGTTCCAGAGTACTGGCTTTGAGTGCTCTGCTTCATGCATCGAACTAGCACTGGTCATCTATTTCCCATGTGGTAATATACATGTTTCAATGCTATTCTCTCAAATCATCCAACCCTCGCCTTCTCCCACAGAATCCAACAGTCTGTTCTTTACATCTGTGTCTCTCTTGCTGCCTTGCGTATAGGATCATCGTTACCGTCTTTCTAAATTCCATATATATGCATTAATATACTGTATTGGTGTTTTTCTCTCTGGCTTACTTCACTCTGTATAATAGGCTCCAGTTTCATCCACCTCATGAGAACTGACTCAAATGCATTCTTTTTTATGGCTGAGTAATATTCCATTGTGTATAGGTACCACAGCTTTCTTATCCGTTCATCTGCTGATGGACCTCTAGGTTGCTTCCATGTCCTAGCTATCACTCCAGTACTCTTGCCTGGAGAATTCTATGGACAGAGCAGCCTGGCTGGGTACAGTCCATGGGGTCACAGAGAGTCAGACATGACTGAGCAACTGACAGGGAAGGCAGTGAAGACGTCGGGGTGGAGGGCACACACGTTGGGCTGGGCCCGCTTTCAGATCTCTGGTCTGATGCCCCAGCACACTCAGGCTGCGTCATAGCCTCCTCCCTCAGGTCTGCCGGCCTCCTCCTGCCTCCTCCAGTGTCCCCCATGCCAGGTCTTGGCAGGAGGGCTCTGAGGATGGGGCAGCATGGTGCAGGCATGGGCACTGGCATTAATTCTGAGCTCTGCTCTGAGATGTTGGGTGCATCACTCATCCCTCTGAGCCCCAGTTTCCTCGTCTGTAAAACCAAGAGGACGGTACCTGCATCACAGGATTATGACCGAAGCATGAGTGAGTTCACATATTTAAAGCACTCGGCATGGTGATGGCACACAGTGATGCCCTTTTCTAAGAGCAGGGACCATGTCTTCTTCACCCCTGGGGACATGGACGGACGGGGATTCTTTCCTAGCACTGAGTGGACTCTTGTTCTCTGTATCTACCTTAAGACAAATTGTTGGAGAAGAAATCTGAGCTCCTTCTCACCTTCCGATGTTATAGTGAAAGAAACCAGTGCCCAGAGACTGGAGGGAGTTTCTCAAAGCCACTTGGCCTGTTCATAGAGGAAACGGACTTGAATCAGGTTGCTGCTCGGCCTCCCACCTAAGACCTGGTGCTGCGATTTTGAACTCGGAGTCATGGAAGAAGGAAGGTGGATCTCCAGCTCCTACTTGCCTTTCAAAGCTCACAGCGTGTTGCCTCCCAGCGAAGCCATCCTTGACCGCACCCCCACCCCTATGCTGAGCCCGGTGGCCCCGGGCCAGGGTTCCCATCATGCCCTAGGCTTCCATTTATCCCTCAGGGACCTCTGACAGGGGTGACATGCTCTAGAGCTAACAACTGGAAAATTGAATTTACAAAGAGGGATCCGTGGTTTATTTTCTTCACTACAGTACCAGGTAGAGACGTGCCTGGTGGAAGTTGAATGAATGAATGAATGAGCATATATCAAAGCAGATTTGTTTTCTATAGGTTCATAACACTTTTAATAAAGATTCTCTCCTCCTGGACATTGTGCCTACTGATTCTGTCTTTCTGTTGCATTAAGATTTCTGATATCGAGAGCCGGATTTCAGCCCTGACCAATGCAGGGTTGAATATAGCACCCTGTGGGCGCCTCACCAGAAAACGAAACCAGAAGCAAAGGAACCAGGTGAGTTTGTCCCTCGCTCCATCTGCTGGCATACCGCATGACATGGAAAATGCAGAAGATAAAACACCTGTGGCTTCACAAAGGCGTACTGATGCCTGTGTTCCATTTGTAGGTACAAACCATAGATACATCGAGGCAGCAGAGGAGGAAACTGCCTGCTCCACCGGTGAAAGGTATGTTTACATCAGACCGCAGAGCCACCCAAGAATCAAGCCTGACTCATTCACTTAGAGTAACTCAGAGATCTGAGTTTGAGGACCAGATCTCATGAGGTGTTTTCACCCTGAATTACCCTTGTGGAGAGTCTGTCTTGATCTGGATTCCTCCAAGAGGCAGGCCCTGGGACAAGGATGTGATGTGGGAGGTAACTTCAAGAAACATGGATATGGGAAGAGAGAAATGATTCAGGGAAGGAAATTAAGCCAATACAGTGTACTTTGATTAGTATTAATAGTTTGCTTCTTTGTGCAAATGATGCTAAACCCTGATGGGGACTTCTGGGAGACAGTATTAACCGTATCTCATACTTTCCTGCTCAAAGAATTAGGAAGATGAGGTTTTTCAACTCTTGTCTTTGCTTGAAGGTTATTTTGGGCAGGGACATTAACTCCCTGGTACTTCTGACCATCACTCATGGGCTAAGAGAGAGTGGTGGTGCCTGCAGCAGGATGCTGTCAGAGTGGGCTGGGATGGGGACTGGCATTACTGGAATCCCTCTAAGTTGGGTTAGATGCCCTGAGTTAGATGCTTTCTGCGTGTGCTCACATATCCCTGATGGTCACCCTTCTCTACTGGTCATTTTCAACCATCTCCCTGGATTCAGAAGCCACAGAGTGGGGATGCCAAACTAAAAATTTAGACCTACCAAGTAAAAGAGTAGAAAGTCGGTGGATACATATTTGAGTCCTGGCTCTACCCTTCATTGTTTAACAAACATTTACTGAATGCCTACTTTATATTCCACGGAGCTCCAAACAATTAAAATGTACTGCAGATCCATGAGCTCTTACTTTGAAAGCCTTGGGTCTATATGTGTTTCAGAATCATTTGGACATTAGAAAGGTAATGTGGTCTGTGTGCTGTGTGCTTCCTGACAGCCCCCTCCCTGTGGTGTCGTGTAGTGTCTGATAAACACATCAGTAGCCCTGCAGCCAAGTATGAGAATGCTCATGCTCTGTGGGTGGGACAAGGAACTGAAACGGCCACTTGTCAGCTTACGTCAGGTTTTGCCATTAGGCAGTTTTGACTCCAAAGTGATAAAGATTTGCCTTTTTTTTTTTTTTTGAGCCTTTTATATTTCAGAATTGCAAATAAGAGTTAGTAGACTGTATTGGATTATCTCCAAGCTACCTTTTTGCCAGAAAGCCACCAATGAATGATGCCTTGGTTTATTTGATCTACCCCAAAATAAATAAACAGAACAAAATGTTTCCACAGTCAGACCTATGGACCCAGAATGAGATGCCAAGTCTAGAACAAAAGTCTGGGTAGACTGGACAGCTGCTCCTTCTTCCTTAACCATCAATCCAGCTTCCAGATGATACTTATTCCTATGTGTTTCCTTTTAGCTGAAAAAATTGAGGCGTCTTCAACAACCACCATTAAAACATTTAACCGCAACTTCATTCTCCAAGACTCCTCAACAAACGGGACTAAAGAAAGGAATAGCACCCCCAAGGATTTGATAGTAAGTCATCTCTGTCTTAATGCCAGTTACTTTCACTATTGATGGCACCTCCATTCTGCAGCCATTCTTTCTGTAGATGCCCAGTCAGAACTTCCTACATGATCTCATGGTCTGTTGATTAAATGACAGGGTTCCTTATATTGCTAAACTCCTGGGGATATGAATACATTCTCGCAGCTAAATCTCCAGCTCCTTTTAGGAACCAGGTTTAATATAAGAGAAATAAAAACATGTAGACAAAATGTAAGGTCTGATTGAGCTGTACAAGTTTTTATTCTGCTTTTGGTTCATATTCACTCTTCCTTAAATTTCTTGTTAGCCATTAATTACTTGTGTTCCTACAAAAAAGTCAGCAGCTGCCGATAAATATCGCAAAGGAAGGGATAATGGATACTTTGCATAAACCTGGAGATCATGTAAGAGGGCTAAGGGATTATACCAACATATGCTTCAGAATTTTGCAAATGCTCGATGCTGCTTACGTGGGAGGTAAAGATCCGGCTGAACTGCCCCGGGGATATTGATGTTGCTGAGGGGGCAGAAGATGGCTGGTGACAAGACTGAAGCACAGGCAAACCTATTTGGTCGCCTGTTATGCATCACCCGTTGCTCCCTTCCCTTCCACCCCCCGCGCTGTCCCTGTGTCCTGAGCACACAGACACCAGGAAATGGCACAGTGGAGGGCGTGCTCTTTTGAATAACAAGTTACTGCATCTCTTAGGCACCATATGGCAACTGCGCTGCCCACTGCCTTCGCTGCACTGGCGAGCCATTACCCCAACCTTCCAAAGTCCAATTACCTGGCTCCTGGCCATTACTGCAAAGACCTAAAAAGATGCATTATTACTCGAAAAGGGCAGACCACTAGGGCCAGGGAAGGAATCTGTTATAAATAAGACAGTTAAAAATAAATTACCTTAGGGGCAAGTCGGAGGGTGGGGAAGAGAGCTAAATTAGGAGTTTGAGATTAACATATACACACTAGTTTATATAAAAATAGACAATCAAGAAGGACCTACTGTATAGCACAGGGAGCCGTACTCAGCCTATAAGGGAAAACAGTCTGAAATATATATACATACATACAACTGGGCTGCCAAGGTGGTGCTAGTGGTAAAGAACCCACCTGCCAATGCAGGAGACATGACTTGGGTTCAATCCCCGGGTCAGGAAGATCCCCTGGAGGAGGGCATGGCAACACACTCCAATATTCTTGCCTGGAGAATCCCATGGACAGAAGAGCTTGGCGAGCTACAATCCATAGGGTCGCACAGAGTCAGACACGACTGGAGCAACTGAGCCTGAAGCTCGCCTATATACCTGAATCACTTTGCTATACACCTGAAACTAATACAACATCGTAAATCAACTATACTTCAATAAAACAAAAAAAGAGACTAAAGCTCCAGGTCCCCCTCTCTTAAAATTATTTTAAAAATAATAAATAAATTACCTTCCATAGATAAGTGGTTGCCAGGGGCTCAGAGAAGGCAGTGGCAACCCACTCCAGTACTATTGCCTAGAAAATCCCATGGACAGAGGAGCCTGGTAGGCTGCAGTCCATGGGGTCGCAAAGACTCGGATACGACTGAGTGACTTCACTTTCACTTTTCACTTTCATGCATTGGAGAAGGAAATGGCACCCCACTCCAGTACTCTTGCCTGGAAAATCCCACGGACAGAGGAGCCTGGTAGGCTGCAGTCCATGGGGTCGCTAAGAGTTGGATATGACTGAGCGGCTTCACTTTCACGCACTGGAGAAGGAAATGGCAACCCACTCCAGTGTTCTTGCCTGGAGGATCCCAGGGACGGGGGAGCCTCATAGGCTGCCGTTGGGTTGCACAGAGTCGGACATGACTGAAGTGACTTAGCAGCAGCAGCAGCAGCAGCAGGGGCTCTGAGGAGGGAGCATAGCAAGAAATGCTTAAGGATAAGAGGTTTTACTGTAGAGTGAGGGTATGTTTTGAAACTTGACTGAGCTGGTGGCTATGTAACATTGAGAATGTACTAAATGCTGCTGAATTGTTCATTTTTAAATGGTTAATTTTATGTTTGTGAATTTCACCTCAGTAAATTATATTTTTTAATTAATTAACTTTAACACAGAAAGGTTAAAAATGAAAGGATAGACAATATTTGCTAAATAAATGGAAACAAAAAAGAAAGGGCAGGAATGCTACTTTCAAACAAAGTAGTATCCAAGGCAGGAAGCACACACAAGAAACAGGGAGGGAGCATGTTTAGATATTGATAAAATAAAGGAAATCACAAGCCTTTCTTGAACTGGCAAACAACGCAATTTAATGTGCCACAGTTAGTGACTTTAAAATTCTCTTATCAGCCCTTGGAAGCCCAGTATACCAGAAATATGTACAAATTAGATAATTTGGAATAGTGTAATTATTAAGCTTTAATTAATAAATATATCTAAAAAACATATCTAACTTTATACTTAACAGACCTTTCACTTTCTTTCCAAACATCAATGAGCCATTTATAAAAACTGATTTTATACCGACTACAAAGAAAGCCTCAATAAATTCCCACAGGTAGAAAGTATAAAACTACTCTCTGTGACCCCAGTCCTCAAAATAATCTCACATGTTTTGAAACTGTTAAAACCCCAACAACCAAAGCCTGATGGGGCTGGTAAGTTTGTATACATCTTCATGCTCACTTACACACACAGACACATACAAATCACACAACAGTAGTGCTTCTTCAGAGAGGTGAGGCATGCTAAATAAAATATTAGCAAATTAAATGCAGGGGTACTTTAAATAATAAATTACCAGATAAATTTTACAGGAATGCAATGAGACCTTTAATACTGAGATAGTGACTAATAAATCCCACAAAAAATCATTTCTTTCTAAATTAATTTATAGTTTAATCTAATTCTCATAAAATTCTTAGTGAGATTTTCTTGGAACTAAAGTTCATCTAGGAATAAATATGAACGAATAGACAAGGGCAATTTGCAACGTTAAAATGGTTTTCCTGCCAGATTTTTAAATAAATTAAAAACTGTAAAGAAATTGATGATTAATGAAATAGAATAGAAAGCTCAGAAATAGATACAGGCACATATGAAAATCTGTTTTATGATTTTTTTAAGCCTTAGGAACCAGTAGAGAAGGTAGAGATAATTTAAAAAAAAAAAACAACAAAAACTGTGCTTGGCAAATTAGCCAATGGGATGTAGTCGGAAGGGAATCAGTTTGTTTTATTGCATATACCAAAATGAATTTCAGATGGATTAAAAGTTCATGTAAGAAATGCATCACATTTTGAGTACTGTGAACTGTTTCACTGGGCAATGGGCATGCATACCTTTTGTGACATAAAAAAGCAGCCGACATTGTTAATGGCCTCGCCTTGCTTTCCCCAAGTGGCTGACTGCATTTGCTCGTTTTCTCACCTCAGGAGCCCACCCTGGAGTCTGCTGTGATGTATTAGCACCATGGAACTCCACTGCCAGTGACCCACTGCCTCCGGCCGTACACGACAGTGCCTTGACCCAACAGCCATCTAATTACTGTACGGATTTCCACCTGAGGAGAGGGCCTGGGGCGGCCACAGCGCACCCCTGCACAGGGCTGTCCTGATACCTCAGCCAGAAAGCAGACCCAGACGTCAGCACCAAGGTCTTGCCTACTCTCTGCCTTAGGCTCCCAGGGGAACCCAAGACAGAAAACCAAGACGCTGGCTTCCAGCAGCAGAGCTCCCTGTTCTCAAGATGCATCCTTTCCCTGTTCACTTTGCTACTGTGTGTTGTCTTGAAGACTTTATTTTATTTTATTTTTACCCTTTTGATTCAACTAGAATTACATGTCAACAATTTGTCCCAAAATACAGTGCTGGGGTCAGGGGACAGTGGAGGGAAGGGTATTAACATTTAAGTCATCAGTTCTTATTCATCTCTCACAGGCATGTCTGTCCCAGAAATGCTTAGGAGAAAAGTGAAATGCCCCTGTAGTGAGCACTGGGGAATGTCTAACCTGGGGAGCCCTCAGCTATCAAAGTCTCCCTCTAGCTGCCTCATTCCTGCTGGCCTCTCGCCACCACACCACCAGCTCCTCACATCACTTTTCAGTCGGAAGCCACAGGACAGAAAGCTCTCACTCACCCGTGCCATGCCCAGGTCTGTCTGAAACAATGTCTCATCAAGAGTTCAGGGCTCTTCCTTGGACTCGCTGAGAGTCGCCCCACTCTGAAGGGGAGAGGGGCCTGAGAAAGCCCACCACTGGCTTAACTTTAGTGCATTGTCCAGAATCAGTAAGATGTGGTTTAGCAATGACCGCGTCTAAATGAGGTTTTAGGTAACTGGCTGATTGCGGAATACAACCACACAAGGAAATGCTGTACTCCAAAATTTACCTCCCAGTAAATACTCAGCTGAAGTAGTTAGATGACCCTAAAGATAAAAATGGTTAAGGAATAGCCTGAGAAAACTTGCATGTTTGAATAAAGCAAGGACAAACTATGAATTCAACAGACGCAAGAGTTGAAGCTAACTCCCCTTGTGTGGTCTCAAATGCATGACTGTTCAGAGTGTGTTTATAAAAGCAAATGGAATTGGAATTTCACTCAATTAATTGAGTATTAGCAACCTTTTTTAAAATTTTCTCCTTGTATATTTTGAATCTGAGGAAGAAGGTACAAGATGGGAAGTAAAGGAATAGCATGACTGATGTTTATTAAGGGGCCGCTCTGAAGGAGGCGATAAACTTATCATTCTAATCCTTATAGCAACCCTATTCAGTAGGTATCCTCATTTTTCGGATGAGGAGACTGAGGGCCAGAGTGATTAATTTGCCACAATCAGACCTTTAAGCTAAGTATAATTTGAACGCCTGACAAAGCCTCATTCTGTGTTGTTTTCAACTTCTATGTTCTTTTGCTGCTGTGCACATTTCCAGACCTGACTTGCTGAAATGTGTGTTACGATCCATTCCTGATGGGGGTCTATCTTCCAGTAATACTCCTTGCTGATGCTGTGTATGTGTTATCCAACAGAAATGAGTCCTTTGAAATAAAGTAAATCTTTGGCTTTTTGTTCTGTTGGCGTGGTTAAAAGCAAACAAATACACAATTTTAAAACACAACAAAAAAGATCTGAGTTCCAAATAGAGCGTTTTCTTTAAGAGGCATGAAAAGCAACTACTGTTGTGTTACAGTGTTAAAATATTCAGTTTTCCTTGACAAAAATGTGTACTGTGTAAGCCTTGCAAAAAAAAAAAAAAGAAGAAGAAGAAGCCTGCTCTATGGCATTTGAATTTTTATAAAGGTTTCCTTGTGCCAAATAAGTGCAAAGATTTAATTTACTATTAAAATCCATAAGCATATGTTATAGTTCCAGAAGAATTATTTTGTCATCAAGTGATTTTGATCTTCAGTGTCAATATTTATACTTAGATTAATTTTTATAAATGAAAATATTTTAAAGGTTTAAGAAAATCAGGCCAATAGGACCATATCTTTGATGACTTCTGAAAGTATGCTTGCCTTCATGTTATATGCACATTGCCAAGAAATACTGTCAAGAAAAATGATAAAGAAGTAAAAGTCATTTATGAAAATAATGTTTGTGGGTGTGTGATTTTTGTTTGGTTTTGTTTGGTTTTTGTTTTTTTTTTTGGTTACAGAAGACTGGGAATGAAGAAGGGGTAGGGAAGTCAACGCCTAGCCACTGGCAGGGCCAAGATTCAAAGCCATGGTTGCCCCATACCCCATGCTCCTTCTGGTTATACCACTCACCTCTCCACTGCTTGTCTTCCTGAGAACAGACTCGCCCAGGACCACCTCTACTGAGGGGTCACTCAGGTAAGACTAGCAGTTCTCAAAGCAGGGGGAGGGGCAGTGTGGTTTTTGTGCCTCAGGGGCCACTGTCACAACTTATTGGGGGCAGGACATGCACAGAGTAAACAGCGGCCAGGGATGCTGCTAAACACCCTCCAGCACACAGGACAGGAGCTCCCCAAACAAAGAGTTATCCACTGCAGATGCCAGTGGTGCCGAGTTTGAGAGGGTCAGACCCTGGAGGGAAGCCTGGACGCCTGTGGAAAAGCCGCTCCCACCTCCACAGGGACTGTGTGGCTGAGTGGGAAGCAGGGCAGTGACTCTCTCAGAGCCTTGCACAGGCTCAGAGGCAGCTGTTGGTCCTCTGAGGCTGGCCTGCTCACACACTGGCCTCTCCCATCCCCAGGTGGGCGTAGGAGCCCACACCAAAACTGCAGTGAATGAGGGGATAAAACAGCAGCAAAGAGCAGATGGGCCTGGAGACGGTCACACTGAGGGACATACATCAGACAAAGAAAGACAAGTGTCCTATGATGTCACCGACACGTGGGGTCAAAAGAAAATGATGCCGGTCAACTAAGTAACGAAACAGGTTCACAGACACAGAAGCCACATTTATGGTTAACGAAGGGGAAGGTGGGGAGGGATACATTAGGAGTTTGGGATTAACAGACACAAATCACTGAACATAAAATAAACAACAAGGATTTATTGTATAGCACAGGGAACTGTATTCAATATCTTGTAATAATCCATAATGGAAAAGGATCTGAAGCTGCACACTGACACTAACAATATTGCAAATCAACTGTGGCTTAAACAAAAAGCAGCAGCTTGAGAGCCTTCTCTGCCTGAGAGGCTGACACAACAGTATTCAAGCTCGAGTGGGCATCACAATCCCCTGCAAAAACACAGATTCAGGGAGTAAATCCAGTCACCTCCCATCCTCAGTTTACCTTCCTCTATGCTCCCACAGACAGCAAGGATATCAAACCAGTTAATCCTAAAGGAAATCAACCTTGAATACGTGTTGGAAGGACTGATGCTGAATCTGAAACTCCAGTATTTTGGTCATCTGATGGGAACAGATGACTCACTGGAAAAGTCCCTGATGCTGGGAAGGATTGGGGGCAGACGGAGAGGAGGGCATCAGAGGATGGGATGGCTGGATGGCATCACTGATGCAATGGACATGGACTTGGGCAAACTTCAGGAAAAGGTGAGGGACAGGGAGGGCTGGCTTGCTGTAGTCCATGGGGTCCCAAAGAGTGGACACGATTAGGTGAGTGAACAACAACAACGCTCCCATTAACGTGCCTGGCACAATATTTGCTAAACATTCACAACAAGTTAACACTTAGGTTGGTGGGGCATTTCCTCTGGACGGGGCCGGCAGGGAGAACAACACCAGGAGACCCTCTGAGATACTCTCTGGGCAGCATTTTCAGACCAGAATTCCTGACTTCTCTACACTGCCTCCCATCCCCAACCACATTCCCATAGGACAGCAAGATATGGAAACAGCCAAGAGGGTTCAGACACACTCCTGTTACCCTAGCATTTGGCTACCCTAACCCAGAAGCCCGGAAAACTTGTATTGAGCAGCCAATGTGTGCTGACGCTCCAAGTATTCAAGAGAACCAGTTTGAATCAACAATTTGAGGGTCAAGAGTGATAGGCAACTAAACTTATAGAAAATTTACAGCTCTTCTTGTATCCAGGATAAATAGGAACAGAGTAAAGATAGTATTTTCCCCTAAGAAAAAAGAGCTTGATTTGCCATGCCAAAAAAAAAAAGTGACCCAGTATTCATAGCATTTGAAGGCTGCCAGAAAACACAGCTCTACTCTTTGACATCCCACATACCAGCTCGGTGACCTATCACCTCATCTGTAAAATGGAGTTAAAATAGCTTCCTCGTGGCGTTAAAAGGCTCAGTGAAGGGCTTCCCTGGTGGTCCAGTGGTTAAGAATCCACCTTGCAACACTGGTTTGATCTCTGCTCCAGGAAGATCCCGCATGCCATGGAGCAACTAAGCCAGCTATGTGCCACAACCACTGAGCCTACGCCTACAGCCCATGCTCCACAACAAGCAAAAGCACCACAATGTGAAGCCCGTGCACTACAGCAAAGAGTAGCCCCCGTTCACTGCACCCTGAGAAAGCTGGTGTGTGGCCACAAAGACCCACCAAGACAAATAAATAAATAAATATTTTTTAAAAGATAAAAGGTTCAATGAAGTAACACACAAGGAAATTCTCAGCAGAATGCTTGATAACTATAGGTCCTCAATGTCCTCCTTTTCTCTTGGAATACGAAATACATTTGCATATCAGCACCAATGCTTTATTTTGCAAAATGCTGTGCTTCAATTTTTCTACTCATGGTAGAAGAGATTATTTTTCTACAAATATTCACTCCCTTATCCCCCTAACTCTAGGAGGAGTGCACTGCCTCACCCCACTGGAGCTGGGCTTGGTCATGTCACTTGCCTTGTGGTTGGTGGAGCACACTTCTCCGTCTCTGGCTGCTATAACAAAAATACCGAAGACTGGGAAGTTCATAAACAACAGAAATGTATTTCCCACAGCTCTGGAGGCCGAGAGTCCAAGATCAGAGTGCCAGCATAGTTGGTTGTGGGGAAAGGCTGCTGCAGACTTCTCATGTGTCCTCACATGGAGAGGGTTCTCACTGGAGCCTCCTTTAAAAGGGCACTAATCCCAGCCAAAAGAGCGGAGCTGACCTAATTACCTCCCAGAGGTCTTACTTCCTCATATCACACCTCAGGGGTTAGGTTTCAACACGTGAATTTTGAGAGGACACAAACATCCAGACAATGGCATCATTGAACCCTTGGTTTGGACTTGGTCATGTGACTTGCTTTGGCTTATGAGATGTTATTAATAGAAGAAGAGCTACATAAGGGACTTGAAATACGTTTATGGAGTTGGGTTGGTCCATTTATATTTGCCATTCACTATGAGAACATGACATGGAACAACAGACTGGTTCCAAATAGGAAAAGGAGTATGTCAAGGGTATATTGTCACCCTGCTTATTTAACTTCTATGCAGAGTACATCATGAGAAACGCTGGGCTGGAAGAAGCACAAGCAAGAATCAAGATTGCCAGGAGAAATATCAATCACCTCAGATATGCAGATGACACCACCCTTATGGCAGAAAGTGAAGAGGAACTAAAAAGCCTCTTGATGAAAGTGAAAGAGAAGAGTGAAAAAGTTGGCTTATAGCTCAACATTCAGAAAATGAAGATCATGGCATCCGGTCCCATCACTTCATGGGAAATAGATGGGGAAACAGTGGAAACAGTGTCAGACGTTATTTTGGGGGGCTCCAAAATCACTGCAGATGGTGACTGCAGCCATGAAATTAAAAGACGCTTACTCCTTGGAAGAAAAGTTATGACCAACCTAGATAGCATATTGAAAAGCAGAGACATTACTTTGCCAACAAAGGTCCATCTAGTCAAGGCTATGGTTTTTCCAGTAGTCATGTATGGATGTGAGAGTTGGACTGTGAAGAAAGCTGAGCGCTGAAGAATTGATGGTTTTGAACTGTGGTGTTGGAGAAGACTCTTGAAAGTCCCTTGGACTGCAAGGAGATCCAACCAGTCCATCCTAAAGGAGATCAGTCCTGGGTGTTCATTGGAAGGAATGATGCTGAAGCTGAAACTCCAGTACTTTGGCCACCTGATGCGAAGAGTTGACTCATTGGAAAAGACCCTGATGCTGGGAGGGATTGGGGCAGGAGGAGAAGGGGACGACAGAGGATGAGATGGCTGGATGGCATCACCGACTGGATGGACATGAGTTTGGGTAAACTCTGGGAGTTGGTGATGGACAGGGAGGCCTGGTACGCTGTGATTCATGGGGTTGCAAAGAGTCAGACACGACTGAGCGACTGAACTGAACTGAACTGAATGAGAACATGCCACAGGAAGCCCACTGACCCGAGGAACAGATTCAGATCCAACCTTTAGCCAAGCCTATTGAGCCCAGAAGGTCATCAAAGCCACCCCAGCCAACATGTAGACATAAGAACAAGAATAAATCATTGCTCCTTTAAAGCACTGAGCTTGGGAGTTGTTTATTACAGAGTAATAGCTAACTGATACACTATGTGAAAAGTTAGTTTTATAACCTTAGGTTAATCCTTGTGTTAGTGATGAAATGAAGATGAGTGGAATATCCAAAGTAAAATCACAGGCCAATATAAAGGGTATATAAGCAACTATTGAACTACGTGTCTTTGACATTTTGTTAAATATGGAACTTCTGTTACATTTTTGAAGTATCTTTCCGTGTACATGTTGATCTTTCACAAAGGGTCCTCTAATTCCTTGAAATTTTTGACAAAACTTTAAAGTACAGGAGGCACTAGGTACATTCCTTTAAAAATAACTTTTCAAATGACAGCCACTTTATTTTCTCCCAGGGGAAGTATTTCCCATACAAAATTTGCATTTTACAGAACAGTAGGTTTCGTGAGCCTTCTGTCGCTGCAATTGAGTTGTAATTATGATAAAGTGCAGGTAAATGGCGTTGCATTTTAAAGAGCTTTCAAGGGACTGGAAAACCTTTAATATGCACTTCAAACATTGGAAATCCCAAAGAAGTTATTCAGAAGGATCAGGTTTGGTAGAATCAAGTCCTGAAATATAGAAAAATATGTTTTATATCAAAGTTATTATGTTTGATAAAGATAAAAGATTAAAGGCAGTGCTTCTCAAACTTTAATGTGCAAATTCTGATTCAGCAGGCCTGGTAGGACCCATAATGCTACATTTCTAACAAGCTCCTGAGTGATGCTGCTGCTGCTGGTCATACTTTGAGTTACTTCAGCTTCAGCACTAGTCCTTCGGATGAATATTCAGGGTTTATTTCCTTTAGGATTAATTGGTTTGATCTCCTTGCAGTCCAAAGGACTCTCAAAAATCTTCTCCAGCACCGCAATTCAAAAGCCTCAATTCTTCAGCACTCAGCCTTCCTTATAGACCAGCTCTCACATCCATACATGACTACTGGAAAAACCGTAGTTTTGACTATACTGACCTTTGTCAGCAAAGTGATGTCTCTGCTTTCTGATATGCTGTCTAGGTTTGTCATAGCTTTTCTTCCAAAGAGCAAGCGTCTTTTAAAAATTCCATGGCTGCAGTCACTGTCCACAGTGATTCTAGAGTCCAAGAAAAGAAAACCTGTCACTCATTCCACCTTTTCTCCATATATTTGCTGTGAAGTGATGGGAGTGGATGCCATGATCTTAGTTTTTGAATGTTGAGTTTTAAGTCAGCTTTTTCACTCTTCTCTTTCACCCTCATCAGGAGACTCTTTAGTTCCTCTTCACTTTCTGCCATTAGAGTGGTATTATCTGCATATCTGAGGTTGTTGATATTTCTCCCAGAAATCTTGATTCTAGCTTGTGATTCATCTAGCCTGGCATTTCGCATGATGTACTCTGCATGTAAATTAAATAAGCAAGGTGACAATATACAGCCTTGACATACTCCTTCCCAATTTTGAACCAGTCAGTTGTTTCATGTTCAGTTCTAACTGTTGCTTCTTGACCTTCATGCAGGTCGCTCAGGAGACAGGTAAGGTGGTCTGGTATTCCAATCTCTTTAAGAATTTTCCACAGTTTGTTATGATCTACACAGTCAAAGGCTTTATTTAGGGTAGTCAGTGAAGCAGAAGTAAATGTTTTTCTGGAATCCCCTTGTTTTTCCCATGATCCAGCAAAAGTTGGCAATTTGATCCCTGGTTCTTTTGACTTTTCTAAACCCAGTTTGTACATGTGGAAGTTCTCAGTTCACATTCTTTGGCATTGCCCTTCTCTGAGACTGGGATGAAAAGTGACCTTTTTCAGTCCTGTGGCCACACTTTGAGTAGCACTGCTCAACAGAGTCCCTCAGAGAGTGCCCTGCAAGGTTGAGGGCCAGGTCCCCACAGTGGTAACCTGTTCATTGATGCTTTCTTGTGACTTTTTCTCCCTTCACACTCTCACTTTCTCCCTCCCTCAGCATATACCCTGGGGTCACCTCCCAAATTCACTACTCAGTGCAGAGTCTCCTCTGAGGAAACCTCAAACTAAGACATTCTCTGCGCTGCACATACGTACGTGATTATCTTTCTCCCGCACTGACCTGAAAGCCCCTTGAGGAAGTGGGTTCCGTACATAATCACACAGAGCTTGGCACGGAGCCAGCGCTTGAGACAAATTTGGTTCACCTATTGTGGCCATGGTGGTCCTACCTCCAGGCTGTGTTTACCCCATGACCAATCTACTCAACTGAAGATGGTGCCCCACAGGCACCATCATGCCCATCTAAGACTGGGGGTGAGCATCCTTCTGACACTGAAGTGTACAGAAGGCATCTCAACACCAAGATGGAGAAGCAAGAGGCTCCCCCTAACCTCTACTTCACTCCCCTCCCTTTCCTAAAGACTGTGGAGCAACTTCAGGGGGCAGTGAAACGGTCCAGGCTGCCCAGAATCCAAAAGCACAAGCTCCTGTATCCATAGATGCTCACAATCTGTAGGCCCCAATGAGACACCAGTACTTTGAGTTGGCCTCTTAAAGCACTGTCTCTAAGCTGGTCAAGAGCTACCACAGAATTCTTGGGTGCCATCACTCCTTCCTGCCATCAATGATGAGGCAGGGAAGACATTGAAAAGACATTTTTTTCACTGATTTCTGAACAAAACCCTTGTTCCCAGCCATGACCCATCTTTTCTCTGAGTGGATTTCTCTCCTTCATCCTTTGCCCATAAAAAAAACAGAACTTGGGGAGAACTCTAACATTAGAAAGCAGTTTCCAAAGTGGGGTACAGATTGCACAAAGGGGTACAGGAGATGGCACACTGGAGTCAGGTGAAAGAACATATTCATCCTTGAACTCATTTTTTATGTGGAATTAAGTTTTACCAATGTTAAATACATGGATAGAATCCAAGGGCATGTAATAACTTATAAATGAACATACATATTTCGGGGATGCACTGTCAAACAGTTTTTACTGATGGGATGTGTGGCCCAAAAAGTTTGGAGACCACCCACTAGTTAGAAAACCTTGTAAGCTTTTCTTTTTTTGGTGCATTGTGCAGTTTGCGGGATCTTACTTCCCCGACCAGGGATCGAACCTGTGCCCCCTACATTGGGAGCGCAGAATCTTAAACACTGGACTGCCAGGGAAGTCCCCCTCGTAAACTTCTGATGGCTCAAATTTCCCCAGCAACCGGGGAAATCACCACTCCCCATCACCATGCCTGTCAAGGACAGTGCTACGCTCAAAATGCAACCCAGTGCTTAAAGAGCAGCTGAAAGAAGGGCAGAGAGGAGGGGGTAATACAGAGAGCCCCAGTCTATGGGTTGAGCCCTGGGATGAGTGCTGTTCCATCCCTCTAGGGAAAAGCTTTCTGTCTGTCTTATCTGTTTCCTTTGCTCTCCCCAGCCCAGGGAGAAAATGTCAATTCACTATCCAGCCATCTTAACTGAACTTCCTGGAGACACTGGATTACTGTTGCCTGAAAACAACCCAGTGGGCAGCCTTGAGGAAGTGGGATTTCCAGTCACATATCCCTGGGACTCTTTGAAGTGGACAAAGTTAAATCTCTGCTTGGAGGACCAGGTGAGCTGGGATGGAGCCAGATGGACCAGGTAACAGCCCCCTCCTCTACCCAGCCCTGCCTTGCTTCATATCATAGTGCCCAGAGCCAACCAGCCAGGCAAGGGCAGCAGAGTTTACAAGTCCAGCAACCTGAGCGCCTCCAGGAAGTCTGCTTGTGCATGAAACATCCTCTGCCCACCGGCCCACTCTCAAGATCTTCCACAAGTCCAGGAGACTCTGTCCTCTGCTGTCACTGGAGCAATCTGGGGAGTATGCCTTTGGCGACTCTTACACAGCACCACCAAGTTTGCAAGTTCTCAGCTTTGTACTTGCTCAGGGAGAGACGGGGCTGGGTGCCTGGGGACCTTCTCCTCCGTGTGCTTTGTATCAAAAAGACCAGAAGCAACGCTGGCCCAGAGACAGGATGTGCCCCAACCATGAGGTGCTGGGTGCCAAGGTGACAGGATGAAACGGTATGTAACTGCTGTCCTCATTCACTGAGCAATGTGGTAATTACCTAACTGAAGATGAAAGGGCTATCTGCAGGCAGTGGTGGTGGCCAGTGTTTTCCATCGCACTTCTACCTTCAAAATGCCCTTTCCTGCTTCCTGGTAATGACAATAATTTGCACTTTCAAGCCTGTCCCTTCTGATTTATGCTTCCCTATTATTTCATTCATTTCGTAACAAACCCACTGGGAAGTCAGAAAAAAAAAAAAGATTTTTTATCTTTAAAAGGGAAAATCTGGACAAGTATTTTTTGTCCTGATAAATGCAGACCATGTGTCATGAATGCTCTGCCGCCGAAAACAGACTGTGAATCAGCGCTTCCACCCTGTTTGTAATTTGGGTCTTTGTAGAACCATCCTGGCAATGAATGAGTTCCTGTCATCGGTCTGGCAGAACTGAGGTTCTTCTTTGTCTTTAAATGACACTGTTATTGTTTTTTCTGTGCCCAGTAGCAATTCTTCTTAGTGACCCTGGTCTGTTGAAACGCTGACTGTCTGTGGTACAACAGCTCTGCTGATGCCACTTGGCCAGATGTCAACTTGGTGCCCATCGATCGTTAAACTGTCTGATGACAAAGGAATAAGTTACCACTTCTTGATTTGAGGCAGTTATGATTCTGCTCCCTTGGCCTCCACTCTGTCTTTGATTGCAGGGGAAAATGGTTGTCTTGGCTAATGTTAAAAGACAGATCTAAGTGTGGTTGGAAAGTCTGTTCCAGGCATTGTCAGAGCTGGACTATAATAATGCATAACTCTGGACCACAGCTCCTGGTAGGCCCCTATTTACCCTTTGTGGCTCACAAACCACTCAAGCTAGGACCCTTGTCAACTCTGCATCTTCCCACATTACATTCAATCCTCTGAAATGCCTCCCTCTGACTTTGAAAACCCTCACCTATCCTTTGAGAAGGCTCGGTTCAAAAGTCCTCTCTGATGGTTCCTGACCCCTCCCCAGCCCAGGAGAAGCCTAGTGTAGCCCAGATGTTTGGAGGTAACAGTAAGCTCCATGCCAGGAAAAATTTATGTTCCAGTCTATACTGCTTCAAACCTCCAATTCTATTTCCCTTAAAGCCCAAACCCTTTCCCAAAAGCCTGTGAATTTGGCCTTATGGAGATCAAAATGATCTTGCATCCCTGTTGCAGCCTGTTTTTTCCTTAATTTGTTTACTTTTAATTAAAGGATAATTGCTTTACACTACTGTGTTGGTTTCTGCCATACATCAATATGAACCAGCCATAGGTATACATATGTCCCCTCTCTCTTGAACCTCCCTCACATCTCCATCAACAGATGAATGGATAAAGAAACTGTGGTACATATACACAATGGAATATTACTCAGCAATGAAAAGGAACACATTTGAGACAGTTCTAATGAGGAGGATGAACCTAGAGCATATTGTACAGAGTGAAGTAAGTCAGAAAGAGAAAAGAAGCCTCTGTTTTATACTGCGTCGATCCAGAAGGGAAATGTAACCCCTCCAACCATTTGCACTTAAAACAACAGCAACGACAAAGAGATCAACCAGCTCTGTAGTAGACCTCGCTGAAGGACGAGGACAGGGGATGGGGGAGAAGTCAGGGGCCAGGGGCACACAGTATATCACTTCATACGTGACAATCTAATTTAGACGCTCCTGTTCCTCAAAAGCCTTTTTTCCAACTAATAGCAGTCTCTCCACATGGCACCAGTCTCCTGCTGTGCCCTGACTTCTTGTCTTTGACTAGAGAATTGCTTGGCCAACTCCTAGGGCCTCTCTGATGCCTTGGCCCCACTGAAAACTCAGGGTTTAAGTGTCCTAAGTTCTGACCAAGGAAGTCACCCAGAGACCATTCTCTACCTGCATAGAGCATGGGACTCACTGTTCGGATATCATTTCCCTCCTAGTTACAGGATCTACTCCTTCATCTGTATACAGAGCATTCTACGTGTTTCCCTAAGGTCATCCCACTCATCGCAGATATACATCATTTATCTGCATGTCGGGATTGATGTGGTGCATTTTGTCTTTAAACCATGATTTGTGGTGAGACACTGAAAAGTTCAGGTGGGAAGTGACCTGAGCAGATTTGTGAGTTTAATAGCTTTGATTTTTCTAGTGTAAGGAATATATTGTATAGGGCAAAGAGATTATAGACAGACAAATTAGGAGACTTCCTACAGAGTTCAGGAAGGAATCAAGACAGATTAGATTAAGACAGTGAGGGAGGAGAAGTTTTTGGAAGCAAAAATGGGATTTATGAATTGGCTGGATATGGTAGTGAAAAAGATGGAAGTGTGAACAATGCACGCAGACCTCTGGCTGGAAGAGTAAGTTCTATTCATTGAGCTGGGGATGGGGAAGGAAGGCTCCTTTTTGGATGTTTGATGAGAGGTGTTGGCCAAGTGGAGAGGTCTGAGAGGTGAGTGGATCCACAATTGTAGAGCTCAGGCTGGTAGAGATCAGAGAGCTGTTGGGACCTTGATGGAGCTGGAAGCCGTCATCCCTTGTGGATGGGTTAGGACTGAGGGAACTGGCCTTGTGGAATTGGACTGGCAGAGGAAGAGCAGTCAGAAAGGTGGAAGGAAACTCCTGACCCAGGAAATAAGGACATATAAAAAGGAAGAAGTGAGTTTGTGGCTACTGAGCAGTCAAGTATTATGAAGGCTGGAAAACATCAGCTCCCTGATTGTGTGTCTGGATTCCACCAACCAATATAGAAATGGAAGCACAAGGTTGAGCAGAATCCTGATGCAAGGATCAAGTCAAGTCACCTTGAGTTTAAGGTGCTTCTGGGGCATCCTGACGGAGATATCTATGTGAAGATTATAAACACACATCCTTCCCTGAATTCAGCAACATGCCAGGCTGACATGTGGCACTAGACAGGTGGGAAAAAAAGATACAGTCCTGCCCTCTGGAAGCTTGCAGTCTAGGAAGGGAAATGAGACACAAAATTAATGATGTTGGCAGGCCCTTTAGAGGAGGATGCACAGTCAGAAGTGGGCAGAGTTGTACTGCCCAGAGACAGGAGGGAGAGGGTCAAAGGTGTGTCTGCAACATCTCAAATCCATGCGTCTGGCTTGGTCCGCATTCTTTCTGTTTTGTTCTCTCACGGCTCCTTCATGTGCCTTTTGTCCCTTTATTTTGATTGAATGATGCATGTGGGGTTTGGAAAACCTGTTCCTGCAGCAAAAGAACTTGTATTCCCCATTGTCTTGAGTCTCTGTATTATACCCTGAGGCTCTGAACTACATGGGGGAAAGGAGACTCAGAGACCCCTGAGGTGCCTTTTTAAGAATACACATGCCGTATATCTGGAGAAAACTCTAATCTGAAAATATATATGCTCCCCAATGTTCATAGCAGCACTGTTCACAATAGCCAAGACATGGGAGCAACCTAAATGTCCCCAGACAGAGAAACGAATAAACAAAATGTGCTACAGATATACAATACTACTCAGCCATTAAAAAGAATGAAATAGTGCCATTTGCAGCAAAAGGAATGGACCTAGAGATTATCACACTAAGTCAGACAGAGAAAGACTATTATCATATGATATCACTTACATGTGGAATCTAAAAGAAATGATACAAATGAACTTATTTACAAAACAGAGATAGACTCACAGAAAACAAAATTATGGTTACCAAAGAGGAAAGGAGGAAAGGGATAAATTAGCAGGAGTATGGGATTATACTAGTATAGACAACACTAGTATATATAAACTAGTTAACCAACAAGGACCTACTGTATAGGACAGGGAACTATACTCAATTTCTTATAATAATATATAAGGGAAAAGAATCTGAAAAAGAATATATATATTGTACACACACATATATGTGTGTGAATCACTTTGAATCACTGAATTACTTTGTTGTACACTTGAATCTAACACAACATTGTAAATCAACTATACTTCAGTCTTAAAAAGTGAAGAATACATATGCCAATCCCCACTCCCCTTACAAAATCCAAACATTTCACAAAATTCTAGTCCCAAATCAAAATTCTAGCCCCACTCTGGCCCAAGACACTAGACGATGCTCAAAGTAGGTGTTCCTGCGTCGGAGGCCGACTCAGAGACCAAGCAGAGTGGAGAGAAGGGAAGGAGTGGCAAGGTCCCCAGGTTTCCTGCCAAGGCCGCTGGGTCAGTGGCAGTTTCAGGAGCTGAAAATGTGGGAATAGATGTGGGGAGTTTGCTCACATTTTCACATGAACTGATTTTGCAGTCTCTGCATTTTGCAATCAGCCACCATGAAAGACATCTGAAATGATTATCCCGAGTAACTGAGAGAGGTCTTTCAT
This sequence comes from Oryx dammah, assembly GCF_014754425.2. Taxonomy (NCBI): domain Eukaryota; kingdom Metazoa; phylum Chordata; class Mammalia; order Artiodactyla; family Bovidae; genus Oryx; species Oryx dammah. The sequence continues at coordinate 47,116,992 of NW_024070193.1, read as the reverse complement.
GGACTGCTTGTGCCACTTCCTCCACTGTTTAAACTGAGCATTCTAGCTCTGCAACATGGTGCCTGAGTTTATGGCTAACAATTTCTAATATTTTCACAACATCCTAGCCCAGGCATGAAGACAAATCTCATCCCATCTGTTTTTCCTGCTAATGGGTCAGTGATGTCCCCACAGCTAATTATAGCAATTACATACAAAATAACATGTTTACTTTGGAAAGCCAGACTTAGTGTTTGCGACTGGGTAGCTCTGACAGATGCTCAGCTGTTTCTAAGAGGGTGAAGGTCTTCACTCTTTTTCATCTGTAAGCGAAAGCCACATGGAACCCCTTTTGTCAATTACCAGGAAAAAAATGCTATGGAGGATGCTGTCTGTTACACTGCCTGGGGTCCTTTATTTAGTTTGGAATTATACTCCAAGAAACAAAGACACTGCCCTCCCAACTCATTGCTTCACTGACAGCTCTGCAAATTCTCAAGTTTCTGTAAAAAAGAATTATTATTAAAGATGCCTAATATTCAAAGCGAATTGAGGTGAACTGAACTCGAGTAGATTTTCTTTCATTTAATCTGTTTCCTCACCCCCTCTCCATGACCTATCCACTTCTCAAAGCTGAATGGCTTTGTTTACATAACTGTCCATGTTTGTTTCCCTTCTTTACAGATGCTTTTGATGCAGAATAACTTCCTCTCCATGTTTGTTTTTCTTGAGCTCAAGGGGAAGTCCTAATGCGTTCCCTCCTTGCCGGTTGCTTATGATAACCAGTGTAACCTAAATGGAAGGGATCTGAGATCCTCCCTGGTCGCATGACTGTTTGGAGATAGTCAGCTCGTCTACTTCAGTTCTGTCCCCTCATCTTGACACCATAATGCCACTGAATACAGCTAGAAGGTTGCCAGTCTACTGGGCTCAGCTGTCCTCAGCGGGTGACAACCACTCATAACCCAGCCTTTGGGATGCACACTTCCTTTCTTTGACTTCCAACATATCACCTCCTGATTTTTCCTCTTATCTTAATAAACACACTGACACAGTTTGAGCAAAGAAGGAGTCAGCAAAGCAGTTGAAAATAGCATAATGATATGGAAGAAAAGCAAGAGACGATGAAGTCGCAGCAGCCAAGAAAAGAAAAGAGTAGTTCATGCTGTCAAATGCTGCAAAGAGGACCAAGTCAGAAACAGTGAGACAGCATTGGGTTGGCAATATGGGGTCAAGCACACTTGGGCATGGATGATCTCAGCATAGCAGTGGAGATGGCAGCCTGTATGGAGGAGTTAAGGAGAGATGAATCATGAACAAGCAGAGACAGTGACCTCAGACAACTCTTTGGAAGAGGAGAGAAATGGGTCCTGGCAAGAAAAGAACATGTGTCAAAGGAATTTTTGTTTTTGTCTATTAAGACGTATGATTCTAGAGCATATTTGCATCCTGGTGGAACTAAGTCTATAGAGAGAGAGACATTATAGATGCAAGAGGGAGAGGTGGATGCTTCCAGGAGCAACATCCTTGAAAGTGCAAAAGAGGAAAACAGGGATGCTCAACCAGGGTAACAAGCTGGCAAGGCAAAGAGCACAGGGACAAATGCAGTGAGATTTGGAGATTTGGTGGCTGGAGTCTGTGTCCATCTGATTGCTTCTATAGTCTTAGTAAAACACAAGCAAGGTCGTCAGCTGAAAAGGAACATGGGGGGAGGAATTTGGGTTTGAGAAGACCGATGTATGAAATCATCATTGGAGAGAGTGAGAAAGAGGAAAACATCTGAGTAAGTGCTGTAAGAACTGTGACGCTGAATGCCCATTTGGGATTTGTGGTCCAGAATTTAAAATGAGGCTAAGGAAAATACAAATATTGTGTGGAAAGCACTTAGCCCTAACCTGGTACATGCTGCATATTTAGTAGGTGCAAGCTATTACTATATTGCCACATGAATATTTCTTTTTTCTTTGCTTAGATGAGATACAATCCTATTAAAAAAGAAAAAGGAATAAAGAAAGAAACTGAATCTTGGCTGAGATTGTTTTACCAGCCTTGTAAATTCACTAAATAAAGAAAACGTTTCCAATAAAGGTGATTAAGTGCAAAAGTCTTGAAACCCTAGACCCGAGAAACTGACAAAATATGAACAGCATGATATCAATTAAATAAGATTTTATAAGGACATGGTGCCACAGGTTGATATCTCAGTGTAGCTGTTACCAGAGCTTTAGGCAGCCCCGTGACATAAGGACATGGTTGTTCTAGGATTACATACCATGATGGGCAGATTATGATATGGGAATATTGAATATTAAAAAAAAAATAACGGCTCAGTTAAAAGAGTAATACAATCGATTAAGTTCCCCTCATATTAAAGTGAACTAAGAAAAGAATTCATGCAAGCTATTATTACAATGAAAGCATCAGCATAAATTTGAGACTTGGAAAGGTCACTGGTCTATCCTTGAGAGAAGAAGCAACAACCTGTGTCATGCCACTTCCAGAAATTGTATGAGCTCATATAACATGCAGCCTTAACTCCCACGCTGTGGTCCTGGCTTTCCCCTCACTGAGTGGCAGGAGAGGGCAGTGTCTTTGGAGACTAGAGCCAGGTAATCAACTAAATAGTATATTCAAAAGCAGAGACATTACTTTGCCAACTAAGGTCCGTCTAGTCAAGGCTATGGTTTTTCCTGTGGTCATGTATGGATGTAAGAGTTGGACTGTGAAGAAGGCTGAGCGCCAAAGAATTGATGCTTTTGAACTGTGGTGTTGGAGAAGACTCTTGAGAGACCCTTGGACTGCAAGGAGATCCAACCAGTCCATTCTGAAGGAGATCAGCCCTGGGATTTCTTTGCAAGGAATGATGCTGAAGCTGAAACTCCAGTACTTTGGCCACCTCATGCGAAGAGTTGACTCATTGGAAAAGACTCTGATGCTGGGAGGGATTGGGGGCAGGAGGAGAAGGGGATGACCGAGGATGAGATGGCTGGATGGCATCACAGACTCGATGGACGTGAGTCTGAGTGAACTCCAGGAGATGGTGATGGACAGGGAGGCCTGGCGTGCTGCGATTCATGGGGTCGCAAAGAGTCGGACACGACTGAGCGACTGAACTGAACTGAACTGAATCAACTAAAATCTTTTTTTTTTTTCATCTTCACGTGATCATTGAGCTCATGTCCTTTCTTTGGTCAGTGTATTGAGAAAGGGAGAGATCAGTCTCTTCACAGTGTGGTAGTTCAGATCGGGCCTGTACCCACAAGTTAAAGCTCAATGAAATGATACTGTGCACCTTTCCAAAGAGGCTTTTCTAAAGCTAGCTGACTTACCACTATGGTGTCCATTTTTCTTTCCCATGCTGTTAAGGGGTTTCATCTCCTCTGAGAGACAGGAAGTCTCCCTCAATTCTATTTGAGTGTCACCAGATCTCCAATCCCCTTCTCCATGCCCCCAACCCCCTCCGACCCTACTGACTAAAAGGCAACTCTTGGAAATGGTCTTGGTTGAGTCTGTTTTGTAAGTCTGTCATTTTGATTTGTTAATGACTTGAGGTATGGAGAATTCCTCAGCTCCTGGCTGGTGAACATTTCTCTGTGCTCCTACAGGATGGCAAAACTCTCTATTTAAAGTTTTGTATATTAAATTCTGAAGTATATTATTAAAATATACTTATTTATGACTGGTCATCTTGGCATATCTGGGTTAATACTATTCTTTTGGGTATAGTGCTGACTTGATTTGATAATATTTTATTTACTATGTTGACAATGAATCAGAGAAACTTTTTTTTACTTGTTTGTATCCTATTTTTCTACCACTATTTTATTGAGATATAATTCACATCCCATACAATTTACCCATCATCATAATCAATTGGGCGCTGAAGAACAGATGCTTTCGATCTGTGGTGCTGGAGAAGACTCTTGAGAGTCCCTTAGACAACAAGGAGATCAAACCAGTCAATTCTAAAGGAAATCAATCCTGAATATTCATTGGAAGGACTGATGCTGAAGCTCCAATACTTTGGCCACCTGATTCAAAGAGCCGATTCATTGTAAAACACTCTAATTCTGGGAAAGATTAAGGGCAGGAAGAGAAGGCAGGCAGCAGAGGATGAGATGGTTGGATAGCATCACTGACTCAATGGGCAGTAGTTTGAGCAAACTCTGGGAGATAGTGAAAGACAAGGAAACCGGGTGTGCAGTCCATGGGTTGCAGAGTCAGACACGACTCAGTGACTAAACAACAATAATCAATTTTAGAAGATTCTCATTAACTCAAAAAAGAAACTACATATTCAGTAGCTGCAACTACCCATTTTCCCTCAAACACATCCCCAGTCCTAGGCAACAACTAATCACTTTCTGTCTCTATAGCTTGGCCAATTTTAGATAATTCACTTAAGAGGGGTCACACAGTAAGTGGTCTTCTGTGACTGGCTTCTTTCATTTGGCCTCATGTTTTCAAAGTTCATCCATACTGTAGCATGTATCATTCCTTTTTTGGATGAATATATTCCATTTATGGATATACCAAATGTTGCTTATTCATTCTTCAGTTGATGGACATTTGGGTGTCCTGGGTGTTTCAACACAACTGGTATGCTTTGCACTGGGTACAAAGTTTTACATGTTATCTATTGTGCCAATATTATAATTATAATAATATAATATTATAATATCTATATTATTAAATGTATCTATATCTTAATTTTTGTTTACTGTACATATGTTTCTGAAACAAATGTGTTACTGTATTCCATTATGACTGCAAATTCATCAATTTCTCAATATTTTTCTCTTTTTTTGCCTCATATGCATTTTGCCAAGTTGTAAGGAATATAAAAGTTTGTGACTCATATTCTTGGTCCAATATAACTATGATCCAGATAAACCATTCTTCTTTGTCCTGCTTAATGTAGTTCTTGAATTCATTTTTCCCAATAGTAATATTGTTATATGCTGCTTTTCAGTTGCTTGCAATAACTTTTTCGGTCTCTGTCATTCGACCTTAAATGTATCATAAATAGCAAGTAGGTAAAGTTTTGCAGCCATTTTTAGTTAACAGAAAAACATAACATTCATGCTTGTGATTGCTGGTAATTATGTACTTTTAACATCTTTATTATGATTTAGTGTTTTAAATTTACTATATGATTTCTTGCTGCTCTTTTCTACATTTTCTTACCTTTTGTTGGATTGAAAAAAGCATGAAATTTCTATTCTTCTAAAAGTCACCCATAAAATATTTCACCCTCATTACATACCAATGTGATTTAGACATAACCATAATCTTTACTGATGTCTCTATGTACCTGTGCTCTTTTATTTATATCTTTCTCTTCTTTGAGTTTTAAGTTTTCTGGAGTGTGTCCTCAATACTGTCCAGGGGAGTAAACTCTCTGAGTTTTTAAACATTTTGAAAAATGCCTTTGTCTTCTTGCATATTATTTTGCCAAAATATAGGATTTCAGGCCCATATCAGAATTTTAAAGATGTTTCGTAATCTTTAATAGTCCAGTGAAGCTAGTGTTTCAGCATTTCCTCCATTAACTGATTTTTCATGTCTAATCTGTTGATGACATACACGTATTGTTCAGTGCTGAATTTATTCTTCCCCAAAACATGTATTTTCTGACATTATTAGGGATCTTTTAATAGTGAAGATAACAAGCTAGCCATTTTGAGTGAATTACTATTCCCTTCTCTTTAATGATAGCATAACCCTTGATTATTACTATTAATTTCAATGATCTATCATTCAAGTTCCCACTGCAGGTTAAGTAGGTTTCTGGAGATGTGATTTTACTTTTGGCCTATGCAAATACTCATCATAGTGAGTTCTGCTCTAACACAATCCTACTATCTTCAGTGACAAAAAAAAGAATTAAATGTCTTAAGTGATAATGTTTTCAAGCATTTCCTTTGTATCACACATTGCTAATATAACAATCAAGTGTTCACGATAATGAGCTGAGGTTGTAAAGTGACTTTTTCTGACCTAGACACTAGGTCTAGGTCCTCCTACATAAGGAGTCCCACATCTCTCAAGAACCGGCCTGGATTAGGATTCTTGTTGAGTCACCAGGAACAGCTGGTGGGAGGGGTGACCTCAGCGATGCTGAATTCAGAGCACAGCAGCTGAGACAGATGGTGAGCTACACTCACGGAAGCAGAAAACCTGAGCACCACATCATCACGAGGCCGCTGCAATCAGTGACCTCTGGATGGACAAGGACCCGAGGTCCTCACCTGTTAGCATCTCTTCATGACTGGCTGACATGAGAAGCGGCTGCATAAAACCCACCATTGTCTTCATGGTAGGCAGACTACTGGGGACCCTGTCCACCACCTCACAGTGTCCCCTTTATGAAAGTCCAAGAAAAGCACCGCCTGTGGCTCAGAGCCAGGCAAAGTCATTCCTCCTGCACAGCTGGTATGGTTTCATCCTGTAGGCGTACGGATTTTCTAGCTGATTTTCTCTTTGTCTTAACCATTAGGAAGTTAAAAGCCAGATCTGAGGTTTCTCTCTAGCCTTGGGGGCTTTTATTTCTCAACTAGTCTAACATTTTTTTAAAAAAATCTTCCCTGATTCCTTTAGTCACTACTACTGTTTTCTGCAAGTGATCTAAACTCCCTTTGGAAATAAGGCAGAAACTAATCCCCTTAAACTAGGCTGATGTTGTTTAGAGATATTAATAAAAATAATAGATTTTAAGTGCTTTAATTTGTCCCTTTTATAACTTTACATATAGGTCAAATCCTTTCACTCTAAACCAGTGCTGTCCAATAGAAATAGTATGTGAGCCATATACAGTGTTATATTTTCTAATAGCCACATTCTAAAAAGAAACGGGTGAAATTGAGACAATTTAAGTCTTCCAAATGTGTACTTTAGAGTGAGAGCACATCACAATTTGCAGTAGCTACAGGGCAAGGGTTCAACAGCCACATGTGGTTAGTGGTTCCTGTATTGGACAGGTCAGGTCTAAAATCAAAGTCAGAATGATGACTAGACTCAGAAGAGTTTTCCAGACTATCATCACAATTGTATCTGACCTGTTTTCATAGTTGGCTTTGATTTCTGACCTCCTGGGGATCTCTGATGTAAACAGTAGGTCCAAGAAAGTATGTGTTCTCCTGACACAGGTAATGACCATGAATACCCCAAGATTTCTGGATCTTTTTTAACTTCTCTATGTGTTTTCTTTTCCTTGACTGAACCACTTTTGGCTCCTTCTAAGAAAAAACATAAAATAGTTGAGATGTCTAGTAACAGAAATGGCTATGCATTTTGTTTATTCTTAAATTTCATCCAAATAAGTATTCAAAATTACTTTAAAGCACACTGATAAAGGTTCAAAACTAGAAAGCCACTGTAGGAATAATCAACAAATGAACAACAAAAAACGTTTGCTTCTCCTTGTGTTTGAACCAGTTTTAACACTTTACACTTTAGTTTGGATAATAAAAGTGTCATTCATTTAAGTCAGGACTAAAAGCCCCAAAATGTCGTTCAGATTTCTGAGAGTGGCCAATTTGATTCTTCAGGCAAATAATTTAACCCATGAAAGCCTCCATTTCTACATGAGTATAAACAGAGGAATAACTATATTATGGAGAAGGCAGTGGCACCCCACTCCAGTACTCTTGCCTGGAAAATCCCATGGACAGAGGTGCCTGGTGGGCTGCAGCCCATGGGGTCGCTAAGAGTCGGACATGACTGAGCGACTTCACTTTCACTTTTCACTTTCATGCATTGGAGAAGGAAATGGCAACCCACTTCAGTGTTCTTGCCTGGAGAATCCCAGGGATGGGGGAGCCTGGTGGACTGCCATCTCTGGGATCACACAGAGTCGGACACGACTGAAGCAACTTAGCAGCAGCAGCAGCAACTATTTTATAGAATGGCTATGAAGATTAATATACTGTGTATAAACCTTACAACAGGCAAACAGTATGTACTCAATAAATTATCCACTTACTATTATTTTTTATAATAGTAAACTATCCACTTACTATTATCATAGTTAACCACAAAAGATTATTAAATCCAGGTTCCTAAACTGGGGTCTGCAGATTGTCCATCCACAGCTAAAACTGTGGAGAGTAGATTCCTAAAACCGGAGGGAAAATAAGACTCCACCTACATTTTCACTAATCTCTAAACAAAAGTTAGCCTTTGTTTCATTATGAATGCTGGCAACATCAAAGTAGTATATGAAGGATCTGTAACTTTGCACCAGCACAAGTCACTATTTTCATATTACATTTCTGATGCTTACAGATATCTCAAAATATTTGTCACCTTTTCAAAATTCCAGCCTTTGTGAGATCTGCTGCTAGATCTTCTCAATTAAGGCATTAGTAAAGAAGCAATACTATGTTATCAATGTATTGGTTTTAATTTCAATACATTGTTTCCTTTGTAATCCAACATTTTTTATTTCACACACTTAAAAGGATTATTCTGAGAATGGGTCCATAGGTTTCACAAGACTGCCATGGCACAGAACAAGGTTCAGAATCCCTGACTTTCAGTCTATCTCTTTGCTTCAAGTTTTACAATCGAGCACCTGACTTGGTGAGCCCATTCCCATAGTCTCAGGTTTGGTTTTCTCTTTATAGCTTAATAGGAAGATATTACTGTTCTGGTGTCTGACTCTGTCAATTAACCTTCATGTTCAAGGTGCTGTGTTAAGCTGACAGGTTGATTTTCTGGTGCATTTGGTCAACTTGGGGAATATATGTGACTCCCACTGGATGCCAGGCCTTCGGTGAAGCTGGGCAGTGGTTTCGAAGCAAGGTTCCAGATCAGTAGAATTAGCATATCCTGGCAGCTTGTTCAGTTCTGTTCAGTTCAGTCTCTCAGTTGTGTCCGACTCTGCGACCCCCATGAATCGCAACACGCCAGGCCTCCCTGTCCATCACCATCTCCCGGAGTTCACTCAGACTCACGTCCATCGAGTCCGTGATGCCATCCAGCCATCTCATCCTTGGTCGTCCCCTTCTCCTCCTGCCCCCAGTCCCTCCCAGCATCAGAGTCTTTTCCAATGAGTCAGCTCTTCACATGAGGTGGCCAAAGTACTGGACTTTCAGCTTTAGCATCATTCCTCCCAAAGAAATCCCAGGGCTGATCTCCTTTAGGATGGACTGGTTGGATCTCCTTGCAGCCCAAAGGACTCTCAAGAGTCTTCTCCAACATCACAGTTCAAAAGCATCAATTCTTTGGCGCTCAGCCTTCTTCACAGTCCAACTCTCACATCCATACATGACCACAGGAAAAACCATAGCCTTGACTAGACGGACCTTAGTTGGCAAAGTAATGTCTATGCTTTTGAATATGCTATCTAGGTTGGTCATAACTTTTCTTCCAAGGAGTACGCGTCTTTTAATTTCATGGCTGCAGTCACCATCTGCAGTGATTTTGGAGCCCCCAAAAATAAAGTCTGACACTGTTTCCGCTGTTTCCCCATCTATTTCCCATGAAGTGATGGGACTGGATGCCATGATCTTCATTTTCTGAATGTTGTTGAGCTTTAAGCCAACTTTTTCGCTCTCCTCTTTCACTTTCATCAAGAGGCTTTTTAGTTCCTCTTCACTTTCTGCCATAAGGGTGGTGTCATCTGCATATCTGAGGTGATTGATATTTCTCCCAGCAATCTTGATTCCAGCTTGTGTTTCTTCCAGTCCAGCGTTTCTCATGATGTACTCTGCATAGAAGTTAAATAAGCAGGGTGACAATATACAGCCTTGACGTACTCCTTTTCCTATTTGGAACCAGTCTGTTGTTCCATATCCAGTTCTAACTGTTGCTTCCTGACCTGCATACAGATTTCTCAAGAGGCAGGTCAGGTGGTCTGGTATTCCCATCTCTTTCAGAATTTTCCACAGTTTATTGTGATCCACACAGTCAAAGGCTTTGGCATAGTCAATAAAGCAGAAATAGATGTTTTTCTGGAACTCTCTTGCTTTTTCCATGATCCAGCGGATGTTGGCAATTTGATCTCTGGTTCCTCTGCCTTTTTGAAAACCAGCTTGAACGTCAGGGAGTTCACGGTTCACGTATTGCTGAAGCCTGGCTTGGAGAATTTTGAGCATTACTTTACTTACTAGCACGCGAGATGAGTGCAACTGTGCGGTAGTTTGAGCATTCTTTGGCATTGCCTTTCTTTGGGACTGGAATGAAAACTGACCTTTTCCAGTCCTGTGGCCACTGCTGAGTTTTCCAAATTTGCTGGCATATTGAGTGCAGCACTTTCACAGCATCATCTTTCAGGATTTGAAACAGCTCAACTGGAATTCCATCACCTCCACTAGCTTTGTTTGTAGTGATGCTTTCTAAGGCCCACTTGACTTCACATTCCAGGATGTCTGGCTCTAGATGAGTGATCACATCATCATGATTATCTGGGTCGTGAAGATCTTTTTTGTACAGTTCTTCTGTGTATTCTTGCCACCTCTTCTTAATATCTTCTGCTTCTGTTAGGTCCATACCATTTCTGTCCTTTATTGAGCCCATCTTTGCATGAAATGTTCCCTTGGTATCTCTAATTTTCTTGAAGAGATCTCTAGTCTTTCCCATTCTGTTGTTTTCCTCTATTTCTTTGCATTGATCGCTGAAGAAGGCTTTCTTATCTCTTCTTGCTATTCTTTGGAACTCTGCATTCAGATGCTTATATCTTTGCTTTTCTCCTTTGCTTTTTGCCTCTCTTCTTTTCACAGCTATTTGTAAGCCCTCCCCAGACAGCCATTTTGCTTTTTTGCATTTCTTTTCCATGGGGATGGTCTTGATCCCTGTCTCCTGTACAATTTCACGAACCTCATTCCATTATTCATCAGGCACTCTATCTATCAGAGCTAGGCCCTTAAATCTATTTCTCACTTCCACTGTATAATCATAAGGGATTGCAGCTTGTTATATACGCAAATTCTCGGGTCACTCCCCAGACGTCCTAAAACTGAAGCTGCGGGGTGTCTATCAGTCTGTATTTAAAGCCCTGGGGGAGATGTACGCTAGAGTTTGAGAACCACCGTGGTAGACACTTGGAGGACAGCACAACCCTGGGTAGGAGGCCCCCACCTCGACCCTTGGTAGGAACTAACAGGGTTCCTACAACCGGACGGGGCAGGAGATGGGGAAGGGAGGTGATGAGGGACGAAAGCCGGGACTTGGGGCCTTGTTCTGCTCCTGTACCCCGATTTTCCTTACATTACCCAGGGCCTCGAGGGTGACTGATGGAGATTATCCGCCTCCCCTCCCCTGGCCCCACCAGCACCGACCCCTCCGGGCTGCCACCCTACGGTTAGAAAAGACGAGTCAAGGGAGAGTGTGCGAGAGAGCGGGGAGGACAGCTCTAGACAACGAGGGCTCGAGACAGATCGGCAGCCCGCTAAACCCTTCCCTGCCCAAGCCACCCGGTGCTGGGGGGCGCACACCCTGCTGGGAATTGAGGTCCCGGAAGCCCACCCCTTCCAGGCTTTCCGGACTGTCTTGCCTAGGGAAAACTACAAGTCCCAGAGTGCTCGGCGCGGGCGGGTCACGTGGGAGGGGCGACGGGCGCGGCTAAATAGTCTCCGTCGGCCATTTTGTGGGAGAAGCTGCAGCGCCGCCTCTTCTTTCGCGTCTTCGCATCCGTTGCCGCCGCCTCTTCCTCCGCCTCCTCCTTCGCCTCTTCCTGCCTCCTCCCGGCTTCCGCCGCCGCCGCCGCCGCTCAAGCCGCATCCCAGCCCCGGGGCCAAGCGTCTCCGTATTTATTTCCGTTTTTTCGCCACTACAGCCTCCTGACACGGTGATCCGGGCGGGCCCCGCAGGAATTTTATCCCCACACCGGCCTCACACTAGTATCGCATGTCCACTATCCAGAACCTCCAATCTTTCGGTAAGAGCGCGTCGCCCCGCCGCCTCCTCCAGCCCGCCGCCTCCTCCGCGCGCCTCTCGGCTGTCCAGCGGCCGCTGCCCGCCCCCGGCGGGGCCGCTCCCCCGCTCCCTGCCTCGCAGGGCCCCCGGTCGCCCTCCCCGCACCCCGAGTGGGGCTTTGTCTCGGCGCCCAGAAGATGGCGACTGGGCCCCGGGCGACCCCCTCCCTGAAGACGGCCCCCGGAGCCCCGGCCGCGGACCCTGTGCCGCCCGCTGCCTGCTCCCGGACCGGCCTGCGCCTCGCTTCTGCCTCCTGCCACCTCTGCGACCCTGTGCCGCCCCCAGACCTGCCCTGCTGCTGGCCAGGGGGACGCCGGCCCGGGCCGGGGTGTCGGCGTCCATTAGCGGTCGGGGCTGTTGTGTGAGCGGCTCTCGGGCGCATTTAGTAGAAGATGCGGCCGATCAGGCCTCTGATCTGTTACAGGGTAGTGGTCCAGTTCTCTACGTGTAGTACTCTTGATTGAGATATGTGCATCTTTTTCCCAGGCAGAGTTACTGTTAAATGATTAGGTATCTGTGAATCTTTCTGTTGTCATCAGAATGTAATCGAGATGACGCACATTTTTTATAGTGGCTATAAAATTAAGGTCTTAAAAATCTCAGGATTATGTTCAACGATAACATTATCCACCTGTAAGCGTTTTTCTCTTCCGGTATTGGTGGGCATACCTGTTTAAAAATCTCATTTTGTGAGAGTACCTTAGCGGTTTCATCAATGACCTACGCTTATGACTGCCCCCCCCCCATCCCCACCTGCAGAAAAAAAGCAGAGGCACTAGAACCTTCTTTGCTGAGTGTCTAGATTGTAGCGAACCATATATCTGGAAATTACTAACTAAAAGATATTTTCCTGCTTTGGATTTTTTGTATTCCCTTTGCAGACCCCTTTGCTGATGCAACTAAGGGTGACGACTTACTCCCGGCAGGGACTGAGGATTACATTCATATAAGAATCCAGCAACGGAACGGCAGGAAGACACTGACTACTGTTCAGGGCATTGCGGATGATTATGACAAAAAGAAACTTGTGAAAGCGTTCAAAAAGGTAAAGGTGTTAGGAAGAAGAGGTTAAAATGTAGTTATTGAAGCACACCTCTAAGTAGGATTATGGTCCACACCTTTACTTGACTGTCAGTGTGGGTGAAAATGATTTGACCCAAGGAAACTATGTTCATACTCTTAATTAACATTAGGTAATCTTAGGGTGGAAATAAAATATCATTGTTATTTGATTCAGTTATGTTGAATCTACTTCTTCAGAAATTTGCCTGTAATGGTACTGTGATTGAACATCCGGAATACGGAGAGGTTATTCAGCTTCAAGGTGACCAAAGGAAAAACATTTGCCAGTTTCTCTTGGAGGTGAGTGATTGGGTGCTTTATGTACAGACTTGAGATTGCTTCTGACATTGTATTTAAGGGTGACATGGATTATAACTTTATCCTTTTTAGTAAAAAATCATGTGGATGAAGCACATTAATTGTACTTATTTTGAAGACAGGAGTACTGGCTTATTTTCTCATTAGAATGACCTGGTCATTCCTGGGTCCACTGAGGATGTTTTGCGGCATGTCATGATAATTCAGATGTGTGTTGAATTTTTATTAACAGTTCATGCCACAAATAATGTTGCAATGACCTGTTAACAATCATACTTTTTAATGACTGCTCTGTCTTCTTAGGAATGAATTTATATGTTAGTGATGCTGCTAAATTTTATTTTGCAGGTTGGCATTGTCAAGGAGGAACAGCTTAAGGTTCATGGATTCTAAAATGAACCTAAACACGTGGAGGATTTCTTGAATAATTTTGTTCTCTGACCCAGTTTGGCTGCCTTGTGAAATGATTCTCTGCAGTAAATGGACTTTTCATTTATTTAATCATTCAAACTTCCATTCACATCTGCATGATTACAGAAAACATGGGGTATGTAGGCTAGTAACACATAAGAAAATTGCAGTAAGATGGTAATGAAACCCCGTATTCATCTTAACATGTTTCCAATGGAAAAGATTTTGTTTTGAGTGTTTATTTGTCTATTGTTCAGTTTATTACTTTTCACTTGATTAAATTTTTTGTTGTATTAAACCATGTATGTTGCAGCTTAACAATAAAAAAAATATCTATGAGTCCTTTTGTGATCAGTTAGGCTCCCACATCCAAGCAAGTAATGTACACCTATAGTTTGTCTTTCATAATTGGTGTTCTCATTTTGTTTTTCTTTCTGATTAATTTCAGATGCTGTTAAAGCTAGAGGAGAACCTTTGTTATATGTAATTTTTGTTCTTCACTAACTGACTTAAAAATAAGAGAAGAAACAATATAAGCTCAGTCAAAACCAAGAATTTATCAGAAAGTACTGTTAAATTGTTGAGGAGAAAATGAAACATAGTTTGAACTTTATTAGCACATAGAATTCTTTCAGTTCTTTTATTGGTTATATTATTGGGATGCCAACATAAGTCTGTCTCTAACTGCCAGACAATAAAGTAGGTTCCTGACATAAATTTAGTCAGAGGTGCTGCCTTGCAAGTGTGGGTGGGTGGGTGGTGCTACTGTTCTACAGATGGAAGAAAGACATTGTTTGGGGTTGGGGTTAACTTCTCTAGAGTGCCAGAAACTGACAGTTGGGGTGCCAGCCAAGGGCTTCCAACCAGAGAAGTCATATTCTTTCACTAAATCCTGGTTTGGTATTTGTTTCACCAGAAATAAGAACCATAGGTAACAGTACATGGAGACTGGGAGTAGTGTGAGAAAAAGAGAATTAACAGTTGCTTATGAGATTGCTGCTGCTTATCCTCTTTGAGTTCCAGAATTCTGCTTTTTTATTGAGCCATCATTATTTGCTCAGTTATACCAGGCTTCCCTTGTGGCTCAGATGGTAAAGAATCTGCCTGCAATGCAGGAGACCCGGCTTCAATCCCTGGGTTGTGAAGATCCCCTGGAGAAGGGAATGGCTAACCACTCCAGTATTCTTGCCTGGAGAATTCGACAGACAGAGAGCCTAGCAGGCAGTCCAGAGTCGCAAAGAGTTTGAAGGACTGAGCAACTAACACTTTCACAAGTTGTGTCCTTAAAACCATTTAGCCCAGACAGAAGAATGCATCTACAGTAGTCACCCCTTTATCCAAGGAGTATCTATTCCAAGACCCTGAGTGGATATCTGAAACTGCAGACGGTATCAAACCCAGTAAACAGCATATACTGTGTGGGTATGCTGGAGAAAGGGATGAATCGGGTCTTGCCCAGATGGAGCAGATTGAGATTCCATCTCATGCTGCCCAGAATGGTGCCCAGTATTAAACCTATGAGTTGTTTATCCCTAGAATTTTCCATCTAATTTTGTTTTGGACCACAGGTAACAAAGTGCAGAAAGAGAAATCTCAGATAAGGAGGGAACTGTTAGATGGACGCATGCTTTTAAGCTAAATGCAGTGGGATAATGATGTGGAAAATGTCACTACATTCCGTTCCCTCTGAATTCTTGCTCCTGTTTTGATGGTACTGCTTTTGGAAAATAAAATCAGCCCCCACAGTTTACCTCTGGAGGATACTTAATAGGTTTTGTGACTTTCTCACCCCGTCCTACCTCTAAGCAGGAGAGACTGGGAATATTGAGAAGTGAGTACACCAGGAAACGGTGCCAAACTTGGTAAGCTCATTCCTGAAAAAGCAATTTGACCAGGAAGGTCAGAGGCATGGGAGAATCTTCTAATTTGAGAAATCTTCACTTTTCTACCTGTAACATTTTGTAACCATTCCATCTCACATTGAGAGGTGCTGGGGAAACCAAAAAAACAACACAGTGGACACATTAACACATTGAAGTGTTGGTTCATCTAGGGAGGTCTGAGGCGGTGCAGGGAAAAGAACTGTCTGTTGAGATTGACCGAACAGAAACAGGCGCATAAGGGAAAGCTTGTTAAACTCTTTCCCCAGAGATAAGCTCTTGGCCTGATCCTCCAGCCTGTGAGCCCCAGATACATGCTTGCACTTGTCACCTATAGGGCAGTCCTCATCCTTAGAGCAAGAACAGTATCGTGTACACTTGTCTTTGAGCAATACAATAGAATAGCTACACATGTCTACAGTTTTACTGAAAGCAGTCAAAGTCGCCTCAAGTGGGGAAGCTGTCTGACAGGGAGCCTTAGAAATACCTAAGAGCAAAGCTCGGTGTTCCTGTCTGCTTCAAGGGCTGCAACACTTGTCTGCAAAAGTGATGAGGTGGTATTGTGGAACAGGTGGGAGAGTACGTCCTACAGACGTTGCTCCGCAGCTAAAATACCAAGCCAAGTGGTATCTCCTTGTGCCTCTGTGGGAAGGTTGTGGTCTGTAGATTTTTAGTGGTCTGTACTTTTGAACTATCGAGTAGAGGACTAATAGATTTGTCCCTGAACCTCTATGCTCGGTAGAGGTTTCGGTGAAGCCAATGGGAAATTGACCTTTGGTTGGTTGAGGCACAGCCTGAATAGACTGCTGCTATAGCAACAATGCCCTCTGCCCTTCGATCTTGGCCCCACAAGAGGCAGAGGAAAACCTGGAGGTTGGGGGTGCTCCCTTCCTGTTTAGGAACTCAAGAGCTGTTTGTTCTCTGAACCACCCTAGAAAGAGGGTGGCCCTCATCTTAGGGAAGGAACAGTCCTAGTCCCGATCAGATACACTTAACCAAAATAACTTGAGACGCATAGAATGGTAACAGCCGTCTGTGTGCCTTCTGTCACCAGCTGGGCTCCAGCAAAAGGAATGGGCAGTTAGGGCTTAGGCAGAATCAAGCTCATTAGATTGCCTACACAGACTTGTTCAGTGGGCCTGTGAGGTTTCCCCACACCAAGCAGAATTGGGCGTGGGAAGGAAATGAGGCAGGCAAGGCCCTGCTGTATCTAAAACCAAAGAAAATTCTCACTCGCAGTGGAGAGCAAGCAGCTGCCCTTGCTTGACAAGCAACATTGTGCTTGTCTGGGATCACGGGGGCCAAGTGAATCGGCCAGTGAGTCAAGCAGGAGTAAATCCATGTAAAGGTGCCTTCGGTACTGATGGCTCCTTTCACATGGCTCTGTGGGCATTTAACTCCCTTTTCATCTGGATAGTGGAAGCTTGGAAAAAGAAAAGCCCTAAGCCGGAGGAATGGCCGTATTTCTTCACTCCTGGAAAACCATTCATGGGGGCACGAGTGCCAGCAGAGGCGGGAACACCATGCTGTCCCTGGATGTTCCCAATCCAGGCATGTTGTGTCAGATGACAGGTGGCCTGTGGGGTTCTCTGGTCTATTGTTTAGTCACTTAAGTCATCCAACTCTTGTGACCCCATGGTCTGTAGCCCACCGGGCTCCTTTGTCCATGGGACTTCCCAGGCAAAAATGCTGGAGTGGTTTGCCATTTCCTTCTCCAGGAGCTCTTCCTGATCTAGGGATCAAACCCACGTCTCCTGCATTGGCAGGCAGGTTCTTTACCACTGAGCCACCAGGGAAGCCCTCTCTGTCTTTGTGGAGAACTTAAAGGGCAATTTAAGCTGGGCATTGGCAGTGAGGATGCCAGTGTGAGGTGGCCTGTTAGCTCATCAGCCTGATTTTGAATCTAGCAGGGGGAGCAGGGATCTGTCAGTGAACTGAGGGCAGGATATGAATCGTGGTGCTTTCATCTCAAACCAGTGAACAACCTGCAGACTTCTTTTCATGCAAAAAACAATTACATAGGGATAAACACCATTCATTCAGTGCACAAAGGGGAAAGTGAAAGTGAAGTCGCTCAGCCGTGTCGGACTCTTTGTGACCCAGGCAAGAGTGCTGGAGTGGGTTGCCATTTCCTTCTCCAGAGGATCTTCCTGACCCAGGAATTGAACCTGGGTCTCCTGCATTGAAGGCAGACACTTTACCATCTGAGCCACCAGGGAAGCCTTGCACAAAGGGGACTAAAGTTCAAAGCTAAATTCCCCTCCTAGAAATCTAAGTAATCTTGGTCCTCCAAGCTGGGCTTCTGCTGCAGCCCTCTGCTCTAGCCTGGAGGGTCTCTGGGCCTACAGGATGGTCGGGAAGGAAGCTAGCTGTATCCACTATGTTTGTCTCCACGTGTCTTTCATCCATCATCAGGACCCCAGGTCCACCTCCTCAGTTACTGGGCAAGGAACCACATACAGTCTGGAGAGTGGAGATACATCAGAAAGTACTTTAATCCACATCACCCATGACAGATTCCATGGGGAAAACATCACCAAGGATTTAAAGAATGGTATAATCTCTTGAGGGATTCTGGGTCGATTCCCCCGGAGTAGGAAATGGCAACCCACTCAAGTATTCTTGCCTGGGAAATCCCATGGACCAAGGAGCCTGGCGGGCTACAGTCCAGGGGGTCGCAGCGAGTCAAGCTGAATGCACCTGAGCACACACACCTAACCCCTTGAAGTAGGGAAAGGCCCATCCACTCCCTGGTAACTAATGTCTACTCTAAGTGCCCAACTGCTATTAACTGGTTAAAAATGCAGGGAACATTAACCTGATACTCAGAGCCACGAGAACCACTAGCAACCTACTCAACGGATTAAGATTGTGACGTGAAACACCACAGGGTACCAAGGGAATGATTTCACGTAAGTCAGGACATGGAGCAACAGACTGGTTCCAAACTGGGAACGGAGTACGTCAAGGCTGTATGCTGTCACCCTGCTTATTTAACTTCTATGCAGAGTACATCATGAGAAACGCGGGGCTGGAAGAAGCCCAAGCTGGAATCAAGATTTCCGGGAGAAATATCAATCACCTCAGATATGCAGATGACACCACCCTTATGGCAGAAAGTGAAGAGGAACTAAAAAGCCTCTTGATGAAAGTGAAAGAGGAGAATGAAAACATTGGCTTAAGGCTCAACATGCAGAAAACGAAGATCATGGCAACCGGTCCCATCACTTCATGGCAAATAAATGGGGAAACAGTGGAAACAGTGACAGACTTTATTTTGAGGGGCCTCCAAAATCACTGCAGATGGTGACTGGAGCCATGAAATTACTTGCCCCTTGGAAGAAAAGCTATGACCAACTTAGCATGTTAAAAAGCAGAGACATTACTTTGCCAACAAAGGTCTGTCTAGTCAAAGCTTTGGTTTTTCCAGTAGTCATGTATGGATGTGAGAGGTGGACTATAAAGAAAGCTGAGTGCTGACGAATTGATGCTTTTGAACTGTGGTGTTGGAGAAGACTTGAGAGTCCCTTGGACTGCAAGGAGATCAAACTAGTCCATCCTAAAGGAAATCAGTCCTGAATATTCACTGGAAGGACTGATGCTGAAGCTGAAACTCCAATACTTTGGCCACCTGATGCAAAGAACTGACTCATTGGGAAAGACCCTGATGCTGGGAAAGATTGAAGGCAGAAGAAGGGGAAAACAGAGGATGAGATAGTTGGATGGCATCACCGATGGACATGAGTTTAGGTAAACTCCGGGAGTTGGTGATGGACAGAGAGGCCTGGCTTGCTGCAGTCCATAGGGTCACAAAGAGTTGGACACAACTGAGTGACTGAACTGAACTGAACTGAAAGAGGAAGATGGACCACCCCCTTGTGGCCACTTAAAAAACTTGTTCACTCTTGACGGTTGTAAATTACAGAAGCTTTAAGTTGTTGCAGGCATCACTAAAGCATCAGCTGATAGGTTTAATTTTGTCATCCCTCAAATGTTATGCAGAAATTGATCTAGGCAACAATCTTTTATCATTGCAATCCATGGAAATATATTTTGGTTTGCTTTAACCTGGGAGAGATAAGAAAATGCTTTCATAGTCTTGCCCTGGGGATGTATAAAGCCACCTCACCTATTATCTATCCCAGTGTTAATAGAAGGAATTTAATTCAAGTGTAAACAGAGATATCTGTTTATAGCCTCCAGAGAATGGATGATTAAGCTAGAAAACAACCAAGGCTTCTGCTAAATTGTCACCCGTCGGGAAACAATCTGGAGTTTTACACACGCAAGAGACTGACCCAGACTTGCTCGTGAGCACGCAGGAGTCTCCAGCAGAGGCGTGGGTCCGCGGTGGCCTGCTGCAGGGTCGGGGGCACTGAGTACAGTGCCTGCGTGGGACCTTTTGAAGGAGGTCACCATTATCTTCATCACCTCCACCACAGTTTGGCCTCAAGTCAAACAACAGGGAAGGAACACAGTCTTGCCCTCAACAGAAAATCAGATTAAAGGTTTACTGAGCATGGCCCCGCCCATCAGAACAAGACCCAGTTTCCCCCTCAGTCAGTCTCTCCCATCAGGAAGTTTCTTTTTTTTTTTTTTTTTTATGCATGCACACGTAATGTAGATAACTAATGAGAACCTACTGTACAGCACAGGGAATTCTATTCAGTATTCTGTGGTGATGTAAATGGGGAGTAAATCTAAAAATGAGAGGATATGTATGTGTATGGCTGGTTCACTTTGCTGTACACTAGAAACTAACACATCACTGTAAAGCAACTATACTCCAATAAAATGAATAATTAAATTTTTATAAAACTTGATAGGGCTCAAGACAAAAGAATATAGCTTCAGGAAAAAAAGAGGGAAGTGGAAGCAACCTTCCCCACTTAGAGGAAACACTTTTTAAGAGAGCTGAGATTCTGTGTTGGTCATTTGCCTATTTGCTCTCAGATGCATTCCCTAACTTTCTCTCGCAAAATCTATTTCCCAAGCTCACTTGCCAATGGTTTTCTCGCTGGATCTGCTCATGGAAGGTACTAGCAGGGGATTAGAGGAGAGGATCAAGGAAGAAGACGGAATCTCCCCCTCTCTCTAATTCCCATCCTTGTGCTGGGGCTACTCTGTGATCCAAGACAGACCACTAGTGTGTCTGTCTTCTGGCCACTGATAATAATTCCCGCCTGCCCCCCGTTCTCTCCCACCCGAGTTGGCGGCTGACTGTGAATGTTACTGTTCCTAGGCTGTCTCTCTCTTCTCTCCAGGTTCACTTCTCAGCCCCTCCATTACCTTTGACATGCACTCCCCGTATAACATCTCTTCTGCAGGATCCCCTGGCCTGGGCCTTCTTTTCCTGGCCCCATGCTGGCTAATACAGATGCCTGACTCTGACCGTGTGCTGACTTTGTTTTTTTTTTTTTAATTAATTTATTTATTTATTTTTAATTTTTACTTTACAATTCTGTATTGGTTTTGGCATAGATTGACATGAATCCACCACAGGTGTACATGCGTTCCCAAACATGAACCCCCCTCCCACCCCCCTCCCCACAACATCTCTCTGGGTTTCCATAAGCCTCTAATCCTTCTCCATCAGAGGGCAGACACAATGAAAACCACAATCACAGAAAACTAACCAACCTGATCACATGGACCACAGCCTTGTCGAGCTCAATGAAACTATGAGCCATGCTGTATAGGGCCACCCAAAACGGACAGGTCGTGGTGGAGAGTTCTGACAAAATTGGAGAAGGGAATGGCAAACCACTTCAGTATTCTTGCCTTGAGAACCCCACGAACAGTATGAAAAGGCAAAAAGATAGGATACTGAAAGAGGAACTCCCCAGGTGGGTAGGTGCCCAATATGCTACTGGATATCAGTGGAGAAAGAAGAGACAGAGCCAAAGCAGAAGCAACACCCAGTTATGGCTGTGACTGGTGATGGAAGTGAAGTCTGATGCTGTAAACACCAATACTGCATAGGAACCTGGAATGCTAGGCCCATGAGTCAAGGCAAATTAGAAGTGGTCAAACAGGAGATGGCAAGAGTGAAGGGAAGCAAAGTGAAGTTGCTCAGTCGTGTCCAGCTCTTTGCGATCCCATGGACCGTAGCCTACCAGGCTCCTTCGTCCATAGAATTTTCCAGGCCAGAGTACTGGAGTGGGTTGCCATTTTCCTTCTCCAGGATTAGGTCCATGAGTTAAGGCAAATTGGAAGTGGTCAAACAGGAGATGGCAAGAGCGAACATCAACATTCTAGGAATCAGTGAACTAAAATGGACTGGAATGGGTGAATTTAACTCAGATGACCATTACATCTACTTTACACAAACACACATGCCATAAATACATAGTGCCCTCAGTTTAAACCTCTGTCTTGGACCAACACACAGGTGAGTGTGACTCTCTGGCCACTGGAGTCACACCCACTTAGAGGGTCTCTTGAACACTAGCAACCTTTCTCTGGGAAAAGTAGTGACTGGGCTCCCTTAAAGCCCTGACATCCTCAATGATGCCACTGCCTTAGGCCTAAAGAACCCAGAACACGACTCACTTGGTACATCAACCATTAGTAATATGCTCGCTTGGAGAGCCTCTGGCAGATCTCACCTTCACAAGTGAGGGAAGCCTAATGGGAGCTCATTGGTAGCCTGGAAACTGTTCAGGGATTTGATTCTATGTGAGTTGAGGATGGCATCACAAGAGGGCATCTGACCAGAGAATCTCCCCAGGGAGGTGTTGGGAGGTATAACTTCAGAAAATGTACTATCTCTAACAAAAAATCCTTCGACACTTCCACATTTTAACCAAGCATTGTCCCTCATTCTCTCACTTCCCTTGCAACAAAAGTAAAAAATGGCCAACCTCTTTTCAACACTTCTAACCTACAGTTCTGAGTACCTTTTGTGCATCCGCTCATGTAATTCTCACAGACTTCATGACGCGGCATAGCTTCCCTGGCTTACCATTATAATTATCTCCTTGCAAATACCCTTGTATACTTTGATCTTGTCTCCTTCTTTTGCACTCATTTGTCAAAATGCTACCCTCCTGGCTCCGTACCTACACAGGACAGCTGGCGGTGGCGGGAGGGAAATAGTGGTTCAGCGCCCTTTCCCTTCATCCGCACCCTCCATCTTACACAGTTGAAGGCTTTGCCTCGTCCTTCACTGAGGTGTTTGAAGCTCCTGCATTTTTCCATCTTCAAATCTTCTCATCTAAGGCAATGGTGTATACTCTCTGTCTTCTTTTCTGTTTATAATGGATGAAGGGTACTTGCTCCCATTAAAACTAAGCCCTCAATTTGCATCCTCTTCTCAATGAATTATCACTGTCATTACCCTCCTTTTTCTGAATCATCAATTTCTCCCTCCCTACTTGATCCTTTTCTTTTATTTTTTGCTTTTAAAACAAAATATTTATTTTTAATTGGAGGATAATTGCTTTAAAATATTGTGTTGGTTTCTGCCACACATCAACATGAATCAGCCACAGGCATATGTATGTCTCCTCTCTCTTGAACCTCCCTCCCACCTCCCACCCCATCCCACATCATACAGCAAATTCCCACTGGCTATTTTATACATGGCAATTAAATTTCCATGCTGCTGTCTCAATTTATCCCACTGTCTCCTTCCCCAACTGTGTTCACAAGTCTGTTCTCTCTGTCTGCCTCACTATTCCTGCCCTGCAAATGTGTTCATCAGTGCCATGTTTCTGGATTCCACAGAGATGCATTATTATGTGATATTTGTTTTCCCCTTTCGGACTTACTTCATTCCGTATAATAGGCTCTAGGTTCATCCACCTCATTAGAACTGACTCAAATGTGTCCCTTTTTATCCCTGAGTAATATTCCATTGTAAATATGTACCACCCAACTGTATCCTTTTCATCAGATACAAATATCCCCTAATATTTCCCATCTTTCAAATGCAGGCATACCTCCAGAGATATTGTGGTTCTGTTCCAGCCCACAGCAATAAAGTGAATATTGTAATAAAGAGAGCATCACCATGCAGCCACTATGAAAAACAGTATGGAGGTTCCTCAAAAAGCTAAAACTAGGGTTGCCATATGATCCAGCAATCCCACTCCAGGGCAAATATCCAGACAAACTAATTCAAAAAGATACACGCACCTCTAAGTTCATAGCAGCACTATTTACAACAGCCAAGACATGGAGACAACCCACACATCCATCAGCAGATTAGTGGATAAAGATGTGATGGTTAACATACACAATGGAATATTAGTTGGTTGTAAAAGGAATGAAATAATGCCATTTGCAGCAACATGGATGGAGATGATCATAATAAGTGAAGTCAGAGAGAGAAAAAAACCATTTGATATCACATATATGGAATCTAAAATACAATGCAAATAAATCTATTTATGAATCAGAAACAGACTCACAGAATTTTTGGATCTGTCCCCAAAAGCAAAGGCAACAAAAGTGAATATAAACAAGTGAGACTACACCAAATTAAAAAGCTTCTGTGCAGAAAAGAAAGCCATCTACAAAATGAAAAGGCAACCTACTGAGTGAGAGGATATCTGCAAATCATATATCAAATAAGGAGTTAGTATCCAAAATATGTTAAGAATTTAAACAACTTAATAGCAAAAACAAACAATGGAATTTGTGAAATGGGCTAGAGGATCTAGATATTTTCCCAAAGACATAGAGATGGTCAACAGACACAGGCAAAGATGTTTAGAATCACTAATTATCAGGGAAATGCAAATCAAAATCACAATGGGATATCACCTCATACCTGTTAGAATGGCTATTATCATAAAGACAAGAAATAACAGTGTTGGAGAGGGTATGGAGAAAAGGGAACCCTCATACACTGTTTGTGGGAATGTAAATTTGTACAGGCACTATGGAAAACAGTATGCAGTTTCCTCAAAAAATTAAAAATAGAGCTACCATTCAACCTAGCCATTTCATTCCTGGATATTTATCCAAAGAAAATGAAAATAGTAATTTGAAAAGATATATGCACACCTATGTTTGCTGCAGCTTAGTTTACAACAGCCAAGATATGGAAGCGCTCTAAGTGTTCGTCAATAGATGAACGAACAAAGCTGCTGCTTTTTAGTCGCAAAGTCGAGTCTGACTCTTTGCAGCCTCATGGAGTGTCGCCCGCGAGGCTCCTCTGTGCGTGGGGTTTCCCAAGCAAGAATACTGCAGCGGGCTGCCGTTTCCTCCCCCAGAAAGGGCAAAGAAGGCGTGGTACGTCTATATGCGATGGCGTCCTCCTCAAGCTGCGCCGCTGCCACTCCGTGTGCCACTCTCCTCAACTAGTGTGTTTGGAGATAATCAGGTGTTGATGTAAGTCTCTGAAGACCAGGCTGCTTTTTCACTGTCTAATTCTCTGTTATAGTGTGGCAGGGATACCTTTTGTCAAGTTGGAAAAGAATAGTAGCTGCAGTACCTGCATTTGGCCAATAGATGATGCTATTGGCCTATTTAAATCCAGCCCTTGCAGCCCCTGGAGAAGAGCATGGCCACCCACTCCAGGATTCTTGCCTAGAGAATCTCATGGGCAGGGGAACCTGGTGGGCAACAGTCCACGGAATCGCAAAGAGTGGGACATGACTGGAACGACTCAGCGCACATAGCACACGTCAGTGGTAGTGTCAGCCGCTCAGTCCTGTCTGACTCTTTGCAACCCCATGGACTACAGCCCACCAGGCTCCCTGGTCTGTGGGATTTCCCAGGCAAGAATCCTGGAGTGGGTTGCCATTCCCTTCTCCAGGGGATCTTCCTGACCTAGGGATGGAACCTGGGTTTCCTGCATTGCAGGTGGATTCTTCACCATCTAACACAAGGGAATCCCTTTGCTTGTCTTTGAGTTTTAGAGAAAAGACCTGAAAGTCAGAAGAAATGGAGAGGTTATACAAAACTGGCTAAACTCTCAAACGCTCCAGGCACTCAAGGGAAAAAAAAAAAAAAAACACTTTGGTTTAAAAACTACAGAAAAATGTCCCTCCTGGGATTTATTCCCCTTTGTCGTGATGTCTAAGTGACCTGCTCGGCCATTCTCTGGAGATGCCTCCCTTGGCACAGTCACCTGGCTGGCTTGTTTTGGACTGCAGATGAGCAGGCCTCCTGGAACTCACTTTCAAGGATTAAAAGAGAGGCTTTAGTTGGGAATAATTTTCCACCAGAGTGAAACTGAACACAGGAGTCATGATTTCTGAGGGAGATGTATCCTCTTTGGAGCAAGTGTAAATCACTATAACTTTCTGGAATGAAACGCGAATGAATTTCATTTTAACAAAATTACATGTTGAGGGCTTTAAGTTGTTCAGATCTTCCACCTTCAGGTACTTTTTTAAAGGAAATCACCAGAGGGAAGTGTTAGGAACAATGGAAAGGTTTTGGTCGTGTTTTAAAAAGGTGATATGGCAATGGGCCCATGAGCCCCGTAAGTGCCCCCAAATTTG
This sequence comes from Oryx dammah, assembly GCF_014754425.2. NCBI lineage: Eukaryota > Metazoa > Chordata > Mammalia > Artiodactyla > Bovidae > Oryx > Oryx dammah. Next base: position 47,090,966 of record NW_024070193.1, on the reverse strand, counting down.
TGGATCTAGCCGTTTCTTATCCCCATGAGATCACTGAGGCACAAGGCACCTGTAATTACTGCTTGGTCACTGCACCCCAGGCCTGCATCTCCCCTTGTAGGTCTCCAGGGAGCCTGGCTCTTAGTTCCTAGCCCCAATTTCCTTCTCTCAGGTCCAACTTCTGAATGAAGAACAGAGGGGCACATGAGATGAAGAGATGGCCAGGTGCCCCCGAGACCAGTTTTCTCTGATTGAGATGAAACCTCTGGGGAGACAGGCCGTGCTCAAAGGCATCACCTTTTAACAGCCATGTTTGGTACCATGGAATGTCACCCTCCACCCAACCACCAAAAAAACATCACTAGGCTAGAGCAGAGGCTGAGTCCCCCTGAAACACATGCACTGAAGCCTCGGGGCCCTCATCTGTCCAGGTCCTCTCTAGGTCCCTGAGCCTGGATCTGCATGTGTGTGCTTTATTTTTCCTTTCTTGAAGAATGTCTCTAAAACTGTACAAGCATCGGGTCCCTGCAGACTGGGGATGTTCCTGCTCTGAGAAATTAGAGTTGGGAAACTGGGAAATGACCAAGCAGTGAGTATCAGGCACTGTGGCTTTCTGAAAGGAGTCATGTTAGAAGTCCTGAGAGGGGCAGGAGCAACAGGCAAGCAAAGCTTTGTCTGCACAGAAATGATGAGCCTCATTAGGCGGGGGGGCTACAGGGAAGGTGAAAATGTCTCCCGGGGTTGTGATAGGGAGCAAATGAGTAAATGAGATGATTCTATAAAGGTCTGAGCATGTGCTCTGCAGAGTCAATGGTTGCTAAACTTTATTGCTTTTATCATCAGTGCAATTATGAATTATTTGCATCATTACGATGTCATGGTGAAGATCTGCTAACTCCATTTGTTGGGGTCCCTGAAGCTCCCATGGGTCCAGTTGCAGTCACTTCTAAGTCCTGGTACAGTTAAGGTTTCTTTTTCTAATTTCCATTAAAGTCTGTCTCCTTCATTGCTCTATCGTATTCTCACAATAAACTCCCATCTTTCCGAGGACAATGACTAACTCTGGCAGGCATCATCTCACTGGCGCCTCCAGCAAGGTAAGGCAGGTGAGCTGAGCCCCATTTCACAGGTGAGGAGACTGTGGCTCCAGGAGCTGCTGGGCCTCACAGAGAGTTCCAGAGCCAGTGTGTGACCAGAACAACCCTTGACCTAAAAGGTGCCTTTCTGAGGGTCCAGTGACCTTTCTGAGCAGTTAGTTCAGCTTGGCAGTGGACCTAACAACCACCCAGCAGTTGGAATAGCATCTCTGTGGCGCCTTCCGTACCAGGTTCCATGTACACATCAGAGTGCCTTTCCTTCTGTCTTGATTTCGTTTCCCAACGATGCAGCTCCTCCTGCTGGTCCTCTTACTAAGTCAGCTTTAGGTGGTCTGTGAGACCCGGACCAGTCCACACTGTCTCTGCTCTGCGCGGAAACCCAAAGCCACTGAACTGGGTGCACCCCCTCCTCTCCATGCCCACACCCACAGCAGGGGTGTTATCTGGCTAAGTGCTCCTTGATACCCATGAGAGGCAGGTCTGGCCCCAAGAAACCCTTTCCATCTGGTCTTTCAAAGATGGCTGTTTGAGGGGCCTAGGACAGGGAGTCTGCAAGGCATGGGGACAAATTTGATTATAAACCTGGGAACTATTTTGCATTTGCTACCCCAGACTCTGTCCACGCTGGTTCTCTGTGTTTTCATTACCATATTTTTCAACATCTTTTCATCCCCTTTGCAAGAGAAAAAGAAAGGTGTCCCACAGAAGTGCAGGGGAAACTGATTACACACAAGCCCAGGAGGGAGGTTCATTATTACCTGCCTGCACTAACAACCCTAGAGGAAACAGGCAGCCCCATCTACAGTGGACTTTTACCTTTAATTAAACTTTAATTCACTCATGCCTTGTCCTTGGGGCCACATGCTGCTGGGAATCAATGCCAAGTAAACTGGACTCAGGCCAGGGCCTCCTGGAAGAACACCCAGAGGCATCACTGAGTAAAAATAGCTTTTCCTGACTATTAAATCCAATGATCTACTCAGGGGGCCAAAGAGAACTCTTCCAAAGGAAGCCCCTGGAGCTGCCTACAGGCAAAAAAGACAGGTGCTTTCAGTAAACAACCCTACCCCGACACACACACACACACACACACACACACACACACACACACACACACACACTTGAACAAACGGCTTATGCAGTTACCCATTTAAATTCATCTCATCTCTGGTGGGAGCCATTGTTAATACCTTGCATCTATACAGATTTCCTTCACAGTGGGATTATGCTGTGCATACTGTCTTGGAATCTGATCTTTTTAGCTTCACAGCGTATCGTGAACATTTCCCTGTGCCATTAGACATTAAGATGTGACTGGTTACAGTCACAGTGTCTTTTCCATAGATGCCAGCACCAGCATGTTATATATCCCATCCCGCGTGCTCTTTCTACAGTGTGACGCTGACATGACTCTATCAAGAGGTGGGGTCTGTGTTTCCTTCTTCTCAACCCCACCAGGCTTCTGTAATCGCTGTGTAAGTAGCATGTGCCATAGATGACGCTGTGTGATTTGCACAGCAGGTCATAAAAGGCAATATGGCTTCTGCCTGGCTCTTCTTCTTTCTTTTCAACCTTGGAACCAAGACTCCACATTGTGAGGAAGTCCAAGCTGCCTGGAAAAGCCACACGTGACTGTTCCAGCTGACATACCCAGTTGGGCTCTAGCTGATTATCAGCATCCGCCAATATGAGAGCAAACAAAACTTCGTATCATTCCAGCCTTTAAGTTATCCAGCTGAGGGCCCAGACATGGACATGGAGCAGAGATGAGCCATCTCCACTCTGTCCACAAAAAACCATGAGTGATGATAAAGGATATGGTTAGATAACTAAATAGTGTTGTGTTGCATGAATACACAATAATTCCCCTTTTTTGGGCTCCTGATTGTCTCCAATTTTTTGTTGTTGTTGTTATAAATAACACTGAAATGGGTCTCCATATAGCTGATTTTTTGCCTAATTAATCATAAAATAAATTAAATCTCTAAAAATAAATTTAGAGATGTGCAATAACCAGGTCAAAAGCTATGATCATTTTACCAGGAAGCAATGACTGGGTCAGTTTACACTCCCACCAGTTGTATACGAGAATATGTGAAAGCATGCAGTGAGTTATTCTTAGTCACCATCCTCTGGCAACTTCACATTTCTTTTCCTCAGACTGACATCCCCAACCTGACAGTTTTAAGTCTATCGTTCTGGGGTTCAGAAACAAAGTACTGGGCGCCACCTTGGGAGCTGCTCAAGTCCAGGAGTGGATGGGAACTGCTGGTGGTGGGAGCCTGGGGCCCAGCAGCGTTGCCCAGAACAAAGGGTCCCAGGGGCTGTCAAGGCTGATCACACTACAGACCAGGGGCTTTTTCTGCCCAGATGAAGCATGAATTATATTGCAGTTAGTCCCAGCTTGAGGCAAGAGGGCTGGCCTTTTATACCCATGTCAATCACTCATTGGCTGTGGGCTGCCCTGGGCAGGCTGGGGGTATAATAGTACAGGCCAGACAGCTCCTGTCTGCCAGAGCGACTCTCTGAAGGGAGCAGTTGTGAACAATTAATCATCAACACTCCCAGCTTCTGGGGTTGTGTCCAGTGGCTAGGTGGAGGCATCTGGGTGTGACCTGGACAATGTCCACTACAGAGAGGATGATGCTGACTACATTTTTCATTATGAAAAGTGTCATGCCTATCTATGTGTTGGACAGTACGTTTTATTCAATTAGTATTTAATTATTCAATTAGTTAAATGATAAGACCAAAGAGCAAAATAATATCAAGATTAATATAATATGGAGAGACGAATTAAAACCATCTTTAAGCCTTTTGTAGGACCTTGGTGATTCTTTTAGAGAAAATAATAAGAAAATTAAATCCACATTGTTAAGCTGAGTCTTTCTCAGCAATGCCCAGGGTAGTGAGGCAATCTAAGGGAATGAGGTTGAATACTGTAAATTGTCCTTGGTAGCTTAAGAGTGACACATTTACCAGGAAATCTTTGCTTCCTAAAAATGAAATGTCAGGACAATTACAGCCATTAAGCTCATAAGAGAACAAAATGGGACTTGAAAATTCCAAATCTAATTTGTCAGTAATGGACAAAAGATTCTGTCCTTTGGGACATCCATTGCAGATAAACAATGAGCACTAATCTTATGCTTTCTTCGATTTAAATTGACTTTGCTCATTAGGAATCACAGTCCCATTGACTGCAAAAACTTACAAGCATTAAGGAGATGTTGAACCACTAACTGCTTGCTTAGAAAGACAATTCGAAGCCTTGGGAGCCCAGAGTGAGCAGTCCTACTGTGGTCAGGGCAGAGGGTTGGAGGTCTGCACCACTGTGAGAAATGACCCAGCTAGGTTTTTGTGTCGAGGAGCTGAAACAAACACATGCTCATGTCCCCTATGCACACAGAGCTCGCTGTCTTCTTCAACATGAGTTTAGTATTCCATCGTATGCATTAGTATAACTGCTATGCCAGGAGGCTTCTCAGGAAAGGAACATGAAAGTTCACTCATTACATGAACCTCTCAAAAGACACAGCAGTGCCACTATAAGAGCCATCAACAGACCGCTTACTCCCTAAGATTCTTTGACTCTCTCACCTCAAAGTCCTCACCTTACCGTTGCCACCAGTTCCAAACCATTAGTCATGTGTGAAACAGATCTCCAGTCCAGCTTCGATGCATGAGACAGGGTGCTCAGGGCTGGTGCACTGGGATGACCCTGAGGGATGAGATGGGAAGGGAGGTGGGAGGGAGGTTCAGGTTGGGGAACACATGTACACCTGTGGCTGACTCATGTCAATATTTATGTGACAAAACTTCACAATACTGTAAAGTAATTAGTCTCCAATTAAAATAAATAAATTAAAAAAAATAAATCATTAGTCATGATTTTTACCCAATCCTGATCAAGCATCACACTTGAAGACCCGCTTTGATCAAACTTCCAGTTCTCATTGAGCTCCAGCTTTGCCTTTGCCCCTTGGAGTCAGAGCTAAAGTCCCGTTGCAGTGGGGCTGGTATTCTCCCTTCCACAGTGAGCAATCTGTTTAGCACTGTCTTAGCAACAGGCTGTGCTGGCGATATTTGGGGAGCTTGCATCTGATGGCTTTAATCACTACAGCTTTTCTCAGGCGTAAATCTATTCTTTGCTTGTCTCTCATGTTCCGTCTCTTCCCCTGCCCTTAGTATTGTGGTGTTTTCTATTTTACTCTAAGTCCCCTCAAAGAAAACAACATGGAGATAAATAAATTTTAAAAGTAGAGGACAGAGAAAGACAAATATCATATGCTAGCACTCATATGTGGAATTTAATTTTTAAAAAATTATATAAGTGAACTTATTCACCAAACAGAAACAGACTCACAGATTTTGAAAACAAACTGATAATTACCAAAGAGAAAACATGGAGAGAGGTGTAAATTAGGAGTCTGGGACTAATATACACATACAATTAGACAGCACAGAAAGAGATAGTCAGCAAGGACCTACTGTATAGCACAGGGCACTCTACTCAATATTCTGTAAGAATCTACATGGGAGAATAATTCAAAAGGGATGAACATATGCATCTGTGTAACAGAATCGCTATGCTGTTCACCTGAAACTGACACAACACTGTAAATCAACGATATGCTCCAACACACCTTTTAAATGGAGATCAAACCTATACACACATTTTGTAAATTTTAAACCAAAAAATAATAATAGGTAGAAAAATTATAGAAGTGAGTCATTATGCATCTAGCATTAAAGCTTTGCAATATATAAAACAAAGATGGTAGATATACATTGCAAATGGACAAACCCACAGTCTCTATGACAAAATTTAAAATATCAGAAACTGACAGAGTACACACAAATGAAGAATCTAGAATATTTGAATAACAACGAACAATATACAGTAAATATTATAACCTCAAAACAAACAGTACATTGCCTCCCCTTGCTTCACTTTCTGCACTTGGCCTCCGTGGCCCCTGCCTCTGTTTCCCCACACGCCACTGGCGCCTCTCTCTCAGTCCTTCGCCTCCGTGGCCCCTGCCTCTGTTTCCCCACATGCCAATGGCGCCTCTCTCTCAGTCCTTCGCCTGTTCCTCCACCTCCCAGATTTACCATGTGTGTGTCACATGGCTTACTCCTTGGGCTCTTCTTCCCTCCAACCACACTCATTCCCTAAGTGCCCTCATCTAGTCCTTGGCTGTAAATACCAACCACCCACTGACAGTTCCAAGGGCTTCCCTGGTGGCTCAGACCCCAAAGAGTCTGCCTGCGATGCGGGAGACCTGGGTTCACTCCCTGAGTAGGGAAGCTCCCCTGGAAAAGGAAATGGCAACCCACTCCAGTATTCTTGCTTAGAGAATTCCACGGACAGAGGAGCCCGGTGGGCTACACTCCACGGGGTCATGAAGAGTCAGACAACATATCCTCAATCCAACTAGTTCTCTTCATCTCCACTGCTGCCACCCTGATCCAAGCCACCATCATCTCCCACCTGAACAATGACAATAACCTCCTAACCACCTCCTGGCCTCCACTCTTGTTCCCCTACAGTCAAATCTACATAAAGTAATCAATGTTATTGCTGAAAAACTGAGATTGTGGCATCTCTCTATCCAAACCCACTTCACTAAGGGTCCAAGTCCTGCAAAGCCCTCCAAAGCCTTTCAGGAATTGTGCACACCTGCGTACACACACATACATGCATACCTCCTCTACCCTCACGTTTCAAGTAGGCCTTCCCTGACCACCCTACATTAAATTGTGATCTGTGCCCCGACCCTCTATTCCTCATCCTACTTTACTATCTTGGAAAACATTTGTCACTTTCCATAGCACACGTAATATGACTTTATAACTTGTTTATTCTATGTGAGTATTGCTTATCACTTGTGTCTTCTCACTTAAATGAAAACTCCACAAGGGTAAGGATCTTTATTTTGTTCACTGATAACATCCTAAGAATCTGAAACAGTGGGTGGCCGCTTAGGCTCTCACTAAATATTTGTTGAATGAATATGCACTTTTTTCATGCTAGGATGAAACATTCCCAAATTTTGACCATTAGGTCACACAGGGAAGGCTGACAAATTTCAAAAAGTGGAAATTATAATGACCAAAGTGCAATATAATCATAATAACTAAACAGTGCTTTAAAAATCTTTCCACTTGGATATTTTAAAATGCTTCTGATGTCTTTTTTTCTTCTTCCTTTCTCTCTCCCTACCTTAGCTGCCTTGTGACCTCCTAACAAATTTGCAACTCCCCAAGGATACTCTGTGTTTTGTTCTACCAACAGCCACTCGCACCCTAATACAGACCATAGCCTGTTCATGGATTCATCGGCTCAGTGATCAAGGAAATTGCCGAGGAGGTGATACACAGGTTCTGTACAGAGATAGTGAGTACTTTGATACAATCTAAGATGTGATGTGTCCTGCAGCAGGGAGTCAGGCAAAGAGCCCACACCTGGAGACTGGACTGGGCTTTCCACAATGGCTCATGAGTGCTGGCCCATCTCTGTGTAAGATGGTTATGTGGTCCCTGTGTCTCCAAGAGCAGCTGTGAGCGTGGGACTTCTGATCCTCATCATGTTCTCATTCATTTTACTTTACTGAATACACTTTTAAAATTAAAGTATAACATACATTAAGAGAAATGTATGAATCATAAAACAGATAGCTCTGCTATGGACCAAATTGTATTCTCCTCACAGAAAATTCATATCTTGAAGCCCTAATTTCCAGTGTGACTGTATTTGGACGTAGGGCCTATGAGGAGACGATAAAGGTTAAATGAAGTCATAAGGGTGGGGCCCTAATCCTATAGGACTGGCATCCTTATAAGAAGGGGAAGACCTGGGCATCTATCCAGAGGGAGTGAGTGAAAGTTGCTCAGTCATGTCTGACTCTTCGTGACCTCATGGACTATACAGTCCATGGAATTCTCTAGGCCAGAATACTGGAGTGGGTAGGCGTTCCCTTCTCCAGGGGATCTTCCAAACCCAGGGACTGAACCTAGGTTTCCCACATTGTAGGTGGATTCTTTACCAGTTGAGCTTCCAGGGAAGCCCTGGTTATGTATCTGGAGAAAACCATAATCTAAAAGGATACATGCACCCCAGTGGTCACTGAAGCACTCTTTACAATAGTCAAGACAGGGAAGCAACCTAAATGTCCGTTGACAGGAGGAATGGATAAAGAAGATGTGGTACACATATACAATGAAATATTACTCAGCCATAAGCAAGAATGGAATGCCATTTGCAGCAACATGGATGGACCCAGAGGTTATCATACTAAGTGAAGCGTGTCAGACAGAGAATGACAAATATATGATATAACTTGTATGTGGAATCTTAAAAAAATGGTACCAATGAAATTATTTACAAAACAGAAATTGAGTCACAGATGTAGCAAACAAACTTATGGTTACCAGGGAGTATGGGGGGAAGGAATAAATTGGGAGATTGGGACTGACATATACACACTACTAGACATAAAATAGATAACTAATAAGGACCCAGAAGGGCTTCCCAGGTGGCGCTAGTGGTAAAGAACCCACCAATGTAGGAGACATAAGAGATGTGGGTTTGATCCCTGGGTTGGGAAGATCCTCTGGAGGAGGGCATGGCAACCCACTCCAGTATACTTGCCTGGAGAATCCCATGGACAGAGGAACCTGGTGGGCTACCATCCACAGACTCACAAATAGTCAGACACGACTGAAGCAACTTAGCATGCAAGCAAGCAAGGATCCAGAAGCCTTCATTATCTCCCCTCCCAATCCTCTTCCTTCCAAAAGTTAGCCAATATACTAATGTCTAACATCATAGATCAGTTTTGCCGATTTGGGGTTTTTAAATGAACAGAACCATATAGGGATTAAAGTCCATTTTTCTAAATAATTCCTACTCTAAGTACCAAAAGAAAAGGGAAATTATAAATTATATTAGAAATAAAAGCACACACACACATTAGGATTAGCAACAGAGAAACAATTATAAAGATGGAAGAGTTTTCTTTTTTAATGTATTCTTCTTTATAATTTTATTTATTTATTTATTGTCTATGCTGGGTCTGTGTTTCTGCGAGGGCTTTTCCCTAGTTGCGGAGAGCGGGCCTTTCATCTGGGTGGCTTCCCTCCTTGTAGAGCAAGGGCTCTAGGGCATGTGGGTTTCACTAGTTGTGGCACACGGACTCAGGAGTTGTAGTTTCCAGGCTCTGGAGCACAGGCTCAATACTTATGGCTCACAGCTTAGTTGCTCTGTGGCATATGGGATCTTCCCAGGTCAGAGATTGAATCTGTGTCTCCTGTATAGGCAGGCAGATTCTTTATCACCGAGCCACCAAGGAAAAGGCAATGGCACCCCACTCCAGTACTCTTGCCTAGCAAATCCCATGGATGAAGGAGCCTGGTAGGCTGCAGTCCATGGGGTCGCTAGCAGTCAGACACGACTGAGTGACTTCCCTTTCACTTTTCACTTTCATGCATTGGAGAAGGAAATGGCAACCCACTCCAGTGTTCTTGCCTGGAGAATCCCAGGGACAGGGATGCCTGGTGAGCTGCTGTCTATGGGGTCGCACAGAGTCGGACATGACTGAAGCGACTTAGCAGCAGCAGCAGCAGCAGCAGCAGCAGCAGCAGCAAGGAAACCCTTTTGAAGAGTTTTCTAAAGGATGCATCAGTGATGTGAAACTTCATGTGAATAAATAAGGAAAACTAGAGCACATGAGTAATTTATAGGGCAGTATGGATGAGAAAAGGGCTCCCCTCCACCCCGGTGGTCCAGTGGTAAAGAACCTGCCAGTACAGGAGACCAGGGTTCGATCCCTGGGTTGGAAAGATCCCCTGGAGAAGGAAATGGCAACTCACTCCAGTATTCTTGCCTGGAAACTCCCATGGACAGAGAAGCCTGGAGGGCTACAGCCCACGGGGTCGCAAAAGTGTCAGACATGACTTAACAACTAAACAACAATATAGATGATAAAAGTGATTTAAGAAAAAATAAAATAACCTGAAAAGAAAAAGTAGTCAAAGATCTACCCTAAACAAGGCAACTGGGGCTAAATAATTAAATTAAACCAGCAAATTTTCATATTACATAAATTATTCTACAGCACAGAAAAAGATGGACATCTCCACATTTATGAACCTTGCATAAATCTGATACCAAATCAGTGAATTAGAAGAAGGAGATTGGTTGATTTTACTTAGGAATATGGATGAAAAAGTATCCTAATAAAATAGTAGCAAATTAAACTCAGCAGTGGATTGAAAGGATAATATATTGTGGGTTTATTCTAGAAATAGATGATTGAACATTAAGATATCTATTACTGCAATTCAGTACAGAGATTAAAGGGGGAAATATCATTATCTCACTATATGCTGACAAAATTCAATACTATTCTTACATTAATTTTTTAAAAAGCATCTCCTAGCAAAACAGATATTAAAGGAAACTCCCTTAAGTTGATGATGGATATCTTCCAGAAATTTGCAGCCAGCAAAAAAAGGGAGGAGGAGTCAGCCACAGCTGGATGCAAAGAAGAAGGATTTTTGGTTTTTATTTTTAAATTTTAAGTTAAATTATTTATTAGTAGATAATGTCTCATGCTTAAAATTCAAAAGACATTAGAGGGTATAGAGTCAAAACCTCTATCCCAGCCCATTCTCCAGTCACCCATTTACCCTCTCTATTATTACATACTTGGTTATCTTTCCAGAGATATCTTTCTGTGCATTTGCAAAAAAAAAAAAAAAAGTGTGAGTACTTTTTAATACATTGACAGAAAACACCAGTTCTCTTTAGCAGTATATAGATGGTTTCATATCAATACATAAAATGCTTCTTCACACTTTTTTTCTGACTAAAAATTCTTTTTTTTTTAATTTTTATTTTTACTTTATTTTGCTTTACAATATTGTATTGGTTTTGCCATACATTGACATGAATCAGCCACGGGTGTACATGAGTTCCCAATCCTGAACCCCCCTCCCACCTCCCACCCCATATCATCTTTCTGGATCATCCCCGTGCACCAGCCCCAAGCATCCTGTACCTTGGGTAAATATATCTTAAATTTGTTCAACTAGCACTCTGCTGAGAAATAGTTAGGTTGTTCCAAACCTTTGCTATGACAAACATGCTGTGGTTAATAAGCTTTGTATGTGTGTCATTTTGTACATGTGTGAATGTGTGTGTAGGACTGTGTACTAAAAAATTTGCCTCTGTCCAAAGAGATGGTGTGGCTTTTGCCTTCAGTTTCTGGAGGGTTTGAGATGTGTGAGAGGTGAGACTTTTCATGGTAAGTTAGGAGAAGGAGAAGTGGAAGATCGCAAGCTTCCTCTTCAGACAAATTTACATCAGGAAGCAACACATAAAGAAGTGGAGGATCTTGAATCCTTTCTTCTCTCAGGAATCCCTGGTTCCGCCCAGGAGCATGAGTGCCCGGTTCTGAAATGGCACTCTACTGCCCCATGACTCTGTCACGTCCTGTTCCACTTTGCTCTTGATGCGGCCACTGTTTGTCTCCACTTCCTCAACCCCTGTGCATCTCTTGCCTCAAATACTTCTGAGAATACTCTCCCCACTTCCTGGCCTTTAACCCCCTGGTGTCTACCAGGGTGTGCCCTGCCATGACTTTATTCTCTCACAGTCCATGGTAGGGTTATTTTTTTCTCCCCACCCTCTTACAAAAAAATTCTGCTCTGTTCTTGGTGGGAATATAATGTGGGACAATCTCTATGGGGCCATCTTATTCATCTTGACCAAATTTGCAAATGCACAAAAGACCCAGAAATTCTACTTACAGGGTCTTATATTTGTGAGGAGTTTAGGGCCAACTACAAGCTTACAGGATATAGTCTCCACAAAGACCATCCTCTCTTCTGACACCAACTGCAAGTTCAGAGGTTTCCCAAACCACCAGGGATTTCATGGAGGTGGAGGCGGTGGTGGGGTGGATGCTAGGTTGGAGAGCTTGATTCATCTGAGTGGGAAACGGCAGAACCAGAAATCTTGGACTCGCCAGCTATTGGGGATGGGGCAGGGAGGTTTAGCAGCAGATGAGGAATCTTCATGCTCTTTCTTTGAAACCTCACTTGTCTCTCTTGAGAGTGTGTTCCTTTCCTTCCTTCTCTTTCTCTTTGGGTCTCCATCCACCACCAGGGAGCTTGATAATTGACTAGAAAAACTCACCGAATTCATTGAAAGTCATTATACACAGGGTTACAGTTTACTGCAGTGAAAGGATGCAGATTAACATGAGCCAAAGGAAGAGAAGCATAGGGCAGAGCCCAGGAGGGCTACAGACATGAGCTTCCACCATCCTATCCCGCATGGAGTTAGGGCACGCTCCCCTCCGAACATCGCTGTGTGACAATACACTTCAAGTATCATCAACTAGGGAAGCCTGCTGTTCAAAGTTCTTGTAAGTTTCGTAGGCATGCTTGATTGTGGCATTGCCTGTATGACTGAACTTAGTCGCCAGGTCAACTGATAATGCAAGACCCATAAGGTTAGTCTTTCTGGCGTGGTCAGCCCTATCCTAGGACTGTTGGGTGTGGCCAGCCTCCACTCTGAACAAAGACATTCCTACTACTGAAGCCCACATGCCTAGAGCCCATGCTCCACAACAAGAGAGACCACCACAATGAGAAGGCCACATACCGCTACTAGAGAGTAGCTCCCACTCACTGCAACTAGAGAAAGCATGTGTGCAACAGCAAAGACTCAGTGCAGCCAAAATAAATACATACATCTTTTTAAAAAAAGATAAGTCTGCAACAAGAATGCTTTGATAAAAATATATTTAAGGCTCACACATGTATGTTGGGAGACTTTATCCTTTGTAGTTATTTAATCTTAAGATGAAAAAGAATAGGTGTTAACTTAGAAATGTGTGAAGGGTAGACAGTTTTACAATATTCTTTAGGCACAAGAGCTAAAGGAAAGCTTCAGTAGAAGTCTGGTAATGTGGACACCAGCTAAAGAAAATAAAGATTTTAATGATTTCGTGGGGGTGGAGGTGGTGGTGGGGTGGATGCTAGGTTGGAGAGCTTGATTCATCTAAGTGGGAAACAGCAGAACCAGAAATCTTGGACTCGCCAGCTATTGGGGATGGGGCAGGGAGGTTTAGCAGCAGATGAGGAATCTTCATGCTCTTCCTTTGAAATCTCACTTGTCTCTCTTGAGAGTGTGTTCCTTTCCTTCCTTCTCTTTCTTTTTGGGTCTCCATCCGCCACCCTTGTTCTTCCCATTTCTTTATGTCTTAACACTATCCTTCTCCCTTCAGATTTGCTTCTCTTTCTTTTGACCCCCCTCACACTACTCCCACCCTTGTTCATTCCAGCGACTGAACTAGCAATAGTGCCAAACAAATGACTATGTTCTGCTGTCAACTGCACATGCTAGAGTTTCAGGTTCCTAATTCTTAATTCTGAAAATTGAGTGAGATGTACTTTCTCTCTCTTTCAAACATGTAATCTGTCTACCATTTACTTCTGAAAGGTGCACGCTTGCTTTATTCCCTGTGGATCAGAAGCTCTTGAGGAGGTAGGAGAAAGCTTCTCATCCTCATCTATAGTATATAAAACGATATGCTTTTCCTTTGGGGACATTTCCTTTCTTATGGACCCGTGGACACAGTAGTTCCAATAGAGTTCCTCCTTAGAGCGTGACAAACTTAAGGGCTCCCATCCCTTCTTTCCACTGCTTTTCCTTCTTTCCTCCACATTCCATGGATGTTACTAGAGACTTTTTATCTCTGGTTTTTGCACTTCCAGATTCTCCCTTCACAGTTTCTGTTGTCCAGCCACCACTTTCTGGGGCTCTTACTGCCATGGCTATGCAGCTGGCCTAGAGCGTCAGGGAGGTTCCTGATCCCTGAGGGTAATTCCCTTCCCCTTGACATAGATGTTCAGTGAGTTGTTCAGTCTGAAAAAGTCAAGAAGCCCATGCAGTCATGTTTCCAGAAACTTACTATGAAGAGAGTTATAGAATATCATTGTCTACAGATCTTTCGCACCTTTGATAATCTATCACATGGAGCCAACCAGGTTGGAAGGTGGTTTTCATCTCAGTTCAGCAAATACCAGTGAGGCTCTGGGCCAGTTGTTTAATTTTACTGGGCCCCAGCTGGAAAGATAATGTCTGAAGAAGCTTCCCGCTCCAGAATTTATGATTTCATCAAGTCCTTTGGTTAGCTGGCATCACAAAAAATAAAGAATATCTTGCCAACCGGCCCTTGTCCGCCTCACTCCTCCTCTGTCTAGTTCCTAAATGTAACCCAGCACTGGCACAAGGTAGGAACCCCCAGGTCGCTAGGTGCCCAAGATGCTACTGGAGATCAGCAGAGAAATAGCTCCAGAAAGAATGAAGCGATGGAGCCAAAGCAAAAAAAAACAAAACAAAAACACCCACTTGTGGATGGGACTGGTGATAGAAGCAAGGTCTGATGCTGTAAAGAGGAATATTGCATAGGAACCTGGAATGCTAGGTCCATGAATCAAGGCAAATTGGAAGTGGTCAAACAGGAGATGGCAAGAGTGAACATTGACATTCTAGGAATCAGCAAACTAAGATGGACTGGAATGGGTGAATTTAACTCAGATGACCATTATATCTATTATTGTGAGCAGGAATCCCTTAGAAGAAATGGAGTAGCCATCATAGTCAACAAAAGAGCCCAAAATGCAGTACTTGGGTGCAATCTCAAAAACGACAAAATAATTTCTGTTCATTTCCAAGGCTAACAATTCAATATCACAGTAATCCAAGTCTATGCCCTGACCAGTAACGCTGAAGAAGCTGAAGTTGAATGGTTCTATGAAGACCTACAAGACCTTCTAGAACTAACACCCCCAAAAGATGTCCTTTTCATTATAGGGGACTGGAATGCAAAAGTAGGAAGTCAAGAAATACCTGGAGTAACAGGCACATTTGGCCTTGGAATGCGGAATGAAGCAGGGCAAAGACTAATAGAGTTCTGCCAAAAGAATGCACTGGTTATAGCAAACACCCTGTTCCAACAGCACAAGAGAAGACTCTACACATGGACATCACCAGATGGTCAACACCGAAATCAGATTGATTATATTCTTTGCAGCCAAAGATGGAGAAGCTCTACACAGTCAGCAAAACAAGACCGGGAGCTGACTGTGGCTCAGATCATGAACTCCTTATTGCCAAATTCAGACTTAAATTGAAGAAAGTAGGGAAGACCACTAGACCATTCAGGTATGACCTAAATCAAATCCCTTATGATTATACAGTGGAAGTGAGAAATAGATTTAAGGGACTAGATCTGATTGATAGAGTGCCTGATGAACTATGGATGGAGGTTCGTGACATTGTACAGGAGACAGGGATCAAGACCATCCCCATGGAAAAGAAATGCAAAAAAGCAAAATGGCTGTCTGCGGAGGCCTTACAAACAGCTGTGAAAAGAAGAGAAGCGAAAAGCAAAGGAGAAAAGGAAAGATATAAGCATCTGGATGCAGAGTTCCAAAGAATAGCAAGGAGAGATAGGAAAGCCTTCCTCAGCGATCAATGCAAAGAAAGAGGAAAACAACAGAATGGGAGACTAGAGATCTCTTCAAGAGAATTAGAGATATCAAGGAAACATTTCATGCAAAGATGGGCTTGATTAAGGACAGAAATGGTATAGACCTAACAGAAGCAGAAGATATTAAGAAGAGGTGGCAAGAATACACAAAAGAACTGTACAAAAAAGATCTTCATGACCCAGATAATCACAATGGTGTGATCACTCACCTAGAGCCAGACATCTTGGAGTGTGAAGTCAATTGGGCCTTAGGAAGGATCACTACAAACAAAGCTAATGGAAGTGATGGAATTCCAGTTTAGCTATTTCAAATCTTGAAAGATGATGCTGTGAAAGTGCTGCACTCAATATGCCAGCAAATTTGGAAAACTCAGCAGTGGCCACAGGACAGGAAAAGGTCAGTTTTCATTCCAATCCCAAAGAAAGGCAATGCCAAAGAATGCTCAATCTACCGCACAATTGCAGTCATCTCACACGCTAGTAAAGTAAGCTCAAAATTCTCCAAGCCAGGCTTCAGCAATACATGAACTGTGAACTTCCAGATGTTCAAGCTGGTTTTAGAAAGGGCAGGGGAATCAGAGATCAAATTGCCAACATCTGCTGGATCATCAAAAAACCAAGAGAGTTCCAGAAAAATATCTACTTTTGCTTTATTGACTATGCCAAAGCCTTTGACTGTGTGGATAACAATAAACTGTGGAAAATTCTGAAGGAGATGGGAATACCAGACCACCTGACCAGCCTCTTGAGAAACCTATATGCAGGTCAGGAAGCACAGTTAGAACTGGACATGGAACAACAGACTGGTTCCAAATAGGAAAAGGAGTACGTGAAGGCTGTATATTGTCACCCTGCTTATTTAACTTCTATGCAGAGTACATCATGAGAAACACTGGGCTGGAAGAAACATAAGCTGGAATCAAGGTTGCGGGAGAAATATCAATCACCTCAGATATGCAGATGACACCACCCTTATGGCAGAAAGTGAAGAGGAACTAAAAAGCCTCTTGATGAAAGTGAAAGAGGAGAGTGAAAAAGCTGGCTTAAAGCTCAACATTCAGAAAGCTAAGATCACAGCATCCGGTCCCATCACTTCATGGGAAACAGTGAAAACAATGGCTATTTTCTTGGGCTCCAAAATCACTGCAGATGGTGATTGCAGCTGTGAAATTAAAAGACATTTACTCCTTGGAAGGAAAGTTATGACCAACCTAGACAGCATATTAAAAAGCAGAGACATCACTTTGTCAACAAACGTCTGTCTCGTCAAGGCTAAGGTTTTTCCAGTGGTCATGTATGGATGTGAGAGTTGGACTGTGAAGAAAGCTGGGTGCCGAGGAATGGATGCTTTTGAACTGCGGTGTTGGAGAAGAGTCTTGAGAGTCCCTTGGACTGCATGGAGATCCAACCAGTTCATCCTAAAGATCAGTCCTGGGTGTTCATTGGAAGGACTGATGTTGAAGCTGAAACTCGAATACTTTGGACACCTGATGCAAAGAGCTGATTCATCTGAAAAGACCCTGATGCTGGGGAAGATTCAGGACAGGAAGAGAGGGGACAACAGAGGATGAGCTGGTTGGATGACATCACCCATTCAAAGGACATGGGTTTGGGTAAACTCCGGCAGTTGGTGTTGGACAGGGAGGCCTGGCGTGCTGCGGTTTGTGGGTTGCAAAGAGTCGGACACGACTGAGGGACTGAACTGAACTGAACTGAGGCAATCAATACAAGGTGATGTTTGAATGAATTAATAAAAGAACACACAGGATTTTAACAGACTATCTGGAGCTTGCTTTGTTGTAGATGAGGTAAATGATGTGATGGTCACAGTTATAAGGACTGGGCTTCTCTCACCTCCTCTACAGTTAAACAGGGCAGCCTTTGAGATGTTTTCCCACCCCATCTCCACCTCAGCCTCCTCTACCTGCTAGACTTCATGCTTGGGAATGAATCCTTAGAATGAATCCCTGTGGAAAGTGTTTAACAAGACTGGATAAAACACCTTGTACTTAATAACAAGGTAGGCTGCCCGCAAATTGCATCTTGTCTTTACCAATATTTGTAATTGACTTTTAGGTAAACCTGCAGCTAAACTTACCATTAGCTCTGGGAGAGGGATCTATTATCAAGTGTAAGATACAGAACATTTGGCTTGAAGTCAGCATCTTTCCCTTCTAAAAGTGGCAGCAAATATAAGACACTTAAAATCTGAGGCCCATGCCTCTAAGAAGGAAAGAGAAGTTGTCATTACTGCAAATTTGTTGATTTTTAATGTAATGACAGAATTACTTCTTTAAAAAAGTTATTAAAGCAATGGTATGAATTACTATTGATGATGTCAAGGAATTAGGACATTCTATTAATTTTCTGCAAAAGTCACTTCACTGCACTAAGATAAAATTTATTTTATTGGACCATGTCAACTACATACCTCAGTAGATTTTCTTTTGCCTTAGCTCCTTTTAAACTAATATTCACTTTAATAAAATGAAGATTAAACACAATTAAATTATTTTTGGAACAATACACAAGGGAAAAATATTGGATGTTTTTGCAGAGGGGAGCCAGGTAGGAAAGAGTGAGAGAAAAGGCAGACTTTTTACTGTACCATTCGAATTTTGAACATGTGAAAACACTTTCTATTGTAAAAAAAATGATTAAAAGAATAATACAGACACATAATTTAAAAATAAATAGTGTTAACAGAAAGTTCTCTGCCCCGCTGATCTCCACCCCCACCCTCGCTCTGTCCTTCCTCAGAAGCGTCTACTTTTCCACTCTTTCAGCTGCTTCTTCTCATACTTGGTCTCACATTTCTAAGAAGGATGTTCTTGTTGCCTCTTCTAGGTCTGTCTGTTTTAGAGAATGTCAGTTAATTTCCAGTTATGGTATTTGAGAGTTTCATGCTGTTACATGTCATGACCACCTGCTTCCTGTCTTCATCTTTGCAATACGGTTAAATCACAACTTTTTTGGTGGAACAAATAGCCAATGTAAGTGTTATTCACTGGTAAGCCAAGCAGCTTTATGATTTGCTTCCTTCTCTTTACAGTTTTTTATTTTCCCCCAGTTTTTGTTTGTTTCATTTTCTATGGTATTCTTTTTCAAGCGATCTAAAAGATCACAAGTCTAACAATAATTTTCCCAAATGCATCAGATTTCCCCTAAAATTTTTTTTATTCTGCCTATCTTGAAGATTATCAAAGATGGTTATCAGCTACAGTAACCAAGGTGATTCATTCTCTTCCTGAAAGCCTTCTTTGCTCACAGTGACTTTTCACCAAGACTCTGTTAACCAACACAGTCTTACTTGGAGAAAGGTAAATTAAATTCTGTTTCCTCAAGGGACACACCCCACCTCTCCAGGGGCTGCCAAAACACCCTGAATGCTTTCACCTTGAACTGCCTCTCCTGCTTCCCAAGGTAAGTGGGGCTCAAGGTGCAAATAGGCTTCATTCACAGCAGAACGCATTTGGATATAAGCTGGCTTCATCAGTAGTTGAGTATTTCTTTTGGTGCTCAGTATCATGGCGAATGCAAAGGATCACACATTCCCCAGTGGCAAAAACTTTGCCACAAGACTCATTAGCACAGGGGTAAAACAGTTAGTGGTACAAAACTTTTTTCCCTTTCCCTTCTTGATTGATAATCCTTTTGCACCTAAAATGGAGGAATCTTTGTCAAATTCTTTTTCTTTTCTTCTTTTTACTCTCTTACCCTATGTGACAGATATAACATTAACATCTTACTGCCTGATCCAAGTATTTTCATAATTTTTTGGATATTCATTTTGCCTCCAAAGTTTACTCTCTGCTTGACCTTTAACAAGTTAGTTAACCATGTTGTGCTTCAGCTTCTTCATATGTAAAATGGGAATAATAATAAAACATAACTTTGTTGGGAGGATTAAACTTGAAAGTCAATGTGAAGAATTTAGCTCACTTCCTGACACTTTGTAAAGAGTCAATAGAAATTAGCTATTGTTTGTATATTGGAAATGATTTTTACCATCATCACCATTTTATTTGATCATAGAAGGGAATTTTAAAGCATAATTTCACCATCTTCTAGTACTGAGTGTTATTATTAAGAAGCCTAATATCTCTATCTGATTTTTATTCCTTTGTAAGTGAACTGTTCTCTTTCTCCCTTTCTCTCTCTCCAATCTTCTTGCCATCATCAATGTTTTGAAAATAACATGACTTCTTTGCCTGTTTTTTCATCCATTGTGCTGGGCACTTAATTTAGCATTTCAATCTGGGCATTATTTTTCTCCAATTCTAAGGGTTTTCTTGTATTACTTCTTTAATAATCTCTCCCCCTCCATTTTCTCTGCTCTACTTCTGGAAATTTTATTGAATGCTGTACTTCCAGAATTGATCCTCTTTTTCTTATAATTTCTCTCCCATTTTATCTTTTTATAATACATGCATATATTAATCCTAATATATTTCCCCATGTTTATTTTCCAAACAGTCAACTGGACTCTTCCCTTCATCTTCTGTCATATTTTAAATGCCCAACAGAGCGTTCCATGCACTCTAAATGTTCCTGTTTCATTGTGTTTCTTCTCTTCTTATAGGTACAGCGTCTTCAAGTCTCTCAGAAGTTTCATGATTCTGGGGTTTGCTGTTTATCTTTTCTTTTGCTACTCTAGGTCCACTGTCTTATTTGTTCTCTGAGTTCCTTTTTCTGACCTGTTTTTGTTATTGCTGTTGTTTTGTTTTCTCTCCCTCTATCATGCATGTTGGCACCTTTGTTCTGTCTTGGCTATTGGTTCATACTTAAGATTCACCATTCAGCCCAGAGCAGAGATCTTCAGTCACCACCAGGCACCAAATAAGTCATCTAAGCCAGTCTCCTGGAATCCGGACAGTTTCTAGAAGAACCTCAAAACACCCAGCTATAATCTGTGATGAAGCTGTAAAATGCTCTGGCCATAAGAAAAATGAACCAGCCTGAACCTTTTCAGATGGCTCCTCCAGATAAGGCTCTTTCTACAAAACATCCCCAAACACTCCTTTATGACCTCCAAGTAAAGTCCATGTCAAAGCCCCGAGGAGAAATATGATCACCACTGGCCATCTTTTCTTGAACTTCTCTACATCCTAGGGCAGTTTTCCTTCCTAAATAGACATCACAATTTACTCCAATTTTTCATTTAAGAAATTACAGTTCACTAAACTCAAAAATAGTAAAGCAAGTGAAGACATGCTTTCTGCAGAGAAAAAGACTTTAAATACTAAGTAAAAAAAAAAAAAGACAGAAATAGTAAATTCTTGGCAAAATCTGAAATTTTTTCAAAACTACATTCCAATTTTTTTGTCTTTTGTGGGTTTTTTTTAACTGCATCATGCAGCTTGCAGGATCTTAGCTCCCTGACCAGGAATTGAACTTATGCCCTCTACAGAGAACGTGCAGAGTCCTAACCATGGGACTGCCAGGGAATTTTCAATATTCCATTTTTAAAATTTATTTTTTATTTTTAATTTATTTTTAATTGGAGGATAATTGCTTTACAATGTTGTGTTGGTTCTGCTATACAACAGGGAGGCCTGGTGTGCTGCGATTCATGGGGTCTCAAAGAGTCAGACATGACTGAGCGACAGAACTGAACTGAACTGAACTGAACTGATACAACAACATGAATCAGCTATAAGTATACATATAACCCCTCCTTCTGGAGCCTCCCTCCCACCCCTCTAGTTCATCACAGAGCACTGAGCTGAGCTCCCCCTATTACACAGCACCTTCCTACTAGTTATCTATCTTACATATGGTAGTCTAAATATGTAATTCATCCCACCCTCTCATTCCCTCACTGTATCCATAAGTCCATTCTCTACATCTGTGTCTCTATTCCTGCCCTGCAAATAGGTTCATCATACCATTTTTTCTAGATACCATACATATGCATAAATGTATGATATTTATTTTTCTCTTTCTGACTTATTTCACTCTGTATGACAGACTCTAGGTCCATTCACCTCACTACAACTGATTCAGTTCCATTCGTTTTTATGGCTAATATTCCACTGTATATTTGAACCACAACTTCTTTATCCATTCATCTGCTGATGGACATCTAGGTTCCGTCTATGTCCTGGCTGTTATAAATAGTGCTGCAATGAACCTTGGGGTACATGTGTATTTTTCAATTATGGTTTTCTCATCCCATTTTTATAAGAAATGATTAAATGCAGTTGTCACTGGAGGGAGGGTTACTTTCCATCATATATCCTTTTGCAAGACTTCTATGTGAGTGACAAGGGTGTCTATTTATTTAAATTGGCTTCCAGAGACCCCACAACTGAGCAAAAACTGAGGGTGTGGGTGCTGTGGGGCTGAACAAGTTGGGATGTCCAGGTAGCAGAAGGTAGAAATAGCTCATCTGAGCACCATCAGGGGCAGAGTGAGCAGGAGATGTCAGCCCCACAGGGCACAGCCCCAGTGCAATGTCAGAGCATAGAACCTCCTCTGTGGGGCTGCCTGGGCCAGAACAAACCACATCTGGGTGCAGCGACATCTCCCTTGGCTGCAGTTGGCTTACAGTGTAGGAGTCACTTTTGATTTCATTGTAGAATGGAAGGTGTGGGAAATAGAAATCGAAGGGGTGACAGGAAACCCCACGGGACACTGGTTATATTGTGCGGCACGCTTCCAGGGGAAGTAGGTGCAGCAATTTTCCCACAAGGGCTGACAGTTGTCTTTGCAGAGAGGCAGGTCCAAGGCAGCCCTCTGTGCCCACTCTGGTCCAGCTGCTGGATCCAGGCCCCAGGTTGAGGAAGCGTCATAGAGGCAAGTGTCCTGGATGAGGGGGCACTTGCCATCTCTCCATGGTGGCTCAAGTGATTCTGTCAGGGCAGGACATGTCCCTGTGGGCTTCCTGGAGCAGCCAGAATTCATCTTCCATGAATGGCAGTGTTCAAGCAGCTTGTCCTCAGGGCCTGGACCTTCCTTCTGGTGCATTGTCTTCCATAGGAATCCAAGCAGGACCCTGCAGGGCCTTTCCTGGGGACACACTCCCCCGACCATGTCCCCTGCCTCTTATTTGTAGAGAGGCTTTGACCTTGAATTCCAAAGAGCAATTTTAATTTTAAATTAAAATTAATTTCTCAGAGAAGTTAGAAAATGCAGAAATAAAGGAAAACAATCAAGCAAAATAATAATAGTTTAGCCATAAAACAAACTCAAGGACTTTTCATTCCTCCTCAAGACCTTTAGATAATATTCTGACCTATATCCTTCCATTGTTTTGCAGATACTAAAACCCCTACCAGGTGGAAGAAGCTAACTGCATGCTTGCTGACCACCAGTAGGTAGATACCAGAGTAGATGGAACCAGAAGGTTGATAACTGAGATTCCCAAAACATCATGCCATTATCTCACTACCAAACAATCAGAAGGATGTGCCCAAGCTGATCATGCACCTTGCAACTCACTTTGTCTTTAAAAAACCTTGCCCAAAAGCCATCAGGGAGTTCAGATCTTTTGAGCAAGAGCTGCCCATTCTCCTTGCTTGGCCCCCTGTCAGGTACTTTGCAATAAGTTTCCCCACAACCCCACATCAGTAGACTGGCTTTGTTGTACGTCAGGTGAACTGGCCCAAGTTTGGTTCTGTAACACATGCAGACACTGAGAAGGTCAGCCCTTGCCTGTAAAGTCTGTGGCTGAGTGCCCCACAACACAGACAGCAAGACTAAAAGGAGTTATAGTCGTGTTGCCATTGCCAGGCCGTCTATCCCTGGATCCTGCAACCAATAACATGATGTTGTCAAGTCCTCTAAAACCCCAGCAGGTGGAGGGTCTCTGGATACAAAATTTATTTTTAATCTTCTACCTTTAAAAAAAAATTATTTAAAACGTGAGCAACCTAATAGAAAAAAATTGAATAAATTATATATATGCCCAGTTCGCCAAAACTAAAATTGCAATGGTTGATAAAATATGAAAAGATACTAAAAATACTACCAATGTTTGGATATGGTTACAACATTTTATCTTTGCTTTAAAAATAAAGGGTGGAAAACTTTTAATTTCCCCATATTTCATGTTTTCATCCATTTTGCAAAAGCTAGGAAATACCTTTGCTTGGTTCATCATATCTTTTCTTATATCAGAAGAGCAATTTCTGGCTTTAAAATTTCAAAATAAAAACTAATTTAAAGAAAAAAGAGCCAAAACATATTCATTTATTTAGTCCTACTGCTTGTCTTCTTTGATTCCCATTATCCATAGTCTGATTTATTTTGGTATTGAGTTCATGCTAATATCTGTGGCTGTCACTATAATTACTGATGCCATCTAAACTGTGATGGCTTTAGAGCTTGACATTTGTATATTTAGAAACAACATAAAACTTCACAATTAAAACTAAGAATTAAATTTAGTTTAATTAACTAAATTTTAAAATCAAAATTAAAATTTTAAGTTAAGAGTATAGCTTAGCAGACTACTACTTCCTGACTTTGCTCCAGAATCATTTTTAAATTACATTATTCAAATGAATGCATTTAGCTCTCTTGTCTAAAAATAACAATAGGAGGCAGAAGAATTTTAAAATAGAAGAACCTGAGAAAGGCTTTGATCAAATGCAGTTCATTCACCTCTGAATTTTGTCTCCTTCATGTCATCAGCTGGAGCCCAAAGAATCTATCAAAGTTCTCTCATCAACATGTAACATAACCAGCACCTCGATCATATCCAAAAACTCATCTGAGCTATTTTAAGACCTTTTTAGGTCTTGAACATTTTTACTTTTGAAAGCCCCATCTGTATTCTTATCAAATCTTTTAAACTGCACCCATATCTTAAATATTTATTGAATATATACATTGTCCTAGGCATTACTCTTGGTTTACATTAGTGAACAAAATTAAAATTCCTACCTTTGGAGAGCCTATATCCTACAGTATTATATACAGTTGACTCCTGAATAACATGGGGGTTAAGGACACCAACCCTCACACAGTCAAAAATCTGCATATAACTTTTAACCCCCAAAACTTAACTTCTAATAGCCTACTGTTGACCACAAGCCTTACCAATAACACAAACAGTTGATTAACACATATTTTGTATATTATATATATTATATACTATATTCTTACAATAAAGTAAACTGGAGAAAAGAAAACTTTATTAACAAATTCTGGAGAGCATTTGGAGGAAAGGGTACCCTCGTACACTTGTTGGTGGCAAGTAAACTGGTAACAGCCACTATGGAGAACAGTAAGGAGGTTCCTTTTAAAACTAAGAATAGAGCTACCATCCGATCCAGTAATTACACTCCTGGGCCATGGGCATATGTCCGGAAAAGGTGAAAACTCTAATTCAAAAAGATATCTGCACCCCAATGTTCATCACAGTTCCTAGCTGAGGAACTGGAGGCACGGAAAGGGTGTCACCTGCCCTAAGTCACACAAGTTCAGTTCAGTTCAGTCTCTCAGTCATGTCCGACTCTTTGCGACCCCATGAATTGCAGCATGCCAGGCCTCCCTGTCCATCACCAACTCCCGGAGTTCACTCAGACTCACATCCATCGAGTCAGTGATGCCATCCAGCCATCTCATCCTCGGTCGTCCCCTTCTCCTGTCCCCAAACCCTCCCAGCATCAGAGTCTTTTCCAATGAGTCAACTCTTCGCATGAGGTGGCCAAAGTACTGGATAGGAAATAGCAATGCCTGAATCAGTATCACCTAGTTCCTCTGCCTTTAAGAGACAAAAGAGAAGATGACTTGCAGGACATGAAGCCTTTCTGTTTTCTGCCTGTACCAACACTTATGGTAACACTAATGAAAGAGGAGAGGAAAGAAAGGGGAAAAACAAGGCTCTCCCTGCCCAGTTCAAGGCCAGTAGCTAGCAGTTCTCTTTATCCTTCGGGTGCGTTTCTACCCAGCACAGTGCTATAAAGAAACGGAAGAAACAGAGGATGGCCCCTAGCCTTTAAAAACTTGAGATTTCAATACTCATTACTGTCTGCATTATGATCAAGTGGGATAAAGCATTTTCTCAAGCAGTGCTTTTCCAGTGGAATTCATTTTGTTTCCAAATGAACATCTAATGTGATTAAAGAATGGAAGCTATTAAACACAGATAAACCTTACCCAGGCAATGATTTTCATTATTGTGCTTGAAACAAATATAAACGTAGCCAATCCACTTGAGATGTTGCCTCACCCTAAACTCAGCTATTAAAAATCTACAGAACATCCGTGACTCAGCTCCTCCATTCATAGTGTGTGTTGTTCATTTCTGGTTTTATATTTAATGTGTCACCAAGAAGGGCAAACAAGACTCAGCAGCCCATGGGCATGCACTAGCACACACACACCCGTCACCCAGAGTAAGAAGCCGCGCTTGGGAGCCTGTACGTACTGTGCCATTTCTTTTATATGACGTTCAAAACCATGCAAGACTTATTCATGATGACAGACATCAGAACAGTGATGACCCCTGGGAGGAGGTATGATGAAACATTCTGGAGTGATGAATATGTTCTATATCTTGAACTTTGTGGTGTTTACACATTCCAAATTCATTGAACTAAACATTTAAGACTTGTGCATTTTACTGTATATAAAGTGTACTTCAGTAAGCTCATTTTACTCTCCTCCCTCACTAGAAATCACTAATGAGGCAGAACAGTTTCACCATAATGGGGTCAGACAAACTAGGAATTACCTTTATCACACATTAGGGGGCTCTTGGCCAAATCATTATATCTCTCTAAGCTGTAATGTTTATAAAAAGAGACTAGTCAAAAAAAGAGACTAGTCATAGTACCTACCCTTGGGTGTTCCTACCTATGCCTCTCTTAGCCCTAGACACAAACTCTAGGTTTATATTCATGAATTCATATATATACACATATTATATGTGTATTATAATATATTATAATATTACTGTGCTGTGCTCAGTCACTCAGTCATATCCAACTCTTTGCAACCCCAGGGACTGTAGCCTGCCAGGCTCCTCTGTCCATGGGGATTCTCCAGGCAAGAATACTGGAGTGGGTTGCCATGCCCTCCTCCAGGGGATCTTCCCAGCCCAGAGACTGAACCTAGGTCTCCTGCATTGCAGGCAGATTCTTTACCATCTGAGCCACCCACAGACATTTTCCATATTTATATATGTGTTTAAATATACATATTTATACAATAATTTTTAAACGATTTCCTCCATCCTTTCTTATAATTTTATTTATTTATTTATTTTTGGCTATGCTGGCTCTTCATTGCTGTGCAGGTGTTTTCTCTAGTTGCGATGAACAAGGGCTACCTTCTCATTGTGGTGCACAGGCTTCTTAGTGCGGTGGCTTCCCTTGTACAGCACAGGTTCAAGGTGCAGGGGCGTCAGCAGTTGTGGCAAACGGGCTCAGTAGTTGCAGTCCCTCTAGAGCACAGGTGCAATAATTGTGGCAAATGGGCTCAGCTGCTCCACAGCATGTGGGATCCTCTCGGACCAGGGATCGAACCCGTGTCTCCTGCATTGCAAGGGGGATTCTTTACCACTGAGTCACCAGGGAAACCCCTAAGCAACAATCTTGACAGCCCATCATTATGGAAGACAGAATCATTAGCATCCAAAACTTGTTCACAGTTCCTAAAGGCATGAAGAATTGTGTCTTCCAACAATCCCACAAGGACTGTTTGAGCAGCTCAAGAAAGTAGACACGTGGATTTCCAAGCTTGGAAGTTGACCCTGTAGAAGTTATGGACATAAACGTGAAAGAAGTAGGGACTGAGGGGAAGCCTGCGTGTCCAGTCAAGCCCAGGTCACTGCGTTTGGTTGTGTAGGTTGCATGTTGCATGATGTCAAGGCTGAAGTCCATGTGAATGGCATCCTATGCAGTTGTGTTGGGCAGGACCATTGTGAAAGGCACCATCAGAAGCCTGAGGTCTCACCAGCTGAACATTCCACCTTCTCCAGTTTTCCTTTTTTTGCATCAGAATCTCACCTTGGATGCCTCAGCTCTTCACCTGGTGATTTCTCAAAGAAGCAAAACCCTTCACCACAATGGGACTTGGTTCTGTCCCTATCTGAGTGCCCTCCCACATCCAACTCCACCCAGGAATACACCAGGAAAACGTAAACCTGGCTGAGATCCTGGACACCCACAGTGGTGGAAACCCTATGACTGTACCTGAGGAGGTGGGAACTCCTGAGCTGAGTCATGTTAGCAACACACATCCCCATCATATCTATAGTACCAGTAACACTGACAAAACTTTTAGCTGTGCTTATTTGGGCCTCTGATATAGCAAAATACTCTGAGAGTGCCCAGAAAGGTCAGGGACATAGGGCTGCAGACTTAGCATACAAGAATTAATCAATTATTTGCATTCTTCAAATTTGTAAAACCTCAGGGAAAGAAAATCTTTTGCGTAACATTTTTGCAAATTTCCCCATTCCCTCACTACCCAAAGAGGCTAGAAAGATGTTAAAAAATGGTGAACCAAAACTAAAAAACAAAACTATTTTCTCCAAAAGGGCAATAATGAGTTTTACTGTCTCCCCTTAATGTTACAGCAAAAAGAGTACATTCAAGGGCTTAGAGCACCCCCTGGGGAGTTACTCTGGGGGGTGCAAGATGAGGAAGCCAGGCCTTGAGGAGCAAGCAGAAGGGACTGCTTTATTCTTCCATTAAAATCTGTTTTCTTCCTTACAGAAATATGTTCATTTTAGAAAGAGAGAAAACAATCGTTGACAGAAATGAATTCAATGGGGCAATTCATCCATCCACTCTTTTTTTTTTTTGGTCCTTTGGTTTTTGTTTTCTGGCCATGTCGCTCAGCTTGGAGGATCTTAGTTCCCCAAACAGGGACTGAATCTGGGCCACAAGGATGAAAGTGTCAAGTCCTAACCACGGAACCATCAGGGAATTCCCAATTTCTCTTATTCTTTTATTTTTCCTTTCCTTTATTCAGTTCAGTTCATTCGCTCAGTCATGTCCGACTCTTTGCAACCCCATGGATTGCAGCACACCAGGCTTCCCTATCTGTCAACAACTCCCTGAATGTACTCAAACTCATGTCCATTGAGTCGGTGATGCCATCCAACCATCTTATCCTCTGTCGTCCCCTTCTCCTCCTGCCTTCAATCTTTCCCAGCATCAGGGTCTTTTCCAACGAGTCAGTTCTTCGAATCAGGTGGCCAAAGTATTGGGGTTTCAGCTTCAGCATCAGTCCGTCCAATGAATATTCAGGACTGATTTCCTTTAGGATGGACGGTTAGATCTCCTTGCAGTCCAAGGGACTCTCAAGGTCTTCTCCAACACCACAGTTCAAAAGCATCAATTCTTCGGTGTTCAGCTTTCTTTATAGTCCAACTCTCGCATCCATACATGACTGCTGGAAAAACAACAGCCTTGACTAGATGGACCTATGTTGGTAGTTTCTCTGCTTTTTAATATACTGTCTAGGTTTGTCATAGCTTTTATTCCAAGGAGCAAGTGTCTTTTAATTTCAGGGCTTCAGTCACCATCTGCAGTGATTTTGGAAACTCAAAAATAAAGTCTCTCACTGTTTCCATTGTTTCCCCATCTATTTACCATGAAGTGATGGGACTGGATGCCATGATCTTAGTTTTGTGAATGTTGAGTTTTAAGCCAACTTTTTCACTCTCCTCTTTCATGTTCATCAAGAGGCTCTTAGTTCTTCTTTGCTTTTTGCCATAAGGGTGGTGTCATCTGCGTATCTGAGGTTATTGATATTTCTCCCAGCAATCTTGATTCCAGCTTGTGCTTCATCCAGCCCAGCATTTCACATAATGTACTCAAATTTTCATAAACCTCCACATGGATCCCAGACTCACCCTGGAAACTGTACTAATAGTTTCTCGGGAATATGTGGATATGGGGTTAACGGAGAAAATTCTTACCTGACAGGTTCTGCTTTTGTATTTTTAAAGTGCACGTGCTAGAGTATACGTGTGTATACATTTCATGGTTATTATTATTTTGGGGACTATTTCATGAAATCAAGTGAGACCAGATCTCTCCGTAGAAATGTTCATTTCAGTCACCTCTCAGTTGCCTTAAAAAATTCATTTACCAAGCGATAAACTATCCAAACGTATATTATAAGAAGAGAAAGAGACACAGACCCCCCTTCTCACTCTCTCTCTCTCTCTCATCCTTGCAGAGAAGGCCATGAGAGGACACAGAGAGAAGGTGCCCGTCTGTAGGTCAGGAAGAGGGTTCTCACCAGAAACTAACCCTGACAGCACCTTGATCTTGGACTTCTTGTCTCCAAAACTGTGAGAAAATAAATTCCTGTTGTTTAAACCACTCAACTGGGGGCTTTCCTGGTGGTCCAGTGGTTAAGACTCCATGCTTCCATTGCAAGAGTCACAAGTTCATTCCCTGTTTGGGGAACTAAGATTCCACACGCCATGTAGCCAAAAAAAAAAAAATGTGCTTAGGTTTAATCCATGGTTCAGGAGGATCCCCTGTAGAAGGACATGGCTACCCACTCTGGTATTCTTGGCTGGAGAATCCCATGGACAGAGGAGGATGGCAGACCACAGTCCATGGAGTCGCGAAGAGTCAGACACAACTGAGTGATTAAACATGACAACAAACCACCCAGTGTGTCATATTTCGTTACGGCAACCTGAGTAAACTAATACAATGGATAAATCACAACAAGAGCGGGAGATGGGAGAGGGGATCAGAGTGACTGCATTTTATAGAATGTGTACTTTGGGAGTAAAATAAAGATACAGATTATCTTCTTCAAGCATATATTTTACATAGCAGAGCATACATGTTAAAGACAAAAGAGTAACTAAAAGGAAGGAAAGAATATTTTTCCTCTGATCTCAACACTTCTGACCCCAAATGTGTGCAAGTTTTTTCTCAACACTGATTCTTCGTGTTGTCTGGATGTCCCAGAATTCAGTGATGATACTGACTGCCTGGAGTTAGTGCAGACTATAGAGGTTAAGGGCTCAGTTCTACAAGACTGCCTCTGCTTCAGATGCCAATCACGGGCTCAGGTTGTCACCCAGAGCTCTCTGATTTACTCAGCTACTAATGGGGGTTCCCACAACCTTCTCCTCAGGTTTAATAATTTGCTATAGGGGATTTCAATTTATTATGAAGGATATAATAATGGATACAGATTAACAGTCAGATAAGTAAGTACATAAGGTGAGAACCAGAAATGTTCCAGGGGCAGTGGGATTGGGATGAGCCACCCTCCTGGCACATGGATATGTTTCCCAGCTCACTCCTTTCTAATTAATTTTGGCTGTGCTGGGTCTTCGCTGCTGTGTGGGCCTTTCTCTAGTTATGGCAAGTTGGGGCTACTCTAGCTGCGATGTGTGGATCCTGGACCAGGGGTCACAGCTGTGTCTCCAACAGTGGCAGGCGGATTCGTCACCAATGAGCCACCAGAGAATTCCCTATGATTGACGATTAATCAATCTGCAGTCCCTCTCCTCCCAGGAGGACAGCAGGGGCTGGAAGTTCCAAGCTTCTAGTCAAGTTTGACCTTCCTGGTGACCAGCCACCCATGAGTCTAGCAAGACTTGTCTTATTAGCACAAAAGACGTTTCTATCACCTAGGAACTTCCAAGGGATTTAGGAACTCTGTGTCAGGAACCAAGAGCAGGGACCAAATATATATTTCTTACTATGTCACAGTAACCAACAGAAGAATAAAAATAGAAAGTATATATTCAAAACTGGTGAATGGAAAACAAGGGAACAAAGAAAACTCAATTTGGAAAGGCAGGAAAGAGGGGAAAAAGAAGCAAAGACAAAGATATAAAGCACAGAAAATGAAGATCACTAAATAAGATGATAGAAAATAAATAAACATGAATTAGCAGTTACAAATTTACCTTAAACATGGAGTGGTTTTAAAAAGCACATAAAACCTGCATCCCAGCAGAATCCAGATAAGATGGCTTAGGGACAAACCACGTAGGGAGGTGGAATTCAGGAAATAAATAGGCAAGAAAAACAGGGAAAAGCTGTTGCTACTCTCAGGCTGGAAATGACAGGAGGAATAAATTTTGTCAGACCTCAGAGTATGCTTGAACCCCAAGGAGAGATCTCCATCAGCCATGGAGGAACATGGCTTCCACCAGATAGCTTAGATGGAGGAGGGCGGAACAAGAAATACTTGACCTCTTTCTTCTCCATTCTACATCTCCTGCCTCCCACTGGTGACCTAACCACAAGGCAGCTGGCAAGAGAGCTTGGCTGATGCAGTCTGTGGGCCAGAGCAGGGAAGAGAAGGCGGGGAATGTATCTGGAGTCGGGGCAAATGGCACGGCAATCTTCATATTGGATAGGAAGGACTTTAAGACAGTAAACATTATTAGGGATAAAGAGGAATTTTGCTTAACAGTAACAGGAACAAGTCACCTGGAAGATATAACAATCCTGTACCTGTATGAAACTAACAGCATAGGCTTCTCATATAAAAATAAAACACCACAGGGGTTATAAGGAGATAACAGCAAATATACTCTCATGTGGGAGGTTTTAAAATATCTCTCCCAGAAAGTGACAGACCCAACAGACGACACTTTTCTAAGTCTATAGAAAATTTGAACAACACAAAAAGCTTCATATAATGGATGTATATCTTCTACTCCCAATAATTTAAAACATACAGTGTTACTGAAAATCTTACAAATGTCCTTCAGCTGGTGAATGGATAAACAGACTGTGGTATATCCATACAATGAAATACAATCTGGCAATAAAAATGCATGAATTATTGACACATGCAACCATGTGGATGAACTTCAAATGCATTATGCTACATAAAAGTAGTCGGACTTAACAAGTCACATAGTTTATGATTTTATTTACATGACATTCTGCTGCTGCTGCTGCTAAGTTGCTTCAGTCGTGTCTGACTCTGTGCAACCCCATAGCCGGCAGCCCACCAGGCTCTGCCGTCCTTGGGATTCTCCAGGCAAGAACACTGGAGTGGGTTGCCATTTCCTTCTCCAATGCATGAAAGTGAAAAGTGAAAGTGAAGTTCTTAGAGAAAGCAAAATGAAAGGAGCAGAAGACAGATTAGAGATTGCCAGGTGCTTTGGCAGAGGTTGGCTACAAAAGAGCAGTAGAGGTTGCTAGAATGGCTCTGGTTCTATTGTGGTAGGCAGTCACTGGACTCTGCTCACTTGCTAAAACTTAAAAACTATACTCCAAAACCAGGAACATTATGCATATAAACATTTTCCAACTGAATCCTAAAAGCATTAGTCTATTCATGCTAAGTTGCTTCAGTCATGTCTGACTCTTTGCAACCCTGTGGACTGTAGTCTGCCAGGATCCTCTGTCCATGGAACTCTCCAAGCAAGAATACTGGAGGGGATTGCCATGCTCTGCTCCAGGGGATCTACCTCACCCAGGGATCAAACCTGCGTCTCTTATGTCTCCTGCACTGGCAGGCAGGTTCTTTACACTAGTGCCATTGGGAGTCCGATAAATTATCTACACTTTTGACAAAGTACGTGACCACAAAGGCAATATTAAAACTATCATACACACTAAATTCACTAACTACAGTATAATATAAACTCTAAAGCAATTATAAAAATTTTGCTCCCAGGGAATTTGGGGGAGAATGGATACATGTATATATATGTATGGCTGAGTCCCTTTGCTTACAGCATTGTTAAGCTGCTATACCCTAGTACAAAATAAAAAGTTTAAAAAAAGAAAAATTTTGCTCCCAAACCTCATACTTTTGGAAACTAAGAAAAGACATTTTTTTAAAAATCAATGGATCAAAGAATATCATAATATAAATCACAAAATATTTAGAGCTGAATAATAACAAAAATGTTCTATATGAAAACTTGTGGAACATAGCTGAAGTGGCATTTGTAGTAAAGAGCGTAGCCTTGGAATGTAATCACAGATATATTATATATAGAAGACAGGAATTTTACAAAATAATAAGCTAACCATTTTGCTCAAGAAGTTAAAAAGGACAACAAAAATTTTTAAGTAGAAAGCAGGAATTCTTTTTTAAAAATTAGCTGTAATTATAAACAAAGGCACCTTGTAGAGAAGCCTGTTAATAAAATAACAATAGAACTGTGGCTATAGCCAAACAAGAAAACTATGAGAATAATGTAGGAGCCAATCAAGCAGGAAAAAAGATAATTTAAAGCCGGTCAAGTGAAGAAGGAAGTTAGGCATATTCCAACAAGGAGTGTAGAATTTCATTCCCCTAAATCAGGTGATAAAAAATGGAAAGAGATTGCAATCAAAATTGGTGCCCAAAGGGACAAGTGAAGCACTTGTTTATAAATCTTACCCCACCAGAAAGGTTTTGACTGGGCTGCCCATGCCTGCCCAGTCCCTGGCATAGAAAGGGCCCAAGTCTAAGGGAGATTTAGTATGTGCCAATCTATGACTCAGGTAGAACTGGCCTAGAACACAAGTTCCTCAGACCCCAAAGAGGTTTTATTTTTCAGGGGTTTTAACTACCATGGTTAGATAGAATCACTGACTCAATGGATATAAATTTGAGCAAACCCCAGGAGATAGTGGAGAACAAAGGAGCCTGGCGTGCTACAGTGTATGGGGTCACAAAGAGTCAGACATGACTTATCCATAAACAACAGATAACAACATGGATAAACCTCAGGGGGGGAAATCTTTTGAATGAAAAAGGCCAGTGGCAAAAGAATAGTATATACAATATCAGTAAATTTTTTAAGGCAGAAAAAAAATTAATTGGCAGGAGCAGATCTTTGAATGCCAGGTTGATAGACATTTCAGTAGGCAGTGAGAATTGATTGGTGAATGAATGAATCGTCAAAAGATTTTGAGCCAGAAACCGACAGTTGTGCTATAAGAATTATCCAGCAGGTTCTTAAACTGGGGTCCACAGACAAAACTTAGGGGGCTTACGTCCTTGCATGGGGCAGGGGGGTATACTTTTTTATCTTCAGGAAATGGAGTGCTTCCTTCAATTATGAATATAGTCAACAAAGCATAATGGTATTGGCAAGACCTGTGATTTTGTCACCAAGAGAAATCACAGATATTTTCATGTCACATTACCTCATCACACTTTGAAATTAAACCAGGCATTAGATCTGCTACTGGACCTCATGACTTAATGAGCTAATAAAGAAGTATATACAACACAAGTCTGATTTTTTAAACATTTAAAAAATGCATTTCAATATAAACATTTCTTTGCAATTCTATGTGCTTCATTTATACATTAAAAAAACAAAAACAAAAACGATTCTGAGAATGTCCATCAGCTTCACCAGACTGCAAAAAGGGTCCATGATTGCAAAAAAAAAAAAAAAAAAAAGTGAAAACTAAGTAAGATGGCTAAGAGGGGAAGGTGGGGCAGATCCTTGGAGGCTGGGAAAAAGTCTGAACCAGTGATAAGAAAGCTGGAATGAGAGGGTGAAAGACAGAAGTTAACTCAGTCCCCCAAGTGTCACTCATTTCCTGCCCAGACCCGGCACCTAGAACAGTGCTTGGAACATGAGGCCACTAAGTCAAATTTTTTAAATGAATGGAAAATGGAAGTGGCATGGAGGCAATTGTGAGGTGGAATATACTGGGCTGGTCCACTGAGTGGGCTTACGAGTGTAGAAGAAAGAAGGGTCAAAGGGGTAGAAGGTGTTGCACGAAAGCTGGGGCATTCAGTGAGGTCTGGCACTGGAGTAGGTGTAGGAGGTTGGAGACTCGCAGTGAGCTACCACAGGGGAAGGATTTATTCATCTTCTGAGCCTCCACATCACCTGGAATCACACACTGATCTTAAGTTTTAATTTCACCCATCTGGTTCTAAATTGCTTTTTTCCTTTATAAATGAGACTCTAGAGCCATTGTCCCAAAGCACATTTGTCAATCTTCCTGAATGTCTTCCACAAAAGCATGTTGGAACGAGGTTTTTCTAGCCCAGAACACTTAATGCAAGGCATGACTTGCCCTATATGATACCACCCAGGCAAGTCTTGGATCAGGGACCAGAATCATAAAATTTAAGAAGAGGCAATTGGCTTTCATAATGATTAATTTTGTGTGTTAGCTTGACTGGATCTTCAAATGCTCAGCTGGTTAAACAAATACTGGCAGAATGGGGACAGTGTACTTTCTGCATGACTGTCTTAGAGCTGGGACATTAGTCTTCGCCTATCTTCAGACATGGACTCAAACTGAAACATCGAAATTACACCATCAGCTCTCCTGGTTCTCAGGCCTTCAGCCTCAGACTAGAAGTACAGCATTGGTTCTCCTGGGTTTCTAGCTTGTCAAAAACAGCAGATCCTGGGACTTCTCAGCCTTCATAACCACATGAGCCAATTCCTCACAATAACTCCAACTATATATATATATATATATATGCTCTAAACATCCACATAAAAATGTTACATACCATAAGTTCAGAGGAAAACTGCTTCTTTTGCTTTACTTTAATTCATTAGAGCAGCAAAAGAACATTAAGAAACATGAGGTGATGCATTGCAGTGGGATTTAAATTTGGTTCAAACAGTGAAGGTGAGGACTGCTTTAGAAGAGAGCAGGAATTAAGGTCATCTGGGGCATATGCTCACAAACACACATTCACCTGTTCCACTTCCTCCTTAACCATTCTTCACGACCTCTGGCAATTTGGCTTCCACCGTGAGGCTCCATTATTAGACCTTTACTCCTGGTCATCTCTAGTCTCTCTCCAAACTCCAACCATTCCCATTCACTAATGATGTACATTTCTAGCCTTAAGCTTCCAAAAATAATGGAATCATAGACAGATGATAACTACAGTCTCCATTTCACAGGTTAAAAACAACAACAACAACCACCTGAGGATCCAGGAAGTCTAGAGATGTGTTCAGTTTCATGTACCTGCTGGTAATTAGAGCTGAGACTAAGAAGTCAGGTTTCCTAAATATTAGTTTAACATTCCTTGGGATAACCCAGTTGTCCCTCTGGTCTATGAGCAACTATGAACTATCTCCAATTGGATATGCTTTGTTCAACTCAAAGACTTCAAGCTGCAACATGCAGTCAGAAAGACAGCAGTAGCTTGTAAAAATGCTGAGTCTTAAATGGAAAACTGGGGAAAAGTATGTGTCATATAAGATAGTCAAAGGGTTAATATCCTCCATTTGTAAGACAGCATTCTGTCCATTTGACTTATATTTATTGAGAATTTACTAGCTGCTTGACTGTGGTAGACACTATGAATATCATGGTGAGTAAAAATAGCATGGTTTTTACTTGCATGGGATTTACCATCTAGTAGGCAGAGACAGACTCATCAGAAATCATTGTTGCGGAAGGCAGTCACATGCAGCTTCCTGCCTCCTGCCTGGAAGGGTTGCCCTGGGCCTGGAACACTTCCTTACAAAGAGAGAAAAAGCCCTACAGCCTGTACCAGCCATACTTCTTTGTTTTGGAACATCTTTCCCTGTTCTAGGTTTGATGTGTACTTTTTTGTTCTGCTTGGGCATCTGGCTCATTGGCCCTCAGGCATGTCCCCACCTTTTTGAATTTCAAACCCATATGCGGGAGAGGGTGTCCTTCACCTGCAGCAGAAAAGGGGTCCATGCACCATCTCCCTGTCTTACTCTGGGCTGTGGAGTGAGACCCGCTGACCACAGGGGATGGATGCTGGCTCTTAAAGCTGCTCTTGCTCTGTCTCTTTACGGGGGGAAAGCGTTGTTCCATCCAGAGCCTGTGTAAGTTCTCTCTTTCTTGGTGACCCTGACACCTGCAAACCATGCAGTGGGTTGACACCCTGGTACCGCTGCTCCTGGTGGGAGGCAACAGGTGTCACTTGCTCCACAACTGCCATAATGAAACCACAGCTGAAGGAAAGAAAAGACCACTGAGGGAGCATGTAACTGAAGGGTGGATGTGACTGAGCTGAGAATGGAAGTATAAACCAGAACTAGTTAGGGAAAAATAAAAGAGAGGCAGACACTACCCTGTCCCTTAGGCAAAGGCAAAGGAAATTATGTGCAACTGGCCCATGGCAGGAGGAAATATATTTAAAAAACTGGAGGTTTCCCTGGTGGGCCAATGGCTAAGATTCCACATTCCCAATGCAAGGGGTCCAGGTTCAATCCCTGGGCAGGGAACTAGATCCCACACGCCACAACTAAGCGTTTGCACACCGCAACTAAAGATCCCGTATGCCACAACTAAGACCCAGTCCAGCCAAATTAACCAATTTAAAGAAAGCCGGTGTGCCCTCGGGGCATAAAGTAAGAAGAAGGATGAGACTAAAAGAGGTAGAGAAAGGAAGGTTGGGACCAGACAGAGCAGGACCTTTTAGGTTATATTGAGGATTTGAGTCTATATCGGTTGAGAAATGGCTGGCACAGAAGTGTGTGTTAAGGACGGGGCTGACACAGTGAGATTTGTCTTTTGAAAAGAGGAGGGTGGCAGCGATGGGAAAATGGATCGGAAAGGAAGAAAGTGAGACCACTGCCCATGTCCAGGAGAGAGGCAAGGGTAGCTTAGGCCAGTGGTTCTCAAACTGAGAAATTTTACCCCTTAGAAAACACTTGGCAATGTCTGGAGACATTTTTGGGTGTTCCACTATGTGTGGAGGGATGTCACTGGCATTTAGTGGGTGAAGATCAGGGATGTTACTAAATTATGACATACAGAACTGACCCCACAACAAAGGATTATCTGGCCTGAAATACAAATAGTGCCAAAGACCGGGAAACCCTTGCTCAGACTGTGGTGGTGGTGAAGATAGAGTACATATTGCAGAGATAATTAAGATGTTAATATCCACAGTAATTAGTGGCTGATTATGAGGAATGAGGGAAAGATTATCTAAGATAACCCTCAGGTTGCTGGCTTGCCCAAGTGGATGAGCAGGAGTGGCATCCACTGAAATAAGAAAATTTTGGAGGTGGTGATGATCTGGTAGTAGAAGATAAGGAATTCAGCTTGAAGCCTCATAAACTGAGATGCCTTTTAAAACATCCAAAGAAGTCAAACAGCCAGTTCTCTAAGTCTACAGTTCAAGGTGGGAATCCTGAGCAGGAAACATGTATTGAAGGGGCTTTTGTGACTAGAAGAGAAGGTGTGGGCATGGATGAGATTACCTAAGAAGGGAGTACAGAGTGAGGAGAAAAGAGGGCCCAGGACTACTTGTTGAGAAACTCCTGGGAGAAGAGCACAAACTAGTAAAAAGCTTCGAGGAGGTGGGAACAAAACCAGGGCATGTCACATCCCAGAAGCTTCAAAAAGGCTTATTTTCCCCACAGCTTTTCCAACATGGAGTATCATTGATCTTTTTTGGTGGTGGTGTTATATTCATTAGTTTGTTGTATTTTTAGATTTCATATATAAGTGATATCAACAGTACTTTGTTTCTCTCAGACTTACTTCCCTAGCCACAATGCTCTCCAAGTCCATCCACGTTGCTGCAAATGGCAAAATTTTGTTCTTTTTATGGGTAATACACCACACCCATACGCATCACAGTTTCCTTAACCATTCACTTGCCGAAGGGCACTGAGGTAGCTTCCATATCTTGGTTATTATAAGTAGTGCTGCTATGAACATTGGGGTGCATGTATCCTTTCCAACTCAGGGGAACTGCTGGATCTTATGGTAGCTTTATTTTTAGCTTTTTTGAAGAACCTCCATACTGTTTTCCACAGTAGCTGCACTAGTTTACATTCCTATCAGCCATGTATGAGGGTTCCCCTTTCTCCACAGCCTCACCAACATTTGTTTTTGTGCTCTTGTTGATGAAAGTCATTCACAGATAGTTTCAGCTTTGCTATTACTTGGCTTAAAAAGTCTAATTTAAAGATATCAAAGTTTTAGGCCCAGGAAACTCTTCTCAGCTGCTGGGAAACCCTAGGGGATGTTAAGGTCAGTTATTCATCCCTTCGAGCCAGTGTTGACCCCAGGTGTAGGGGCAGCATCAGCAGCTGTTTGTGGGTTTATGACCCCCTGGGTGCAGAGAGTCCTTCATCTTTCAGTCCTAAGCCTTGTGTTTCATTGACGCACAGCTTTCAATGAAAAGAAGCCTTGCAATTCAGCAAGTATTTACTGAATGCCCCACTCTAGACTCTGTTCAAATCCTGTTCAACAGTCCATGTCCATCAGACTTAGGTGAATGACTGGTGCCCTTGCATGCTCTGTGTGTGTGTGCACCCACAGACACACACCCAGCTTGGGACCCTCGTCTTTGGGCTCAAAAGTCTCAAAAAACAGGGGTACTGTTCTCTGAAGGACCTTGTCTCATGAAGGGTTTGGCCCTACCTGCACAGGACAGAAAACTAGTGGCGCCCAGGACCTAGCTCCCAAGGACACTGTCGAGGTCTCAGCAATTCCTTTCAAAAATTCAGGAGCCACAAAGAGGGATGATTCAACAGAAGCCTGCTTATTATGCATCTTGCTGGGATCATTCCAAGAGTCCTTGGGGGTCACTCAGAGGGGCCACAAGGCTACCTGCTGGTGCATTAAAAACAGACTCCTGGGGCATGTGAATGGCTGCATCTTTGTCACTTTTCCTATTTGGCCTCTTCTAAGAAGTGCTTGGACTGAATTTTGGCCTATAAAATGCAGTGAGGGGAGAGCATTGCTCAGTACCTAGTGACAATGTCCCTGGGCATAGTGAAGGCAGTTCTGCTAAACTAAGAGGGAAGGACTCTGATTACTTTGCTCTCCTGGTCCAAGTGACCCAGGGGCCAGTCTGCTTACCTGTCTCACCCTCACCATTACAGGTGTCCTCGACGTCGTGGAAAGATGGCGCACACCCACAGAGTGCCTAGTCTCTGCCCTGCCCTGACCCCACTTCCCCTCTACTGAGGCTTGGCGTAATAGTGAAGGAAACTAACAGATAAGTCAAAAGGCTCTTGGCCTTGACATCAAAAGAGGGCAGCACGTAGAAGACATCACCCCCGCCCCACTTTCCCCAGGTAGGCCCGGGCGGGATCGCTAGTGAAGAGCCAAGGCCCCGCTGCGGTTCCCAAACCTCCCCGCCCCCATTCCGCATGATAGTGAACTAGAAGAGGGAAGGTGAAGAGGTGCTTGGCCAGGACCAGCGGGCGGGCCTAGGACACGGAAGCCCCGCCCCGCCCCGCCCTCGCCCAGCCTCCGCAGGAGCTCCTGGCGCTCTGGCTGCCGGCTAGCACTGCGGCAGCGCCAGCCGCCTTCCTCCGGTCGTCTACGCACAGGTGAGGAGAGGACCCCGCGTCTGAGCCGCTGCAGGAGTGGGAAGCTTCGCGGGGCTGAAATCTGGAAGGGAAGAAAACGGAATCGAAATCCTCAGGGGGCCGGAGGGAGGGACAGAAGTACGCGTGCCCCACGTCCTCGGGCCGTGGGGAGGTGATCCATGCGGCCCCCGGAGAGGTGGACGCGTCTTTAACCGAGCGCTTCTTCGGGTCCAAACGAGCGCCGGGAGCTTGTATGCCTTGACTGTTGTGGGGATTCAGTCCAGAGTGGGGCCTCCTAGATCCTGGGGCGCTGGATGCCGGGGACCCGACATCCTCTTGCAATGGTCGCCAGCCAGCAGCGACAGATACTCGTCCTGGATCTTGAAAGGGCGACCTCGGGCTCGCAAGCCGCGAACACACAAAGAAACCTCCCTTGCTGGCGTGCTTTGAAAAACAGCCCTGTCTCAGACTGTGAATGTTGATAATAGGCTGAAGATTTGTTCTGCCCCAGAAGGTGTGTACAGGTGGGAAAATCTGCAAGAGAAGCTCGACTTCTTCGAAAATTTTTTGAATTTAAATTTTCAGCAAGTCCGTTCTTCCTTTTTGCATGGGGGGGAGGTGGGGGTTGGCGAGAGATGACTCTAGAATATAAGCCCAGCTTTGGGTCTGCCTGGGAAATTCTAGGTTCATTTGGCCCCCAGAAGGCTTTCCTTTGGAAAAAGTGAAGTGGGTTTGTGCTTTAACGCGGTGCAAGTTTTCGGAACTTCTTAAGTCAGGGACCAAGTTCGCGCAGTCATTCTATGTTCTCTCACCTGCAGCTGGAAGGAGAGATGTTCACGGTGCTGACCCGCCAACCTTGCGAGCAAGCAGGTCAGTATCACTCAGCAGGCAGCGAGTATGATTTTGTCACATCACGCAAGAATCCCAGCTTCAGCCCACAGTCTCTTTCATCCACGTCCCCAGCAAATGACGGTTTAACTTCTTTGGTGGAAGACATTCTCCACCGGGCTTTTACCACCGGCATTCCACAGATAAAAGTAATTCTTTTCGTCAAAGCGACACAAAACCAGGACTAGCATACTTGTTTCACTTAAATGGTTTTTCCGGTTTGCATAATCCATTAATTTGGCCCTTGTGGTTTCCCTTACCCAGCTGTGTGTAAGGTCTGCTTTAGAATATTGTTGATTTTGTGATGAACTGTAAAGTACTTGGAGCTTGCCTCT
The DNA here is from genome assembly GCF_014754425.2 of Oryx dammah. Lineage (NCBI taxonomy): Eukaryota > Metazoa > Chordata > Mammalia > Artiodactyla > Bovidae > Oryx > Oryx dammah. The sequence continues at coordinate 47,048,953 of NW_024070193.1, read as the reverse complement.
CTTTCCATTCAAGTTACTGCTGGCCTGGCGCCTACAGCATCCCTTCCCCCTCCGCCCGCCTCCCGCCCCCCACCCCGCCCCCGCGGTCAGCGTTGTTACCACCTTTTACTGCAGGCACATGGGTAGAATTTGCACACACACGCACACACACATACAGACACACTTCGGAGCTTGTCCTGCCTGCCTCTGGAGCACATTTTGCAGTTGCTCTGTGTGGAAGCCTAGAAGGCTCTGGCCTCTCCACTCTTGGGAGGCACCTGGTAATTACAGTGTTTGTCCAGCCCTAATGACAGCACAGCTCTAGGCTGCAGTTCCCTAAATGAATGAGACCTGGTCTAGTCCACTTTGGTCTACGATAGGCTTTTCTGCTGGAGCAAGGGTTTGCTTAAAGTAATCACAGCTTTTTACCTGAAAACTGCTGAAGCGCAGAAGACTTAGGAGGCTAGGCTCGTGGCTGTGGTCAGGAGACTGCTTACGTATCACCCCCAGTTCCGCCCCATGGACAGATGTTCTTTAGTGGGGCCCCTAAATTGGTATTCAAAACACTTTGATAGTTTAACACATATACTGTAACATCACACATGCAGACTAACTTGTTACATTCCTTCCAAAGGACAAGTCTAACTTGGCAGATTAAACTTCTACCTTGTCTTGTATATAACTGACCTGGCATACACACTGTTTAACAGTTGATGCAAAAATTTGCCTCTGTGGATAAAACGGTTTCTGTCTGGGTCATATCCTTTGATCTGGAATCACAGAAAAGTGAGCCAAGACCCCTTCAGAGGCTCTGAAGGTTAACTCCACAGTAGCTGGCCTCCCTCCAGGTGCTATGACAAACGATTCCGCAGTGAGTAACTTGGTGTACAAGTCATTTAACACACTTGGGACCAGTTCTGTGGAATAAATTCCCAGAAGTGGGATTGTGAGGCAGATTGTATACACACTTGCAATTTTGATAGATGCTGACAAATTCCCCTCCAGTTCACTTCCAGTGACAAGGTAGGAAAACTAAGGCACCTTGGACATCAGGATGTGTCTGTGGCAGTATGGATACTGCAGGGGAGTCAGGTAAGGTAGTTAAGAGTTGGCTCTTCTGAGATATTGAGACCCACTGCATGACTGACCTCCCCAAGTAAAGAGCACTGTGATGTGACTGGATATTGAGGCTGAATCTAACTCTATATGGTAGTAAATACATGCTCTTTTTTTTTCTTCCAAGAAAATATCTCCTAGAAATAATATAAACAATAGCTTATGATGCTCTAAAAGTAGATGTTCCAGAATAGGACAGGTCTACCCCATTGCTGTTCAACAGAACTTTCTGTGATGGTAGAAATGTTCTGTAATTACACTGTCCAATATGGTAGCCACTTTTGATTATTGAACACTTAGAAAGTGGCTAGTACAACTGAGAAACTGAATTTTTAAATTTTATTTACTTTTAATTAATTTAGATACTCAATTGGTGAGACATATTTGGATTCTCTGAATTCACTGATCCTCCTGTTATGCTAGTGTTTATCATAGTTCAGCCATTTGAGTGTCACCACTTATGTTTATGCTATAATAGTTCTACCAAGACTATTATTTAGTCAATATTTTACTTTAATGTCTTTTTATCTTTAAAAAAAATTAGGTATAAGTTATATATATAGTGATAGGTAGTGGTGGTGGTGGTGGTGGTTTAGTCGCTCAGTCGTGTCCGACTCTTTGCAACCACATGGACGGTAGCCCACCAGGCTCCTCTGTCCATGGGATTTCCCAGGCAAGAATACTGGGGTGGGTTGCCATGCCCTCCTCCAGGGGATCTTGGAACCCAGGGATCGAACTCGGGTCTCCACATTGCAGGTGGATTCTTTATGCTGGTAAATGCAGGAGACCCACGTTTGATTCCTGGGTCAGGAAGATCCCCTGGAAAAGGGATAGGTTACCCACACCAGTGTTCTTGGGCTTCCCTTGTGGCTCAGACGGTAAAGAATCTGCCTGCAATGTGGGAGACCTGGGTCTGACACGACTGGGTGACTTTCACTTCTTTCATATACAGTGAAATGGATAGGTCTTAAGTTGTGTCCCTAAATTTGGTATTCTCGCCTTCTGGAAGGATTATGTTTTTAGAAAATGGACAATTTATAAGAATATTTTTTAAGGGAAATTGTATCTAAAGGAGCTGGTTTGCTGTGATTTTCAGTTTTTTTCCAAAGGACCTTGGAAAGTTTGATAAATTTTGAAAAATGCATAAACTCATATACCCCACAATCCTATTTAGATATAAGAGCATTTTCATTTCCCTAGAACGTACCTGCCCCAAACCCCTGTGCAATCACTGTTCTGATTTCTATCACCTGCCTGTTTTAGAGCTTAACATAAATGGAATCATTTCAGAAAGTTTCTTTCCTTCTTTTCTTTTTTTAAAAATAAACATATTTGCTACTTTATTTATGAAATTTTCATTAGCCCGCACTGGTATGTTAAGTCCCAAGTAAATATTTGCTCATAATCATCTGGTTAGGAAATATTAGCTTAAATTTAATAAGTAGAAATAGTCCATTATATATATTATATATTATCATATAATACATACAATTATCTTTACTTAGAGGCTATATATTTAGTTGATAACTCATATGCTACATTTTTTCTTTTGCATTTACATGTTATGATTAAAATATAAAATATAAACCCCAGAGATTATATGACCCCTTTGGGAGGGAACATGTGGATTGAGGTCTACTTACTCTTCATTTGTAAAGATGTCTATGTCTTTACTATAGACACAGGGAAAATGACTGAGATTGAATTCTTACTGGGCACCCACACATCTTTGGAATTCAGACACATTACCATTTGTTTGACAATGTCATCACGTACTAAACTTTATAATCATTGATTGTATCTGAAATACAATAGGAATTTCTTATTTATCTGAGGTTATTTTTAAATGGAATATTATATCACCTGCTTTAATAGAAAACTCATAATTTTCAAATGTACCTTGAAATAAATGTTGTTGGAAATCATCTCAGGGACAACCAGTAATATGCATAACACACTTTGGGAAATACCAGAGAGCAAGACTATGCACACCCTCCTTGCAAACGCTGTTTTAGTCCACTCTTTGGAGGAAAGATACTCAAATGGGTATTTGAGCCCAGTTGTAGTTCTAAATGTTTGGGTCTCAAAAAAGCCAGAGGAAGTGACTTATGCATGCATCTAAGCACCCAATTCAGCACCCAATTCACAGATTCTACGAAGAAGGGCAGGGCCCTGTTTCTGATTCCCCCTCATGTGTCTTCTGGGTTTCCTCATTTTAGGCCTCAAGGTCCTCTCCCGAACTCCAGCCATCATCGCCTTGGTGGTCTTGTTTTTGAGCATTGTGGTGCTTATGGCTATCACACTCATCCAGACACACCAGAAAGAGGTCCTCTTTCCAGGACCAAAGGTAGGTGTGAAGGGGTTGGCACTGAAGGGAAGAAATGGTCTCTGGCATCAGTGACTCTCAAGCTATGAGTTAGAAGAGAAGAAAATTCTTGCCCTTCCTCACCTCCAGCTGGAGCCAGGGAAAGGTGGGGTAAGGCCCAGGGAGAAAGACTGGACATGCTAGGTTTGTGGTGTCTGAGGTGACAGACTGATAGTGGTGACACCTTCTCCTAGGATGATGTGGTCTTGCTTTGACTCCTGACTGTTGGAACCAAAGCCAGACTTTGTTGCCAAGAATTATGGATGGCTACCAAAGATTTACCAGCTTGTCAGTCTCCCCAGATGGCCCAACCCTGCTCATGAGTGGAGACCAGGAGACTCAGGCTCTTCTTCTGGCCTAGCCTGGGTAAACAAAACCAAGGACCTGAAAAGTCTCCTTGATGGGTGCTGTGCTACCTCTCTTGAGTCTAGAAGTATGCCATGATCCCTCTGACTCCTCTCCCCACTGAAATTACTCAGGACCTTATGCTAAGTTCCAGAGACCTCTGTCAGCCCTTGATAAAACCATCCCCAAATGGATGGACTCTGGTAGACAGAACTGTACACAGCCCTCTGCCTTGGCTGTAAGGGTGACAGGAGGTGATCCCCTGAGGGACTATCAAGTGAAAGGTGAAGAGAATCAGTGAGTCCTTCAATTATTTTGAGTAGAAGTCAGCAAACTTCCTCCATAAAGAGCGAGACAGTACGTATTTTAGGTTTTGAGAACCACTTATAGTCTCTATTGGATATCTTCTTTTCTTTTTCTCTTCTTATGACTCTTTAAAGCTATGAAAACCACTCTTAGATGGAGGGCCATAGGAACCATGTTATTTGAATCTCATTTAGTATTTATCTTTGACCTTGGGTCTTTTCTATATCTTCCTGCTGTTAGGGATTGTTCATAGGCTATATTTGATATAGAGGTTTTTAAAAGATAAAAAGAACCATTTTTGTCTTGACTCTCTGGTTGAGTTTGATCTACCATCCAGAGTCCACTTTGCTAAAGGATTAGAGGAAAATCTGTGTCTTTCTTTCTGTCTGTCTGCCTTTAAATTAATTAATTAAATTTTTTCTGGCTGCAAAAAGAAGCTTGTGGGATCTTAATTCCCCAACTAGGGATCCAACCCAGGGCCCCAGCAGTAAGAATGCTGAGTCCTAACCACTGGACTGCCAGAGAATTTCCTAAAATCTTTCCTAGATAATAGAACTTTGTTCTTTTATATTTTACTTAAGAATCTCATCCTCCCATGAATAACGTGAATAAAAAAGAAAAAGAAAAGCCTCATGCAGCTGTGCAGTGGTGAGAGGAAAACAAATTATCTGGCTGTCCAAAGACATTAGCTAAGGCCTAGAGAAGCTGTTTTCCCAAGCTCCAGGCACTGCCTTCTATAAACTGTATAAAATCAGGAGTGCAACTAGAGGAAATACCATCTCCTTACTCTTTGTAAATTGCTAGTCAGTTGAGTGAGCATTTTTCCCTGAATTATCTCACTGAAATCTTGTGCCAACTATGGAAGAGGACAAGGCCTGTCACCACCATTTTGCAAGTGAGGAAACATAGGTTTGCTCAGTGGATGAGCAACATTCCTTTGCCCACCGCCAGGGCTCTCTTCATTTACTTCCAACTGTTCCTTGATCCTAAGTTCTGAACAGGAAGCCCAGGAGGAGATACTGGCCTCTGATAGGAAAACATGTCCTCCCTTGCACAGGAAGGGAGGAGGGGAGGACGGGCACAGAGACAGGAAGGTGCTGAATTGCAGGAGCAACTTGGGGGGCAAGTAACCATTCTTAGACCCTAGTGCCACCCTGTGAGTGCATGATCAGTTGCTTCAGTCATGTCTGACTCTGCAACCCTATGGGCCATACCCCACCAGGCTCCTCTGTCCATGGGATTTCCCAGGCAAGAGTACTGGAGAGGGGTTCCATTTCCTCCTCCAGGGGATCTTCCCAACCCAGGGATCGAACCCATGTCTCTTGCATCTCCTGCACTGGCAGGCAGGTTCTTTACCACTAACGCCACCTGGGAAGCCCATCACCACCCTTAGACCCCATAAATCAAAGGAACCAGCTCTAGCTGCACTCTGGGTACACTTCTCCATGGGACAAGGGAATGTGCCCACCAAGAGCCATGCTTCCCCTTCTAGAACATGCCTAGGAGCCCAGAACCCAGGGTCTGTGTGGGCCTTCCCCTGAGAGTAGACCTCGCCACTGATCTGAGGGGTGGCAAAGGGGCAGCTGCTTGCAGGGAGACTAGACAGAGCATGGGCATGGTCTACAGTCTGAGCTAGCCCACCTTCTACAGTCAATGTACAGGTGCATGAGGCTGTTCACACTGTGGATTTGCCTGTGGATGAGAAGAAGACAGGTGGCGGGGGGGGTGGGCAGGACAGGGCAGAAGTTTTCCTTTATAAAAAAGTGTCCCTTGGGCCCTTCAAATGTGAGGGATAGGCTGGGTAAGACAGTTGTTTGGGGAGATGAGAGGTAAGTTCAAAAGGGAGGGACATGGAGAAATTAGAAGACCTGAAGAGTAAACTGAGTAGAGAAAAGTGGGTCCCCAAGCAGTGTGGAGGGTGCTATTGAAGGAGACCATGTTTAGTTCCACTGTTCAGAGGGGCTTCCCTAGTCAAACATGCCTGTGCAAGATAGTCATCTGGGGGTGACCCCAGGAAGCACTGTGCAGGATGGAAGTGAGACAGAAGGGAAGGGGCTTCTGTCCCAGTGGAGGGGCTGATACCCAGCAGGATACCACTGTGGGCAGCTGGGACTGCCCTGGGAGCCAGTGCAGAACTCACCTCAGGGATGAAATCTGTCACAGGCATACAGAACACCTGGCTCGGTCATCCGAGTCCAGGGCGTGTTTACACACCAGCTTCCATTAGTCATCGGCTGAGGGCTGCTCCCTGGGGGACATAAGCTCTTTAGTATTTCTGGCATATTGTGAGCTTAGGTTGGCTGGGCCAATGGAGACGGCCTTCAGGCAGGTAGAAAGTGCATACATAAGTGGACATCACAGGGGTGAGGGAACCCTGTGACTGTCACCCCGTAGGTAGACTATTTTCATTCCGACTTTGAAAACGAGAAAACAGAGGAACAGAAAGGGCAAATAGCTTCCTGCGATTACACAGATTAGAAATAACATAATTGGCATAGAAGGAAGAAAAAAAGCAGAGAACAAAGGCCTTAGGCAAGAGTTTGGAAGGATTGGTATGTATATCCGCATTAGCAGACACAGTTCAGAGAGGGGATTTTTAATTTCTTCAGCCCCGGCTGTAGGAGAATGAGTTGTATGACATTGGAATATTGGCTCAGGGGCTCATCCTGTTTCACTGAGAGAGTTAGGTGTGAGAAAAGACAGATGTTGTGGCCAGCTGAAGTGGAGTCGAATGACAGCTTGGAAGGGGGCCCTTCACATGCAGCTTTTCTCAGGCTGTCCAGAGACCTGTCCTTCTGTTGTGCAATGTGTGCTGGGGGTGGGAAGGGCAGTGTGGAGGTGGAGGCAGTGAATATTAAAAAAAATGAAAAAATATATAAAGTTTTCATTGTCTGTGTTTTCATACCTTGCCTCATCTTGCCTTTGTGTGCAGCTGGTGGTTCTGAGGGGCCAGCTCCATGGTGGTCTGCCTATATAGGGGGCCCTGGAATGTTCCTCAAGACCCATATGAGAAGTCAAGATATCTGGCTATTAAATCCAATGTTGGCCCACCTGACCTTGTTTTATCTAAGTGTTCCATTCAGTTCAGTTCAGTTGCTCAGTCATGTCCAACTCTTTGTGACCCCATGGACTGCAGCACGCCAGCCCTCCCTGTCCATCACCAACTCCCAGAGTTCACCCAAACTCATGTCCATTGAGTCAGTGATGCCATCCAACCATCTCCTCCTCTGTCGTCCCCTTCTCCTCCTGCCTTCAATCTTTCCCAGCATCAGGGTCTTTTCAAATGAGTCATCTCTTTGCATCAGGTGGCCAAAGTATTGGAGTTTCAGCTTTAATATCAGTCCTTCCAGTGAACACTCAGGACTGATCTCATACAGTGGAACTATTAAAATTTAGGCAGTGATGGAAATATCCCCAGTCCCTTTATCATTGTTACTGGTTTGACCTGCTCTATCAGCTTGAAGAGTAAGCATGACAACGTTGCCTTTGTTTTTCACCCACCCTGGCGCTTTATTATCATCAAGTCTGATACCTGCCTCTTGAGGCTCTACCCTCCCAACGCCATCACAGTTGCTGAGAAGCCCTGAAGCCTCTCAGTCCCATCTGATCAATATCCCAGTGCCTCTGCCACTGTCGCTTGCACCAACATGGTGCCGCTGTTGAAGAAGGGCATGCAGAGTTCCAGGTTTCAGGGATAGTGCTTTTCTCCCGTGACCTCTCAGGCCACATTAGAGCCCAGGTTGGGTCACACAACTCTCCAAATCACAACAACTGGACTGGGCTCTGTTAAAACCATCTCTTTCTAACCCTCATCCATTCTCAGTCATCAGCCTGGGTATCAGGTGCCCTGTGGCCCACCCTGGTTTCCCTCTTGGAAAACAAGAGTTGGGTAATTGGTTTCTTCCTTTCTAGAGAGCCCTGGCTCTTTATACACATTGGTCATTCTCCTCTCCACCCAGATCTGCACACCACTTAACTAAGAGTTTGCTTTCAAGGGTCTTTTGTCTGAACAAAGTCTGCCATACCATACCAGGCACCTTCTTACTAATCAGTCACCCTGTTAAGACTTGTTTTTCTTCAAGAAATATCATATATTAATGCATCTCTATGGAACCTAGAAAGATGGTACTGCTGAACCTATCTGCAAGGCAGCAATGGAGACACGGACACAGAGAACAGATTTGTGAGCACAGAGTGGGAAGGAGAGGGTGGGACGAATGGAGAGAGTAGCAAGGAAACATATACATTACCATAGGTAAAGTAGAGAGCCAGCAGGAATTGGCCGTATGACTCAGGGAACTCAAACTGGGGCTCTGTGACAACCTAGAGAGGTGGGATGGGGTAGGAGGTGGGAAAGAGGTTCAAGAGGGATAGGACATATATATACCTACGGGTGATTCATGCTGACGTATGGCAGAAACCAATTCAATATTGTAAAGCAATTATCCTTCAATTAAAAATACATGTTTAAAAAGACTTGTTTTCAAGATGAATATGAAGATCAGCTTTTCAAACAATCTTGAAAAAGAAGAACAAATTTAGAGTATTCACATTTCTTGATTTCAAAACTTACTACAAAGCTATAATAAATGTACCAGTGTTCAGTTCAAAAAAAATAAATAAATAAAAAGACTTGTTTTTCTTGGAACTCAGGGAAAGTATAGGGGCTATGGGTACAGGTTTGAGAGTCAGACCCCAGCTTGATCCCAAGTCTGTGACCTTGACTAATTATTTACCTCTGTGAGCCTCATTTTTCCCATCTGTCAAGTGGGGATGATGATAACACCTGCCTTATAAATGCGACACTAAGGCCCTTTCTGCACTGCCTGACATATTATAAGGGTTCAGCAAATGTTTATTACTATCCCTATTCTATTATAGTAAGAGTAATGATGATGATGATGATAAACATATCTAAGAAAGCTGATCATGTGATCTTTGCTTTTGCTTTTCCTAGAAGCTCACACAGTCCATGACCATGGGTTAATATGGAAGACTGTTTCTTTTTGGTTGACCCACTGAGTGTGTCTTCAGTTCTGCATCAGGCCATGTTTTTGTTTTTGTTTTTTTTCTGACAGTGCACTAAACAGAGGGTGACTTGCTGCTTTTCACCCAAACATCACCCACTTCATTGAACTGAATGAAATTCATTCTCCTCTTACACCTTCCTCCATGGAACCATATTGAGTTGCACTGATCTAGGCAAATGAACTCTGAAAACTGGTTAAAGACCAATTTTTCCACTTTTGAAAATGACAGTGAAAGATGGTGGGGTGAGGGTGGGTTGTGTTAGTAAGAAGTAGCCCTGGGCCTCAAGGCTGCTGTCAGTACATCAGCAGGTACACAAGGGGCCACCATTTCTCCTGCAAATCTCAGAGCAAAGTCGCTGGAGGCACCCACTGTGGTGAAAACTAAATCCCATTTTTCTGGAGTTACAAATGAAAATGGACATTCTTCTTTCTTTCTGATCTTGGCCCAGGAACCCTAAGCGTTCTTCATGAAGGGTTGGAATAAAGAAGATTTGGGGGTAGACAGTGTGGTATCCTCTGGAGTGGTTGCCTTCTTACGCTCGCTCTCCTATCAGTACCTGGCCTGGAGGGGCCGGTGGAGGGGTAGTGAGCAGGTTGGCAGCAGAGGGAAGGAAAGCAAGCACTGACACGGAGGCTCAGACCTCTGGAGTGCCTGATTTCCTTCAGTTTCAACCTGTGCTTTAATCTCATGGGGAGCCTCTGCCTGGAACAGATTGTGAACAATGCCTCCCTTGTTTGCCATAGAAGGGTGTCATGTCAGGATCTCAAGCAATACGCGTCATCAGACTGAAGAGCCAAGTTGAAGAGGCTGTTCAAGTTCAAATACCAGTGTACACAGGGGGTTCTAAGTCTTAATAGAATGGAGGAGCTGGAGTAACACTTTTTTATTTGCTCCTATTTCAAATGAAGCAGGTGTTCATGGCAGAGTTTAGAATCAGGGGATTGGTTAAATGAATCACTGTACATCTCACAGTCAATGTGATGACTGTCTTAAAAATCATGATGTCAGCATTTTTACTGATGGGGAGAGATGTTCTTGATATACTGTTTTAGTAAGAAAAGAGCATTGGAGAAGCTTCTCTGTAGTATAATCCTGTGTTGATTTAAAAACATATGAAACGTAAGTGTATATGCAGTTGTATGCACAGAAGACTATTGGAAAAGATATACAACAAGGTGTCAAAACAGTAGTTGGGTTTGAAGAGTGTTATTCACTTTTCTTTCCTCTTTTTCTTGCTTTGTAATTTTATTTATTTTTCTTACTGGTTTTTCTATGTAGCCTGTATTTATTGAACAGCCAGTAAGCATCAGGCAGATGGTCTCCTATTTACTTCTGAAAGGAAGTTGTCTGAAAATGATGGAATCCAGAGAGGTTAGGTCTCTTACACAATATTGGAAAAGTAGGAATCCATCCGATTTGACCTGCCTCCAGAACCCAACGTCATCTTCCTCTCTGAGACAAGCTAGGCTAACTCAGTGGCAGAGGAATTGGGGAAAAGCTGCAACCCAGAAGCCTGTGATGCCCTGGGCTGACTCCAGCCCAACCAGATACTGACCTCGGTCAGCATAACTCATTCCTGTGCCCCTTGGCTGCTACTGCATGCTCTGTCCTGGGCAGGTCTGGTCCAGGGCCTGGGCTGGGCCACGCCTTCAAGCAAAGCTCTCTGGTAACTGCCTCAAGCTGGGTGAGATGGCTGGCAATACCCTCCTGTCCATTCTTCCACACGAGTCACCAAAGTGAGATGATATATCAACAATCTTTCATATTTTTTTTCCTCCTTAAGTACTTCCTACCATGGTTTCCTATTGGTTGCTTATTCCCAGGCGGATAGTCCTGGAAGTTTGGAGAAGAAATGGTAGCAGGTGACTGACGAGTCATTTTCCTCCTGAGACCCAGGTGGCTTCTGACCTCCCCCACCTCCACCCTGCGGAAGCTGGATGAAGAGAAATCAGGAGATTGTCTTTGCATGCACAATCCTTGGGGTACTCATCTTTAATCTTGGCTGCATATCGGAGTCACCACGGGAGCTTTAAGAACTGTTTGTGCCTGGGTCGATTGACAGAGATTCTGATTTAATGAGTCTCGGGTGTAGCCTCGGCACTGGGAGCTTCAAAAGCTCCTTAAGTGATTTCACTGTGAACCAAGGCTGAGAACTGTGGCCTAGAACACCTGACCCACCTCCGCCCCACCCCTCCCTCCAGTCTACAGAAACAAAGTTGGTTTGGAGAAAATAGATTTTTCTTCTTGGTCAGGTTCTATATAAAGGAAGTGGTGTGGGTTAAACTCTTGGGACGACTCAGGGTTCTCAGTGGTTCTCTGGGAAAAGGGGTCCTCAGAGAGGCTGAGCCTGTAATTAACTCTCTGTTCCCGCTTTTATTCAGTATGGAATTGTACTTGATGCCGGGTCTTCCAGAACCACAATCTACGTGTATCAATGGCCAGCAGAGAAGGCGAATAATACTGGAGTGGTCAGCCAAACCTTCAAATGCAACGTGAAAGGTAAGGCCCAAGGGAAGAAGGGAGAGTCCTAATGTCCTTTGGAGGCCTGCAGAGGTCCTAAAATACTGCCTGGAGGCAAGGAGTGAGCACTGGGCTGGGTGTCAGGGAAATATGAGACGTCTTGTTACCACTGCTACTCTTCAGTACAGTGACCTTAGGCTAGCCCCTTCCCTTCTCTGGATTTCAGATTTCTCATCAGAAAAGGGGAGGCAGGGGTGTCAAGAACTGTGAATGGTGTGATATGGATGCTGGTGAAAGACCCAAAACTCCTGTCAGAAACACAGGAGAGTTTATTGCTCACACAAATGCCCAAGGATCAGCATTTTCTTGTCCTGGTTCTCTGAGCCCCAATTTGCACAGGGTGATGTGTAGAGAGCACCAGATGGTACCTGCTTGCACAGTGGGTTGTATTACCAAAAAGGAACCCTGAGATTAGAGAACGTGAAAGATTTATAATGGGTGCCTGCCTTGCTCTGGAGGGAAACACTATCCATATCTTCTTAGCCTGTTCATTATGCAAATATCCCTGAACAGGTAGTCCAGAACAACAGCAGGGAGTGCCTCTGCTCATAAGACATGCAGAAATGCGAGAAACTCATGGAAAACTATACTCCAATAGGAAAATTATACTCCAGTTGGCTGTGTATGGTGGGAGGGGAGAGTAAAAAGAGAGAGAGATGGACCATCTATAAACAAACAGGCTTGTGTGGCTCTGTTCCAGTAAAGCTTTCTTTATGGACCCTGAAATTCTGAATTTCCAATAATTCTCAAATGTCACAAAATATTATTTAAAAAAATGTTCAACACCATCTAAAAATAATGCACGAATATCTCAGTTCATAGGCTGTATAAAAGAACGTGGTGAACTGTATATGGCTAGGGAGCTGCCAACTCTGAAACAAAAGGTTATCAGTTTCTTTAATGATCCTCCATGCGCTTCCTGCTTCCTCCACAATATATCCTGAATGTTATGTTGACTATTTGCTTGTTCTTTTTTATAGTTTTGTCCTTATGCATTTAGTTTTTCCTGGTTTTGGAAATGGAATCAAGCGCATATTTATACAATCGGAAGCAAACATTTATTCTGTAATTTGCTTTGTTCACTACCACTTGGTTTTTAAAGTCCATCTCTGTTTGTATGAGTACCTGGTTCATTTTTCCCTGTTGAGGGATATTTGTATTTCCCTGGTTACTAATAAGGTTAAGTATCTTTTTATATATTTATGACTATTTCTGTTTCTGTGAAATGCCTGTTCATGACTTTTGCTCATTTTTCTACTGAATTGCTTGACATTTTCCTATTGAGTTGTGGAATTCTTTGTCTTTATTCCGAATATGAATGCTTTGCTATATTATTATTATATTGTTGCTGATATCTCTCACAGTTTACGGTTTGTCTTTTTAGTTTTTCATGATGTCTTTTGATGAATAAAAGTTCTCAATTTTTACGAAGGTACAGGTATCAGTCTTCTCCCTTTTTGTTTGCTCTTTTGTATGTTTTATTTAACAAATCCTTCCCTAACTTGAAGTCATAAAGATATTTTTCTGTCGAAAGTTTTGGACTTCCCTGGCAGTCCAGTGGTTAAGGCTTCATGCTTCCACTACAGGGGTCACAGGTTCAGGCCCTGTGGCACAATCAAAACAAAAAAGTTTCATAATAAATTTGCCTTTTACAATTCAGTCTCTAGTCCACATAATCAAGCCCAGTTAGTGAGTGTCTATGTATGTGCCACCCTCTTGAGAGCACTATGATTTTGGATGTGGTCCAGATCTTCCCAACAAGTGTACAGGATAAGTTACAAGGATACCTTCAGCCTAGAGGATGAGTCAGACTCTGGGCCAGTCACCCCAAGCAACTTCCTTCATTTCCCTCAATAAGCTGCTCAAATAGAATGCTCTCTTGCAGATCGTGGTATAGAAAATGATGGGAAGCAGAATTAGCCTTTCCCGTAGAGAGACCAGGAGTTGTCTCTGGATAACCAGGGTGCATTCTGATCATCTGCCCTTCCATGGAGGGCAGCCAGGAGCTTGCTGACCCTGGGACATAGGTGATACAGTTAGGGTCTTAAGAAGCAGATGCGCAGACAGAGGCTGGGGTGCAAGGGAGTGATGAGTGATCCACACCCGTGGAAAGGAGGCAGAAAGAGGAGGACTGCATAGAAAGAGAAGTCAGATTGCAACTCAGGCGTAGCAGAGCTCCGGCCGATTAGAGGTGTCCTGCACTGGCTATAAATGGTCAGAAATGACTGGATGGTGATTCCTCCTGTCACTGTCAGTTATTGGATGTTGCCAGCTTGGGAAGAAAGTATTGACCAAGACAATTTTCTGCAGCTAAAGAAAACCCCGAGGGAACTAACCTCTGGACACTAAGCACTGTTTGAAGGGGCATCTGCGCGGCACTTCTCTCGGCTCCTCACGACAGGGAACTTCCATGTCGTCTGAGCACTGCTTGCATTGTTACCTGCAGTTCACCAGCAGCAGCAGCCTTTCTGAAACTTCAGCCAGAGATCCCATCTCTGTTCTCCTAACTTCTGAGCTACTTCTTCACTCTGAAGCATGAAACAGGATGCTTTTTTAGGAAAGACAGACCAGCCACTCCAAGCAGAGATGATAATGTAGGATAGTGATTAAGACATCACCCTCATCCCTACTACGAAAGCTCTGGAAACTTATCGGAGCTCTCTGCATCTTGACTCCCTTATCTCTAAAATAAAAAGCATAACAGCAATACCCACCCCACAGGAATGATTTGGATTAAATGATATAATATGTATAAAGCAGGTCCATGGGATTTTTCAGGCAAGAATACTGGGTTGCCATTTCTTCCTTCAGGGGATCTTCCCCAGAGCCTGGCAGGCTACAGTCGATGAGGTCACAAAGAGTCAGACACAACTTAGCAACTGAGCACCAGCACATATAAAGCAGGTAGCAAAGCCCTGGCATACAGCAGGCACTCAATAATTGTTAGCTATTAATTATGTGGCACCACACTTTAGATTCTCAGTGGATATTCTTGCTAAAAGGCTGTTCTAACATAGCTGTAAGATCTGCCTCTACCCCTGGGAGGACAGTTCAACGAAGTCAGTCGTGATGGCCTCAAACTGTAGAAAGAGGTGGCACTTTCGTGGGGAGAGAACCAGGCAGTCTCTCAGGGGCAGGGGCCCTTGGCCCACCCTGGATGTGACTTAGGGGAGGGGCAGGGTCATGGAGCCCACACCACATCCATAAATGGATCTTCTCTCTCTTTGATCACAGTAGCCTCAGGGATCCATATATATACTTGGAATGACCAGAAAACCACAAACTATAGCTCAAATAACAGAGCTGAAGTTTGGCAAGTGTCATCCACTGGAAGACAAGTAGCTTCGCCAAGCATACTCTGGGTTTCCAGTTTCTCGGCTGCAGATTTCCCCAGGACTCCCTGCCTTGGCCAGTGTGAGGGAGTGGTGAACGTGTGCTTGCCTAGCGGTGTTTCCTGAACGCTCAGGGCCTTAGAAATACCTTTCTCAGGGCATTCATGGTGGGCGTCTGTCCTCAGGTGCTGCTGTTCTCTGTGAGCTCAGTGGGTGCTGCCTTAGCTCCTGGGCGCCATGCTGGTGTCTGTTACTCTGGCTGCTTATTTTAAAGCCATCCTCTGAGGGTCACTGGTTCCTTGCCTGTCCCTCATCTCTTGTGCAGGATGCACTGCTCAGGCTTCCTGCTGCCTTCTCTCAGAGGTGACAGTCATGTTTTCCCTTTACCCCAGCAGTTAAAAATGTTTTTCAACTCCACTGAGACTAGACTTAACCATCTCCATTGAAATACCTTAAAAAGTTGCTTTAGATACCAGGTCGCTACAGCGTTGAAAACCATCTTTTGTTCAGAACATGTCTTTTGCTCCTGTCCCACCTCAAGTAACTCTTATGCCAGCTGTCCAGCCCTCTCCTCTCAGACTGGAATAGCAGTTTTAGCTCTTTCGTTGGGGCGCCCCAGTATTCCATGAGCCTGTGAACCCAATCTCCTTTTCCCTCTGGGAGGTTTAAGGGAACCTTATGAAAATAGGTCCCTGAGGGACATGCTCAAATACCCCACATTTCAACATTCTAGCAAGGCTCCTAACCAGTTCCTGTCCAGAGATCAGCTCTTGCAGAAATATATTTTGTTTGCTCTAGATTGAACTACACAATCCCCTTCCTATAGTGTGGTGGGCTTGACTGATTGATTCATATATTTAATAAATATTTATTTGGGTACTTGCTATTTGCCAATAACTGTTCTTGACATTGGGAATTCTAAAATAACCAAAATGTACAAAGTCGCTACTGTTACAGAACTTATAGTCTAATGAAGGAGAGACAGCAAATAAGTGGGTATATGATGTCAGTCAGAAATGCTGTGAAGAGAAAGCAAGCCAGCTAGGCGGATAGAGAGTAATCATGTGATTTCATGGGAGAGCAAAGAAGGTGACAGCTAAGCAGAGAGCAAAGTTAGATGAGGGGGTGAGCCATGCATATGTTTGAGGGAAGAACGTGCTAGCAGAGGGCATGGCAAGAGAAAAGACCACGGGTGGCAGCAGCTCAGCATTTTCTAGGAAAAGCAAAGGGGCCAGTGTGACTGGAGCAGAACGAGTAAGAGGTTCAAGTGAGAAATGAGGCCGGGGCTGTCACAGATTCCAGCTCAGGGAGGACTTTGAGATGCAGTAAGGGGTTTGACTTCTACTCAAATGAATTTTGTTCAAAGTATATTGGGAAGCCATTAGGAGATTCTGACCAGGGAGCTAACATGAGATGACATCATTTTAACAGATTGCTCTGTCAATGTAGAACATGTAGTCAAGAGACTAAGATCAGAGGCAGGGAAACCAGGGTTCCTAGAGCAGTGCAAGTGGGAGGTGATGTTTGGGTGGTCCAGCCTAGACGCGTGCTTCTCAATGCAGGGCAGTTTTGCCCGCCAGGGAACATTTGTCGCTATCTGGGGACATTATTTTTTTAATTATTTTTATTTATTTAATGAATTTATTTGGCTGCACCAGGTCTTAGTTGTGGCATATGGGGATCTTAGTTCCCTGACTAGGGATTGAACCCAGGCCCCCTGCATTGGGAGCATGGAGTCTTAGCAACTGGACCACCAGGGAAGTCCCTCTGGGGACATTTTTGGTTTTCACAACTGGGGTTTGTGGTGCTGCTGGCATCTAGTGGTAGAGAACAAGGATGCTGCTAACCATCGCACGACTTGCAGAACAGTCCCCACAACAAAGAATGATACAGTCCAAAAGGTCAGTAGTGCGGAGGCTGAGAAACACTGATTGAGAATGGTTCTGGGGAAGGAGTGAGAAGTGCTGAGATTTGAGCAGTATTTTGGAAGTAGAGCCAACATTTTACGATCGTTTTAATGTATGGCATCCTGGCTGATGGCACCTGAGCGTCAGTTCTGACCTGAGTGACCGTGTGCATGAAGGTACTGTCTCCTGAGAGGGGGCAACACTGGGGGTTGGGGCTGTGGCATGGATTAAGGAATCTGGTTTTGAATATATTAAGCTGGAGGTGCCAATAAATCATTGAAGTCAGGGGACAGCAAACTTTTTCTGTAAAGAGCTAGAGGATAAATATTTTTCATTTGTTGGCCACGTGATCTCTGTTGTAACCATTTAACTCTCCTGCTTTAGCAGCCATAGACCATCTGGAGACAAATTAGCATGTATGTGTTTCAAGAAGACTTGATGTATGGACACTTGTATATGCCTAACAGGATATACCCTAAGGACAAAAAGAACTTCAAAAAATTTAAATTGTTTTTAATAATCCTACAACTGGTGGTAGTGCTGGTATCGTCACTGTCATACGGAGACTGTTGCATGTGGATTGTGAAATAAAGCAAATGAGTTATTAAGTTGGAGGGGCTGGGGAACAGGATTTTTAGCATAGGAAAAGGAAGATAAAGATACAAGATCAGTGAATTCAAGGGAAAAATTGAAGTTCTGAATTAGAAATACCACTAAGAATTCATGACATGTTTTCTCCTGAAATAAAGTTTTCTCTAGGTCTGTCTTCTGGAAAGGCTTGCAGTGAGCATCCTGACTTCTAAATTTTGGATACTAGATACTATTACTCAGATTTCTTGGAGAAATGGCAGATTCCAGATCTGGGGCAGGAAGTATATAGATCATTGATACATCTCATCATATCAGAAAGCAGAAAAGTTCTTAAAGGTTTCTGGGATCATGTCAAAAGGACTCAGCTGCCAAACTGAAGAAAGCCCCACTGGATAAAAACGGGCCATCAATAAGAATAATAACTGCAATATTACATATCAAACATATCTGTAGATTCAGAAGCCCTTAAAGATATTAAACAAATAAATAAAATCCCTCATTGGTTAAGAATATACTGGAGATGCTATTTTATATATATAGATAGATAGATAGATATAGCACATATATAAATTTTAAAAATTTATTTGGTCACGTGGCATGTGGGATATTAGTTCCCCAACCAGGGACTGAACCTCTGCCCCCTACATTGGAAGCGTGGAGTCAACCACTGGACTGCCAGGGAAGTCTACAATCAATATTTTTTAAGCTGGTAAATAAAGGGAAAGAATCAAGCACATATCTATCCAGCCTTCCCTGTACAAACTGTACTATAAGGTAACCAAGTAGTTAATGATGGGGAAGTTTTCTTCTTTTAAAAGCATTTTAGATGAAAAGTGAAACAAGAATGACGGAAATAAAATATCACCATTTCACAAACCCTAATAGGCTAATGGATCTAAGCAATGATCATTGATGCCTATTAACAGCACAAACAGAGAAAACAACCAGATGCTTGTGCCTCTTATTGGAAATGCACATCCCTACAAATTACTCTTTCTGAAAAGTTCAGACCTGAATCTGATTAAGCCTCTGTGTTCAGTTACCAATTTATAGAAAACACTGAAACCAAATAACATATTAAATGAACCATGGAGATGTGGTCAGCAAATTCTAGACTTTAGGAAACTATAGGACAAATGAAATTGCAAGGGAAAAAGTGTTTAATTACAAAGAAAAATTTGAAAGAGAGGGCAGAATCTATATATTAAAGGAGACTTAAAAGACATGGCAACCAATTATAATCGATGGGATTTATTTGGGCCCTAGTTCAACAAATTAGAGGTAGAGGGAGAGAAAAAATATGAATATGGAGGAAATGTTAATCTTAATTAGATATTTAATTATATTAAATGATTATTTTTTAAACTTTTAGATAGACTAATGAGACTATGGTTATGTTTCTTTAAAAGACCTCTTATCTTTTAATGATACATACTGAAATATTTATAGAATGAAATGATACCATGTCTGCAGTTTGCTTCATGAGGAGAGACTGGGAGCGTACAGATGGGGCAAGATTGATCACTGTTAAAACTGCAAGATGGGTGCATGGGTTTGTTGTACTCTTCTCTCTACTTTTATTTATATTTGAAATTTCTGTAAGGACAAACTTTTTTCTTTTCTTTTTTTTAATATGCATCCATTTTATTTCAAAATGTTGGCCTTGTAAGAAGCTACTTTTTTTTTTCATTTGGAAAACATAGTTTTTATTTTATTTTTTATATATATATATTATTTTATTTTATTTTTACTTTATTTTACTTTACAATACTGTATTGGTTTTGCCATACATTGACATGAATCCACCATGGGTGTATACAAGCTCCCAATCCTGAATCCCCCTCCCACCTCCCACCCCATATCATCTCTCTGGATCATCCCCATGCACCAGCCCCAAGCATCCTGTATCCTGTATCAAACATAGACTGGCACTTCGTTTCTTACATGATAGTATACATGTTTCATTTCAAAGCAGGTCTCAGCTCATTTTTTTTCACTTTTGTAATTCTTTCCTTCTACATTTTGGGAATTGACTCATCTGTGTGGCCACATGGAACTTAGCACATACACTGTTTTCAATCCCCTACAAAAACCCATTAATTTCCAGAGCTGATTTGCTTTATTTAAAAGTTGTATGGCTCTTGTTGTTTCCTGGGAATGCTAAGAAGTGATGAATGCTTGCTCTTCAGGCTCTGGGATCTCCAACTATGCGGAAAACCCCCAAGATGCCCCCAAAGCCTTTGAGGATTGCATGCAAAAAGTCAAGGGGCACATTCCAGTCCATCTCCATGGATCCACATGCGTTTACCTGGGGGCCACAGCTGGGATGCGATTACTGAGGTAAGAGCTGGAATGGCACAGAGGAGCCCATTGGACCAACACAGCCAGGAATGTGTTGAATCTTTCCAAGAATATAACTGTATTTCTGGGAAAGAATCCCATATTCTGCCATAAATTTAGGCTTTAAAAGTTGGGAAACTTTTAGTTTTAATACTCAGAAAGAAAACAGTTCTATATTTGATTCCCTTCCCCATGGTGATTTTATTCAGAACTCTGAAAAAAAAGGAAAGTAACATGAAATCTAGTCATGGGATGTACCTCTAGTTTTCTTGAAAAGTAGAAACTGTTTTTGACCACCAGGGATTTCCCTGGTGGCTCAGTGGTAAAGAATCGGCCTGCCAGTGCAGGAGACCCAGATTTGATCCCTGATCTGGGGGGGTCCCCTGGAGAAGGGCATAGCAACCCCCTCCAGTATTCTTGCCTGGGAAATTCCATGGACAGAGGAGCATGGCAGGCTACAGTCCTTTGGGTCATAAAAGAGTTGAACACAACTGAGTGACTAAATAACAATTTTAATACCCGTGCATTTAGTTCCACTAAATGTAAGCCACTATACTACTAAGCTATTTAGCTTCTATCCACATACAAAATGTCACCAAAATATCTGCTTTCAAATAACGGGAATTCTGCTCCTCGCCCCAAAGCCTTTGGAGTTACTATAAAAAGTAAACATCTCATTTCATTCAATTAAGCAGTTCCTTCTAAATTTTCAGCCATGACTTTAAGCCCCATTGTATTGTTTTTGAATGTTCTTTCTCATTTTTTTTCTCCATGAGAATATTTCTTTGACCTTGAAATAAAAGAAAAACAGTTTTTTAAAAAACCCATCAAACTTAAAACTACTGAAATTAAAGGGCAGATGCTGCCCTAAACTTTGAAAATATGGCTTTCTCCCCAAAAGATGACACGCATTTGGTTGCAAAGTCACTTTGTCTATGATCCTAGGAATGTAAAATTACATGTATTTTCTTCACCACATGCAGAAACTTCAAAGGAACAAACAGAGTCACTTTCAGATGATAATCAAAAAGATCATGATGCACTTTCAGTGGGATTGAGCCTTTTTCTTGTAGTTTTTCTCTCATTTTTTTTCTATTCCTATGTCCTGGTTGACCAAGTAGAATGTGGAAGGAAGTCAGGTTTCTTTCCTTACTCTTGGTTTCTGCAGTATGTTTTCAAGATTACTGTGTTTACCTGAAATAGAAATGATATAAAAATCCCTTCCTTCTGTCTTTTCTTTCTAATGGAAGCAAAGAACTCAACTTTGTCAACTTTGTCTTGGTTGCTTTTTTCTCCCAGTCCTCTCAGTGAGAAATCATTCAAAGGCTCTGTAATTTATAGCCATGAAAAAAAAACATGGAATAGAAAGTTTGCCACTTAGCGAGAAGGTGAATGTTACACTTGAATAAATAAATACTGACGCTTCTTTGTGAACTCTTTCACAACTTCCTGATGGTGATCCATTTCTTCTGAGGAACTAGTTGATATTTTACTTGCTAGAAAAGTCAAATATAGAAAAAATGATAATTTGAGTCTCTGGGATGGGAACTAATAAAAGTAGGAAAATTATTCATTATTTTCCAAGCAGTGATAAATTGCTACTGAACTGGAATGAACTTCAGCTTGTGGCACTGCTCTTTCTTCTTCAGCCAAGAGTGAGCCAGTGTACCCCGAGTTTCTTTAACCCACTGATGAAAGGGAAAAGAGTGTCCCAAGTGAGCCTTCTTCCATAAAATGGCATAGTTGAATGATACAAATACACTATGTCATGGGTGACATGAACGCTATGTCACCACTCCTCCGTGGGTCAGCACACTAAAGGATTTCAATTCAGGGGCAGCCATGATGGCCATCATATTCCCCTCATGCCAAAGCCCTCCCAAAGAGCAAAGCAGGGACAGTGAAAAACCCCTCTTCCTTTCCACCTCCCTCCTAAGCTCCCCATCCTTCTGGCCTGATGAGGGTTTCTTTGTATAGTGCCCCAAGCGGATACTTATGCTGCTCCTATGCCTTCACTAATCTCCTTTCCTCTGCTGATCTGAGACAGAGCAACAGTGATTGAGTAGGAGGCTCTTCAGCTGGTTGCTAGACAGCAGAATAGAAACAGGTAAGGGAGGAGAGAACAAGTGATATTTTTACTGGTAGCTATTTCCCTGCTTGGCAGTTTGACAGGTAACAAGTGCAGCCTGACTTCATGGTTGCCTGGGAAGCTTCAATTTGCAGAGGGGGGTTCCTGTGTCTTACCTACATCTGGAAAACGGTCCCTGCCTGAGGGAGTGGGGAGGTTATTTTAAGACTGTTGTCTGGGCACTCAGCCTTTTGTGTTCTATGCCTTGCATAGGTTGCAAAACGAAACAGCAGCTAATGAAGTCCTTGAGAGCATTGAAAACTACTTCGAGTCTCAGCCCTTTGATTTTAGGGATGCTCAAATCATTTCTGGGCAAGAGGAAGGGATATATGGATGGATTACAGCCAACTATTTAATGGGAAATTTCCTGGAGGTGTGTGAAAACAAATGCATGGTTTTTAATCTCGCTGTTTATTCTGTCCCCTGGGGTTGGGAGCTTAAGCAGAGGGGCATGCTGACAGGGCCATCTGCCCTGCATCATTTCTTTAGGGAAACAGCAGTGATACAAGAAAAGACATGTACAGCTGGGACAAAGCCTTGGGTCCTAAACAAGACAAATGCATGGGGGAGGGCAAATATCATTTTACCAACCAACAAGAAATTTGAGGGGGGAGGGAGGATCTAAATCTTGCAGTAGGCCATGAGTCTTTTGAAATACAACTAGAGAATGACCCTTCCAAGAAGTCCTGTAGCCATCTGGAATTTACAGAGCCCTCAGGCAGCCTTCTTCCCACTCACTCTGTGTCCTCAGGTCTCCTCACACTCCGCTCTCCACACTCCCTGCTCCTTTGGTGCAGAGGAAAGCTGACGCAGGAAAATAATCACCGTGTCACAGAGGGTGTAAACTGAGGATGCCTACCATGTCCAGCCCAAGACCTGTTTTCTTCTCCCTTGAATATATTTTTAAAGTTAATTAATTTAGTTAATATTTTGGAATATTCACATAGAAATCCATGATTCTACCTTCTTCTGGACTCCCTCACTCCCCAAAAGTTGGAAGAGCTGGTCACAGCAGACTCACATTCCTGCATGCCAACAACCAACTGGAACAGAGTCTATATCTCATGCATTCCCCAGATGGCCACAGTCCTCACCATTCCCTGTTGTGTACACCTAATCTACTCACTCATTTATGTTGCCTGTCCAGTCCCTGAAAGCATTTGAGTTCACCACCCGTGAAACAAAGGAGAGATTTGGCCCTGAATGCACCCCATGTCATACTTCTAAGCAATAAGAGATGGATCCTGGGTGATGAACCCTGGCCAATCAGAGACAGCACTTTGGTCTTTTTCCTTGCTTCTTTTTCCAACTGTGTAGAAGAGCCTATGGCATATGTGGGTGCATCCGAGTGGAAAGGAGACCACGGGTGCCCTGGATTTGGGTGGTGCCTCCACCCAAATATCCTTCGCAGCAGAAGAGAAGGTGGAGCTGAACAC
The DNA here is from genome assembly GCF_014754425.2 of Oryx dammah. Taxonomy (NCBI): domain Eukaryota; kingdom Metazoa; phylum Chordata; class Mammalia; order Artiodactyla; family Bovidae; genus Oryx; species Oryx dammah. The sequence continues at coordinate 47,025,557 of NW_024070193.1, read as the reverse complement.
CAGTGACATCATGAAGGTGACCCTGTATGGCTATGAATACACGCTCTACACACACAGCTTCCAGTGCTATGGGCGGAACGAGGCTGAGAAGAGGTTTCTGGCAACCCTCCTTCAGGTACCTGAGCCAGGGGGCAACAGGTGTTCCCTTGGGGGTCTTGGCTAAGGGAAAGATGCCTTGCCTTCTGGGGTCTGTCCTTTCCATTCCTGCAGAGAGCTTAGTCACCCCTCTCTAACTGGGCTCCTCTTTTCTCTCTCCTTTTATTTCTAGCAATAGTTAAGGCCTCTTCCTCCAGCTCTGGCCCTAGAAGGGGTGCAGGGTAGGGTAGGGAGGGCAGGGCTCCTCTGAACTTCAGATGGGAGAAGGGAGGCAGGGGAAATCACCCTCTTCCCAGAGTGAATCCAGGTTTGAGAAGCTAACCTCTTAAATTTGGCTGGCCGTGAGGGCGTGTATATGTATATTTGTGCACACACTCCTATAAGATTTATTAAAGAATGACTGTCTATGTACCCAACAGTCTACAGTAGAGAAATGAATACTCCACCTGGGTGAGGTTTCATTTGAATTTGAGAATGCAGATCTCAAGGTGTAAGCCCAGGTCTTGGGGCAGAGGTGGGACACCCCTTCCTCTCACTGTATATAGTCAACTCGCAGGGACGGGGGCATCTTCAACTTGCCTGATAACATGTGGATGCCTGAGAGAGTGGCTTTGCCCTCTGAGCCTTCTGACTCATATGTGGGGAAGGATCCACCCACAAATACATGTCCCGACCTGCCTAGCCAATACTTTCACGTTCCAAAGATGTGTTGCTAAGCCCTAACTTAAAGGTTCCCAAAGCTTATTGCATCATGAACGCTGCCTGAGTAATTGCTTCCAGTCCAGGTGTTAGTTCCTGGACTGAAATATAAAGGGCTACAGAGTGTGGTGAGAGTGACACCTAAATATATGAAAAAGTCAAAGTGTTAATCAGTTGTGTCCAACTCTTTGAAACCCAATGGACTGTAGCCTGCCAGACTCCTCTGTCCATGGAATCCTCCAGGCAAGTATATTGGAGTGGGTTGCCATTTCCTACTCCAGGGGGTCTTTCTGATCCAGGGATCGAACTCAGGTCTCATGCATTGCAGGCAGATTCTTTACCATCTGAGCTACCAATATATATACTTTGCAAATTATTTTCTTAATTAAGGGGTCTCCAGTGACCCCAAGACTCAAGTCTCACTCTGATAGCATGTTAGACATTAGGGACATGCATTCACTTTCTCTCCCTTGTTAAGTAAGATTTTTTTCTTCTGGTTTTAAAGTAACACATATTCAAAGTAAAATTAAAAAAAAAAGAAAGAAAAAAAATAGAGTAACACATATTCAATGGAGGGAAAAAAAGAAAATACAGACATAAAGAATATAAATAATAAACATTGGAATTACTGTCATCAGCATATTATTGCATTTTATTCCAGTTTTTTTTTTAATGTAAGAATATGTGTATTTACAAATTTGGCTTCATATGGTATATATATGGGCTTGCCAAGCGGTGCTAGTGGTAAAGAACCCGCCTGCCAATGCAAGAGACATAAGAGACACAGGTTTGATCTCTGGGTTGGGAAGATCCCCTGGAGGAGGAAATGACAACCCATTCCAGTATTCTTGCCTGGAAAATCCCATGAATGGAGGAGCCAGGCCAGCTACAGTCCATGGGGGTTGCAAAGGGTCGAACACGACTGAGCGACTGAGCACAAGCACGGGCAGTATTCCAAATACATTATTTAACAAGAAAAACTATGTTGGTCATGTAGTTACAAAGGAAAGTACATGACCCTTTCATGCTAATGCCCTGCAAAGACTAAATTCAGGGAAGATTTATTAAATGTTGAGGGACGAAGTAACTTGGCACATTGGCAAGTTATATTTCAGGAATGCTGTAACAAATAATTCATGATCCAAAAAGAGAACTGAATTAATCTTCACCAAGCTTCTTCTAGCCAAAAATAATTTATATTATTTTGCTTCTTCTCCAAGCCAGGCCAGAAATGACTTATTTTAATTATTAAAAAAAAAGTCTAAGTCAGATTTGGAGGGGGAAACTAAATGATTAGTTGTTGATTTGATTTTTTTTCTTTCAGTGATTATTTCAGCCATAGGGTGACCATGACATGATGTTACAAATTAGACATAACAACTTTTGAACACCATAGACTTTTTCACGCCACTGAAGCAGAAGGGGCCCATTTGCTGCCTCCACAGTCATAGTAAGATCTTTCTGTAGGACACTCATATCAGCTGAGTGTTGGACTTCTGTAGGATTCTGCATAGAATCCTTTCATTAAAAGATTACATTATTTTGATGTGTACCTCAGGTTCCTCAGCAGTAAAATAAGAGAGCTGAGCTAAGTGTTTTCTGGGCCACGATTTTACTGTAGAGGATAAAATACACTTTAGTAGCTTTGAAATTACACAGAGTTCAAATCCAGTTCCTAGAGAGCCCATAAATTGAACCAAACACATTTTGGAATTTAGCATTACATAAAGGGAACATTTTTCACCATAGATAGAAGACTGGATAATCATCTGGAGAAAGTAAAATCAAATCCCCACCACAATCTTAATACCAAATAAATTACAAACAGATCGAAGATTTCTATGTAACAGGGTATTTATTACATCACTGTTTTGTAATGGCACGTGATTGGAAACCAGCTAAATTTTCCTCTAGATGGGATTCCCTAAATAAAGTACAGTTTATTTGTACGGTGGAGTTCTATGTAGCTAGCATGAAAGAAGCTAGTGTAAAAAGAAGAGGTCACTCTTACATGGATGATGAAAGGAAAATCTCAAAGATAAATTCTTAAGTAAGAAATGCAAGGGACAGAACAGTGTGTATAGAGCACTACCATTTATGATTTAAAATTTAAAGAAAGAAAAAGAGGGGAAAAGAAAATGTAATTGCACATGCATAGAAGAAGTATACACAGAATCTGTCAGAATACACTGTAACTGGCAATAGTGGTTACTTCCAGGGAGGGAATCTGGGTGGATAAAGTGGGTGGGAATGAGCCTTAATTTTCACAATACGTTTATTTGTGCCTTTTTAATTGTTATTTTTAGATGGATAGATAACATGCTCTTCAAAATGGTCAATTAACCTAAACATATCTTGCTTTCTCATCAAAACGGGGTTCATAAACCCTGCTTCATGGAGCTGCGCTAAGTGCTGGAGCAGAGCCTGGTACTGTGCCTGGTGCAGGGTGACAATCCCCCTCCCCAAGTAGAGTTATCTAGACAACCTGGGACTTCCCTTCCACCGGACGCATTTTTTCCATTTCTCTCTTGGCATTGGAGGGGAACAACAGTGAGGACTTGCAAAAGGAAAGTACTTGGACCTCCACAGGAGTGACTGCTAACACCTTACTCTTGTACCTATAGGATTATACCACTGAAACCACGTTCACCAACCCTTGTTACCCTCAGAATTACATCACTACCTTCACTGAGGCACAGGTGTTTGGCAGCCTGTGTACAGAGGACCTGAGACCTGAAAGATATAATCCCAACAACATCATCACTTTTGAAGGAACTGGGGACCCATCACTGTGTAGAGAAAAGGTGGCTTCCCTATTTAACTTCAGTGCTTGCCATGACCACGAAGCTTGTTCCTTTGATGGGGTGTATCAGCCAAGAGTTAAAGGGTCATTCGTGGTAAGAGCAAAACAACAGAGATTCCTTTTCCCCCTACTGATTATTTCTCATCTTCCTGTTTTTCCTCTGCTGAGGTGTTTCCCACTTTGTTATTCCCTGCCCTGAAACCTCCATTATATCGCATTCTGAGAAATGATTTCCTTCTGTACGACTTCCTTACAGGCTTTTGCAGGATTCTACTACACAGCCAATGCTTTCAACCTTTCAGGTAGCTTTTCTCTGCACACCTTCAACTTGAGCACCTGGAATTTCTGCTCAAAGAATTGGAATCAGGTCAGTACTTAAAGAAAAAGGATCCATATTGGTACAAAACAGTAGAGCAGAGTAGATTTCATTTGCGCCTCTGTGTGTGTATGTACGTGTGTGTATGTATGTTCTGAATTTGACTTTTATGCTGTTCTCCTTCACCATATCTGTAAGATGGGAGTAATAAGGAACCCTACCTCACAGCTGTGTTGTGGATTAAATGTTCTATTCATGGGCACAATGTTTATAACAGTGTCTAGCATTGTAACAAGCACTCTATAAACTTAAGATTGCTCTTCCATGATACTGTATGCGTGCTAAGTCGCTTCAGTCCAACTCTTTGTGACCCTATGAACTGCAGCCTACCAGGCTCCTCTGTCCATGGGATTCTCCAGGCAAGAATACTGGAGTGGGATGCCATTTCCTTCTCCAGGGGATCTGCCCGACCCAGGGATCAAACCTGCATCTGTTATGTCTCCTGCATTGGCAGGCGGGTTCTTTACCACTCGGTTATGTTGTAAAGGGATTTTTTTTAAATATAGGAGATGTGGTGTATACATACAATGGAATGTCACTCAGCCATTAAGAAGAATGAAATTGTGCCATTTGCAGCAACATGAGTGGACCTGGAGGGTATTATGCTTAGTGAAATAAGTCAGATGGAGGAAGACAGATACTGTATTTTATCACGTATATGTGGAGTCTAAAAAATGAAACAAATGAACATAAAACAGATTTTTTGTCATTGTATTATTTTATAGTAATTTTAATGATTAAATTCTCTGGGTGATAAGATTCTTTAAAATATGACTGCTGACCTAAGCTGTTCTGAAATGCACGTTTTAAAACCTGCCTCCTCCCTGTTTTGAACTTGCCTTCAGCTCCCACTGCTGCTGCCCCAGTTTGATGAGCAGTATGCACGCTCCTACTGCTTCTCAGCCCACTATATCTACCATTTGCTTGTAAGTGGATACAAATTCACCGAGGAGAGCTGGCCCCAAATACATTTTAAAAAGGAAGTAAGTCAAAGCACAAATTGTTTTCCTCTTCTTCCTCTCAAAAATAGGTGTTTGTTTGTATGTGTGTGAAAGAAATGTAGGAGATAAGTGGGAATTGGGGATTTAAACTTGCTGAATGGGAGCCAGTGCGGCTTGATCCCTGGTGAGCTTATAAGAAGAGATAATGGAGAATTTAGAGGAAGTGGTCATCAGAAACCTTCTATGTGAGCTGAGGAAGCCAAGAACTGTGGACTCTAAGCTCTGTGGGGGCAGGACTTGCTTGATCATCCTCACATTCCTAGCACTCACACAAGGCTAAGAACATAGAAGGCTCTTGGTAAATATTGTTGCGTGAATCCATAAATATGTTAAAGAACTGAGACTTTTTATCCTGACAAGAAGCTTCAAATACAATAACTTTGTTAAGAGGATAGTAACTAACTGATCTCCATTTTACACAGATGTCAGAGGAGATCTATTCTTTAAAACACAGGGATTAAGTCAGCAGCGTTAAGTAAGAATTTGATCTTGGAGTGAGTCTGAGGTCACTGTATTCACTTTCAAGTGTCCAGAATGGTCTGATGCTGGAATGACAGCTGACTGGTGAGGCGCCTCTGTACTTTGCTTTCAGGACTCAGCCTTGCTGTTGTGCTGATCCAGCACTCTGTTCCCCAGGTTCTTGGAGGGTTTTCTCATTTCAGGAATAGCAGATGTAAAGCCTGAAGTATGTCTGGAGTCAGTCTGTTCAATATGAGCTTCAGCAGTAATTAGATTAAAGCAAGCAATATCCAGTATTAGGCTTGTGACTGTTTTACATAGATAAAATTGAGTCAGCCGTAAAAAAATAAGGATGTCTGGAGACAGATAAGGACTGCTGGTGGCATGTACTCTCCAAGCTTTGTTTCTAATTAATCTAATTACCAGGAAAGCACATTATGATTTTCCATTAAATACCAATTTGGGGGGGATACATAATTCTAGGTTTCAAGTTCCTTTCTTTTATTTATAAAGAATTTAGTATCAGTTAAATCAGTATTCAAATGTGAGGATATAGAAAGACTTCAGGAGATTTGCCAAACAAAGATTTATATCCAAAATATGTGCGGGATTTCCTTGGTGGCTCAGTAGATGAGAATCTACCTGCCACTGCAGGGGACATGGGTTCAATCCCTGGTCTGGGAAGATTTCACATCCCAGGGAGCACTAAGTCCATGCACCACAACTACTAAGCCTGTGCACCTTCGAGTCTGTGCTCCACAACAAGAGAAGACGCCGCAGTGAGAGAGAGAGGATGGAAGATTACAAATGTGAAACATTTACACATTTCCAAAATGACCTAAAACCATGCAAACAAAAATTGATGGAACTACCAGATGGAACTGACACAGTCTGCTTCCCACTTAGACTGACCTTCTTTTCCTAGAAACTGGTCCTGGGTTTGGTAAAAACATGCATCACCTGTTTCTTTAGCTATAGACTCTTCTGTACCCAGTGATCGAAAAACTTCCACTGCTGTTAACTGTGCCCTCTTCACTCTGGCTGTGACGAGGCTGTGAGGATTCATTCTCTGCAATGTAGGAGGTTGGGCACTCAAGCCTTTGTGGTCATGATGATCAGGGTTCTAGCCCAGTCTCTGCAGTTTTTGAACTTAGGCAAGTCCATTGACCTCCTTAGGCCACAGTTCCTGGGGGTATCTCGGGGGGGTGACCATGGTGTGTCCTGGGGATATAATCTGTGCCTCAAGCCCAGTCCTGAGAACTGAGCCATCTCCTCTTCTCCACAGGTGGGGAACAGCAGCATAGCCTGGTCTCTCGGCTACATGCTCAGCCTGACCAACCAGATCCCAGCCGAAAGCCCCCTCATCCGCCTGCCCATCAAGCCATCTGCCTTCATGGGCACCCTCACCTTCTTTGCAGCAGTGGCCTTGCTGTGTCTGACATATCTCATATACTTGTGTGTGTTGTCCAGGAATCAGAGGCGCTCCCAGCATGCCTTGGACAACATGGTGAACTCTGAGTGAGCCTCACAGAGTGGTTCCTAGAGCCTGAGAGCTGCCCATAACCAGCTTGGAGGGCACCAGACAATGCAAGCAAAATGTCCATCTTCGGGAAACACAGCTAAAGTCCAATGCCTAGGTCCTGTGCCTCTCAGATACTGATTTATGTCAAAGCACCTCTTGCAAAGTCCCTCAACTGTTCAGTGCACATTCCTCTGCCAGAGACCCCGCCACCCACTAGCTGACCTATTGGGGAACAGAGGAGAGACAGGCCATCAAGGTCAGCCTCCTTATTCCAAGTGTCCCACAGGAAGAGTAAGTTGAGAAGATGACAGATGAATGTGGAAGAGTTGACCTCAGGGCTCAGTTTGCATTTTCCCTTCTTCAAAAATGCCACAGTCCTCCCAGTAGGGTTGGAAATGGGCAGGTGTCTCGTAAGCATCTGGTCCAATTAAATATCTCATTTTATGGCTTCCTTTCATTGGTCCTTAACTAAGAATTTCCTTAGCAACCATTAACAACATTGAGCTCCCTTAGCTTGGTAGAATATTGTATCTGGGGGAAAATCCTCCTTCACCCCCAAAGACAGTGGTCACAGCAAAGCTTCTGTCATGCAGGCAGAACCCGAAGGGCACAGCCACACAGAACATCTACCAGAACACTACAGGCCATTCCTGAAGTAGGATTCCCTCTCAGGGCTCTGGTCATTAGATCGCCACCCATGTGTGCATCATCCTCGTCGCCTCCCCTTCCCATTGCTGTGTGCCCTTGTTAAATGTTTATTCCTAGCAAGGCTATCATGCTCCAGATCATTTTGCCTTTGCTAGGCTTTTGCTTAGGGTTGTCTTTCCATCATTAGCACCCTGTGTATATTTCACCCACCATTCCCACAGGTCCACCTGATGCTGTCACAGGACATCCTCTTCTCTGATTTGCTTACCAATCACTTTCCTAGATGGTAGGCCTTTGCGCAGTAGCCATAGTTCCTGACTTTGAGGGGGGAAAGGAAGCTGCAGGGATATTTAACTCCAAAGTGGGAGGGGACTCTAGCAAGTCCAATGGCTACAAAGTAAAAATCAACATTCTCTCAGATTATAGCTTGTTCACTGAGTACAGAATAAAGGAGACTTATTTTATTGTGACTTGCAGTGTGTGTTTGTTACTGTGCATATGGTACTCTTTCTCTTAAGGACCCAAGGTGGCATCTATGAAAAGAAGCTAAACAACTAAAAAAAGTTTATTAAGCAAACTTTCCTAGTGTATTAAGAAAGTCATACATCAATATCACTTTTATTCTGGAGAGCTCAAAGTGTTTTACTTTAATAAACCTTCAGTTCCTTGAGATAACTGAGTCTAACATTTCCTTACCTTATCTGACACTGCAAAGCTTCTGTGAGGCTACAACCTGCCACTCACATCTTGATTCCCAACCAGAAAGGCTGCTCCCATCCCAAAGTACACCACTGTTCACAGTTTTCCCTGCCTAGACTGTGGGTTATTCTCCCACTCATCCAAACCACCATAGTTCTCAAGGTGCAATCCCAGCTCTACTTCTTTCACAAAGCATTCCTTGCACACACTCGTGCACGTGTGCACACACACATCATGATCTCTCTCTTGGATTACTTTTTAAAAACTACGTAAATTCTCATATTGTTGCTAATCATGCAACTGGACTACAAAATTCTAATCTAATCTCAACTCACAATTTCCAGGACTTCTTTAAAGGCAGAGTGTTCTCTCCAGGCTTCCCTGATAGTTTAGTTAGTAAAGAATCCACCTGCAATGCAGGAGACCCCACTTCAGTTCCTGGGTCAGGAAGACCCACTGGAGAAGGGATAGGCTACCCACTCCACTATTCCTGGGCTTTCCTGGTGACTCTAATGGTAAAGAATCCTCCTGCAATGCAGGAGATCTGGGTTCAATCCTTGGATTGGGAAGATCCCCTGGAGAAGGGAAAGGCTACCCACTCCAGTATTCTAGCCTGGAGAATTCCATGGACTGCATAGTACATGAGGTCACAAAGAGTTGGACACAAGTGAGCAACTTTCACTTTCATTTTCATTTTCTCCAGGAAAGAAAGTCATATTCAAAGCATTAGGAGGATTTGGGTAGAAATCCTCCTTAGCACAGAAAGGGCCCTAGGGCAGCCCCTAGGAACTAAGAGTGACCCCTGGCTGACAGTCAGCATGGAAGAAGGATCTCAGTCCTACAACTGCAAGGAGTTGAATTCAGCCACCAACCTAAGTGAACTTGGAGGCAGGTCTCCTCAGAGCCTCCAATCATTTCAGCCTTGTGAGTCTCTAAGCAGAGAACCCACCCAGACTTCTGACCTCCAGAATTGTGAGGTCAGAAATGGGTGCTGTTATAGGGCACTGAGTTTGTGGCCACTGTTACACAGCCATAAAAAATTAACACAACTACAGAACTCCAAGCCCGTAAGCTCCGAACAGGGCAAGTGCTTACATGTGAAATATGTACTGATGATAAGTCACTATGATTAGGTGTCACAAATTATGCCTACTCCTTTTAATAACCATGCAAGAAAAACATGGACTCAAAGGTAAAATACCACACCAGCAAGTGTTCTTGCCTGGAGAATCCCAGGGACGGGGGAGCCTAGTGGGCTGCCGTCTCTGAGGTCGCACAGAGTCGGACACGACTGAAGCGACTTAGCAGCAGCAGCAGCTAGTAAGCAGTTTACCAGCTAGTAAGCAGTTTTGGAGACGGAGATTGTGAGTTGAGAGTCTGGTTAAGTCTAATATACATTTGGAAAAAACAAGTTAAAAAAAAAATGGGGCATTTCCTGGATGCTAAGTGGTTAGGACTCCATACTTTGACTATAAGGAAACTATATTATGTCCATCATATTTCCCTTCACAAAGTCAATATCATGACAGTTAGGCATCTGACTTTAGAATTTTGTAGTCCAACATACCCATTCATATATAGTTGTGTGATTTATGACAGAGGTATCTCATCAGAGCGGTAGTGAAAAATGTGGGACAATTGGATTTCCACATGGAGAAATAAAGGAAATTCAACGCTTCCTCTAACATTTTCAAAAATCTTTCCCAGGGACTTTCCTCGTGGTCCGGGGGTAAGACTCTGCCTTGCAAAGCAGGGAACATAGGTTCAGTCCCTGGTTGGGGAACTGAGACGCCACATGCTGCAGAGCAAGATAGCCGATGCGCCACAACTAGTGGGTCTGTGAGCCTCATCAAAAGATCCTGCATAATACAACGAATATCCTGTGTGCCAAAACTAAGATCCAATACAGCCAAATAAACAAATAAGGATTTAAAAAAATATCATCCCCAGGTAGTAAGTGTGAAAGATAAGCCTACAAAGGTTTTAGAATAGAATGTAGGGTGCAAAATGTAAGATCTTGAATAAGGAAAGGGTTTCTTAAACACTACACAAAAAGCATTAACCATAAAAGAATACTGGATATGATGGATCACATTAGATTAATGTGATTAATTAATCTACTTGTCAAAAGCATTAAGAATGAAAAAACAAGACTTAGCATGGGAAGAGGTATCTGCAAAGTATATAGCTGATTAATTGTATGAAGAACCACAAATCAGTGAGAAGGCAGATGACCCAGTTTTTCTTAATGGGCAAAAGGTTTGAAAAGAAGTTTTACAAAAGAGGAAATCTAAATGTCCAATAAATGTAAAAAGGTGCTCAATTTCATTAAACAGGTCAGGGCAATGCAAATTAAAACTACAAGATAGCAAATATACCCATTATTCTGGCAAATTTAAAAGTCTGACAATACCAAGTGTTAATGAAAGTATAGAAAAATGGAATTCTCATTCACTGCTGGTGGGAATGAAAGTTAGTGCAACCACTCTGGGAACCTGTGCTATTATCTAATAATGCTGAAGTCATGCATATCAGATGGCCAGAAAATTCCAGGCCAAGGTATATATCTTTGAGATATGTGTTCTAATGTATATCAGGATACATGTTTAGGAATGTTCTTACCAGCAACCAAGACTCCCATCTCATAAAATGGAAGAATAAATAGTAACATGTTGGTACTAGAAGATACCATACAGCATTAAAACAAAAGAACTACAAATATATACTCAATATGGATGGATCTTACAAACTTACAAACCTAATGTTGAGGTTAAAAAACAAGTCATTAGGTAGGTAGGTAGAATAATTCCATTAATATAAAGCTCAAAAACAGGTAAAACTAAACAAAGAAGGTAAAATTGGTACTTTTTGTATGGAAAGAGATAAACAGGTATTTCAGTCTGCTAGGGCTGCCACTGGAGAAGGCAATGGCACCCCACTCTAGTACTGTTGCCTGGAAAATCCCATGGACGGAGGAGCCTGGTAGGCTGCAGTCCATGGGGTCGCGAAGAGTTGGACACGACTGAGCGACTTCACTTTTCACTTTCATGCATTGGAGAAGGAAATGGCAACTCACTCCAGTGTTCTTGCCTGGAGAATCCCAGGGATGGGGGAGCCTGGTGGGCTGCCCTCTATGGGGTAGCAGAGTCAGACATGACTGAAATGACTTAGCAGCAGCAGCAGCAGGGCTGCCATAATAAACTACCACAGACTGGGTGGCTTAAACAACAGAAGTTTATTTTCTCACTCTTCTGGAAGCTAAGAAGTCTGAGATTAAGGTGCTGGTCAGTTCAGTGCCTCGTGAGAGCTCTCTCTGCTTTGTATATGGCTACCCTCTCACTGACCTTTCCTCTGTGCTTATGCAGAAAGGGAGACTGAGCTCTCTGTTTTTATAATCATCTCATCATGATTAGTGAACCCCCCTCATAATCTCATCTAACCCTAATTACCTCCCAAAGGTCCCATACCCAAACACCACCACATTGGGGGTTATGGTTTCAACATATGACTATTGGGGGCACACAAGCAGACAGTCCATAAAAATAGCACTTATGGAGTGACAGTTCAGTTCAGTTACTCAGTCGTGTCTGACTCTTTGCGACCCCATGGACTGCAGCATGCCAGGCTTCCCTGTCCATCAGCAACTCTCAGCATCTGCTCAAACTCATGTCCATCTAGTCAGTGATGCCACCCAACCATCTCCGCCTCTGTCGTCCCCTTCTCCTCCTGCCTTCAATCTTGCTCGGCATCAGGGTCTTTTCAAATGAGTCAGTTCTTCGCATCCCGTGGCCAAAGTATTGGAGTTTCAGCTTCAACATCAGTCCTTCCAATGAATATTCAAGACTGATCTCCTTTAGAATGGACTGGTTGGATCTCCTTGCAGTCCAAGGGACTCTCAAGAGTCTTCTCCAACACCACAGTTCAAAAGCATCAATTCTTCGGTGCTTTCTTTATAGTTCAACTCTCACATCCATATATGACTACTGGAAAAATCATACGTTTGACTAGATGGGCCTTTGTTGGCAAAGTAATGTCTCTGCTTTTAATATGCTATCTAGGTTGCTCATAGCTTTTTTTCCAAGCAGCAAGTGTTTTTTAATTTCATGGCTGCAGTCACCATCTACAGTGATTTTTGAGCCCCCCAAATTAAAGTGTCTCACTGTTTCCATTGTTCCCCCATCTATTTGCCATGAAGTGATGGGACCAGATGCCATGATCTTAGTTTTGTGAATGTTGAGTTTTAAGCCAACTTTTTCACTCTCCTCTTTCACTTTCATCAAGAGGCTCTTTAGTTCTTCTTTGCTTTCTACCAAAAGGGTGGTGTCATCTTCATATCTGAGGTTATTGATATTTCTCCCAGCAATCTTGATTCCAGCTTGTGCTTCATCCAAGCCAGCATTTCACATGATGTACTCTGCATGTAAGTTAAATAAGCAGGGTGACAATATGCAGCCTTGACATACTCCTTTCCCAATTTGGAAGCAGTCTGTTGTTCCATGTCTGACAGTGAGGTTCTCCAAATGGGTAGTAGTTACAGGTATTCCCTTCTTCAACCACTTATACACTTTCTGTATGTCCTACATGACATTTAAAAATAAAATTATAGATCTGGGCTAACTCAGGATTTGCTGCCTCCATGATGTTCATAAAGTCTTTCAATCTCTTTGACCATTAGATTTTCTCATGTATAAAATGGAGATTATATCTACCTCCTGTTACAAATTTTAAAAAGAGAAAATGTCGCACTCAGCTAGTACCTGGCACAGAGTATAGCCAATGAATAAAAGCATAAAGAAGTATTTCCTGCACCTGTTTGTGTATTCACTCACTATACATTTACCGAGGGCTTCCCAGGTGACTCGGTGATAGAAGAAGGCACCTGGCAATACAGGAGATGCAGGAGACTCGGGAGACGTCGGTTTGATCCCTGAGTCAGAAAAATCCCCTGGAGAAGAAAAGGGCAACTTACTCCAGTGTTCTTGCCTGGAGAACCCCACAGATAGAGGAGCCTGACAGGCTGCAGTCCAGTGGGTCGCAGAGTCAGATATGACTAAGCATGCATGCACTAACATTTTCCGAAAGTCTATCAGGTGCTAAATCTCTCCCTGGGCTGAAAGACTAAGGTTGGAAGAGAAAAGAACCAACTTTCCTCTTGAAACATGTGAGGCACTAACACCCCCTACTGGAGCTATGGAGAAAACTCTTTCTGGTTATGCACTTTTCCCCTCTCTAAATGAAGATGCTGAAAAAAAAAATTAGAGTTCAAAAATATTTTTAATTTTAAAACATAATGAGACAATTGGAAATTTAAACATTTGGTAATATCAAGGAATTTCTGTTAATTTTTGTTTAGGTGAAATAATGGTATTGTGGATTTCTTTTTCAAGAATAATCCTTACTGTTTACCTACCACTTATGAAAATAAAAACAAAAATAAACAAATGGGACCTAATCAAACTTAAAATCTTTTACACAGCAAAGGAAACCATAAACAAATGAAAAGACAACCCTCAGTATTGGAGAAAATATTTGCCAATGAAACAATTGACAAGAGATTTATATACAAACAGCTCAAACAGCTCAATATCAAAAAAACAAACAACACAATTTAAAAATGGGCAAAAGACTTAAATAGACATTTCACCAAAGAAGATATACAGATGGCCAACAAACACATGAAAAGATACTCAACATCACTAATTATTACCAAAATGCAAATCAAAACTACAATGAAAAAAGAAACTGCAATGAAGTATCACCTCACACCAGGCAGAATGGCCATCAGCAAAAAAATCTACAAACAATCAATGCTGGAGAGGGTGTGAAGAAAAGGGAACCCTCTTGCACTGTTGGGAATGTAAACTGATAAAGCCACTATGAAAAGGGTATGGAGGTTCCTTAAAAAATTAAAAATGTGACCCAGCAATCAGACTCCTGGACTATACCCAGGGAAAACCATAATTCAAGAGACACATGTACTCCGGTGTTCACTGCAGCACGATTTACAATAGCAAGGACTCGTGTCAAGCAAGGACTCATGTCAAGCAAGGACTCATGTCAAGCAACCTAAATGTCCATTGACAGAGGCAAATGGATAAAGAAGATGCAGTATACATATAGAATAGAATATTACTCTGCCATAAAAAGGGATGAAATAGTGCCATTTGCAGAGATATGGAAGGACCTAGAGATTGTCATGGACTTTGCAGGTGGCGCTAGTAATAACCTGCCTGCCAGTGTAGGAGACGTGAGACTCAAATTCGATCCCTAAGTGGGGAAGATCCCCCGGAGGAAGGCATGGCAACCCACTCCTGGACAATCCCCAAGCTCCACAGAGGAGCTTGGCAAGCTACAGTCCATAGGGTCACACAGAATCAGACATGACTGAAACGACTTAGCACGTACGCAGAGATTGTCAAAAAGAGTGAAGTAAGTCAGAAAAAGAAAAACAAATATCCTATAATATCACTTACATGTGGAATATAGAAAAATGATACAGATAAACTTATTTGCAAACCAGAAAGAGAGTCAGAGATGTAGAGAACAAACTTACAGTTATCAAGGGGGAAGAGGAGTTGGAGGAATTGGGAGATTGGGATTGACATATATACACTTCTATGTACGCGATAGATAATCAGTGAGAACCTCCATAGCACAGGGAACTCTACTCAATAATCTGTGGTGACCTAAATGGGAAGGAAATCTTAAAAAGAGAGAATATATGTATACATATAACTGATTCACTTTGGTGTACAGCAGAAACTAACACAACATTATAAAACAGCTATATGCCAATAAAAATTGAAAGAAAAAAGAATCTTTACCATTTAGAAACTTTAAACTGTCTCCGATGAACTGATATGTCTATGATAGCAGTTAAGATTTAACCCATAAAAGAGAACAAGTAGGAGATACACTGATACATACAATTTCAATTTCACAAGAAATTGCTTTTGTTAGTATTTGTAGGGGCTATCGAGGCAAGTCTGAAACCCACAGGACAGCCTCAGCTAGATGACCTAGGATAATTTCCCACACTTAAAAACAACTCATTATGGGTTTAGTCACTTTAAATTAATAAATAACACAGGACTGTAGCCTAGCCACGGTGACACATAAAACTGACCATCACATTTGTGAACTGATTCAAAATAACATAGAAGGGAGAATGCAGACGGAATAGGACTGGCCCATGGTGGGTTTCTGAGTGATTTAAAGTATATTTTAAAACTCTCTTATTGTAGAAAATTGTGACGTACACAGAGCAGACAGAACTATAGCAAACCTCCATGTACTCATGGTTTGATTGTCCTTGAGGCTGGGTGATGGGTACATGGAGGTTTGCTATAGTTCTGTCTGCTCTGTGTATGTCACAATTTTCTACAATAAGAGAGTTTTAAAACATACTTTAAGTCACTCAGAAACGCACTGCTTTATATTTGGTATTTTTATTTCTGGATATTTTTCTCTACATTTTTCACATAGTTAAGATCATACTGGAGTTACAACTTTATATCTACTTCTTTTATAGCATTTCATTACTTATTTCATTAGCACTTTCATACCTCATTAAAAATTCTTCCCAAATATCAAACAAAAGGATTCATAATTCAGGCACTGACATCACACAAACCTGGTTTGAATCCCAGTTTTTCTACTCGCTGCTGAGTGACCCTGGCCTACACTTCTTAGGCGCTCTCTATACCTCAGTTTCTTTTAATATAGTCATCCGTTTGTTCAACTAATACTGTGAGTATCCTCTGAACCAGATCCTGTTCTTTTTTTTTTTTGAAGGATAACTGCTTTACAGAATTTTGTTGTTTTGAACCAGATCCTGTTCTTGATGCTGTGGCTACACCAATTAAAAAAAACAAAGTCCCTGCTCTCATGGAACTGACATTACTGGAGGAAGCAGACATTAAGTACATATTGTGCAGGGGATTACAACTAATCCAGAGAAAAATGCGGCACAGTAAAGGGGGTAGGGAGTGCAGGGATTGCTACTTCATGCAAGTCAGGAAAGTCTTGTCTGATAAGGTGACAGCTGAACAAAGACTTGAAGGAAGTGAAGGAGTCAGCCATTTGAAATTATTTGGTAGAAGAGCATGCTAAGCAAAGGAAATAGCATATGCAAGTAGGAGCACATTCAAGGTACAGAAAGAGGCCAGAGTGACTGGAGGAGAACGAACAACTAGAAGATGTGGGAAATGGGGTCAGAGTTAACAGGAAACAGACTGTGCAAGATAGAGTCATTAGGTGGTTTTAAACAAAGGAGGGACATTTGGCTTCTGGTTTAGAGGGTTTACTCTCTAGCTGCAGTGATAAAAATAAAGTGAAAGGGGCAAGGAGAGAAATAGGAAAATCAACTGGTAGTCAATAAGAAACATACTGACAAAAAATGCTAGTGGCAAGGACCAGGCTGGTAGTGCTAGACTCTGAGCAATGGTCAGAGCCCCAAGATTTGCTGTTGTATTTATTAACATGTGGGGTGAGAGAGAGGAGGACTCTAGGATTATTCTAAAATTTTAGCCTAAGCAACTAGGAATATGGGGTTGCCATTAACTGAGCAGTGAATGCATCAGAGAGAGTTAACTCTGCATTGTACCAGCACAAATCCACAAGTATGGAAAAGAGGAGAAAAGAAAACGGCAACAACAGCTTTGGCACCTGAAAAGCTGATGGCCCAGGGTTAATGACTTAGCTATCCAAGAAAGCCTAATCCTAACTCAGTGAAGAAATTGAGAATCAACCTGTTTAAACAGTAGCATCTTTTAAAAGTTTAGGAGTTCATGGTATCATGTACAGCTGAAAGCTGAGTTTGTGGGTATAAAATAAAGATGGTTAAAAGGTTAAAACAGTTTAAAGCTGTTTAAGAATGTAGCTCCCTAATCCCTTCTCCTACTCTGCTAAAGAATGATTATCTCTCCCCAACACAGGCAGAGGACTGGACAGCACAAGTCACAGCTGAAGTTGGAGGTATCATACCCAGAACAGCAGGATTTAGAGAACCAGACAGGGCACACACACTGTTTAGATCTCAAGTCCATCCCTTGGGTTCTGTGTAACTATCCCTCCAGACCTGACTTTGGAAAAGTTTTCCATTATGGGAAACACAAACAGCCCAGGAAAAAGGACAAAATGTGCTGACATTTGGAGTTCCCCAGTCAGATAACTCTATAGCGAAACTTGAGTCAAGAATTTAGAACTTACATCAGCTTTTAATCCTATTCACCAACATCCATGCTCAAAAATGAGATGATAAACAAGGATTGCCAAGTATCTAGGCAGAGCCTCATTGTACTTTTACTGGAGTGTCAGGAAGGAACGCAATTAGATGTTGGTGTTCTATCAGACATCTTTACCCAGAGTCTGTCTGTTTTATCTACCTCCCCACTATCTTTTCTCCTTTGCCCTATTCTTTCCTAAAAAAAAAAAGAAAGAAAAGAAAAACAAAGTAATATTCCAAGATGCCCCTGGTTTTGTTGCTTTGTTCTTATCTGCCTAAAACTCACCTCTGAATCATCTTAGAACTTGACCTTTCTTCAGGATGAAAATCTCATTGCCTTTCTCCGGATTTCAGAAACCTAGTCAGGAATAAAAATACACTGTATGGAGTGATGTGTGCCCCATCAAGCACTCCTGATGGTGTATAAATTGGTGTCAACTTTCTGGAAAATTATTGGTAATGTGCTGTCAGATTTTAAATGAGCAATCCAACAATCTAATTTCTAGAAATTTATACTAAGGAAAAATTTTAATGTGAATACTATTAGTAGTAATACAAACTGAAGTGCTTATGAATATACTGATACGTCTAAAACTTGCTTCTGAATAATCATATGTAGTGGGTATATTTATATTTTCTCATATGAAAGCCACTACATACATAGTCCCATTATAGTGTGCTGTAAATATATAATACACACTGGATTTTGAAGACTTAATGCCAAAAGGAAAAAGTGAAATATGTCATTAATAACTTGCATATGGGACATCTATTAAAATAATATTTTGGATATATTGAAAAAAAGAAAATGTATCATTAAAATTAATTTCACCTATTTCTTTTCTCTTTGTGAAATGAATGACTAGAAAAGTTTAAATCACATTTAAGTAACATTTTTAATTATAAAGGTGGCTTGTGTTAATATTTGTGGTTTACATTATGTTTCTATTGAACAGCACTGGTATAGAGTCTATATACCATCAGTCTGACATATCTGCAGGCTTCACATTCTTCGGATGCAACCAATCTCAGATCAAAAATATTCAGGGAAAACAAAATTCTAGAAAGTTCCAAAAGGAAAAAACTTGAATTTGCCATATGCTATAAACTATTTAGAGCAGTTGACCCAGTTGACCCTTCAACAACACTACAGTTAGGGGTGCCAACTCTCTGAACAACAAAAACAGAAAGAGTTGGCCCTCCATATCCATGAGTCTTCTATATTCAAGGTCACCAGTTATAGATTCAACCAACTGTGGATTATGTAGTACTGCAGTATTTACTATTTAAAAAAATCTGAATATAAGTAGACGCTTGCAGCTCAAACCCAGGTCAACTGTATTTACAACTATTTATATAGCTTTTATATTGTATTATGTATTATGAGTAATCTAGGGATAACTTAAAGTATACATACAGGAAGATATGTGTAGGTTACATGTAAACAGTAAGTCGTTTTATATAAGGTACTTGAGCCTTTGCGGATTTTGGTATCTATGGAGATCCTGGAACCAATCCTCCATGGATACCAAGGGATGACTATATTCCTATCAATAAAACAAAATTTTGCATTAAACATGAATATGTTTGAATGATTGATCATAAATGGGTAATTATTGAAATTAGGTTATGGGTTCAGTTCAGTTCAGTCACTCAGTCATGTCCAACACTTTGCGACCCCATGAATCGCCGCACGCCAGGCCTCCCTGTCCATCGCCAACTCCCGAAGTTCACTCAGATTCATGTTCATCAAGTCAGTGATGCCATCCAGCCATCTCATCCTCTGTCGTCCCCTTCTCCTCCTGCCCCCAATCCCTCCCAGCATCAAAGTCTTTTCCAATGAGTCAACTCTTCGCATGAGGTGGCCAAAGTACTGGAGTTTCAGCTTTAGCATCAGTCCTTCCAAAGAAATCCCAGGGCTGATCGCCTTCAGAATGGACTGGTTGGATCTCCTTGCAGTTAGGGACTCTCAAGAGTCTTCTCCAACACCACAGTTCAAAAGCATCAATTCTTCGGCACTCAGCCTTCTTCACAGTCCAACTCTCACATCCATACATGACTACTGGAAAAACCATAGCCTTGACTAGACGGACCTTTGTTAGCAAAGTAATGTCTCTGCTTTTGAATATGCTATCTAGGTTGGTCATAACTTTTCTTCCAAGGAGTGTCTTTTAATTTCATGGCTGCAGTCACCATCTGCAGTGATTTTAGAGCCCCCCAAAATAAAGTCTGACACTGTTTCCACTGTTTCCCCATCTATTTCCCATGAAGTGATGGGACCAGATGCCATGATTTTCGTTTTCTGAATGTTGAGCTTTAAGCCAACTTTTTCACTCTCCTCTTTCACTTTCATCAAGAGGCTTTTTAGTTCCTCTTCACTTTCTGCCATAAGGGTGGTAGGAATTCATTATATCACATTCTCTACTTTTGTAATTTTCCATAAAAAAATGTTTTAAATATATGAATAAAGCTGTTTTCAAGAACGTGTTCATTCCTGTTTATACAATAGTAAAAAGTCAGAAAAAATGTCCAGTACTTATAACAGTAAGATCAGTTCAGTCACTCAGTTGTATCCAACTCTTTGCGACCCCATGGACTGAAGCACGCTGGGCTTCCCTGTCATTCACCATCTCCCAGAGCTTGCTCAGACTCATGTCCATTGAGTCGGTAATGCCATCCAACCATCTCATTCTCTGTCATCCCCTTATCCTCCTGACTTCAATCTTTCCCAGCATCAGTGTCTTTTCCAATGAGTCAACTCTTCTCATGAGGTGGCCAAAGTATTGGAGTTTCAACTTCAGCATCAGTCCATCCAATGAATATTTGGGACTGATTTCCTTTAGGATGGACTGATTGGATCTCCTTGCTGCCCAAGAGACTCTCAAGAGTGTTCTCCAACACCCACCACAGTTCAAAACCATCAATTTTTCAGCACTCAGCTTTCTTTACAGTCTAACTCTCACATCCATACATGACTACTGGAAAAACTAAAGCTTTGACTAGACAGACCTTTGCTGGCAAAGTAATATGCTTTCTAGGTTTGTCATAGCTAGGAGCAAGTATCTTTTAATTTCATGGCTGCAGTCACCATCTGCAGTGATTTTGGAGCCCAAAAAATGAAGTCTGTCACTCTTTCCATTGTTTCCCCATCTATTTCCCATGAAGTGATGGGGCTGGATGCCATGATCTTAGTTTTCGGAATGTTGAGTTTTAAGCCAACTTTTTCACTCTCCTTTTTCACTTTCACTAAGTGACACTTCGGAAAGAGTGTCAGACTTTATTTTAGGGGGCTCCAAAATCACTGCAGATGGTGATTGCAGCCATGAAATTAAAAGACGCTTACTCCTTGGAAGGAGTAAGACAGCATATTCAAAAATAGAGACATTACTTTGCCAACTAAGGTCCGTCTAGTCAAGGCTATGGTTTTTCCTGTGGTCATATATGGATGTGAGAGTTGGACTGTGAAGAAAGCTGAGCGCTGAAGAATTGATGCTTTTGAACTGTGGTGTTGGAGAAGACTCTTGAGAGTCCCTTGGACTGCAAGGAGATCCAACCAGTCCATTCTATAGGAGATCAGTCCTGGGTGTTCATTGGAAGGACTGATGCTAAAGCTGAAACTCCAATACTTTGGCCACCTAATGAGAAGAGTTGACTCATTGGAAAAGACTTTGATGCTGGGAGGGATTGGGGGCAGGAGGAGAAGGGGACGACAGAGGATGAGATGGCTGGATGGCATCACGGACTCGATGGAAGCGAGTCTGAGTGAACTCTGGGAGTTGGTGATGGACAGGGAGGCCTGGCGTGCTGCTATTCATGAGGTCACAAAGAGTCGGACATGACTGAGCGACTGAACTGAACTGAACGCACACTTTAGTTCTTCATAACAATAAAGGAATGGTTAAATTAATTATGTTCACTCATGTGCTGCATGCAGTCACTAAATAGTAAAAGTAATATCTAACATTTGAATTCTAATTATATTCCCAGCTTTGTGCTAAACAAATTATATCATTATGTCATTCCATAGTCACAATAGTCACATAGTCACAATAAGGTAGACAAACTTCAGATTCTCTGACCTCTTTCCTTCACTCCAGATTTATATATCTAATAGCCTGCCAAGTGACATCTATTAGCTGGAATATAAGGGTAAAGAACAAAACAAATCAACAGGAAAAAGTGAATTGGAAGAAACAGAAACTATCCACAGAAAAGAAAAAAAAAATTTTTAAGGAAGTTTTGATTAATTAAATTAGTTAAATCTATAGGCCCATTTCACTGATGAACATGGATGCAAGAATCCTCAACAAAATTCTAGCAAACAGATTTCAACAACATATTAAAAAGCTCATACTCCATGATCAAGCTCAGTTTATTCCAGGGATACAAGGATTCTTCAATATATGCAAATAAACCAGTGTGATACAACATATTAACAAACTGAAAGATAAAAACCATATGATCATCTCAACAGATGCAGAAAAAGCCTTTGACAAAATTCAGCACCCATTTATGATTAAACCTCTTCAAAAAACGGGCATAGAAGGGACTTACCTCAACATAGTAAAGGCCATATATGATAAGCGCACAGCAAACATTATTCTCAATGGTGAAAAACTGAAATCATTCCCCCTAAGATCAGGAACAAGACAAGGGTGTCTACTCTCAACACTGTTATTCAATGTAGTTTTGGAAGTTCTAGCTATAGCAATCAGAGAAGAAAAAGAAATGAAAGGAATCCAAATTGGAAAAGAAGAAGCAAAACACTCACTGTTTGCAGATGACATGATACTTTACATAGAAAACCCTAAAGATACTATCAGAAAATTATTAGAGCTAGTCAGTAAATTTAGCAAAGTCACAGGATACAAAATCAATACACAGAAATCACTTGCATTCCTATATACTAACAATGAAAAATCAGAAAGAGAAATTAAGGAATCAATCCTCTACTACTGCAACAAAAAGAATAAAATATCTAGGAATAAGCCTACATAAGGAAACAAAAGAACTGTATACAGAAAATTATAAGACACTGAGGAAAGAAAGCAAAGATGACATAAACAGACGGAGAGATATTCCATGTTCCTGGGTAGGAAGAATCAATATTGTGAAAATGACTATACTACCAAATGCAATCTACAGATTCAATGTGACCCCTATCAAATTACCAATGGCATTTTTCACAGAACTAGAACAAAAAAACTTCACAATCCATATGGAAATACAAAAGACTCCAAATAGCCAAAGCAGTCTTGAGAAACAAGAATGGAGCTGGAGGAATCAACTTTCCTGACTTCAGACTATACTACAAAGCTACAGTCATCAAGACAGTATGGTACTGGCACAAAAACAGAAATACAGACCAACGGAACAAGATAGAAAGCCCAGAGATAAACCTATGTACCCCTAGATACCTTGTTTTTGACAAATGAGACAAGAATATACAATGGGGCAAGGACAGTCTTTTCAATAAGTGCTGCTGGGAAAACTGGACAGCTACATGTAAAAGCATGAAATTACACACTTCCTAACACCATACACAAAGAGAAATTCAAAATCAATTAAAGACCTAAATGTAAGACCAGAAGCTATAAAACTCTTAGAGGAAAACATAGGCAGAACACTTGATGACATAAATCAAAGCAAGATCCTCTATGACCCACCTCCTAGAGTAATGGAAATAAAAACAAACGTATACAAATGGGACCTGTCTGATTAAACTTAAACGCTTTTGTATAGCAAAGCAAACTATAAGCAAAGTGAAAAGACATTCCTCAGAATGGGAGAAAATAATAGCAAATGAAACAACTGACAAAGGATTAATTTCCAAAATATACTGTCAATGGACATCTCGGACATCTATTGTTCATCTGTCAATGGACATCTAGGTTGCTTCTGTGTTCTAGCTATTGTAAACAGTGCTGCAATGAACATTGTGGTACATGTGTCTGTTTCAGTTTTGGTTTCCTCAGGGTATATGCCTAGGAGTGGGATTGCTGGCTCATATGGTAGTTTTATTCCTAGTTTTTTAAGAAATCTCCATACTGTCTTCCATAATGGCTGTATCAATTTATTGAGCTTATACTACTCAATACCAGAAAAACAAACAACCCAATCAAAAAGTGTGGAAAACATACAGATGGCTAACAAACACATGAAAAGATGCTCAACATTGCTCATTATTAGAGAAATGCAAATCAAAACTACAATGAGATATCACCTCACACCAATCAGAATGGCCATCATCAGAAAGTCTACAAACAAAAACTGCTGGAGACGGTGTGAAGAAGAGGGAGCCCTCTTGCACTATTGGTGGGAACGTAAATTGATACAGCCATTATGGAATACAGTATAGAGATTCCTTAAAAAAGTAGGAATAAAACCACCATATGAGCCAGCAATCCCACTCCTAGGCATATATCCTGAGGGAGCCAAATTGAAAAAGACACATGTACCCCAATGTTCATTGCAGCACTATTTACAATAGCTAGAACATGGAAGGAACCTAGATGTCCATTGACAGATGGATGGATAAAGAAGTTGTGGTACATATACACAATGGGAAATTACTCAGCCATAAAAAAAAAATGCATTTGAGTCAGTTCTAATGAGGTGGATGAACCTAGAGCCTATTATACAGAATGAAGTCAGTCAGAAAGAAAAAGATAAATATCGAACACTAACACACATATACAGAATCTAGAAAGATGGTACCAAAGAATTTACTTGCAGGGCAACAATGGAGAAACAGACATAAACAGACCTATGGACATAGGGAGAGGGGAGGAGAGGGTAAGATGTATGGAGAGAGTAACATGGAAACTTACATTACCATATATAAAATAGATAGCCAATGGGAATTTGCTGTATGTCTCAGGGAACTCAAACAGGGGGTCTGAATCAACCTAGAGGGTGGGATGGGGAGAGAGATGGGAGGGAGGTCCCGGGGGGGCATATATGTATACCTATGGCTGATTCATGTTGAGGTTTGACAGAAAACAGCAAAATTCTGTAAAGCAACTATCCTTCAATTAAAAAATAAATAATTTTTAAAAGGAAGTTTTGATTAATATTCAAGAGAGATAATAGAAGATATTGCTTCTATGAGACAGCAACATTTTTTTTAATGCAGGCAGGATTAAGAAGAAATAACTTGAAAATTAATAACCTAATAGCAGACCTTAAAAACTAGAAGGGTTAGAAGATGACATTTCATCAAACCCTCAGAAAGTAGTGAAAAGACAAAGGAACGGGCTCACACTAGTCAGAATCAGTTCAGTTCAGTCGCTCAGTCGTGTCCGACTCTTTGCGACCCCATGAACCGCAGCACGCCAGGCCTCCCTGTCCACCACCAAAGTTTACATCACAGAGTTTACCCAAACTCATGTCCATTGAGTTGGTGATGCCATCTAACCATCTCATCCTCTGTCGTCCCCTTCTCCTGCCTTCAATCTTTCCCAACATCAGGGTCTTTTCCAATGAGTCAGCTCTTCGCATCAGGTGGCCAAAATATTGGAGTTTCAGCTTCAACATCAGTCCTTCTAATGAACACCCAGGACTGATCCCCTTTAGGATGACTAGTTGGATCTCCTTGCAGTCCAAGGGACTCTCAAGACTCTTCTCCAACACCACAGTTCAAAAGCATCAATTCTTCGGCACTCAGCTTTCTTTATAATTCAACTCTCACATCCATACCTGACTACTGGAAAAACCATAGCCTTGACTAGACAGACCTTTGTTGACAAAGTAATGTCTCTGCTTTTAATATGCTGTCTAGGTTGGTCATAACTTTCCCTCCAAGGAGTAAGCATCTTATAATTTCATGGCTGCAATCACCATCTGCAGTGATTTGGGAGCTCCCAAAATTAAGTCAGCCACTGTTTCCACTGTTTCCCCATCTAATTGCCATGAAGTGATGGGACTGGATGCCATGATCTTAGTTTTCTGAATGTTGAGCTTTAAACCAACTTTTTGACTCTCCTCTTTCACTTTCATCAAGAGGCTTTTTAGTTCTTCTTCACTTTCTGCCACAAGGGTAGTGTCATCTGCATATCTAAGGTTATTGATATTTCTCCCAGTAATCTTGATTCCAGCTTGTGCCTCATCCAGCCCAGTGTTTCTCATGATGTACTCTGCTTATAAGTTAAATAAGCAGGGTGACAATACACAGCCTTGACGTACTCCTTTTCCTATTTGGAACCAGTCTGTTGTTCCATGTCCAGTTCTAACTGTTGCTTCCTGATCTGCATACAAGTTTCTCAAGAGGCAGGTCAGATGGTCTGGAATTCCCATCTCTTTCAGAATTTTCCGCAGTTTTATTATGATCCACACAGTCAAAATGATCATCATTAAAACCTCTATAACAAATGCTGGAGATGATGTGGAACAAAGGGAATCCTCCTACACTGTTGGTGGGAATGTAACTTGGTAAAGTCACTATAGAAAACATAATGGAGGTTCTGCAGAAAACCAAAAACAGAATTATCATATGATCCAGCAATCCCACTCCTGGGCATATATCCAGACAAAACTCTAAGCCAAAAAGATACATGCACCCATATGTTCACAGTAGCATTATTCACTATAGCCAAAACATGGAAACAATCTATATGTTCATGGAGAGATGAAGGGATAAAGAAGATGTGGTACATATATACAATGGAACACTACTCAGCCATAAAAAGAACAAAATAATCCCATTTGCAGCACATGGATGCAACTAGAGATTACATACTAAGTGAAGTAAGCCATACAGAGAAAGACAAATATCATATGATATCACTTATTTATGGAATCTAAAAATATGACACAAAGGAACCTATCTATGAAACAGAAACAGACTCATGGACATAGACAATAGACTTGTGGTTGCCAAGGGGATGGGAGTTGGGCGTGACGGAGTGGGAGGTTGGGGTTAGCAGATGTAAGCAATTATATACAGAATGGATAAGCAACAAGGTCCTACTGTATAGCACAGAGAATTATATTCAATATCCTATGATAAACCATAATGGAAAAGAATATTTTAAGAAGAAAGTACATGTATGTATAACAAAACCACTTTGCTGTACAGCAGAAATCAACACAACATTGTAAATCAAACTATATTTCAATTAAAAAAAAAGAGGGGGGAGACAAAGGAATGAGGAAAAGGAAAAGATTTTAAAGTCAAAAGAATTCTAAAACCAGTCCTCAAAGGTCCCTATTTGCATAACACAAAATCAAGGAAGACTTCCTGCTAGTCTGCTAATCCTCCCATCCAGCATCCAGCAAGAATCTGGCCTCTTTTTTATTTACCCAAAGACAGGAAGCCTACAGCTCTTAGAACATCCAGCTGCCACACACTTAAATATTGAATACATTATTACAGAGACTAAATGAAGACGGGTTCTATGATAGATTAAGGACTTTATCTATACAAACGGGTTGGCAAAGGATGGTCAATTCTAGCTACTGCCTGTTTTGGTAAATAAAGTTTATTGGAGCAGAGCCACATCCATTCATTTTTGTGTTATCTATGGCTGCTTTTCCACTAAAACAAATGAGATCAATAATTGTGGCTGAGATTCTATGGCCACAAAATCCAATACATTTACTATAACGCCCTTTACAAAAAAAATGTTTGCTGATTTCTCATATAGAGTATTCCTTTTAGACCTAACAGTCCTTGGAAGTTGATGTTTTTCATCCTTATTTTACCACGAAGGAAGCTGAGGTTTAGAGAAGGCAAATGGCATGCCCAGACTCAGACAGTAAGTATTGGGAACATGATAAAACTGTCTTTTGACAATCACATACGGTCTCCTATTGGAGTAATTTCCCCACCTAATGGGACATTTGTTTCATAAGAAATCAATGAGAGGACATAGTAGGTCACAGAACTCCGATATTGAGGTATCAAGTGAAGTGAAGTCGCTCAGTCGTGTCCAACTCTTTGCGACCCCATGGACTGTAGCCTACCAGGCTCCTCTGTCCATGGGATTTTCCAGGCAATAGTCCTGGAGTGGATTGCCATTTCCTTCTCCAGAGGATCTTCCCAACCCAGGGATCAAACCCAGGTCTCCTGCATTGTAGACAGACGCTTTACCATCTGAGCCACCAGGGAAGTCTATTGAGGTATCAAGCCAGCCAAGATAACATGAGTATTCTTGCTGGAACTGAAGGCCATCCCATGTGCCTCTGTCCTTTTACTTTTTCAGAACTGACACTGTCCACTGATGTAGGAGCACCAGCCTTGTTCTAGTATCACAACCAACCTTCTACTTTTGTTGTTTTTCAATCACTAAGTCATGTCCGACTCTGTGACCCCATGGACTACAGCACACCAGGATTCCTTGTTCTTCACAATCTCCCAGTTTGCTCAAATTCTTGTCCATTGAGTCAGTGATGCTATCTCATCATCTGTGGCCTACTTCTTCTGTCCTCAATCTTTCCCTGCATCAGAACCTTTTCTAATGAGTCGGCTCTTCACATCAGGTTGCCAAAATATTTGAGCTTAAACTTCAGCATCAATCCTTCCAATGAATATTCAAGGTTGATTTTCTTTAGAATTGACTGGTTTGATCACCTTACTGTCCAAGGGACTTTCAAGAGTATTCTCCAACACCATAGTTCAAAAGCATGAATTCTTCAGTGCTCAGCTTTCTTTATGGTTCAACTTTCACATCCATACATGACAACTGGAAAAACCATAGCTTTGATTATATGGACTTTTGTCGGTAAAGTGATGTCTCTGCTTTTTAATATGCTGTCTAGGTTTGTTATAGATTTTCTTCCAAGGAGCAAGCATCTTTTAATTTCATGGCTGCAGTCACCATCTGCAGTGATTTTGGAGCCCAAGAAAATAAAGTCTGTCATTGTTTCCATTGTTTCCCCATCTATTTGCCATGAAGTGATAGGACCAGATGCCACGATCTTCATTTTTTGAATGTTAAGTTTTAAGCCAGCTTTTACATTCTCCTCTTTCACTTTCATCAAGAGGCTCTTAAGCTCTTCTTCACTTTATCCCTTAAGGGTGGTGTCATCTTCGCATCTGACGTTATTGATATTTCTCCCAGCAATCTTGATTCCAGCTTGTGCTTCATTCAGCCCAGCATTTCGCATGATGTACTCTGCATATAAGTTAAATAAGCAGGGTAATAAAATACAGCCTGATGTACTCCTTTCCCAATTTGGAACCAGGTCATTGTTCCATGTCCAGTTCTAATTGTTGCTTCTTGACCTGCATACAGATTTCTCAGGAGGCAGATAAGGTGGTCTGGTATTCCCATCTCTTGAAGAATTTTCCAGTCTGTTGTGATCTGCACACTCAAAGGCTTTAGCGTAGTCAATGAAGCAAAAGTAGATGTTTTTCTGAAATTCTCTTGCTTTTTCAATGATCCAGCGGATGTTGGCAATTTGATCTCTGGTTCCTCTGCCTTTTCTAAATCCAGCTTGAACATCTGAAAGTTCTCGGTTTACATGCTATTGAAGCCTCGCTTGGAGAATTTTGAGCATTACTTTGCTAGCATGTGGGGTGAGTGCAATTGTGTGGTAGTTTGAACATTCTTTGGCATTGCTTTTCTTTGAATGAAAACTGACCTTTTCCAGTCCTGTGGCCACTGCTGAGCCTTCCAAATTTACTGGCATATTGAGTGCAGCATTTTTAACAGCATCATCTTTTAGGATTTAAAAGAGCTCCGCTGGTGTTCCATCACCTCTAAGAGGTTTGTTGGTAGTGATGCATCCTAAGGCCCATTTGACTTCGTATTCCAGGATGTCTGGCTCTAGGTTAGTGATCACACCATGTGGTTATCTGGGTCATATTTGTATAGTTCTTCTGTGTATGCCTGTCACCTCTTCTTAGTATCTTCTGCTTCTGTTAGGTCCATACCTTTTCTGTCCTTTATTGTGCCCATTTTTGCATGAAATGTTCCCTTGGTATATGTAATTTTCTTGAAGAGATCTCTAGTCTTTCCTATTCTATTGTTTTCCTCTATTTCTTTGCAAATGGGTCTCACTTGGGTGCTTATGGGTAAGCTCCTGCACACTAAGAGAAGAGTTATATAACCTAAAGCTGTCAAACAACTTGTTAAATAACACAGGACACAGGGAGGGATCACCACTGTAAAAAACTCAACACTATCCATTGCAGTCCTGCTTCTGGTTTCCATTTGGCCTGCTCTCCTTTTCTGGAAGCATACTTTTGCCTTTTTTTTTTTTTTTTAACTTTTGCTTTTTTTAAACTAAAACTCTGGCTGTTTAAAACTGTGCTAAGTCTGTTGATTGAATCATTTTCTTTGGGAGCACAAGAACAAAGGTATTGCCATTTTGCTGGTAACACTACTTCCTCTGGCACAAGTACAAACTCCATTTGCACTGGAAATTCTTTTTAAAACAATTTTTTTCTCCTGGTTGTGCCATGCAGCTTGTGAGATCTTAGATCCCTGACCAGGGATTGAACTCAGCCACAGTAGGGAAAGTGCTGAGTCCTAACCACTAGACCACAGGGAATTTCCTAAAATGATCTTATAAAACAGACAGCAAATCTTAGAAACCTGCTCAGCAGACACATTTGCCCTGAGGCAAGTTCCAAGTACCCATATAGTTCAGCAACTTAGAAAACATTCCAGCCACTGTCAGTGTCCATAAAGCAGAAGTAAATGTTTTTCTGGCACTCTCTTGCTTTTTTGATGTGTGGATCACAACAAACTGTGGAAAATTCTTCAAGAGATGGGAATACCATACCAGTTTACCTGCCTCCTGAGAAATGTGTATGCAGGTCAAGAAGCAACAATTAGAACTGGACGTGGAACAACAGACTCTTTCTAAATTGGGAAAGGAATATGTCAAGGCTGTATATTGCACCCTGCTTACTTAACTTATATGTAGAGTACATCATGCGAAATGCTGGGCTGGATGAAGCACAAACTGGAATCAAGATTGCCAGGAGAAATATCAATAACCTCAGATATGCAGATGACACCACCCTTATGGCAGAAAGGGAAGAACTAAAGAGCCTCTTGATGAAAGTGGAAAGAGGAGAGTCAAAAAGTTGGCTTAAAACTCAACATTCAGAAAACTAAGATCATGGCATCTGGTCCCATTACTTCATGGCAAATAGATGGGGAAACAGTAGAAACAGACTTTATTTTCTTGGGCTCCAAAATCACTGCAGATGGTGACTGCAGCCATGAAATTAAAAGACACTTGCTCCTCAGAAGAAAAGGAACAACCTATGACCAACCTAGGCAGCATATTAAAAAGCAGAGATATTACTTTGCCAACAAAAATATGTCTAGTCAAAGCTCTGGTTTTTCTAGTAGTCATGTATGGATGTGAGAGTTGGACTAAAAAGAAAGCTGACTGCCGAAGAATTAATGTTTTTGAACTGTGGTGTTGGAGAAGACTCTTGAGAATTCCTTGGACAGTAAGGAGATCCAACCAGTCCATCCTAAAGGAAATCAGTCCTGAATAATCACTGGATGGACTGACACTGAAGCTGAAACTCCAATATTTTGGCCACCTGATGCGAAGAGCTGACTCATTTGAAAAGACCCTGATGCTGAGCAAGATTGAAGTCAGGAGAAGGGGATGACAGAGGATGAGATAGTTGGATGGCATCACCGACTCAAGAGACATGAGTTTGAGTAAACTCCGGGAGTTGGTGATGGACAGGGAGGCCTGGTGTGCTTCAGTCCATGGGGTTGCAAAGAGTTGGACACGACTAACCAACCGAACTGAACTGGTCAGTGTAAATACAGGTCAAAGTCATTCAAGACCTTATGCATATTAGGTGTCCTGAGGAATACCTGTTAGGGGCAGCCAAAGCTCTTGCTTCCTTCCAGAATGCCTCTGACAGATTCTGATCCTTTCCACCCCCAGGTGGGACATGACAGGTATGAGAAAAAGTGAAAGTTAGTCGCAAAGTCGTGTCCGACTCTGTAGTTCCATGAACTGCAGCCTGTCCCGCTTCTCTGTCCATGGAATTCTCCAGGCAAGAGTACTGGAGTGGGTTGCTATTTCCTTCTCCAGGGGATCTTCCTGACCTGGGGATGGAACCCAGGTCTCCTGCATTGCAGGCAGATTCTTTACCAACTGAGCCACTAGGAAAGCCCATGGACAGGTATAGTGGCTAAAATAGTGACCATAATGAAGAAGGTTGTGTATTAATGCTGGCATAGGAAACAATGGCAACTAATTCAATCTCAGACCCTTTCCCTCTCTTCCTGAAAATCAAAGGATGGAACTGAAAGTTCCAACCCTCTAATCACAGAGTTGGTTCTCCAGGCAACCAGCCCCCATACTACTTTTAAAAGTCACCTTATTAACATAACAAATACAGCTAGTTAAAAAAAAAAAAAAAAAGACACCTTTATCACTCTCAACATTTAGGAAATTCCAAGTTTTAGCCATCTGAATGACCAAATAAATATTTTCCTTATAAATCACAATGTCCCACTTCTCTTCCTCCTCCCAGTATTCACTCCATTCATTCAAGGATGCCTGCATCAAACCGAGGTGAGATGCGAACTGCTTTGAGAATGCTTTTAATGGTACATGACTTAGTGGTACAGTCACCAAATTGGTGACTGACTCCACTGCACAGGACCAAATAACAGCTGAGTCCAGCTCCTGTAGCTTAGAAGCCAAGAACAAATTCTTCCAGCTGGCCACTCATGAGATCACCCTCTGATCATCAAAACCCCACAATAATTCCTTTGCTAAACCCCAGGCTGCTATTCTCTACAAGAAGCATTAGGTTGGGAGATTCTGTCATGTCAATAGCCTCTACAAAGTCAATTAGATATTAACAAAGCTCCACTTACCTTCCTTACTCTGGTGAAAACAGCACACAAAGAGGGGGAGATTTTCTTTGGAAGAGATTTTGATCACACTCAAGAATTCAGCTGCTTTTACCTGCTCCGGGAGCTTGTTCTGGATTTGGAGGCTTATTAGCTTATCGGTTCATTCTGTATTTATTCAGTTATTCCCAGAGCACCGTGCAGTACAGAGCTAATGTTCTCTTTCAGTACTGGGTCTAATCCTGTAATATAATGTGAGAGTGCATATTTAATCCTGATGTTAGTGAGCCTTCTATGCGACAGAATATTCTATGTCCCACAGAAAGTGAGTTCAGTGGTCTACTTTAGATCGTGACATCTTTTGTCAACAACTTCTAATACTCAGGGGCAACAAAAGCCTCCAGCTTTGCTGTGGCCTTACTATGTTCTGATATGTTTCCCCAAGTATAGATCTGTTTCCCAAGTATTTTTTTGAAATTTATTTTATTGAAGTATAGTTGGTTTAGTGTTAATTTCTGCTGCACAGCAAAGCAATTCAGTTACACACGTGTGTGTGGGCATGTGTGTATGTATAATAATAAGGTCCTACTGTAGAGCACAGGGAACTATATTTAATATCCTATGGCAAACTATAATGAAAAAGAATACATATATTTTTTCAATATCCTGTGGTAAACTATGACATATATATAAACTATCCTAAAATATAGTATAAATGAAAGAATATATATATCATTATAGATTATAGCTTACCACAGGATATTGAATGTAGTTCCCTGTGCTATACAGTAGGCACTTATTATTTATCCATTCTATGTATAATAGTTTGCAAATGCCAATCCCCTTGATCAATCACCATATTTTCCCAAGTAATTTCTTGACACTGGACCAATCTGTATTGGCACAGAAACCAATACTACCTCCTTGGTTGTTAAACAGAACAGACAGACCAAAAATACTCCATCCAGACATTTGGAGTATTGGAGGAACTTGTGGTACTAAAAAACAAAACAAAACTGGGCATTACATCCCAAGAGTCCTGACCCACTTCAGAGCCTGTTAGCTTCTTTGTGAACTGGAAATCAGAAGTGAGGAACCACTGGGTTAGTAAGTAAGCTTCATTTGATACTACTTAGGTTCTTGTGACTTAATAGGCCAATGTCCTCCTCATGATGGACATTTTATTCATCCATGGATGTGTAATTTCCTGTGGTTTGTGAGTTTACCTCCTGCTTTTCAACAGAAAAGATTTAAAACTTCCCCATGGATGAAACCCTCAGGATATCTTCCTGTATATCAACAACATTTCTGTTAATTAAAAATTAGCTGTCTCAGAAAGTAAAATCTGCATGACTATTCACTGTGCAGGAAAATCAGATACAAATAAATAGGAAAACAATATTTCTGCCAATGAATGCTATATCTGTGAAGAGTCATGTTAACTTTCTTCTTTAAGTGACTACTGCTTTCTTAATCATTGAGAAACTTTGTTGTTTAAAATCAAAGCATCTGGAAAACCTTGTGCTTTACATTTTATCAGTAAGAATGAAACCATTTCAATTTACTTTCCAGGGATAAAGCTTCAGAAAGGGTGTTTCTGGACAACATTTTAATAAAAACAGGATCACGGGTCCGTTTTGTTGTCTTAGGGCTGATGTTGATCACTTTAGAAAATTCTGCTCCGATTTGTCAAAGCAATATTTCATTTGTACTTCATCTAAACTTCATGTCCCCACAATCCTATAACCCTACCTCATTCTTCTGTTCAGTTATATGTCCCATAACGTCTTTGGTGTGCAGTGTCCTTCATTATAATTTTATCAAGAGATCTGACTTTGCTGTACTACAGGTTTATTCCTGGTGGTCTTAGGTTGATGGGGCTTGGACCCTGTCTTGTTCAGCTTCCAGGGTTCAAACACGAAAAAATTTTAAACAGTTGTGTGAATGAAAAATGCTGCCATATCAGTAACAAAGGATGTTGCAGCCATCAATTACTGTAAATACACCAACTATGCACCCAGAGGGGAATCAAAACGGAAAAAAGAACAGCATATTGTTTCTAGACAGCCGTAGGACTACAGCTATAATACACTATAGCTATAATAGCTAAATTATTGCTCAGTCATGTCCAACTCTTTGCGGTCCCATGGACTTGCCGCCCACCAGGTTCCTCTACCCACAGAATTTTCCAGGTAAGAATACTAGACAGGCGTGCCATTCCCTTCTCCAGAGGATCTTTCCAACCCAAGGATCGAACCCCGTCTCCCACATTGCAGGCAGATTCTCATGGTCTGAGACACGATGGGAGCCCATTATCAAAGAATAATTTCAAAGAGCCCACACTCTTGCATTTTCCCACACATAAAAAGGCACTAAATTCATTAATTTCACAGGTGTTTTTACAAAACTCCTGTGTATCCTGGCTCCTCCCTTACCTCTTCAGTAGTCCCTCAGAGAGATCTGAGAGGCTATCTTCCGATCTTAAGTCCTCAGAAAGACACCAAATACAACATAATTCTCAACTGTTAGGTGGTATAGTTTTTCACTTGACTGTAATATGCATTTTTCATCCCTAAATATAATATGCCAGGCAAGCATACTGTCTACCATGCCAGTTTCATTATAATTGGGATGAGTTCATTCATATCCCAGAAACGGTATAGGAACAAGGTTGTCACGGTACTCTGTGGCTTTTACTTCACTTCTTGGAACAGGCTTAGATTTTCTTTTCCTCTTTTTAGTCCCAAACACTTCCTCTCCTAAACTGATGCTTCCCTCCCTCATAACTGAGGGGAATAAAAAACTTGAGACACATTTACTCGAAGCTGTACAGGTAGACAGCTCTGGCCACGCTGACATTCGCGGGTGTTGTGGAAACTGGGGGGAAGGGGACACGCTGCTGCCCACCCCCGCAATCCGTGGCCTGGATCCAGGACCAGCGTAATCCTCTGCTCTCAGCCTCAAACTGAAACCCGAAGCAGGGCGCCGCCTCGCCTTTAACATTCACTTCTTGTCACAAATAGGCACTAGGGCGCGCGGCTTAAAAGGAAACATAATTTCCAAGACACTTCACGCTCACGAAACACCTGAGCTCTACCATGGTATGCGCTCGCCATGTTTCTCGCTGGCGCCGGCTTTCATTCGCCTTTCATTCGCCTTTCCTCTCAGTGATTGGACGAGTAGGAACGGCGTACGGCAGGGGCGTGGCCCCGCAGGGAGAGGCTGAGGTAACTACCGGATGGGGCCGGGACTCCATCTTGGATCCTGGCATCCTCCTCGAGTTGCCCTTCCTCCTGGTGATTGGACGAGCCGGTTAGGTGTAAGGGACGTAACCAGCCAACCAGACCTGGGAGCGTGCGTTTTCTTTTCCCTTGTTTCAAGGGTGTAACTGTATGAAATGCTCTTGCTCATTCCTGGACGAACCTGATGTCGCGAGACAGAAAAGGCTTGCTTGGAGAGTTATCTTGCATTTTAATGGAGCTTTGAAAAACCTGAAAACTGCCTGGGGCTGCTTGGGAAGGCGTCTTAAAATGCTTCAAGGATGCGTTGTCATTTTTCAAAGAGAAAGATGGGGAGCACATTCTAGGAAGAGGAGGCTGATTACATGAAAAGTCCCGAAACTTGTACCTATTGCGATATTAGGGATAAAGGAGGCAGAATGCCCAGACAGAAAAAACCTAGGAAGGGGTTGGGATTAGACTATGGAGGCCTTTAATTGTTGGGGAGTTAGGACCTTATTCTGTAGATTGGGTCAGCGGTCCCCAGTCTTTTTGGCACCAGGGACCAGTTTCGGGGAAGATAACTGCTCCCCTCCTGCTGTGGGTCCTGGTTACAGGGAATTGGAGACCCCAGGATTATGTGGTGAAAAATGGACTTTTGGAGTACTTCAAACAAGTGTGACATAATCATTTAGTGAACTCTAGAAAAATAACTGGGGAATCCCAAAGTATTTCCCAAAGTATTCAGTGAACGACTTGGGGAGCTTGTTTATTAAATGCAAATTCTTGCTCCTCTGCAGACCTGCTGATCAAGAGTCTCTGGTTGTAGAGCTAGGAAACGTGTTTGGGGGAAAGAAATGCACAAATAAAGGCAGAGATTTGAATGTTCACAAGCTGAACACACTCGTGTAACCAACACCCAGATGAAGAAACTCACCAGCAGCTCAAAAACTCCGCTTCCCCCTGCAAGCCACTGCTGCCTGCACCAGGGGTAAAAGTGACTACTAACGTAGATTAGTTTGACTGATTTGAATTTTCTATAAATGAAATTACAGAGCATATACTTGAGACCTATGAAACAACTAGCCTGTATTTTCAAATGTCAGTAATATGAACGACAAGGGTAGGTTTATTACAGATTTTAAAAGACCAGACATAACTAAATGCAGGTTGTAACCCGTCACAAGATCATAGGCCCGGAAGGCTTTTTTCATTTGCTGGGAATAACATAAATGGAACAATTGCTAATAGTTAAATAAGGAGTGCAAATTAATAAATTACGTGGAAATTCCCTGGTGATCCAGTGGTGAGGATTCTGGGCTTTCACTCTAGGTCAAGAGTCTGAACCCTTGGTCCGGGAATTAGGATCCTGCAAGGCTTGAGGTGCGGGGGACTGCCCGTAATGGGTTAAGTCCTGGGAGCTGCTTGGCGTGTTTGCCGAGCCCTAAGGACTTGTTCCTTAAGCGCCCTGTCCCGCCCCTCCTGAGAATGTCATCATGACCTTATAGCTCCAGGGAGTCTAACATCTGCCATTCTTCTAAAACAAGTATTGTTTGCCTGTATACAATAAAGGGAGTCTGGTGATCTTGTTGATTGATTATTGATTGTTGTAAATACTGCTTGAGAAATGTCATATGTCACGTAGGCTGCACTATAAATATTGTTACTGAAATAAAGGAGACTATCAGCCATTTTGGTCTGATCCTCTCAACCCCATCTTTCTGTCTCAGTCTCTTTCTTTTCTCAGCGATCGAGCTCCGTTTCCCGTGTCTCCCGGGTAGGGGAAAAACCTTGCAGTGCTGGCCGCGGCAGGTGGCGCCCAACGTGGGGCTCGAGGACGACAGCTCTTCGCCACTACTCATTATATGAACGAGTGAGTAATTGCACGGTGTCGGTGCTAATAAATAAGAAGTGGAGTAGTAAGGATTATTGTTGAGAGTATAAATCATGGGGCAGACGCACAGTCGTCAATTGTTTGTACATATGCTATTTGTTATGTTGAAACATAGAGGTATTACTGTTTCTAGACCAAAATTAACTAAGTTTCTTTCTTTTATTGAAGAGGTTTGTCCTTGGTTTCCTAGGGAAGGGACCGTTAATCCAGAGACATGGAAAAAGGTAGGAGAACAAATTAAAACGCACTATACTTTGCATGGTCCAGATAAAGTGCCTATAGAAACCCTGTCCCTTTGGACTTTAATACGGGATTGCTTAGATTTTGACAATGAAGAGTTAAAACGGTTAGGTAAACTGCTAAACGAGGAAGATAAAACAGAAAATGAGCCAGAAAATGCTGTTCCAGAGGGGCTAGAAGGTAAGCCACAACCACTTAAATCTCCCCAGTCTCTTGATGTAAATGACGTTCTTTCCTCTGAAGACGCAGATGAATTAGAAGAGGAAGCCGCTAAATACCACCATGAGGATTGGGAGTTTTTAGCTCAAGAAGAAAAACACAAGGTTTCTGACGATGACCTGATGGAATGCGTCAAAAAACTTGCTAAATTGTTATGCAGTTCAGACCATAAGTTTAATCTTTCCGATCTTTCTGCTTCTGCTCCTCCTCTTTCCCCCGCTTATGCTCCTTCTGTTGTTGCCGGATTGGATCCCCCACCTGGACCAGTGGTTCCTTCATCATCTCAGGACACCATTTCTCCTTTACAGAAAGCTCTGCGACAGGCTCAGCGATTGGGTGAGACGGTATCTGATTTTGCTTTAGCTTTTCCTGTGTTTGAACAAAACAACCAACGATTTTATGAGGCCTTGCCTTTTAAACAGTTAAAAGAATTAAAAGTTGCTTGTTCTCAATATGGTCCCACCGCTCCTTTTACTATGGCAATGATTGAAAATCTAAGAACTCAAAATTTGCCTCCTAATGATTGGAAACAAATAGCCAGAGCCTGTCTTTCGGGTGGAGATTATTTATTATGGAAATCAGAATATGTTAAACAGTGCGGCCGTATTGCAGATGTAAATCGGCAACAAGGTATTCAAACTTCTTATGAAATGTTGATAGGGGATGGCGCTTATCAAGCTACTAATGCACAATTAAATTTTTTACCAGGTACTTATGCACAAATATCTAATGCCGCACGACAAGCATGGAAAAAACTTCCTAGTTCTAGTACCCGGACTGAGGATTTGTCTAAAATTAGACAGGGGCCTGATGAGCCCTACCAAGATTTTGTGGCCAGACTGTTGGATGCCATTGGTAAAATTATGTCTGATGAACATGCTGGTATTATTCTTGCCAAACAGCTGGCCTTTGAAAATGCCAATTCAGCATGTCAAGCTGCCCTGCGACCTTATCGCAAGAAGGGGGATTTATCTGATTTTATTCGAATTTGTGCAGATATCGGTCCTTCATATATGCAGGGCATAGCTATGGCTGCTGCCCTGCAGGGAAAAAGCATAAAAGAGGTTTTATTTCAACAACAAGCTAGAAACAAAAGAGGTACTCAGAGAGTTAACAACAATTCCGGCTGTTTTGTTTGTGGCCAACCCTGGCACCGAGCTGTTGTATGCCCACAAAAATATCAAGCAACTACTAATACCCCCAACCTTTGCCCTCGTTGTAAAAAGGGTAAACATTGGGCTAAAGATTGTCGTTCTAAAACAGATGTACAAGGCAATCCTTTACCCCCACTTTCGGGAAACTGGGTGAGGGGCCAGCCCCAGGCCCCGAAACAATGTTATGGGGCAACAGTGCAAGTCCCAAGCGAACAATCGCCGATTTGCACCGAGCCACGAAAGGGAGTGCCGGACTGGACCTCAGTTCCACCTCCTACACAGTATTAACTCCTGAAATGGGAGTTCAGACTTTAGGCACTGGAGTATTTGGACCCTTGCCCTCAGGTACAGCGGGTCTTGTTCTGGGATGTAGTAGTGTGTCTTTAAAAGGATTAGTTGTTTTTCCTGGAGTTATTGATTCAGATTACACAGGAGAGATAAAAATCTTAGCATCAGCTCCTAATAAAATTATAGTTGTCACTGCTGGACAACGTATAGCACAGTTGTTGCTCATACCCATTATACAAAGGGGAAAAGCAATTAATAAAGACAGGTCAGACAAAGGTTTTGGTTCCTCTGACGCTTACTGGATTCAAAATGTCACGGAACAACGACCTGAACTATGTCTAAAAATTAATGGGAAGAAATTTCGGGGTGTTCTTGACACAGGAGCTGATATTAGTGTTATTTCTGGATACCATTGGCCTTCTTCATGGCCCAAACATATTGCTATTTCAACTCTTCAAGGAATAGGACAGACTACTAACCCTGAGCAAAGCTCAGCCTTGTTAAGTTGGGAAGATGAAGACGGACATTCCGGAGAATTCCGGCCTTATGTTTTGCCCCATCTCCCTGTTAATTTGTGGGGAAGAGATGTTCTGAGCAAAATGGGAGTATATTTATATAGTCCGTCCTCAGCAGTAACTTCCCAGTTATTAGATCAAGGTCTTCTGCCGCATCAGGACTTGGGAAACAAAATCAGGGTGACAGTCAACCCCTTGATTTATATCCAAAAATGGATCGAAGGGGACTTGGATGTTTTCCTTAGGGACCTCTGATTTTCCTGTGACTCACGCCGATCCTATTGTCTGGAAATCTGAGGATCCGGTCTGGGTCGATCAGTGGCCCCTCTCTCAAGAAAAACTCTTAGCTGCCCAGCAACTGGTGCAGGAACAGTTGCGGCTTATACATATAGAGCCTTCTACTTCTGCCTGAAATTCCCCTATATTTGTTATTAAGAAAAAGTCTGAAAAGTGGCGACTGTTACAAGATCTTCGTAAAGTTAATGAAACCATGATGCTTATGGGAGCATTGCAACCTGGATTGCCTACTCCTTCTGCTATACCTGCTAATTCTTATATGATTATTATTGATTTAAAAGATTGTTTTTACACTATTCCTTTAGCAATTCAGGATTGCAAGCGATTTGCTTTTAGTGTGCCATCTACTAATTTTCAGGAGCCCATGCAGCGGTACCAGTGGAAGGTCCTTCCCCAGGGAATGGCGAATAGCCCGACATTATGTCAAAAATTTGCTGCTGCCATTGCCCCTGTAAGAAAAGCGTTCCCGAATTTATATTTGGTACATTATATGGATGATATCTTGTTGGCACATGTGGATAAACAACTATTGGGTGAGGCATTTGCCTCCTTGCAAAAACATTTAACAATTAATGGTTTAATAATAGCAGAAGACAAAATACAAACTTATTTTCCTTATACTTATTTAGGCTTTACATTATATACAAAAACTTATTGCACTCAGTTAATTAAATTAAGAATTGATAACCTGCACACTTTAAATGATTTCCAAAAATTACTAGGAGATATAAATTGGATTCGACCCTATTTAAAAATACCTACCTATGTCTTACAACCCTTATTTGATATTTTAAAAAGAAATACTGACCCTACTTCTCGTAGAGAATTGAGTCCTGCTGCCAAAACAGCCTTAGAGATGGTAGAGTCTGCTATTAGAGAACAACAAATTACTTATTGTGATTATACAAAACCATGGGGATTATATATTCTTGCAACTCCTCACTCTCCTACAGGGGTCCTATACCAGACTAAGCCAATGCGCTGGATTTATTTAGCATCCATTCCTGATAAAAATTTGCTACCTTATTATGAGCTTGTTGCTAAAGTAGTGGCTAAAGGCCGGGTTGAGTCTATTCAATATTTTGGAAAGGAGCCTCCATTGATTTGTATACCTTATACAACAGAGCAACAAAATTGGTTACTTCAGTTCTCTGATAAATGGGCCCTTGCTTTTGCCAATTTCCCTGGACAAGTTATACATCATTATCCTGCAGATAAATTATTACATTTTGCTATGCATCATCCTTTTATTTTTCCAAAAATAGTTAAAAATCAACCTATCAATAATGCCACTCTTTTGTTCACAGATGGTTCTTCCAATGGCATTGCAGCTTTAATTATTAATGACCAATCTTATTATACTCAAACTGCTTTTTCTTCTGCCCAGGTTTGTCGAATCTATTGACGGTTTCAACTCCCTTTAATTTATTCACTGATAGTCAATACATCGTTCGGGCTTTAAATGTGTTAGAAACTGTTCCTATTATAGGTACTTCATCAGAAGAAGTGTTTACTTTATTTTCATCTATCCAGGCTACTATACAAGCTCGGCAACATCCTTGTTATTTTGGACATGTCCGAGCTCATTCTTCATTGCCAGGACCGATATTTCATGGTAATCATGTTGCTGATTCACTAACTAAGCAACTTTTCTATCAATCTGCTGTTAGTGCTGCTCAAGCCTCTCATGCTTTGCACCATCAAAACAGTCATTCTTTGCGTTTACAATTCAAAATATCCCGTGAAGCAGCTCGACAGATTGTTAAAAATTGCCCTACATGTCCGCAATTTTTTGTCCTACCCCAATATGGCATTAACCCACGTGGTCTTCGCCCTAATCATATTTGGCAAACGGATGTCACCCATGTCCCTCATTTCGGCCGTCTTAAATATGTTCATGTCTCTATTGACACTTTTTCTCATTTTCTCATGGCTTCCCTTCATACTGGAGAAGCTACTCGTCATTGTATACAACACATGTTTCTGTGTTTCTCTATCCTAGGTGTCCCTCAAATTATTAAAACTGACAATGGCCCTGGCTATGTCAGTCGATCTTTCCAGCGCTTCTGTGCTTCCTTTCATATTCAGCATAAAACTGGAATACCCTACAACCCGCAAGGACAAGGCATTGTGGAGCGAGCCCATCAACGTTTAAAACATCAACTTTTAAAACAAAAAAGGGGGAA
This sequence comes from Oryx dammah, assembly GCF_014754425.2. NCBI lineage: Eukaryota > Metazoa > Chordata > Mammalia > Artiodactyla > Bovidae > Oryx > Oryx dammah. Next base: position 46,983,231 of record NW_024070193.1, on the reverse strand, counting down.
TAGTGAGCTATATGCCCCTTCACCGCAAAATGTTTTACACCATGCTTTATTTGTTTTAAATTTTTTAACTTTAGATTCACAGGGGCTTTCTGCTGCGCAACGACTATGGGGAGACCATCACCTGAAGAAGAAACCCCTTGTGAAATGGAAGGATCCCCTCACTGGACGATGGTCTGGACCAGATCCGGTACTGATTTGGGGGCGGGGCCATGTCTGTGTTTTCCCACAGGATGCCAAAGCGCCGCGCTGGATCCCGGAAAGGCTGGTACGCCCGACGGAGGAGGTCCCTTGTGTACCAAATGCGATGGATGTCTCTCAATGATGACGTGGAAAATTTGCCTACTTCACAGCAGATCCATGCATTGATGCAACGAGCCTGGAATGAAGCCCATACCCTGCCGCCGGTGACCCCTACAAATATGTTAATCATGCTGCTCATGATATTACAACAAATACAAAGAGGGACTGCCTTAACATACTGGGCTTATGTCCCAGATCCACCACTAATTCAACCTTTGGGATGGAATGAAGAAGTGCTTCCTGTGTATGTTAATGATACGTTCCTCCTGGGTGGAACATCCAACACTCATATTCAATCCCAACAAGCTAACATCTCCTTTTTCTGGACTCACCGCACAATATCCCATGTGTTTTTCCTACAAGATAAATCAACCTTTCTGCATAACTGTATCTGCTTTCACCTCTTACCCACAGGTGACAATTCCAGGTATCGCACATGAAGCAGGCCGTATGACACAGCATGCAGGAACTGGACCTTTACATATACCGTTCTGTGACCGCGACATCAGCATAAGCATAGGCATTGATGTTCCTTGGACACTCTGCCGAGGAAGAAACGCAACTGTCTACGACATCAATAATGCCAGCACAACATTCTTGTGGGACTGGGCACCAGGGGGAACCCCTGATTTCCCAGAATATAGGGGACAACATCCTCCCATCCTGACGATAAAACCCCATAAGATCTATCAGACAGAACTGTGGAAATTACTGGCTGCCTTTGACTATGGTTATGGATTGTATCGTCAACCTAATATTAGTGGGACTAAATATGGGAATATAGGTATCGCTCATCGGTACCCCCAGGCTTGTGTACCTTTTCCTTTTATGCTATTAATGGGATCTATATATATTAATCAGACTCATAATGTCTATCACATAAATTGTTCAGATTGCGTTTTAACAAATTGTATAAGAGGAGTCTCCATGGGAAAACAGGTCTTAGTAGTAAAACAACCTGCCTTTATTATGACACCTGTAAAAATTACTGAAACTTGGTATGAGGAATCTGCTTTAGAATTGCTACAACGCATTAATTCAGCACTGAGCCGTCCCCAAAGGGAGATTGGTCTTATAATCCTTGGGATAGTTTCTCTCATTACCCTTATTGCCACAGCTGTAACTGCTTCGGTTGCATTAGCTCAATCAGTACAAGATGCTACTGTTGTAGATTCTCTAGCTTATAATGTTACCAAGGTGATGGGAACTCAAGAGGACATAGATAAAAAAATAGAAGATAGACTTGCTGCTTTATATGATACTGTAAGAATTTTGGGAGAAGAAATTCAAAGCCTTAATTTTAGAATGAAAATTCAATGTCACGCTAATTATAAGTGGATTTGCGTTACCAAAAAGCTTTATAATAACTCTGATTTTCCTTGGGACAGGATTAAAAAACACCTCCAAGGTATTTGGTTCAATTCCAATATCTCCCTTGATTTGTTACAATTACATCATGAAATTTTGGAAATTGAAAATGCGCCCAAGGCCTCTTTGAACATAGCTAAGACCACGGAAGATTTTCTTAGTAATCTATTTTCAAATTTTCCCAGCCTTCATTCTTTATGGCAGAGCATGATTGCGGTTGGAGTTATTTTGACCACTATACTTGTTCTAATGTGTATGGCCCCTTGTTTGATCAGGGGCATAATAAGAGAAGTTCTAAATATGAAAAGTATGATACACCGCAACATGCTGCATCATAGACATCTCATGGAGCTTTTAAAAAATAAAGAAGGGGGAGCTGCGGGGGACTGCCCGTAATGGGTTAAGTCCTGGGAGCTGCTTGGCGTGTTTGCCGAGCCCTAAGGACTTGTTCCTTAAGCGCCCTGTCCCGCCCCTCCTGAGAATGTCATCATGACCTTATAGCTCCAGGGAGTCTAACATCTGCCATTCTTCTAAAACAAGTATTGTTTGCCTGTATACAATAAAGGGAGTCTGGTGATCTTGTTGATTGATTATTGATTGTTGTAAATACTGCTTGAGAAATGTCATATGTCACGTAGGCTGCACTATAAATATTGTTACTGAAATAAAGGAGACTATCAGCCATTTTGGTCTGATCCTCTCAACCCCATCTTTCTGTCTCAGTCTCTTTCTTTTCTCAGCGATCGAGCTCCGTTTCCCGTGTCTCCCGGGTAGGGGAAAAACCTTGCAGTGCTGGCCGCGGCATTGAGGCACAGCCAAAATCATACATATGTACATACATGTATATGTGTGTGTGTGTGTGTATATATATATATATGCATACACATGTATACACAGATACATGACTATTAACTTACTGAATTTGAGTATTGTACTGATTATGTAAAGTCATGCCCTTGTTTCTAGGAAACATCACGTTTAAGTGTAAAGGAACATCGTTTGCAGTTTCCTCTCAAATGGGTCAAAAAAATTATTAAGCAATAGGAAAATGTTAACATTTGGGAACTCGAAGTGAAATGTTTACGGGAATTACTTATACTTGTTTTGTAACTTTTCTGTAAAGTTTGAATTCGTTTAAGAAGAAAGTTTAATAAAATAAATGGGGTCACTTACGGAGAGAAAAAAATTGTACTAAGACATCAGTAACATTTAGACGAGTAGTGAAGAAAAGATGGAAGAATGTTAAAAGATGAAGTCAAAAGGACTGCAGTCACAAAAGAAAGCACAGTTTCTGTGCTCTTCTGCACGTTGAAGTCTTAAGAGACAGCTGCTCACGCGCGGGGTCGACTAAGCCAAGCCCACGAAACCCAACCGCGAAAGCATAGCAGAGCTCCAGCAGACTCCGCCATGTTTTCCCAGTGAGCATGTGTGCGCATACGTGCGTACGTCCTAACCAATCGGTGCCCACGTCGGCGACTCTTTCACTACCGGGGCGGGGCGGCCTTCTACACAGGCGCAGGGTTGGGCGGGCCTTCTTCCTTCTCGCCGAACGCCGCCAACATGGTGAGTATCGCCGGCGCGGGCTCTATGTCTGACCCCTACGCCGCTCCAGCTTTGCCTGGGCTGGGGGCCGGAGGCGAGCAGCGGCGCTCAGTGGATCTTAGGTATAGTGCAGTGAGGTTCCCCGGGTGGGCAAGACACAAGGGTTGGGAGCTTTCAGGATGCGCGTCCGGGGAGCGCGTGGAGGGCCCGGCAGGCCGGGCGCTCGCTGGGCCACGCGTGCGCGCTCTGGCCGCCTCCGCTGTATCGTTGCGGCGGCCAGTCGCCTAGCCCGCCCGCCGGGGCCGAAGCAGGACAGGGCATGGTGGTCTGGCCGTGCTGGCTTCTTAGACGGGGAGGCCAGCGGGAGACTGACTTGCTACCGTTTCCTCTGTGGATTTCGTCCATCCTGGTTGTTCCATGGCACTTCGGCGTGTTCTCAACATTTTTTTTTCCCTGTTTTTAGCCGTACTATCTTTAAATTGCAAAGACTGGCAAACTGGATCGTATTTTTAATCAGTCTCGCTGTTTTCTTCCTCCCGCCTCCCAATTTTAGGTGTTCAGGCGCTTCGTAGAGGTTGGCCGGGTGGCCTACGTCTCCTTTGGGCCTCATGCCGGGAAGCTGGTCGCGATTGTAGATGTTATTGATCAGAACAGGGTAAGTGTAAGGAAAAGTGTCACGGCTTTACGTGGCAGTGTAGACGACAATGGTGATTGTTTCAGCGGCCCTCTTAAGATAGGAGTACTATGGGTGGTAGTTTTACTTAAACAGCCAGCGCAAATAGGGGTTACAGAGCAGAGGCTTGAATTGACCTGTTATTACTGGGTTTGAGTAATACTTATAAATTAGGCAGTTTTAAACTAAAGGTGGGCTAAAACATGGGCGAGATGTAAATCACTTATTATGTTCAAAGCGAGTTTGGAACAAAGCCATAGAAAGCCCTTGTTTCCTGTTGTCACTATTTGAGCACCACAAACTAAGGGATTGAGCAGATAGTGTTATTGTGGGAAATGGAAGTATTAAAGACAAAACTATATGTTGGGTTCTATGCTTAACTATCACTGCTAACTTTTTAACCTTTAAGAAAGCATTTAAATATAAGAATATGATGATTCTGAAAAGACATATTATGTAGGATATCTGCATTTTGAATGCTGTTACATTTTTATACTGAGATCCTTGATCTTATGTCTTCTAGGCTTTGGTGGATGGACCTTGCACTCAAGTAAGGAGACAAGCTATGCCTTTCAAATGCATGCAGCTCACTGACTTCATCCTCAAGTTCCCCCACAGGTAACTATCCAACTATCACTCTTCCCATAGTTTTATTAATACTAGTAAAAGTTTGCTTAATTTCATTTAAAAATGTTGGTTATTTCATTTTTCTCTTGAGAATATAGTAAGCAGTGTGAAAGTGAGAGCCATTTAGAAGAGAGAGTTGCATTGTAAAAGAAGACAGACATTTACTTCTAAAATGCCCTGCGATCCGATGGTTCTCTGGCTTTCCCTTTGTCCAGATTTCCCATTCTTTTTCTCTTGTACCCCTTACTTTCAGGATTTGCACAACAAAGAACTTTCTATATGTGTAGTCTCCTGAATATGTGTTAGTCAATTTTAGCTTTAGAACAAAAAAATACTATCATTAGTTGAACTTTACATATGTGTCAGCTAATATTTAACATAACATCATCTCCTTATGACAGCCACCAAAGCGGTTCTCTTCCTGGCTATTCATGAGCAATTAAGGCAGCCATTCTGTGATTCTTGCCATGATGTAGGTTATAGAAGTTAAAAACTGATGTGTTTCTGTGTGGTGATGATTGTTTGCAATGTAACCTGTGCTACGACTGGTTTACTTTCCAAGCATACTGGATTTTGATGTTTGAAACAAATACTAAAGTGGTTACAATTCCATTTTATGGCATTCGAACGCAAATCTATAAGCATTACTGTACAGAATAAAACAAGGCATAAGGGACAACTACGTTATGGCTCAGATGGTAAAGCGTCTGTCTACAATGCGGGAGACCTGGGTTTGATCCCTGGGTCAGGAACATCCCCTGGAGAAGGAAATGGCAATCCACTCCAGTACTACTGCCTGGAAAATCCCATGGACAGAGGAGCCTAGTAGGCTACAGTCATGGGGTCGCAAAGAGTCGGACACGAGTGAGCAACTTCACTTCACGTTATTCTCTATGAAAAGGAAATTGCTTTCTGCTGCTGCTGCTAAGTTGCTTCAGTCGTGTCCAACTCTATGTGACCCCAGAGATAGACGGCAGCCCACCTGGCTACTCTGTCCCTGGGATTCTCCAGGCAAGAACACTGGAGTGGGTTGCCATTTCCTTCTTCCAGTGCATGAAAGTGAAAAGTGAAAGGGAAGTAGCTCAGTCGTGTCTGACTTTGCGACCCCATGGACTGCAGCCCACCAGGCTCCCCCGTCCATGGGATTTTCCAGGCGAGAGTATTGGAGTGGGTTGCCGTTGCCTTCTCCAATTGCTTTCTACTCATCCACTATTTGAGTGATATATGCACTTTATTGGAGGTGATTTTTAAGCCCAGAAAGTGGAGTGGTTCACATATTCTTATTAAAAAATTGTGTTTTGAGGATGTAAGACATCTTGGTTTAGTGGACAAGTAGAAGCTATCATTGTGCCTTGTGCTGTTTTCTGTGGAGACACTACAACTGGAAGTAGAAAAAACAAGGGTTCTTGTGGCATTTTTCTTGTGCTTTTTTAACTTGTGCTTTTTCAGAGGATGAAAAGCTGTCCTTGAATCTGTGTGACCTCAGAGCTGGTTTCTTAAATTCTTAAATCTTTGTTCTTGGCTCTTTCTAGTGCCCGCCAGAAGTATGTCCGGAAAGCCTGGGAGAAGGCAGATATCAATGCAAAGTGGGCAGCCACAAGGTGGGCCAAGAAGATTGAAGCCAGAGAAAAGGTAATGATTTGAGTTATTTGAAGTTGGACATGTTCTGATTTTGGGGGATTAGAAGGTGGTTTGACAGAGGTTTGTTTTTTTTTTTTTAATAACACAGAAAGCCAAGATGACAGATTTTGATCGTTACAAAGTCATGAAGGCAAGGAAAATGGTAAGTTTTTGTGATTGTTGTATTCCAGCCCTGAGTTTATTTGTCTGGTAATTCTGTTTGCCTAAGTTTCTAGACTACAAAGTTGACATCATAGAAGTCTTAGACGTTACAAGGGTGGTTTCCTACCTTCATATCCATACATACAGGATGGGTAAGAGTTTTGTATGCATATATAATGAGCATTTTTATTGAAATTTTTCAGAGGAACAGACTAATCAAGATTGAAGTTAAGAAACTTCAAAAGGCAGCTCTCCTGAAAGCTTCTCCCAAGAAAGCCCTTGCTGCTAAGGGGGCAGCTGCAGTAGCTGCTGCTGCTGCCAAGGTTCCAGCAAAAAAGATGACCACTGAGGGTAAGAAGGCTCCAGCCCAGAAGGTTCCTGCCCAGAAAGCTGCAGGCCAGAAGGCAGCACCTCCTCCTAAAACTCAGAAGGGTCAGAAAGCTCCATCCCAGAAAGCACCTGCTCCAAAGGCATCTGGCAAGAAAGCATGAGTGCATAAGAGGCTATTCGAATCAGAATAAAAGTTCTTTTTGACGTGCTGGCAAATTATTTAATCTGTGGATTAAAGTCTTTTTGCTGGGGCAGGGTTTATGAGGCAGATTGATGGTAGGATTGTTACTGTCCTCATTGGAGAAGGAATTCCTGAGTCCCACTCTGTCCAGACTCAGATACTATCAAGTCATCACACAAAGTCCTAAGTAATGTTCTTATGGGAAATCATGATAATTAGACCACTGGGTTAATTTTCTTTCCTTGTACAAATATACATCTCATAAATAACTAAAATCCCAGATGTTTCTGATGCTCAAGAGTAAATTTTACAAAAATACACTGTAGGTAAACAAATACTACATTTTGATAGGTTGGTTACTTAGTTTCCAGTCATTTCTCAATTTTGTTTAGTGGCATTAATAGGCAAGTGATACAGTGTAATAGTTGCTGTGATAGAGGAAATACAGGTGATTTTGGGTTACTTGTCCTAACAAGGACAAGGGGCGTTGTCTAAAGTGGAATCTTCAGCTTCCACCCAGAATATGGTATGGGGGAAGGGAGGTATCAATCTCAGGCATGTAGAAGAGTTGCCAGAGACCACAGGACTGGGAAGCCAGGTGTTGGCTGTGGTGGGTGAATAGTGTGTAGAAAGCCATAGAGTGCTTTTTAAATAGAGTAATGTCTAAAATTTACATTGTGTTCTGTTGAATGAACTGAAACATGGGACAGGAAGAGTTGGGAAGGTCATGTGGTTTCAAGTTTGGCAGTACTCTTTACTCTGTAAAGGTCCAAAGCCCAAAGTGGCACTGGTGAAACTGTATTGAGGTTCATGAGCTGCATCTTCTAGTATTCTTAGAACTGCATATTCTAGTTAGCATTCATGAGTATAAAAATTTCTGAATGCCTTTTTGTCTGAAATCTTCCCTGATAGCTCGGTTGGTAAGGAATCCATCTGCAATGCAGGAGACTCTAGTTCGATCCTGGGTTGGGAAGATCTGCTGGAGAAGGGATAGGCTACCCACTCCAGTGTTGTGGCCTGGAGAACTCCATGGGTTGTATGGTCCATGGACATGTATATTTTGGGCTTCCTGGTGTCTCTGATGGTAAAGTGTCTGCCTGCAATGCAGGAGACCCGGGTTCAATCCCTGGCCCAGGAAGATCCCTGGAGAAGGAAATGGCAACCCACTCCAGCATTCTTGCCTGGAAAATCCCATGGTTGGAGGAGCCTGATAGGTTACAGTCCACGGGGTCACAAAGAGTGGGACACAGCTAAACAACATCACTTTCAGTTTTCACTTTGCTTGTCTTAAAGTAGTTATTTCCCCCTTAAGAATTTTTACTTACAGCACATCTGATAGAAACTGCCCAGGTGAGCCACAGACCACACAGGTGAACGGGTGTGTGCATGGTCATTCACTTGAGTCGTGTGTGACTGTGTGATCCCATGGACTGTAACCTGCCAGGCTTCTCTGTCCATGGGATTCTCCAAGGCACGAATACTGGAGTGGGTTCCCATACCCTCCTTCAGGGGATCCTAACTGACCCAGGGATTGAACCCATGGTGTCGTCTGCCTCTTCTGCATTGCAGTTGGATTCTTTACAGCTGAGCCACCAGGGAAGCCCCAGAGGGGTTTGCCTTGACTTCAAATGCCAATTGCAAGGCTCTCGGGCCTCTTGCACTTCTCAGGGTGCAGCTGTAATTGGAGTTCCCATGACTGCCTCCTTTGTTAATAGAACTAAGGCATGTTGCAGGCTTCCCAGGTGGCTCAGTGTTAAAGACTCTGCCTGCCAAGCAGGAGACTATCCCTGCAGGTTCTGTCCTTGGTTCCAGAAGATCTGGAGAAGGAACTCGGGAACATTTGTTATAGGCCTGTCACAAAAGGTAACTTGGAACAGCCAAATGGAAAAATGCATGAGTTAAGGTATGAGGGAAGGGGCACACAACTTACATGCCCTGTCTAGCTTGCTACCCTCCCAGCACCTTTATGTTCATCCTGGGAACTGCCTTCCCTTTATAAAGTTTTTATGAAATTTCATTAGGTAGGCATGTTTGATTGAATCATTGGCTATTGGTGATTAGTTAGATCCCCAGGCAGGTTGGGAGGTGGTGGTGGTGGTGACCAGGTCACCCACGATGGATGACTATGAAGTTGTGGTTCCTCTGCTGAGCAGCACCGCCCCCCTCCCCGCCCCATCCCCATCTTGAAGTTAGGAGACCCTAGCCACCGGTCAGCTCAGTCAAAAAGGACAGTCCCACTCTGGAGACTCCCCAAGAATTTTAGAAGCTGCTTGTGTCAAGAACTGGATGCGAATACCAAATATTTCTTAAGTCATAGTATTACACCCTTTATCTCTGTGATAATTTGCAGTTTATGAATTGACTCAGTTAATCTGTTGAATTTATGAGTTTGAAACTATTTCCATTCTCAATTGAGAAACTGAGGAAGAGTTTAGTAATTTGCCAAGGCCATACAGTGAAGACAATTTGAACCTAGTCAGATCTCAGATTTCATGATTTTAGGTCACAGCCCAGGCCATCAGCCACTAAGCAGGGGAGACAGGCTATATTCATTAGGTTAAGTTGCTGCTAGCAAGTGTGGGGCTTCCCTGGAGGCTCAGACGGTAAGAATCCGCCTGCAACGTAGAAGATTGTGTGCTCGATCCTTGGATTAGGAAGATCCCCTGGAGGAAGGCACGGGCAACCCACTCCAGTATTCTTGCCTGGAGAATCCGCATGGACAGAGGAGCCTGGCAGGCTACAGTCCGTGGGGTCCCAAAGAGTTGGACAAGACTGAGAAGGCGATGGCACCCCACTCCAGTACTTTTGCCTGGAGAGTCCCATGGACGGAAGAGCCTGGTGGGCTGCAGTCCATGGGGTCACGGAGGGTCGGACACGACTGAGCGACTTCGCTTTCACTTTTCACTTTCATGCATTGGAGAGGGAAATGGCAACCCGCTCCAGTGTTCTTGCCTGGAGAATCCCAGGGACGGGGGAGCCTGATGGGCTGCTGTCTCTGGCGTCGCACAGAGTCGGACACGACTGAAGCGACTTAGCAGCAGCAGCAGAGCGACTAAGCACACACAGCAAGTGTTAGCGCCATAACTTAAAGCATCACAAGTATAATGTAGAATCTCTGTCCTTGACGAAGTGTTAACTTGGCGTAAGCAGCCACAGATACCAGCTAATGCGCGCGCTGTCATCCGGTATCTGGCTGGCGGGGGAACCATGGAGAAAGGCCAGCCTCCGGGCTTCCTAGAGAGGCGCCGAGAGCGCCAGTTGGGAGCGCTTCCGCCTTAGCTACGTTCGGTTATGGCACTCGCGCTCACCGAGTTGCCGGGAATTCCGCGATCCTGTTCCCTGGTGGCGCAGTCCTCCTCATCCTGGAGCTTGCGGAGCAGAGGCCTCTGAAGCTCCGCGAGCCTGAGCACAGCCCTCTGCTGGAGAGGAGCAATCGATCTTTCTGCCCTGAAGGGCCAGCCCGACCTCCTTCCTCTGACTCCCGGTACTCAGGGTAGGGACCGGTCACGTTTGGAGTCGCCTGTTTCCCAGGGTGGAGTGTGCAGATCCGGATGCGGGCTTCGGTTCTCATCGCCCAACTAGGAAGTTAAACGTTTTACCCTTTCCTCCCGGGGCCAGAACTCCGCTTGCATTTTGTTCTGCAGCCCTTGCAGAGATCCAGAGGCCTGCATTACCTACTTTCTCTGCAAAAGCTTGTTTGGGATCTTTGCCAGCCATGGTCGGTCAATAGAAGCATTCAGTGCAGACTACGTAGTAATGCATTCAGAGTGGGCCAGGGATTTTCTTAAAAGTCAGATGTTCTGCAGTCCTTGACTCTTGCTTCAGAGATTCTCTCTAGGAATTTCTGTCCTCATCAGGCAAATTTGTAGAGTGTACAAAGGAGCAGTGGCAGCGAGCAGTGCATCCCTGTTGGGGGCGCAATGAGAACATCCAGAGTGTTCTGAGAGTATCTTTCCTAGGGTAGTGGTGAGGAGACTGAGGGAGGAAGAGGTGGCAAGTGTGAGAAACAAGATAGGGTTATTCTCACTGTGGTTCTTCCTCCTCTTAGCTCTCCTGGTTTTTGCTTTTCCAAACAGAAAGGGTAGGGCATGAAGCCAAGGGTCATCAGCCATTCTCCAGACATGGTCCCAGGTGAGCTGAGACCATGCTTTTTCCAGCTTTCCACATTCAGAACAGATATGAAAGGGCATTACAGGACATGCTTGGCCAGTCCTGTGGTTAGCTTTGCATCCATCAAAGAGTATGGCAAAGGAGTATGTTAGGGGAGTTAATGAGGGAGAGTAGAATAAATTTGGAAGGATCAGGTGTGAAAAGAGGGAAGCACCAGCCTAGAAATTCTAGAAAGTGAGAATCTACATCCAGGCAGACCATGAGGACGGTACACAGATGAACAGTTTGGCCTGACCACGGGGCTCATTAGAAAGGCAGAACCTCATCTACTGAATCAGAATCTACATTTGTACAATATCTGGGGAATTAATGGGCAAGTTAAAATTTGGGGAGCACTAGTCTGTGTGGCAATACACAGAGGAAGGCCACCTCCTGAGATTAAACAGGCATGCCCACAGGAGGCGTTCGCTCTGCAGACCACAGAGTCAGGGTGCAATGAAACCCAAATTGGGAGCATTGGAGGGTGTAGATTGATGAGAGAGGTGAATTCTTGGACAAGTGCTGAGTTTGGTGCTGAAGCCAGTGCCTCCACTGCAAAAACTGCAGCTTAATCTGTGTTAAAAGGCTGTATTCATTGTTGGCACAAATTCATGCAGCATTAAAGGACGTTTTCCCTCTCAAGTTTTCTTACTGATAGAGGATGATTTCAATGAATTTCTCTCCAGAGTCCTAGACCGTGCAATGAGAAAGCTGGTGTGTCATGTAATGGATGTATCATAAAATGAGAAAGCTCCATCCCAGAAACTTAAGAGCAGTGTGTATGTGGTTCATTTTTCTGGACCTTGGATCATCCACTTCTGTTTCAGCACTTAAGCCAACATCAGTTCCATGTTAGGAAAAATTTTAACATCTTTGGGGTCAGTCTTTTCTCTCCAGGGGCTTTGCCTAAAGTATGGTAGTCATGGGGGATTATGTTCCACTAAGAAACCCCCCAACTGAGGAATTCCCTGGCAGTCCAGTGGTTAAGACTCTGGGCTTCCACTGCAGTGGGTGTGGGTTTAATCCCTGGTCAGGGAACTAAGATCCTCCATGCTCTGTGGTGTGGCCAAACAAACCCCAAGTGACAGTGGCTTAAACGTGGCTTAAACAGGAAAAAAGCTTCTCTCTCACACCAGAGAAGTCTGGGAGAGGCAGTCTAGGGCGAGTGTGATGGCTCCACTATCATCACACATCCAGGTTCTTTCTGTCTTTCTGCTCCACCATCCTAGCACTGGCTTTCCTGCCCAAGGTTACTTCACAGTCTAAGGTGGCTGCTTGATCTCCAGCATTCGTGTGCATTCCACCTAGAAGAGGAGATGCTAAAAATGCAAACCTCTCAGCTGTTCTCTTTTAGAAACCTCTTAGAAGTGAGGTAGATGGATGGATAGATAGATTAACTGTCAGTCTTTGCTACAGTCTCTTATGAGAAACATTTGTTATTTGGAATCATCTAGGAAGTTCCCCCAATCTCATCTGTTGTAATAAGTGCTGAGATTTATATATTATCATGTGCCAGGTGATGTTTGCTTTACACATACTAATTCATTCCATCCTTACAAGAGCCTCATCAGCTTGGTATTGCTCAGTTCAGTTCAGTTCAGTTCAGTCGCTCAGTCATGTCTGACTCTTTGCGACCCCATGAATCGCAGCACACCAGGCCTCCCTGTCCATCACCATCTCCCGGAGTTCACCCAGACTCATGTCTATTGAGTCCGTGATGCCATCCAGCCATCTCATCCTCGATCGTCCCCTTCTCCTCCTGCCCCCAATCCTTCCCAGCATCAGAGTCTTTTCCAACGAGTCAACTCTTCGCATGAGGTGGCCAAAGTACTGGAGTTTCAGCTTCAGCATCATTCCTTCCAAAGAAATCCCAGAGCTGATCTCCTTCAGAATGGACTGTTTGGATCTCCTTGCAGTCCAAGGGACTCAAGAGTCTTCTCCAAAACCACAGTTCAAAAGCATCAGTTCTTCGGCACTCAGCCTTCTTCACAGTCCAACTCTCACATCCATACATGACCACAGGAAAAACCATAGCCTTGACTAGACGGACCTTAGTCAACAAAGTAATGTCTCTGCTTTTGAATATGCTATCTAGGTTGGTCATAACCTTTCTTCCAAGGAGTAAGCGTCTTTTAATTTCATGGCTGCAGTCACCATCTGCAGTGATTTTGGAGCCCCCCAAAATAAAGTCTGACACTGTTTCCACTGTTTCCCCATCTATTTCCCATGAAGTGATGGGACTGGATGCCTTGATCTTCATTTTCTGAATGTTGAGCTTTAAGCCAACTTTTTCACTCTCTTTCACTTTCATCAAGAGGCTTCTTAGCTCCTCTTCACTTTCTGCCATAAGAGTGGTGTCATCTGCATATCTGAGGTTATTGATATTTCTCATGGCAATCTTGATTCCAGCTTGTGTTTATTCCAGTCCAGCGTTTCTCATGATGTACTCTGCATAGAAGTTAAATAAGCAGGGTGACAATATACGGCCTTGACGTACTCCTTTTCCTATTTGGAACCAGTCTGTTGTTCCATGTCCAGTTCTAACTGTTGCTTCCTGACCTGCATACAGATTTCTCAAGAGGCAGGTTAGGTGGTCTGGTATTCCCGTCTCTTTCAGAATTTTCCACAGTTTATTGTGATCCACACAGTCAAAGGCTTTGGCATAGTCAATAAAGCAGAAACAGATGCTTTTCTGGAACTCTCTTGCTTTTGCATGATCCAGCGGATGTTGGCAATTTGATCTCTGGTTCCTCTGCCTTTTCTAAAACCAGCTTGAACATCAGGGAGTTCACGGTTCACGTATTGCTGAAGTCTGGCTTGGAGAATTTTGAGCATTACTTTACTAGCGTGTGCGATGAGTGCAATTGTGCGGTATCATAGTTTTTTAGATGAAGAAATTGAGGCACAAAAACTTAAGTGTCTCATCTAAGTTCATACAGGTAATGGGTATAGTGGTGGAATTTGAACCTAGGGAGTATGACTGTAGAGCTGGATTTGTCAGTCTCAGCACTGTTGATGTTTCGAGCCAGGTAATCCTTTGTTGTGGGAGACCCTCCTGTGTACTGGAGACTGTTAAGTAACATGCATCCGTGGCCTCTAACCACTAGGTGCCAGTAGCATCACCACCCCCGGGAGGTTGTGGCAACGAAAACGAAACCGTCTCCAGACATCGCCACATATCCCTGCTGGGCACAATTGCCCTCCACTGAGAACCACAGCTCTAAAGTCTCTGCTGTTTGCCATGAATCTGTGCTGCCTCTGAAACCTACTTCCCATGTAGGGGAATCAGCAGCCCCATTGATTTTTTTTTTTTTAGCCCCATTGATTTTTTAAAAATGTATTTGTTTTATTTTTGGCTTTGCTGGGTCTTCGCTGCAGCACACAGGTTTTCCCCTAGTTGCAGGAGGCGGGGGCTGCTCTCTAGGGGTGTGGGCTCCTAATTGTCGTGGCTTCTCTTGTTGCAGGGCACGGCTCTAGAGCACGGGCTCAGTAGCTGTGGTGTACGGGGTTAGTTCCCCCATGCCCTGTGAAATCTTTCTGGACCAGGGCTTGAACCCCAGTCTTCTGCATTAGCAGGCAGAGTCTTAACCACTGGACCACGAGGGAAGTCCCCTGTTAATTTAATAATGGAGAGGGAGGAAGTGTCAGCAAAGGAATGAAGCAGAATGATGAGAGATGGAGCTGGATGTTGAGAACCTGCGTATTGAAGAGAACAGAGAACAAAGGGTACATAAGCAATTAGAGAGGTGTGGAGGGTGGAAGCCCTAATGTGAGGGAAGATGGTCAGGACTGTGCTCTCAGCTACTGACTCTCAAGGAAGTAGAGTCAGAATATTAACATTCAGGGTCAGCAAAGTGTCTGTTCTCCACTGTTCAGTAAGGGAGCCACTAGCTACAGGTACCTATTTAAGATAAAATGAATTAAAATTAGAAATCCAGTTCATCAGTCACACTAGCCAACTTTAGATTTCCTGGTCAAGGTGCTATCTGATTTCGTCACTGTACAGTTATTATTTTTTCCCCCTGCAACTGATTGGGAATCATTTAAAATCATGCAGATATCCTGCTCATCAACATTTCCCCCTAGATTTTGCATCTAGCAGTGGTTCTTGTCTAAATGGGTCTTTACAGCGATGGCTACAAGTCCTCTGCTTCTTCTTGTGGCTCTTTTTTCCAGGACACGCCCTCCCTGAAGTTCAGGCCCCTCCCTTTGCCTCCGGCTAGGGCTTGAGAAGAAGCCTGTTGTTTCAGGAGCCAGTGACCTTTGAGGACGTGGCTGTGTACTTCACCCAGAACCAATGGGCCAGCCTGGACTCTGCGCAGAGGGCTCTGTACAGGGAGGTGATGCTGGAGAATTACACAAACATAACTTCCTTGGGTGAGTCCTCCTTCCTTCCTTCCTTCCAGCTGCTGCCCTTGGGGGCTCCTGGCTTCCTCTATAATGTATCTGGGATCTCCAATACCACCAGAATTGATGCTCCATGAGCTGAGCTCCCGCATCCTCAGTTGCAGGAGTAACTAACTACTGGAGAAAGATCTGGGTTCATTTCAGTTTTAAACAAGACTTCCCCGAAATTCCGTGGCAGTCCAGTGGTTAGGACTCCACCCTGCCAGGGGTGTGGGTTCAATCCTTGATTGGGGAACTTAGATCCCACAGGTTGAACAGTGTGGCCAAAGTGAAAGTGAAGTCGCTCAGTCATGTCCGACTCTTTGCGACCCCATGGACTGTAGCCTACCATGCTCCTCCGTCCATGGGATTTTCCAGGCAAGAGTACTGGAGTGGGGTGCCATTGCCTTCCAGTCTTCCTTCTTTCCCCATGTGAGTTCTCCTGGGAAGGGCTTTGCCCTGGGGTCAGAGCACTGAGAAGGTTCCATATTCGTTCCTTCACTCTTTCAGTTCCCTGGAGGAGACTATCGCCCCATCTTCTCTGTGTGAGTCTCCTAAGGCCTTCTGTACACACTTCCAGTGACAATGTGGACTTCCTGTGCTTTCAGAGCCAGAATAAGCTTGCTAGGCAAAACAGTTTGAGCCCTCCTTTCATCCCCAGAGTCTCTCCACACTGGCCTCCCTTCATCTCCTGGGACGTCACTGCTTTTTCCACCTGGCAAAGCAGAGGGTAGACTGAGAGGGGTCTGAGGAGACTCTCTTCAACTTTCTATTCCTTTTCTGTGTCCTTCAACAGCATTTTCATTCCCCAAATCAGATCTGATCTTCTGGCTGGAGCGAGGGGAAGAACCAGGGCGCCTGGATCCTTGGACCCTGACTGGGGGAGAGGACCCGAGAGGCACCTGCGGAGGTAAGCAGGAGAACCTGCCATTCTCTTCTCCATAGAGCTTCAGCCCCAAACTGGAAAAGACTAGTCCAGACCTTTCATTTTCTGTCATTCTTCTTTGTAAAGCTAAAGGATTTCAAACCTTTAGTAGTGCAGATAGACTTCTGTTGATTAACTTAAGAGTATATACAAAACAGAAAACTTGTTTCTGTAAGGACATTTTGTATGTGTTTGTGTGTGTATGTGTCAGAGAGAAACTGTAGCAGAAGAATGGACTTTTTATAAATTCCTAAACACTAAATTAGGAAGTAGCTTTTGAAAGAAACCCTATTTATTTTGGGAGTGTTTTTCTATTTTTGTTAAAAGAAAATGCCATTGGCATCTTGATAGAGGTTGCATTGACTCTATAGATGTCAGCAGTATTGACTTTTTTTTTTAAGATTTATGTATTTATGGCTGTGCTGGGGCTTCCTTGATGTGTTCAGGTTTTCTCTGTTACAACGAGCAGAGGCTACTCCTCCTTGTGGCTCAAGGCTTTTTTGTTGCAGTGGCTTCTCCTGTCGCGGAGCACAGGGGCTGGAGCACAGGCTTAGTCGTGGCGTACAGGCTTAGTTGCCCCGAGGCATGTGGGCTCTTCCTGGAACAGGGATTGAGCCCATGTTCCTGGCATTGGCAGGTGGATTCTTAACCAGTGGACTGCCAGGGAAGTCCAGTGCTGACATTTGAACAGTGATAATTCTCCCAGCTCACGAACATGCTATATTTCCCATTTATTTCTGTCTTCTTTGGTCGTTTTCATCCATGTCTTGTAGTTTTCAGAGTAGAGATCTTTCAACCCCTCGGTTAAATTTATTCCTAAGTATTTTAGTGTTTTCGATGCTGTTATAAATGGGATCAATTTCCTTATTTCTCAGAAAACTCATTGTTAGTGTATAGAAAGTATTCAGATTTCTATATGTGAATTGTATATCCTGCAGCTTTACTGAATTCACTGATTAGATTTAACTGTTCTTTTTGTTGAGTCTGAAGGATTTTCTATATTTTAAATCTTGTTCTCCGCAAATAGAACAAATTGTATTTCTTCCTTCCCAATTCTGGTACCTTTTCTTTCTTTCTTCTTTTTCTTTTTGTTGTCTGTTTGCTTTAGCTAGGATTTTCAGCATTGTGTTAAATTGGAGTGGTGAGAGTGGACGCTCTTATACCTAATATTAGAGGAAAAACTTTCAACCTTTCACTCTTGAGTATGATGTTAGCTGTGGGCATTTCATTTATGGCCTTTTTAATGTTGACATATGTTCCTTCCCTGTGGCGGTGGTTTAGTTGCTAAGTCATGTCCAACTCTCGTGACCCCATGGACGATAGCCTGCCTGGCTCCTCTGTCCATGGGATTCTCCAGGGTTAGAATACTGGAATGGGTTGCCATTTCCTTCTCCAGGGGATCTTCTCAACCTCAGAATCAAACTAGTAACTCCTGCATTGCAGGCAGATTCTTTACTGACTGAGCTACAAGGGAAGCCCATGTTCCTTCTCTACCTAATTTGTTAAGAGTTTTTATGGTGAATGAATGTTGAATTTTGTGAAATTCTTTTCCTTTACCTATTGAAAGTGAAAGTCGCTCAGTTGTGTCAACTCTTTGCAACCCCATGGACTGTACAGTCTGTGAAATTCTCTAGGCCAGAATACTGAAGTGGGTAGCCTTTCCCTTCTCCAGGGAATCTTCCCAGCCCAGGGATCGAACCCAGGTCTCCCACATTGCGGGTGGATTCTTTACCAGCTGAGCCACAAGGGAATTCCTGGAGTGGGAAGCCCACAGGGGAAGAATACTGGAGTGGGTAGCCTATCTCTTCTCCAGCAGATCTTCCCAACCCAGGAATCGAACTGGGGTCTCTTGCATTGCAGGCACATTCTTTACCAACTGATCTTTAAGGGTAGCCTTTAACTATTGAGATGATCATATGATTCTTTTCTTTCATTCTATTCATGTGAAGTTTCACATCAGTTGATTTGTGGAAAGCATGTGTATTTATTGGGAATGAGTGGTTTCCTTTTTTGTCTTTTGGCTAAAGGGTCTCCATTCCTCAACCAGGAAACAGAAGAACCCCTGCCCTGCTGCAGTGAAAGCATGGAGTCCTAACCACTGGGCTGCCAGGGAATTCCCCTTTTTTGAAAGATAATGAATTGAAGTTAAATGTAAAGAACTATCCACAGATTTGGTGGATAGTCTTTCTCATTCAATTGCCCCTGTTCTTAAACTCCCTCAATCCCTAATGCTATTCAGAACCTCTGTAAACCAAGTGCCCCTTTCTTACTCACCCCAATTCTGTCTTCATCTGTGCCTTTAGGTTGACTCCAACACTTGAGCCCACCTTGATGTAAAAAGCTTTCCCAGGGGCCCACCTGCAGTTGTCAGTGTCTCCCTTTGCCACAGCTGCACATTGTCCATTTAGCCTGTCAACAGCTTTGTCCAGTAGGACTTTTCTGCAGTGGTGGAAATGTTATGTATCTGCACTGTCCAATATGGGAGCCATTAGCCACATGAGCATTTGAAATGCTGGTGATACAACTGAGGAACTGAATTTTTAACTTTGTTCCATTTTAATTAAATAGCCACATGTGGTTGATGGCCCTAATCAGACAATGCAGCCTAAAACAATTTTAAACACAGCCTCCAGCTGCCTCTTTTACTTTCTAGATCAGTGGCTGTCAAGCCCTAGTGTGTGTCAGAATCACTTGCAGCACTTGTTAAACACAGACTGCTGGATGCCACCTCCAGAAATTCTAGTTTGGTAGACTGGGGTAGGGCCTGGGAACCTGCACTTCTAATGAGTTCCCAGACCATGATGGTCCTGGGACCACATTTTGAAGACCTCTGTTCTTGAGAATCTTGAACTGTGTTTTTAAAATTCTGGGTTGCAACTCCTTAGTGCGTTGTGCTCATCATTTGAAAATTAGACTAGATTGGGCTAGACTTAAATAAAATAGACCAAACTAGTATAAAATCCGTCATATATTCATCATTCTTAGTAAGGGTCGTGTTCTTCGAAACTCTTGTTTCCATGGGATCTAAACAGTGAGTCAAGGTCAGAAACACTTGAGAAACACTAAGCTAGCAGTTTCACTTGGCAAATCCTTGGTGCCTGGAAAGGCAAACATGGCTTCTCTGTTGTGGCGCCACCAGTAAGAGTGTGGGTCCCCCTTCCCCACCAGTGGCTGTCTGCAGTCCTAAAAGGGCCTGAACCAGCCATGTCTTTTTTCCTTCCACAGTTAAGTCTCTCTCCCACTGGACAGCACACGGGTTTCACAGTTACGGTCCTTTTATGAACCCCTCACAACCCGCAGTGTTACAAACCATCCTTTCCCCAGTCAGGCTTGCAATATAAAACATTTCTTTAAACATTACAGGATATTCTAAAGCATTTGGACAGTTTCTTGCCTTGACGGGGACCTTGAGATCCGCTGTTGCAGACAGCATCTTCCAGCCCCCTGAATGCTGTGTGCTGTGAGAGCTGCTTACCCAGCTCTTTTTGCTCCAGTTTAAAGATCTTCTTCTTCAACCTCAGCTCCATCTGCTTTCTTTTCTTTTGGCCATGCATTGTGATTTGTGGGATTTTAGTTCTTGACCAGGGATTGAACCCAGGGCCACAGAAATGAGAATGCTAAGTCCTAACCACTGGATTGCCAGGTCATTCCCTCCCTCTGCTTTTTTAATTGCTTCCCATTCAGCATTTTCTCCACCCTATTCCTTTTTTTTCTTCTTCCATTTGTCTCCACTAATAGTTTTTGCTGTCTGTACTGATTTTGTTGTCCTAATGGCATTGCTTGCTTTCTCTACCTCCAATATTTTTACTTTTCCTTCAGGGTATCATCAGGAGGCTATGTCTCTCTCCAAAAGTACACATGTCCTGGTCATGGCATTAATAGTACTGCTTAATCCCTTTCTCCTTTCAGCATAACTAGGTGACTGTTATGTTTTCTTTTATTTCTTTTTTTTTTTGGATACCTTTATCATTATATAATACCCTTTTTTTTTGGTTACAGTCTTTGTTTTAAACTGTATTGTGTCTGGTATGAGTATTGCTACTCCAGCTTTCTTTTTATTTCCATTTGCATGGAATATCTTTTTCCATCCCTTCACTTTCAGTGTTTGTGTGTCTTTATTACTTAAAATTTTTATTTCATATTAGAATACAGTTGATTAACAGTGTTGTGTTTCAGATGTACAGCAGAGTGATTCAGTGATATCATGTAATGTTTTCATCATGCTAGGTGGTGAAACCAAGACTGAGAACGGAGGGCAGACTGCAGAGCTGGGCATTTCGAAGGGACCAGAGTCTCACAAGTTGATAACGGAGGTGCTGCTGGTGGTTGTTCCCAGGCACCCTCTCTTTGAGAACAGCTTAGAGAAGCTGCAGCTGTTTGACCCAGGGAAGGAAAAACACTCAAAGAACGGCGATTTCACAGATTTGCCAGTCCAGGATCATCCATCCTCCACTGTTGAAAGAGAAGAGATAGCCAGACAATTGGAAGGAAGCTGTGGTATCTGCATGCATCTCATTACTAAGCAGGGCCTCCCTAGAGAACAGGTATTTTATAATTGTGGTGAGTGTGGCAGATATTTCAACCAACATTCAGACCTTCACCAGCATCAGAGAATTCACATGGACAAGAAGCCCTACAAATGCAAAGAATGTGGCAAAGCCTTCAGATATAACTCAAAACTGTCACGGCACCAGAAGATCCACACTGGGGAGAAACCGTACCCTTGCCAGGAACGTGGACAAGCCTTCAGTCAAAACTTGCACCTCCTTCAGCATCAGAAACTCCACGGGGGAGAGAAGCCCTATGAATGTAAGGACTGTGGGAAAACCTTCAGCTACAACTCAAAACTTATCCGGCATCAGCGAATCCACACTGGGGAGAAACCCTTTAAGTGTAAGGAATGTGGGAAGGCTTTTGGGTATAACTATGACCGCGTCATCCATGAGCGAATTCACACTGGGGAGAAGCCATACGAATGTAAGGAGTGTGGGAAAAGCTTCAGTTCAAATTCAGTCCTGATTCAGCATCAGAGGATCCACATCAGGGAGAAACCTTACAAATGTAAGGAGTGCAGCAAGGCTTTCCGCTGAAGGTCGCTGTTTCTTCAGCACCAGAGGTTCCACACTGGGGAAAAGCTCTATAAATGTAACAAATGTTGGAAAACTTTCAGTTGTAGCTCACGCTTTATAGTACATCAGAGAATCCACACTGGGGAGAAACCTTATGAATGCCAGGAGTGTGGGAAGGCGTTCAATCAGAAAATCACCCTGGTTTAGCACCAGCGAGTTCACATTGGGGAGAAACCTTATGAGTGTAAAGTGTGTGGGAAATCCTTCAGATGGAGCACAAGTTTCATTCACCATCAGAAACTGCACACCAGGAAGAAACCTGACCAAGTTACAAGGCCATCCCCGGTGAAGCCCTGCCGCCCCACTTCAGTCCTATCCCCTCTGTCTCCCCAACATGCACGACCTGCCCCAGCCATGCCGGGGGCTCCCCTGTCTTGTCCACGGGCACTGCTGCTTCCTCCTTCTGTGCCTCTCTTCCTGTTGCTCTTGTTAACAAGATGTTACTTAATACTTGTTAACCTTTCTCCTGCTTCATTTTTTACTTGAAGGCCAAACTTGCCTGCTACTCCATGTATCTCTTGACTTCCGATTTTTGTATTCCAGTCCCCTATGATGAAAAGGATGTCTTTTTTTGGTTCTTTTGTTAGTTCTACAGTGTCTTGTAGGTCATCATAGAACCGTTCAACTTTAGCTTCTTTGGCATTAGTGGTTGGGGCACAGACTTGGATTGCTGTGATATTGAATGGTTTGCCTTGGAAACAAACAGAGATCATTCTGTTGTTTTTGAGACTACAGCCAAGTACTGCATTTCAGACTCTTTTGTTGACTCTGAGGGCTAGTCCATTTCTTCTAAGGGATTCTTGCCCATAGTAGTAGATATAATGGTCATCCAAGTTAAATTCACCCATTCCAGTCCATTTTAGTTCCCTGATTCCTAAAATGTTGATGTCCATTCTTGCCATCTTCTGTTTGAGCACTTCCAGTTTACCTTGGTTCATGGTGGCTCTGACTTGATTCAGTAAAGCATCTGACTGCAAGGCGGGAGACCTGGGTTCAATCCCTGGGTCAGGAAGATTCCCTGGAGAAGGAAATGGCAACCCACTCCAGTACTCTTGCCTGGAAAATTCCATGGATGGAGAAGCCTGGTAGGCTACAGTCCATGGGGTTGCAAAGGGGCAGACACAACTGAGCGACTTCACTTTCACTTTTTTTCTTATGGACCTAACATTCCAGGTTCCTGTGCAATATTGCTCTTTACAGCATTGGACTTTACTTCCCTCAGCAGTCACATCCACAGCTGGGTGTTGTTTTTGCTTTGGCGCCATTCCTTCATTCTTTCTGGAGTTATTTTCCACTGATCTCCAGTAGCATATTGGGCACTTACCAACCTGGGGAGTTCATCTTTCAGTGTCCTATCTTTTTGCCTTTTCATACTGTTCATGGGGTTCTCAAGGTAAGAATATGAAGTGGTTTGCCATTCCTTTCTCCAGTGGACCACGTTTTGTCAGAACTCTCCACCATAACGTCTTGGGTGGCACTACACAGCATGGCTCATAGTTTCATTGAGTTAGACAAGGCTGTGATTCATGTGATCAGTCTGGCTAGTTTTCTGTAACTGTGGTTTCCATTCTGTCTGCCCTCTGATGGAGAAGGGTAAGAGGCTTATGGGAGCTTCCTGATGGGAGAGACTGGGTCTTGTTCTGATGGGCGGGGACATGCTCAGTAAATCTTTAATCCAATTTTTTGTTGATGGGTGAGGCTATGTTCCCTCCCTGTTGTTTGGCCTGAGGCCAAACTATGGTAGAGGGTAATGCAGTAATGGCGACCTCCTTCAAAATGACTTATTCCAGCCCTGATGTATTCAGTGCCTCTGACCCAGCAGTAGGCCGCCGTCAACCCATGTCTCCACCACAGATTCCTGGACACTCACAGACAAGTCTGGCTCAGTCTCTAGTGGGGTTGCTGCCCTATCTCCTGGCTCCTGGTGTGCACAAGGTTTTGTTTGTTCCCTCCAAGAGTCTGTTTCCCCAGTCCTGTGGAAGTTCTATAATCAAATCCCACTGGCCTCCAAGGTCAAATTCCCTGGGGGTTCTTAGTCCCTTTGCCACATCCCCAGGTTAGGAAATCTGTGGTGGGTCCTAGAACTTTTGTAACAATGTGAAAACTTCTTTGGCATAATTGTTCTGTTCCACAGAGAGAACATGATTTTCAGAAGATCCATGTAATTGCTTGAGGTGGAAGCATATACCAGTAAAATTTTCTGGGAGCTAGAAATCCACATCAGTTTCTACAGAGGAAGTCTACCAACAGGCAGGCCGCCTCTGCCAATGGTTCACTCCTGTCTTTGGCGGGCGTGGAATTTAGATTTTGGAAGTCACCTTGGGGACATTAGATAGGTAGAGCATGAATCTAGGAGGGACAGGAGGAGGACTGTAAATAACATGACATCAGGCACTTCAGACAATTGTTGGGGAAATACAGGAGGACTGAGTAGTGCAGCAGAGGCAGTGGGCTGTGGAGCCAGGCAGATTACAAAAGGGAGCTGGGCTGGAGCAATGTGCAACAGATGCTTAATTGCAAGAGAATTTGAGTGTACAGTTTATGAAAGGACCCCATCATAGGGCTTCCTAGGTGGCAATAGTGGTAAAGAATCTGCCTGCCAATTCAGGAGACATAAGAGACGTGGGTTTGATCCCTGGGTCGGGAAGATTCCCTGGAGGAGGAAACGGCAGCCCACTCTAGTATTCTTGCCTGGAGAATCCTGTGGACAGAGGAACCTGGTGGGCTACAGTCCAAGGGTTGAAAAGAGTCAGACATGACTGAGCAACTGAGCACAAAAGGTCCCATCATGTGGCATTTGAAACAGCAGAGGAGAAGTCCCTGATACTGGAATACCTGTGGTCACAGAAGAGAAGCCATTCCTGGTTCAGTTTCTATTGTAGTTCTCTAATGTAGTTACACTAACTACAAGATGCCTTTGTAATTAAACCTTTCTGGATAGTAATGCTGAATTTCTCCAAGTTGGGCCTGTAACACACATAGAGTTATATGGTGGGAAAGGGCTCTAAGAATAAAGGCTAATGGCTGTTTCCCTAAACTGTGCCACAGATTGGAGCCCCAGCAGGACTTGGATCTCTAAAAACAACACAGTTACAAAACAGAACAGACTCTCAGGGACTTATTTTGTGCCAGGCACCACCGTAAATACTTTGCCAATCTGAATTCATTTAATTATTATCCTTCATTTATTATTAATAGCTCTTTGTGGGGGGTACCCCCATATAACAGACAATGAAACAGGCAAAGCAACTTGCTGCTGATCCCCCAGTTATTAAGTGGTACAGCCAGGTTTCTGGAACTAGCTAGTTGATGCTCTCAACCCATACACATTTGGCCACAGAAATGGCGGGCACTACTCTTCCCATTTCCAATTCTCCCACAGTGGTGTGGACACAGGACCCAGGTCGCCTGGGCACATTTGGAGCAATGTATGTACCTCAGTTACCTTGAATGGCAACCACAATTGGCATAGACCAGGGACCCCAGGGTAGTCCTCAGGACTGAAACCATTCAGCAGTTTGAACCGGATTCCCAGGCAGATCAGTGGTGAAGAATCAGCCTGCAAATGCAGGAGATGCGAGTTTGATCCCTTGAGGAGGAAACGGCTACTCACTTCAGTATTCTTTCCTGGAGAATCCCATGGACAGAGGGGCCTGGTGGACTGGTACACCGTTGTCCAAATATGAGTGGGTCTAGTTCTATCCTAAAACGTCCCCCACACACCTAGGTCCTAGGAAGGGAGAGGGCTTGAAAAAGGTAGATAGAAACCATGGTTTTCCTAAGGGCTGCCCGGCCTAGGACACAAGCGCGATCCCTGGCGTGGGCCTCTGAGAGATGACACAGCAGGAGTCACTCCTCCAAACTGCGCAGCCCAGACTCCAGATGACCCCCGGAGAAAATGAGGCAAACAGCTGATGAAGCTGTCCGTTAACTGCGGCCCCGCCTGCGCCCAGAGGCCGAGATCTGAATAGATTAGGGCGTCAACAGCGCCGCGACACGCCGCCCCTAATCGGCTCAGCGGTTGGAGTACAAGGGTGGAGGGGCCAGCCCCTAGCGCTGCGTGACGGCGCCCACTAGTGACGTCATGGGCAAGTGCCGGCCAGAAGCCCGCCCTTTCGGGTCACGTGAGGTCGCGTCGCCTGGACCACCGAAATGCGCTGCCCAGAAGTGCGCTGGGCGCCAGTGGTCGTTTCTGTGTGGGCTGTGAGAGTGGTTCTTGGGGTTCGGAGGGGAAGAGGGTAGGTTCTGGCGAGTTTTTCCTGCCAGTCTCGTCCGGCGCCGGCTTCCTCGTTTTCCTTAGCGCCTCGTCAGCACGCTGCCCCTGAACTCGCTTCTCTCTGACCGGATGCCCCGGCGTCTCGGCCTCACAGAAGCCGCAGAGATGGCTGCGGGGCCTCCCAGAGTCCCGGTCCAGACCTTTGCCACCGAGGCGTGATCCTCTTTGTTTAAAAGAAGTTGGCCCAACAGGTCCCCGTGGCCGGTACTGAAGTATCTGATATTTGGGATCTCCTGCTTGCTTGGGTGGAGAGCCTCTTAGGGTCTCCCGTCCCCTGATAGCTCTTGTGACCCTGAATATTTTACTCAATCCAAATCCAGCCACCCTTGTCTCCTCTCCATAGGCACTTTTGGGAGTCAATGACGTGGTCCCCATAAGCACTTTTTTAGGTTTCTAAGTTTGTTCAGACCCAGCACTGCAGGGGCCGAGTTCGCCATGTGTGTCTCGGTCCTCTCGGTGTGAATGGTCCCAGGAGCGCTCTTGGGCAGAAGAGGCAGGTGGTGGATTGTCCCGAATACCAGCTAGACCAATTCATGAGGAGGTGGGGGCCATCAGCCCGTGGAAGGCTGGTAGACTCCTGCCAATGCTGGAAATGAGATGGAAGACTGGGCGGTTGTTGGTGATGTAGAAAAGGGACCATTGCGCTCATGGCTCTTCTTCTCTTAGCTTTTAAGGTTCTTGCTTTTCCAAAGCGGGAAGAGTGCACAGAGCCAGGGGACATCAGCCATGCTCCAAACCACTTGGCCTCAGGTGAGCCTTACCTTCATTTCAGTCTTAAAAGTCACATTAGCTATCGGGTCATTAGGAAGGGACTGAAAAGGCCTAACTTGGCGAGGCTTTGGTTTCCCTCTTGAGTCCATCCCCAGGGCTAAGGTTGTAAATACGTGGTGGAGGAGGTAAGAGTCTTGTGTGTAGAGTGAAGAGTTTGGATATATAGGTTTTAAGTAGAAAAGGGGGGACCCGTGTCAAGAAATTTCCCTAGAACATGAAAATTGAGATCATTTGAGATATTCTACAAATAAAAGTGGTCTGCATAAATATAGAA
This sequence comes from Oryx dammah, assembly GCF_014754425.2. Taxonomy (NCBI): domain Eukaryota; kingdom Metazoa; phylum Chordata; class Mammalia; order Artiodactyla; family Bovidae; genus Oryx; species Oryx dammah. The sequence goes on along the minus strand of NW_024070193.1, from coordinate 46,956,518 downwards.
AACAACTTTGCCTAAAGGGAAGCATGTTGGGGGTGGAGGATAAATTAGGAATATGGGATTAGAAAAAAATAAAATTAGGTTGCTAGGTGAGAAACTGCTTGAGAAAAATTCTCAGTTGAAGAGATTGCTCCACAAATAGTAGGTGTATCCCAGAGAGACCTGCATTGTTCTTTGCATGTGTGCTTTCAGACTAGGCACATAGTGCTGAATAATGCAGACAAGTTCTCCTTTCTCGTGGAGGGTACTTTACCAAAAACAAGTAAGTTGATATCATAAGTCCCTGTTGCTCAAGTGCAGTGCTTCCTAGCAGTGCGGTCCACAGATGGGCAGCATCAGGGTCACTTGGGTCCTTATTAAAATTGCAGATTGCTAGGTGCCACCCTAGATCAGTAATCATACTGGGGAGGAGGGCAGGTCGGGTCAGGAGTCTGGTAGCAAGTTCTGGGGGTGATTCTCATGCATCCTCTCAAATTTGAGAAGCCTCAAAGAAGCTCCCTTTGAAGCTGGTCGTCAGGGAAGCCCTCATGGAGGGTCACATGAGCTTGAGACCTCATGAAAGAAGTAAAAATAGGCTGGAGAACTACTGGAGAGAGAGCCAAAGCCGAACTTGCCAGGGAGTATAGCAAATGTGTCAGCCCTGAGGTAGGGAAGAAAGCTGGGTGTATTCTAGAGACAAGTAAAGGTTAGAGGAACTAGTTCATTGTGAGGTGGAACAACTAGACCCAACTAGTGTCTCAGAGGCCACTATGAAGACTCTGGTTTCACTTCTGAGTTCAGTAGGAAGACCCTAAACAATTTTAAGCAGGGCATGTGAAAGGGATGGATTTACATATCAAAACGATTTTTGGCCCATAGTGGTGAGTTCGATGCAAGAGTGTGAGTCAATTAGGAGGTTGTTGCAGTCCAGGTAAGAGGTTAAGTACTGCTCTCCCTGCTCTCTCATCTTTCTTTTTTTTAGTAGACTCTTTTTTTTTTTTCCAGTGAGAAATTTTAGGTTCATTGCATAATTGCACAAAAAGCACAGAGTTCCCAAATGCTTTCTGCCCCCATACGTCGATAGCCCATTATCAGAGTGGTACATGAATTCAACTGATGAACCTACATTGACATAGTCACCCAGAGTCCATAACTTGCACTAGGGTTCATTCTTGGTGTTGTATATTCTGTGGTTACATGTGTATAAGTGATGTGTATTTACTATTATCATATCATGCAGTGTCTTTTCACAGGCTCTAAAAATCCTGTGTCCTGCCCTCCCTTCCTGGCAACTGTTGATCTTTTTGCTTTTTCCACAATTCTGTGTAGTTGGCATCCTAACCTTTTCATGTTGGTTTCACTCACTCAGTAGTATTCATTTCAGGTTCCTGTGTGACTTCATGGCTTGATAGCTTGTTTTCTTTTTAGCGCTCTATAATTACTCCATTGATTGTACCACAATTTATTCACCTACTGAAGGACCATTTGTTTGCTTCCAAGTTTTGACAGTTGTGAATAAAGCTGCTATAAACATCTTTGTGCTTGTTTTTGTATGGCCATAAGTTTTTAGCTCATTGGGAAAATACCAAGGCGTATGATTGATGGATCATATGGTTAGAATGTGTTTATTCTAGTTTTGTAAAGAGCTGTTAAACTGTCTTCCAAAGTGACTGCACCAGTTTGTATTTTCACCAGCAGTGAATGAGAGTTCGTGTTGCTCCACATCCTCACCAGTGTTTAGTGGTGGCAGTGTTTCAGATTTTGGTCATTCTACTAGGTTTGTTGGGATATCTCATTGTTTTAATTTGCATTTTCCTGAACACATAAGTTGTAGAGTATCTTTTTGTATACCTGTTTGCCATCTGTATAACTTCTTTGGTGACATTTCTGTTCGTGTCTTTTGCCCACTTTTTCATCAGGTTTATTTTCCTGTTGAGTTTTTAGAGTTCTTTGTGTATTTGGGATAATAGTCCTTTATTATGTATGTCTCTTTAAATGTTTTCTCACTATCTGTGACTTGTATTCTCATTTCCTTGAAGTATTGTTCTTTTAAGGTAGTGTTTAATTCCCCCTCATCTTTTCTTTCAAAAATGTATTTCCTTCAAAACCTTCTCAGCTCTATGATGAGTTACTTTTTTTCAGATGACTTTAAATGAACCTCAACTGCTGCATAAATCTCATTGATTTTTTTTTTTTTGGTGAAGAAGTTGATTTTATTGGAATCATAGGCAAAATTTGGGATCGACTTCTTTACAAGTTTGATTCTTCCCATTTAGAAACACTGTATATTATAATTTATTCAGTTCCTCTTATTTATTTTAATAGACGTTTAGTTTTCTTCATCTTGGTTTTACAGGTTTTTGTTGGGTCTGTTCTTAGCTCTTTTCATATGAATGGCATCTTATTTTCTCTCGTTTTGTCTTTTGACTATTTACGGTGATACTTAGGAAAACTAATCATTTTGGTTCGTTTATCCTATATCTAGGTAACTTAATGAATTATTCTGTCAGTTTTAAATGTTTTTCATTGTCTTGGGTCTTGGATATTTTTTTTAAAAGATAGCTATTTCATCTGCAAGCAAAGATATTTATGTTGCTTTTCTATATTTATGTGCCTCCAATCTTTTTAAAAAAATTATTTTTAATTGAAGGATAATTGCTTTACAGTATTGCATTGGTTTCTGCCAAACATCAACATGAGTCAGCCATAGGTTTACCCATGTTCCCTCCCACTTGACCATCCCTCCCACCTCCTTCCTCATCCCACCCCTCTAGGTTGTTACAGAGCCGCAGTTTGAGTTCTCTGAGTCATACAGCAAATTCCCCTTGGCTATATGTTTTACATATGGTAGTGTATGTTTCCATATTACTTCCTCCATACCTCCCAATCTCTCCTCTCCTACCCCCAGCCATGTCCATAAGTCTGTTCTTAATGTCTGTGTCTCCACTGCTTCTCCGCAGATAGTTTCATCAGTACCATCTTTCTAGATTCCATTTTTAAGCATTAGTATATGGTAATTGTTTTTCTCTTTTTGCCTTACTTCACTCTGTATAATAGGTCTAGGTTTATCCACCTCATTAGGACTGACTCAAATGTGTTCCTATTTATGACTGAGTAATAGACCACTGTATATATGTAGCACAGCTTCTTTATACATTTCATCTGTCAATGGACATCTAGATTGCTTCCATGTCCTAGCTATTGTAAATAGAGCTGCAACGAACATTGGGTTACATGTGTCTTTTTCAGTTTTGGTTTCCTCAGGATATATGCTTAGTATTGGGGTTGCTGGGTCATGTGATAATTTTATTTCTAGTTTTGTGAGGAATCTTCATACTGTTCTCCATAGTGGCTGTATCCATTTGCATTCCCACCAACAGTGCAAGAGGGTTCCCTTTTCTCCACACCCTTTCCAGCATTTATTGTTTGTTGATTTTTTTGATGATAACCATTCTGACCGGTGTGAAATGATATCTTATTGTAGTTTTGATTTGCATTTCTCTAATGCAATGAGCGATGTTGAGCACCTTTCATGTGTTTATTAGCCATCTGTATATCTTCTTTGGAGAAATGTCTGTTTAGGTCTTTTGCTCATGTTTTCATAGAGTTGTTTGTTTTTCTGGTATTGAGTGGTATAAGCTGCTTGTATATTTTGGAAATTAATCCTTTGTCAGTTGTTGCATTTGCTGTTTTTTTCCCCCATTTTGAGGGTTGTTTCTTCACTGTGTTTATAGTTTCCTTTGCTGTGCAAAAGCTTTTAAGTTTAATTAGGTCCCACTTGTTTATTTTTGTTTTTATTTCCATTACTCTAGGAGATGGGTCATAGAGGATTTTGCTGTGATTTATGTCATAGAGTGTCCTGCCTATGTTTTCCTCCAGGAGTTTTATAGTTTCTAGTCTTACATTTAGATCTTTAATCCATTTTGAGTTTATCTTTGTGTATGGCGTTAGAAAGTGTTCTAGTTTCATTCTTTTACACATAGCTGTCCAGTTTTCCCAGCAGCACTTATTGAAAAGACTGTCTTTGCCCCATTGTATATTCTTGCTTCCTTTGTCAAAAATAAGGTATCCATAGGTGCATAGGTTTATCTCTGGGCTTTCTGTCTTGTTCCATTGGTCTATATTTCTGTTTTTGTGCCAGTACCATACTGTTCTGATGACTATAGCTTTGTAGTATAGTCTGAAGCGAGGAAGGTTTATTCCTCCAGTTCCATTCTTCCTCCAGATTGCTTTGGCTATTCGGAATCATTTGTGTTTCTGTATGAATTGTGAGATATTTTGTTCTAGTGGGGAAAATGCCATTTATAATTTGATAGGGATTGCTTTGCATCTGTGGGTTACATCTGGTAGTATAATCATTTTCACAATATTGATTCTTTCGACCCAGGAACATGGAATATCTCTCCATCTGTTTATGTCATCTTTGATTTCTTTCCTCAGTGTCTTATAGTTTTCTTTATACAGCTCTTTTGTCTCCTTAGGTAGGTTTGTCCCTACGTATTTATTCTTTTTGTTGCAATGGTAAATGGGATTGATTCTTTAATTTCTCTTTCTAATATTTCTTTGTTAGTATGTAGAAATGCAAGTGATTTCTGTGTATTGATTTTGTATCCTACCACTTTACTAAGTTCACTGATAGTATCTTTAGGGTTTTCTATGTATAGTATCATGTCATCTGCAAACAGAGTTTTACTTCTTTTCCAATCTGGATTCCTTTTATTTCTTTTTCTTCTCTGATTGCCATAGCTAGCACTTCCAAAACTATGTTGAGTAATAGTGGTGAGAGTGGGCACCCTTGTTTTGTTCCTGATCTTAGGGGGCATGCTTTCATTTTTTCACCATTGAGAAGAATGTTTGCTGTGGGTTTATCATACATGGGCTTTATGTTCAGATAGGTTCCTTCTATGCCCATTTTTTGAAGAGTTTTTTTTTTTTTTAATCATAAATGGGTGTTGAATTTTGTCAAGAGCTTTTTCTGCATCTATTGAGATTATCTTAAGATTTTTATCTTTCAATTTGTTAATATGGTGTATCACATTGATTGATTTGCATATATTAAAGAAGCCTTGTATCCCTGGGATAAACCTGACTTGATCATGGTGTATGATCTTTTTAATGTGGTGTTGAATTCTGTTTGCTAGAATTTGCATCTATGTTCATCAGTGATATTGGCCTATAATTTTCCTTTTTGGGGTTTTCTTTGTCTGGTTTTTGGTATCAGGGTGAGGGTGAACTTGCAGAATGAGTTTGGAAGTGTTCCTTCCTCTGCAATTTTTGGAAGAGTTTTAGAAGGATAGGGATTAGTTCTTCTTTAAATGTTTGATAAAATTCACCTGTGAAGCCATCTGGCCCTGGGCTTTTGTTTTGGGGGAGATTTTTTATTACAGTTTCTGTTTTAGTGCTTGTAATTGGCTTGTTCATCATTTCTACTTCTTCCTGGTTCAGTCTTCGAGAGTGAACTTTTCTAAGAATCTATCCATTTCTTCCAGGTTGTCCATTTTATTGGCATATGCAGTGAAGCTAAGTGAAAGTCTCTCAGTCATATCGAATCTTTGCGATGTCATGGACTGTACAGTCCATGGAACTCTCCAGGCCAGAATACTGGAGTGGGTAGCCTTTCCCTTCTCCAGGTGATCTTCCCAACCCAGGGACTGAACCCAGGTCTCCCACATTGCAGGTGGATTCTTTACCATCTGAGCCACAAGGGAAGCCCTTATTGGCATAGAGTTGCTCATAATAGTCTCTCATGATCCTTTGTGTGTCTGTGTTGTCTGTTGTAACCTCTACTTTTTTCATTTCTAATTTTGTTGATTTGATTCTTCTCCCTTTTTTTCTTGATGAGTCTGGCTAATGGTTTGTTAATTTTGCTTATTTTCTCAAAGAACCAGCTTTTAGTTTTATTAATCTTTACTATTGTTTCCTTCATTTCTTTTTTATTTATTTCTGCTCCAATCATAAAGATCATAAAATCATAAAGATTTCTTTCCTTCTACTAACTTTGGGTTTTGTTGTTGTTGTTCTTTTTCCAGTTGTTTTAGGTATAAAGTTAGGTTGTCACTTCGATGTTTTACTGTTTCTTGAGGTACGATTGTATTGCTATAAAAGTCCCTCTTAGAACTGCTTTTGCTGTATCCTATAGGTTTTGAGTTGTTGTGTTTTCATTGTCATTTGTTTCTGGGAATTTTAATTTCTTCAGTAACCTGTTTGTTATATAGAAGCTTATTGTTTAATCTCCATGTTTGTGTTTTTCTTTACAGGTTTTTTCCCCTGTAATTTATATCTAGTCTCATAGAGTTTGGTCAGAAAAGATGCTTGATATGATTTCAATTTTTTTGAATTTACTGAGGTTTGATTTGGAACCCAAGATGTGGTCTCTCTTGGGGAATGTTCCATGTACACTTCAGAAGAAAGTGTATTCTCTGCATTTGGGTGGAAAGTTCTGAAGATATCAATTAGGTTCATTTAGTCTAATATTTCATTTAAGGTTTGTGTTTCCTTATTTTCTGTTCTGATGATCTGTCCATTGGTGTAAGAGGGTGTTAAGGTCCCCTACTATTATTGTGTTGCTGTCAATTTCCTTTTTATGTCTGTTAGCATTTGCCTTATGTATTGAGGTGCTCCTGTGTTGGGTTCAGTTCAGTTCAGTTCCTAGTTGTGTCCAGCATTTGCTGTCCCATGGACTGCAGCTCGCCAGGCTTTCTTGTCAATCAGAAACTCCTGGAGCTTACTAGAACCCATGTCTATTGAGTCGGTGATGCCATCCAACCATCTCATCCTCTCTTGTCCCCTTCTTCTCCTGCCTTCAATCTTTCCCAGCATCAGGGTCTTTTCCAGTGAGTCAGTTCTTTGCATCAGGTGGCCAGAGTATTGGAGTTTCAGCTTCAGGTCAGTCCGGCCAATGAATATTCAGGACTGGTCTAACTCTCACCTCCATACATGACAACGGGATACATGACAACTGGAAAAACCGTAGCTTTGACTAGATGGACCTTTGTCAGCAAAGTAATGTCTCTACTTTTTAATATGCTGTTTAGGTTGGTCATAGCTTTTCTTTCAAGGAGCAGGTATCTTCTAATTTCATGGCTGCAGTCATCATCTGCAGTGATTTTGGAGCCCCCCAAAATAAAGTCTGTCACTGTTTCCATTGTTTCCCCATCTATTTGCCATGAAGTGATGGGACTGGATGCCATGATCTTAGTTTTCTGAATGTTGAGTTTTAAGCCAGCTTTTTCACACTGCTCTTTCACTTTCATCAAGAGGTTTCATCTTTAGTTCCTCTTCACTTTCTGCCCTAAGGGTGCTGTCATCTTTGTATTTGAGGTTATTGATATTTCTCCCAGCAGTCTTGATTCAACCTTGTGCTTCATCCAGCGCAGCATTTGCATGATGTACTCTGCATATAAATAAGCAGGGTGACAATATATAGCTTTGACGTATTCCTTTCCCAATTTGGAACCATCTGATGTTCCACATTCAGTTCTAACTGTTGCTTCTTGACCTGTACACAGATTTCTCAGGAGTCAGGTAAACTGGTATGGTATTTCCATCTCTTTAAGAATTTCCCAGTTTGTTGTGATCCACACAGTCCAGGGCTTTGACACAGTCAATAAAGCAGAAGTAGATGTTTTTCTGGAACGTTCTTGCTTTTTTAAGAGTGAAAAAAAGTGGTTTTCCCTATGTTCTTCAATTTAAGCCTGAATTTTGCAATAAGGAGTTCATGATGTGAGCCACAGTCAGCTCCCAGTCTTGTTTTTGCTGACTGTATACAGTTTCTCCATCTTTGGCT